>NW_026000108.1:2968857-2977449 GCF_001458135.2 Marmota marmota marmota
CGCCGGGTCAGCAGTCGCCCGGCGCCACTAGCTAGCGCTCTGCTACAGGGATGGGGGGGAGGCGTTTCCTGGAGCCCGGTGGCTCACCTATTCCAGGAAGGGGAGGGAAGGCGCGGCGGGCCGGGGTGGGTAGGCGCGGCCATAAGTGTCCTCTGCTGGGGAGAACAAACCCAAGCTCCAAGAAACAAACAAAACAAAATAAAACCGGGGAAGGCAGCGCTGTGAGCCGGGGGGACCGACGGATGGGCAGAGGAAGAGGCGTAGGGTTTTCCGCCGGGAAAGCTCTGGGCGTGCAGAGGTCCGCGCGTTCCTCCTCCGCGGTCGTCGAGAGACTCCGCGGCGGGAGCGGGGCGGGCCTGCTCCGTCTGCCTCTGGGCGCTGCGCGCACTCGGGGCCTGGAGCTCTCCCCGCCCCCGCCCCCCGCGGGCTGGGGAGGGCGTGGGTACGCAGTCCCGCTGGTGAGGATGCGACGACTCCCCTGGAAGAGCTGCACCGTTGTCCTCCCTGGCCCTTCAGCACCGGGCCCGCCTTCCGTAGGCGACCCTTGCCGTGTATCCGAGCCTCTGGCACATCCTCAGAGCCTCAGTCTCCGCCGGGGTAAAAGGGTCTAAGAGGGCCACCTGAGCGGCAAGTGGCCCACAGTGCAGGTGCCCTTGGAGCCTGTCGAAGCCCCAGACCAAAGCAAACACCCCAACTGGCAGTTTTGCGACGGGTCTTCGGTTCGCTCACCGCCCCCCCCCCCCAGGCCGGCGCTGCGGGAACAGCTACAATGGGAGGAAGCCGCCCACTGCGCCCAAATGGGGAGCTGGGAGAAGGACCCTGAGCAGAGAGAAGAGGGCAGGACAGAGCTCGGAATGGTGTTGAGGGTCCCCTCCCACCACCCTTCCTCCACCCACCTCATCTTTTCTCTTGCAAAGCAGGGCAGGGATTTCTTGGCTCCCCCAGTCTGGCCTGGGCACACACCCATCAAGGTCTGGCTCTGCCTTACAAAGTGCATTTGCCAGCCTGGATACCTCCCTTCAGTCAGCCAACCTTTAGTGAGCATCTGCTAAGTGCTGTGGGCATTTTAGGTCCCAGTGAGTCACTTGGGATGTTGGGATGTGGGGTGAGGCAGGCAATAAACACATCAGTGATCTGTGTTTGCAGAGGGGTCTCAGAAGAGGCCATGCTTGAATTGGATCCGAGTAACACTGTGACTTGAAGAGAATGGGCATCAGTCAGTTCTGATGTGAGCGTAAACAGTGTCCAGAGGACATGGGGTTGGAAAGACAGCACTGCTGGGAAGAGCAGACAGTGGGCACTGCCACCCCAGCAGTGGCAAAGGAGCAGGTCCTTGTGGGTGCCAGGGGTCAGGAGATGAACTCAGACCTGGACTGGCCCAGGGAGTGCAAGCCCTCCAGCAGAGTGGGGGTCCTCCTGAGGCTGCTCCCCCCACACTCCCCACCTGATTGGAAGGTTTCTGAGATGCCAGCAAGTCTGAGCCTGCACCTGAGCATGTTCCTGCCCTGCAGTTGACCACAGGCTCACTGAGGTTGGTGTAGGCAGGGTAAGTTGGTCCTGAGTGGGAGGGATCATTATTGTGCCCATTCTTCAGAAGAGGAGACTAAGGCATAGATCAGCTGAACACAATGGAAGGAGGTGCGTTGCACTGGGGGATGAGCAGCAAGTGCCAGCAACCATTTAAGCTGCCTAATCCAGGAGACAACTTGACGTGGGGAGACTGAGCCCCACCTGGGGGAAGGATTTACCCAGAGTTGCCCAAGTAAGGCTGAGCAAGCCCCTGCTGCCTGGACACAGCGAGGGGCATGAGGGGCACAGGACCTCCCAGCTCTGCAGGGTGCAGCCTTCTCCACTCTCCAGGGAGCACAGTAGGGCAGCCACATCTGGGAGAGTGGAGCCTGTGGAGAGCACCTGCAGGGTTCTGCCCCTGCTGGGACAGCTGTCAGATTTGCTCCCTGTTGGAGGTCACCGCAGCAGGTAATTAGGTGCAGGTCAGCACTGTGTCCCAGCACTCCAGCCTCTTTAAATGAAGACAGTTTGAGTCTCCTAAGTAGAGACAGTCCTCCCACTCCCAGTTCCCCACCCTGTGGGCTGTTCTGTGTGGTTGTCCCTCTGGCCTTCCCTAATAAAATGAGGCCAGCATAGCACCTGGGGGGGGGGGTCTTGGTGGTCCTGCCTCTCCCATCTGTGCACTTGTAGAGACCTAGCAGGAAGGCGGAGCCTTGGTTAGAGTTGGCTAGAACTCCTCTTAGGGTACTCAGTGGGCAGTAGTTGCAGCTGGGGTGCCGCCTCTTCCTGACACAGCATGGGGTTAGGGTAGGATGGGGGTGGGAGTGGGGGTGGGGGATTGGCACCAGTCTCTGAGTTAGACCTGGACTCAGTGCGGTTTTGTTTTTCCGTGTAACATCTGCACACTCGTCTGCCTGGTGTGCAGCAAAAGCCCTCAGTCAACCAGACGGAAGGAAGCAGCAGTGGGTGTGGGGGCCCCACCTACCAGACCCAACCCAACAGGATTCAAGGGCAGCGGAGCCCAAGGGTGCTAGAGGCTCTGGGTCCTGCTGGGGGGGGGGGCTGCCACCTACCTTCCTGATCCCCTGTGCTCTGAATAGAGTCCTGGGCACCCTGGAGCAATGGGAAGTATCCGCCTGAGAAGCGAGGGGTCCCGAGATACTGGGAAGGCAGAAGCAGGAAGATTCGTAGAAGCCTGAGGAATGCAGGTAGTCCCACCAGGGTGGGATGGAGTGTGGGCTCTGGGGAGAGGTGCTGCTAGCCTCAGGGAGTGGGACGCAGTCCCTGCTGGCTTGGAGTGTTGGTTCCTTCCTTCCTGTTCCCACCCGTCTGCGCGCCTCTCCTGCACTGGGGAATGAAAACCCCGGCCGGGAAGGGCAGTACCCGAGCTCCACTCTGGAACCTGCCAGGACCCCTCCTCAAGGCGCAGATCCCACCGCACAGCAGGGGAGGCCAGTTTGCAGCCTGGGAGGCCCCACCTGCTCTCTGGGCTGTGCCATGCGTGGGCTGTCAGTACCTGAGGCTCCATTGCGCCGGGCAAAAAGACCTGTGCTGGGAATATGGGAGCTGACTGTCCCCACCCCTGACTCAGTCCCATCTGCTTGCTGGCAACGACGTCTGGCTTTGACTATTCAGTGTCAGCCTGGCCAGGACATGGCGTGGGAAGGGGTCCTGGTATGATGGCAGGGGGCAGGGGTGCTGGCTGTCCTGCAGTGCACTTGGCCTGGCGCTTTGGGTTCCTGGGCCTGGTGAAGGCCAGGTGCCTCTCCTGTGTGGGGAGCATTCAGAGTCCCCAGCTGTCATCCCTCCCTCCCTCTGGGATTCTGAAGGAGCAGCCGGCCTCCCACATCTGGAGCCTCCAGTTGGGATGAGCAGCAGGGGTGGAGGTGCCCAGCAGGGGGTCAGACCCCAGTGTGCTGTGCTGGGGGTGTGGTGGATCCAAACCCCGGCTGGCACCCCCCTCTGCCAAGGACTGGCATGCTCTGGGCATCACCCTGGTCCCTGTTATTATGTTCTCTCTTTTTTTCATTGAGAAAACTAAGGGGTTAATAAGCCACAGGCTTCCAGAGCTTGGGTGTGGCATTGAAAGACCAGAGACCCTGGAGCAGGATCCACCTGCAGCAGGTGGCTGTTGGTAGACCTGAAGCATCTGTGTCTATTTTTAAGGACAAACCCACGTGCAGGCAGGAGGCAGGGCCATGTTGCTTTCAGAGACCCTCAGTTGGGGACATGATGGTTTGGGGCAGGCGTGGCAGTGGCCCTGCATTGGATGACTGTGAAGCAGGAAGGGCTCTCCTGGCACAATCCTGAAGGCCTGACCCTGGGGGTTCCTGCCCCACTGGAATGGAGCAGAGAAAGAGTCTCCATCCCCTTCCACAGGGCATCAGGCTGGGGGTAGTGCTGCAGGTCCCAAATCTGAGCGCCTTCCCCGTCTTGAAATCACACTCTCACAGCACTGCTGTCTCTGTGGACCCTGGAGGTGTTGTCCCAAGCAGGAGTTCTTCATCCCTGGCTGCCCATCGGGTGCTGGCCACCTTCCCTTCCCCCTCACTGACCACAGTGTCTCCCTCTGGCAGTAGAGGGACGCTGTTGGGCTGAAGTTTGAGCGACCCCTGCACTCCTCTAGCTCAGCCTGGCCAACTGCCCTTGCAACCAAGTAGCACCCCTACCCTGACGCAGACTCTGGGTTCTGGAGGCTGGTGTTCCTGGTGAATTGGGTTAGTCAGCTAACCTCTGCTGGTTTCTTGTTTCAAGAAAAGGATTAAATGGAAAACTGAGCTAATTTCTGGCTAACATGTCACCACAAGGTGATCAGGTTTGCCTCCTGCTGGCATTTGGTACTAATTGCTGGCCAAGAAATGGGGCAAGTCAAGCCTCCTGGCTGAGGGATTCTTGTGGCACTGGACTTGAGTGCCAGCCCCAGGCAGCAATGGTAGCGTACTCTGATGGGTCTACCTCGGCTCATGGAGATCGGGAGGCCTCTTCCGCACGATACAGCATCAGGAAGCATGAGCCCCCAGGAGACACCGGGTCAGGTCCCCTCCCCTCCTGCTTCTCCCTGGAGCCACCATTTCTTTGCAGTTGGATTATGAAGACTGAACACCTCCAGCCTGTCTTCCCAGCTGGACTCCTGGGCCTCCCCTGATTGAGTGACTAAATGAAGCGAATGTGCCTCTCCAGGCCTGAGCTGAGGATGAGGGTACACCAGGCCCCGCGTCGGTGGGGATGGAAGCCCAGGTGGGGCAGCTGCCCACCAGAAGGATCAGGTTCCCTGTCCCGGGATCCAGGGCTCCTGTACGTGTATGGAATTCCCCAGGAGACAGTCTGATGAGCACCTGGGAAGGAGGAGGAGACATTTCTGAGCCTCACTTCTGTTCTGCCCCATGGAAGGCCCCAGAGACTCTGTTTTTCCATTGCTGTGTGTCCTGGAAGGGGTGGGGCTGGCGGTGCAGAGGAGTCTGAAGAGGGCATTTCCACGTCTATGCGGGACCCAGGCGGGATCCAGTTATCAAGTCCGTTCCACTAACTTCCTGAAGGTGGCGCCCTTGGGACAGGCCGCTGCTTCAGTCCCCCTCTGGCTTTGGTTTTTAAAGACCTTCTGAGTACATTTGTCTGAGCTGCATGCTTCCACTGTGCCAAGGCAGCCAGAGGGTTCCAGAAAGCTGGAGCATCAGCAGACAGTTGGCCAGGACAGTTCAGGCCCAGCTGGTCAAGGTTCAAGAAGCTGTTTTGTGTTAGCACGTCCTCTCTTGGCTCCAACAATGTAAGGCAGGGTGATTTGGACCCTATTTGTGGACCCATTTATTCAAAGGCTTTTGCTTTGTTATTTTGTGCTGGGAGTTGAACCCAGGGCCTCATGCATGCTAGGCAAGGACTCTGCTACTGAGCTATAGCCTCAGCCCTTCTTAAATTTTTATTTCAAAGCAAGGTCTTGATAAGTTTCCCAAGCTGGCCTTGAACTTGCGATCATCCTGCCTCAGCCTCTTAAGTAACTGGGATTATAGGTGTGTGCCACCATGCCAGGCTCAAGAGTTATTTTATTCTATGGTACCAGGGATTGAACTCAGGGACATTCAACCACTGAGCTACATCCCCAGCCCTATTTTGAATTTTATTTAGGGACAGGGTCTCACTGAGTTCCCTAGTGCCTCGTGTTGCTGAGGCTGGCTTTGAACTCTCAATCCTCCTGCCTCAGCCTCCCGAGCTGCTGGGATTATAAGTGTGTGCCACTGCACCTGGCTCAAGAGTTATTTCAAAGCTGCATCTGTCTCCGTCTCAGTCTCCATGCTGGGTGTCCCTCCAGCACTGCACTGAGAATCAGACCCCCTTGCAAACTGCATCCTGTGTGCTCACCTTCATTTCCAGAAGAGAGAGCAGGTTGCCGCTCCTCGCCAACCCTGGCCTCGTCACCCACTTTGGGGTGCTCAGAGTAGGCCAAGCTGTGAAATGAAACCCGCTCATTCCACACGCACCCTAATACATCCTGATACATGACCCCACAGGCTCTGGCACTGAGTGCGGTCAGAGACCGGCTGTTGGTCAGCACAGGGGTTATGCCTGTGTCCAGGGCTCTAGATGCAGAGAGGCCTCTGCCTGAGCTGTGCAGGCAGCCTTGAGAGCAAGACCACACCCCTGCTCAGACACAGCATTCAGAAAGGAATGCCTGCCCTCTCTGGTGTTGCAGGTTTGGGGTTTTCTGTGGAGTCAGGTGTGAGGGTGGTGGGTTGATGGTACCAGTGTGCTCAGCTATCCAGCTGCTAAGGGTCCCTCCTCTCCTCTCCCTGCCAGGGCCTGCAGCTGAGCTCCAGGGAATCTCTGGGCAGCCTGAGAAGTGGGCAGAAGAAAGGACAATGTGTCCCCCCCCTTCCCATGCCCTGGATCCCCCAACAGGGCTGGGAGCAGGTCCCCAGGCTACAGGAATACTGACTGAAGTTCAGTCCTCCCCTCCCCTGAGCCTACTGTGGGGCTTGTGGGAGAAGTCCGGCTGTGCCAGGGCACCCTGGCAGTGACTGTGAGGCAGTGCTTCCCCGAAGGGCGACGTGCAGGAGGGCTCTGCACGGGGCCATTATTCTGGACCCTCCTTTTGAACTAATTTGCCAGGAAAGCTAGCATTCTAGTTGTGGCTCAAAATCCTGCTTCCTACAGTCACTGGGGTGGTCTGCCCAGGCCCACAGAGATAATGGCTGGTGGCTCCACCAGAGTGCAGGCCATGGGCCCCGACACTGCGGGAGGCCGGCCAGCACCTGGAGCTGAGCATGTCTGTTTGTCCAGGATACACCTTAGACTGGGTGGTTCTAAGTGGTAGAAATTTACTTCTCATAGTCTGGAGGCTGGGAGTCCGGTGCTGGCAGGTTCTGTGTCTGGTAAGGGCTGGTCTGCTTCCAAGATGGTGCCCTGTTGCTGAACCCTCACCTGAAAGAAGGGCCAGAGGGGCCAGAAATGCCCCCCGGAGCCCTGTTATAGGGCACTAATCCCATCCCTGCCAGCTGAGCCCTGGGTCATCTAGGGGCCCCGCCTCTTCTTACTGTTGCATTGGGGATGACTGTTTCAACGGGGGTTTTAGAGAGACAATCATTGTAACCATGGCAGCGGCCCCAGAGATATCAGGTCCTGGTCACTTTATACAGAAAAAGGTGCAGTGTGGTTGTCAAGGACTTTGAGATATCCTGGTGGCCCTAAGTGCAACCATGGTGTACTCCTAAGTGGAGCAGGGAGATCTGCTGGGACAGGAAGGATGGCCACACAGAGGTGGAGGTGGAGGTGGAGTCAAGCTGGGAGGCAGGAGGGAGCGGTGAGCTCAGACTGGGGGCCAAGGCACAGCTGTGCTCCATGGTGACAGCCTTGTGGGCCTGCAGTGGCTGCGGCAGACAGTGGGCTGTTGGGAGAAGCACAATGAAGCAAAGGAGAAGAGGAAGAGGAGGTCAAGGCAGGGGTGGGGAGGAGAAAGGGGGGGAGAAGCAGCAGCAGTAGGCTTGACCCTGGCAGGCTCCCTTAGCCATCCGCCCCCCCCAGCAGCCCCACACAGGCTCTCTCCATAGAACACAAGTACCAACTCTTCAGCAAACAGTGATGACCTTCCTTGTTCATGCACAAAAATGGAAGCATGTGGCGCATCCTTTCCCCACAAATCGATGCAGCCACCGAGGGGTCTGGGGCTGAGCCGGAGAGCAGAGCTCCTGTGGCCCTGTGGGTGAGGCCGTGGGCGAGGCCGTGGGCACAGCGTGCTGTGTTTGGGTCTGGGCAGGTCTGCACAGGATCTGATGAGCGTGGGAAAGGGCAGCGTGTGGAGATGCCCGGGTTGGCAGCGTGGGGCTTTGAGGGCACATGATAGCAGGGTTCTCATGGGCAGATGACAAAAGGCACATGACCCCCTTGGGGACTTGTGGGTAGGGTGGGCAGAGTCCCTCTGTAGGGAGGCCATGTGGATGTGGGGTGGTACGTCATGTGAGGGGAGTGAGGCTAGGTGGGTGTCATGGGCCTGAGCAGGTGTGGATAGTGTCTGGTGTGGGGTGGGTGGGAAGGGAGGGGTGGGTATGTGCGTAGGTATTTGTGCACCCATGGGGCTGTGGTGCCAGTGTGGGTGGGCACATGGTGTAAGGCTGTGGCAGGATCTCTGTGTGTAGGAGTGTGTGGACACGGGGGCGTGAGGGCACGTGGGTGCCCAGGCAGTGTCTGCTGAGAGGCCAGGGAGGGCCCATCCCAGAATGTCAACGGGTCTCAGGTGGGGGCTCAAGTGGCAGGTTCCAGATGGCCAGCACTAACCTGGCTCTGAATCCACATGCACTGGTCTCTTCTCGTGTTGAGTGGGTGCAATTTATATCTTATATATATATGTGTGTAATATGTATTCAGATGCATTTCCAAGTGGTCAGCACGGCCAGGGCTTGGTTGGCAGGCACCCTCTGATGGCACCATGGTCCTGGCTGATCTGGGAACCCATGAATTCTTCTGTTGAATGTGGGAACTGAGGCTTGGTATGGTCAAATGGCAACTGCCAAGGGTGAGCTGGCTGCTGCCCAGGAAAGGCCTGATTGCCACCTCCAGGAGGTGAGAGGTCAGCTCATGGTGGCCTGGGGGGGGGGT
>NW_026000108.1:2977569-2980601 GCF_001458135.2 Marmota marmota marmota
TGGGGGGGGGGTACACAAGCCAATATAGCCAACTTGGTTGGTCCTACATCTGGGCGTCTGCTGGGGTTCTGACTTCTTAGGTGGCTCCTGGCCTGCCCACCCCTCAGCACTGGCCACCTGCCCAACCCTCCCTCCTGTGCACACTTGAGCCCAGGAGAACCCTTGGCCCCGCTACCCCACCACTCTGTGAGCACAGAGAGATGGCCTCAGTGTGCCCTCTGAGACTGTCACTTCTCTTAAGGACCAGACTCCTTCAGTGATCTCCCAGGAATTGCTTTGGTGACTTTGAAATTTTCCATTTCATTTTTTCTTGCACCTGGTACAAAACTTGAAGTCCACAAGCCCAGGCCCAGTAGACGGTGGCAGATCCTCCCACCCTGGGCCCTGGCACCCAGTCGGCTCCTGGAGAGTCACCCACATCCACCACACTGTGCTAGTGTCTGGGGCTGCTGAGACACCGTGCTACTCCTGAGGAGGCTTCAGGACAGAAGCAAGCTTTCTCCCACTCTTCTGGAGGTCAAGAGCCCCAGATCAAAGAGTGGCCTGGCTGGGCGCCAGCAGTTCTCAGGGAAGGTGTGCTCCAGGGCGCTCTCCAGCCTGGGGCTTCCTTGGCCTGTCCCGTATATCAGTTTTTTGTTGCTGTGACCCATATGCCTGACCGAAATAACTTGGAGAAGGAAATGCTTATTTTAGATTCATGGTTTCAGAAGTAGAGGTTCAGTCCACGTTTGGCGGAGTCCACTGCTCTGGGCCCAAGATGAGGCAGAACATCATGGCTTAAAGGTCTGGTGGAGGAGAGCAGCTGGGCTCATGGCAGCCAGGAAGAGGGAGAAAGGGAACCAGGGACCAGCTGCAATCCCCAGGGCACGTCCCCAGTGACCTACTTCCTCTAGCCACACCCCACCTGTCTACAGTTGCCACCAGTAATACATTCAAATTATTAATCCATCCAATGGATTAATCGACTGATGAGGTTCCAGCATCCATGAGCCAACCTTCTCACCTTTGAACACTGCTATGTTGCCTACCACACAAGCTCTCTGGGGGACAACCTCCCCAGGACTTCTCCCTCTCTATGCATCTGTGTCTAGTTTTTCTATGGGACGCCCTGCTCAGTGTGGTCTCACCTTTACTAGTTACATCAGCAAGAAACCCACCTCCAAATAAGGCCACATTCAGAGGCCCTGGGGTTAGGACTTGAAAATGTGCATTTGAGCAGGGGATTACACCCACAAGAGACATACACACCAACAACCGTTAAGAGTTCATCTAGATGTGCACCTACATTCATGGATATGCCTGTTTACAAATGACCCCTTAACTCAATCCTGGCCCTTGGTGCCTGTTTTCCCACAGATCCTCAGTCCTTGGGGCAGCCCCGTATCAAGGGCTCTGCATTCTGCATCCTGGGTCCAGGTTGTGACCACATGGAGATGGATCACTCCATATGTGTCCAGTCCCCTCCCTCCTTGTTTGCTTGAAGGGTGTTTCAGTTTTCAGAATTACAGACCCTGCCACAGCGGGTGCCCAGTGGTATTACTAGGTGCTCTGGATCCTCGGGGGTTGTGTGAGCATTCACCAGAAGCCCCCGTACAAGGCTGCCTGCAGCCAGGGCTGGAAGTGGCTGCTAATTCCATGGAAGGGGAGAGACATATTCTTGCGTCTCTTGTTCCCACCCCCACCTGGCCCTGGCCAGCCCCTCCCAACCCACCAAAAGGACAACTAAGCCTAGAGAATTCCCCAGACACCTGTGCCCAGCAGGCTTCGGGGACCTGAGCAGGAGCCCCACAAACATGCCCTTCATGCACTGCAAGCCCGAGGGGGCTGGGAGAGCTATCCAGGCTAGCGGGGCTCCTGGGCTGGCCAGCTTCAGTTTCTAGAATCTTCCTCTGGACCTCAGGAAAGGCTCCCTGCAGCATGGTCACCAGCCCTTTGTTCCAGTCTCTTTTCTCCAACCCCACGTCACTTCCAATCAGGGTCACAGGCAGCCTGAGCTGGTCTGAAGGTCCCCAGTGGTTCGGAAAACAAATCTGTGCTCCATTGTGGAATCCGAACCCGCTCCCACCTCGAGGTGCTCTTCACATTAAAACCATACGTCCCGCACCCAGTCTTAAAGTGTCCGAAACTGTGAAAATCTTCATGGGCGGGGGGAGGAGGCGTGTGGAACACCGGATCAGGGTCCCTGGGCTTGGAAGGCAGAGCCAGAGGTTCCAGGAGGAAGCCAAGAGCCAGGCTTTGTAGCACACTTTAAAATTGTCAAAAGAGCATCCGTTCATTCAAGGAATGCTTTCCTCAGAACAGGAAGAGTCTCTCTAGCTGGGGACACCACAGCCACCAGCCCAACAAGCCTTCCTATGTCCATTTCCAGAGAAGGAAGTCATGTTTGGAGTCTAACTCTGGTTGTTGACAGGGCTGGGACCCAAATTTACTCATTTCTACCTTTTTATGACAACATCTCGTCTCCAAGAAAAACTGCCAAACCAGCGGGACAGCCAGGTTTCCAACAGAATTGCCCCCCGAGAAGGGTGTCCTCAAAGTCACATCTACCAGCCTCTCCTGAGCCTGCCCTGGACTGTCAACTGTGTTGAGGAGAGGAAACCCAAACACTGGACAGTGGGCAGGCAGGTGCCCTAAGCAAGGGCAGCAACTTGCTGATGGAGGGAGGATCCAGGTAGGGAGTGTGGCTGTTCCCGGGCCCATTCTTTCAACTTTTTGTTACTTACTTACTTTCTGTGGTGTTAGGGGTTGAATCCAGGGGCGCTCCACCCCAGCCGCATCCCCACTCTTTTTTAAGATCCCTCCAGTACCCGGAGGATACTTTTTAAGTTTTAAAGTTTTCAAAATAAACTGTTGGGAAAGACCGACCTGCAGACCGTCCCTGGTAAGGTCCACGTTTGCTGAGCAACGTTCACCGATCAGGTGAGCGCCTGTCCCAAGCAGGGACCTGGTAACAGCCACCAAGCCTGGGGCAGGGCGAGCACAGCGAGAGCCCAGCCTGTCGCCTCTCGGCAGAGCGCAGGGCTTGGGGAGGG
>NW_026000108.1:2984651-2990542 GCF_001458135.2 Marmota marmota marmota
CTGTCTCTTATACACATCTCCGACAGCCTCCGGGCGGCCCAGCGAACTCCGGGAAGCCCACTTAACACATTATGAAAATGATCTCCTTTTTCCAGTTTTAAGGGAGACTTTCACAAGGAGGGAAGTGGTTAGACCCTCAAAAGGCAGCCAAAGTAATTTTCAAACATTTGGTCTTTTTCAAGGCAGATGCTTTTAATATATACCAAAGACCTGTCCACAGCATGGTGTCCCCTCAGCCTCCTTCCCACTGCACAGCTGAGGACACTGAGGTTTCAGGGCCCAAGGGAGGACATGAGCTCTGGTGGCCAGACTGCCAAGTGCAGTTTGTGCTGGTTGTAACCTAAGGAAGAGGCTATGGCGAGTCCACAAGAACCACCCACTGGCTGCTGCCAGGGCCTGGGCCAGGGTAGTGGGGGAGGCTGCCTGGGATGGCTGCAGGGCCATGGTTGGTGCCTCCGCCTTCTCCCTGTGCAGCCAGCGCACCAGCCTGCTGTTTCCTGATCCCGGCTGTGGCTCTGTGCTGGCTGGACGGCTAACTCTGGACCAGAGCTAAGCACCTCATTTTGGATGTCCTGGCTTCCTATCCACCCTGCAGATTCTGTGACTTTCCATGACTCTGCCGAAAACCCAGCTTTGATCTTGTCACTTCCCTAGCTCAACAAGCTTCAGTGGCTCCCCCTGCTTTGCAGATTCAGAACCTACTCTTTACCGTGGCTTGTGGTCCCACAGGAACCTGATCCTCAGCTCCTCAATTGCCCTCGGCCCTGCAGCTCCTTCACCCCGGCAGCGAGCAGAGAATCACCTCAAACACCCAGGATTCCCTTTTTCTGCATCACCGTGTTACACGTGTGACAGTCAGAAGAGCCGATGCTGGGGAACATGGGAGGAAATGGAAACAGGCCCAGCTATTGTGAAGAAAAATTCTGGAGAACAATTCTGAAGTGCTCAGGGAGGTTGCCTCTGCCTAGACCGGCACCTAGGATCTCCACCCTCAGGCATCACCTCCAGAAAGTCTCCCAGCCCATCAAGAAGATGGAAAGGTCTGCTCATTCCAGTGTGTCCCCAAGAGTGGAGCAGAAACAACCTGGGCTCCCCCAGAGGGAAGCAGCATTGACTCAGCAGGTATGTTTTCCTGAGGGACCACAAAGCATTTCTCATATGGTCCGACAAAGGTGACTTCAGCCTTCTTCCTACTGGAGCAGGGGGTCTCTGTCCCCTCCCCTTGGACGTGGGTGGAAGCTGTGACAGCTCTAATCAATAGAGTGTGGTGGAGTAAGGATTGCATTCCCAGGCTAGATTCCGCCCGCTCCCCTGTCTCTGTCCCCTCTTTTCCCAGGAACCCAGTCCCATGGAGAGGCCCCTGAAGGGGTCTCTCACAGCAGCACCAGCCCCAGATAAACGAGCAGCTGTGCTGTAGATGAGCCCCATGTGCTACCACACACTTCAAGATTCCCAACTGGGGCCCAGACTTCATGAACTGGAGATGAGCCATCATGATCCAGAGGGGCTCCAAGCACTCTCACAAACGGCTGTTTTGCTGTTTGGGGGATTGTGTACGCAGCTGTAGTAAGGGAACAGCAGCATGTGAATTCTGGATTAGTACATAGCAGTTACAAAAAGGAACAGAGGAGACGGTGCCGTAACCCACTACTCTGAGGCTGGAGCAAGGATTACAAGTTCAAGGCTAGCCTGGGCAACTTAGTGAAGACCTGTCTTAAAATAAATAAATAAATAGAAAGGGTTGGGGATGCAGTTCAGTAGCAAAGCACTTGCCCAGCATTCCTGAGTCCCTGGGTTCCATCCCTAGCACCTGGGGGCACGGTGTTCCTGCAAGGATCAACATAGATCTATCAACACAGGTACAACGCACACATACACAGCAGGTTCGGCACTCTTAGATTCCACCAATCACAGATCAGAAAATATTCAAAAGATGGGCTTGATTCCCAACACTGCAAAATAGATTCATATATATATACACATATATATGAAAACCTGCACTGAACAGGTAGACTATCTTCTTGTCATGATTCCCAAATAAAGTACAACAGCTTTTTACATTGTATCTGGTATCACAAAGCTTTAGCTATGACTTAAACTACACAGAGATTTGCATAGGTCTGATACAAATATAGCTCTATTGTATATCAGGGACTTGAGAATCCTCACAGTTTGGTATGATACGGGAAGGGGGGTCCTGGAATCCCCACTAGGGGGTCAACTAGATTTTTTAATGAGAAGTAGAAGCATATAATGTTGTATTGTTTTTGTAAATTAATACATAAAAGCAGGCACTTGGGACAGCAGGGAATGAGGTAAAGAGAAACAAGATTGGGATGAGGGATGAAAGAAACAAAAATAAAATCTAAATTGTAAAATTGTTCCGAAAAAAAGTTTATTAAAAAGAAAAAAAAAAAAACGAGTTGTGGCCGCCTGTAGTTTGGGATTCAGATCTGTGTGCTTGGGATCATTCCCACGACCCATTACTCAGATTTATGGGGCATCTTGGCTAGGAGCCCCTGAACTGGGCACTGGGTTACAATGGTGAGGAGGACCCTGCTGAAGCCAGAGCTCTCCAACAGAGAGGACTCTGGGTTTCCTGCAGGGTCTGCTGGAGAGCTTAAGGCGCTCCCAAGGGACAGCACAGCAGAGATGCCAGGAAGGGCAGAAGAGGACTGAGAAGCGACAGACATGGTGGCCACTGTCCGTGAGGAAGGATGGTTGTGGCCTGGGGGAGTGGGGGGCGACCTTTCACAGATGGACATACAGGAAGTGGCCGGGTTTTGGAGCTGGGGCAGTTCCCCAATCTACGAATTCTGTCTAGTACCTACTGGGCAGGGGAACCTTGGGTCCTGGCCCTGGGAAAGCCAGAGGTCCCAGATGAGAGAGGCAACTTCACAGAGTGTCTCTGGAAGCTCGTCCCGACTGTCGCTGAGCTGAGAACCACTGGACACCCGGACCTGCCACATCCAAACGCACGAAGCCCGGAAGGCAGCGATTCCGGGGTTCACCGCCTCTGCCCCACAGTCCAACCCCGAACCCTCCGCTCACCCGGACGCAGGAATGCCCACTTGGCCCCAGGAGCCCAGGACCAGCATCCGGCACCGGCACCGGCACCCGTTGGGCCAGCTCGCGCGTCCCTAACTGCCTCCCGCCTGCTCGCCAGTTCCAGCGCTGTGTCCCTAGGCTTCGCCTTAACCGTCTTCGTGAACCACGAGGGCTGCCAGAGTGGATAGTCTAGAGCTGGGGTGCATCAGCTGCCGCCGGGTGTCCCCCGTAGGGGTCGGGTTGCACTTTCGCCACCAGTCACCAAGGGCCGACGCCAGTGGCCAGGAGCACTCTCCAGGCTCACCGCGCACATCGCCTGGCACCGCAGCCCCGCACGCCCGCCCTGCAGGCGCCTCTCTCACACGCGCCCTCCAGAAGCGCCTCGCAGCCTCCACTCCCACGCCTCGCAATGCCGGCGGCCCTGGACGCAGGTTTTCAGGTTCCTGATCTAGGGCCACAAGTCCCGGAGAAGAGGGACTTTGAATCCAGGCTCTGAGGAAGCCCCCTCAGAGGGGGCTTGAGGAGGACACGCCCGCATCCTGAAGGTGCTCCAAGAAGGGGAAACCAGGGCTCAGTCCTTGCAGGTTTGCGGTTGGACGGAGAGGAAACGTGAGGAGGCGCCGCTGGAGGTGGACCTGGCAACCTGCATATATCGGTGATTATCCAAATCGCGCCCTTCCTGCAGCCGTCGCCCCGTTACTCGGGGACACTCTCTGGCTTCAGTCGCCCCGTTTGTCCAAACTCCTCAGAGTAGACGACGTTTGCCCAGAGCTTGTGTGCTCCTCCTCCTCCAAACGAATTTGGGTGACCCTTTATTCCCTGGGCTCAGCCCCTCTGGCTGGGGCACCTGCAGTCCTTCGTGTCTCTGACCCTGGACACCCCAGGGATCAGGACTTAGGAGACCTCAGCTCTTTGCTAAGCCGCCCAACTTTGAGAACTTCGGGTTCTCAACTATGAAATGGGGGTAGGAACCCATCAAAATGGCTGTCTCAACCCACCCAGTCCCTGATTTGATTCTTTTTGCCCCACTTGGGGAAGAAGATAGGTTGAACATCTGCTGCAGAGGAGTCCACCTCCCGCCCTAGGTTGTGCAGCCACTGGGCACCAGAGGTCCTTTACCACTGCCGCCAGAAGGCGCGCCCAAGAGGTGCACCCAGGAGAACTGTGCTTTGTCTGCCGCCGCTGCAGGCCCAGCCCACAGGGTCCCACTTTCTGGGCCTCTGGACCCGCCCAGCATCCTATTCTGCCGCTCTGTTGCCAGGCTGGACTCGGACATCCATGCAGGGCGAGCTCTAGGCCTAGAGTGTCAACTGGGGGAGTCTCTTTTCGCGTCAGTATTTCCCTCCGGAAAATGGGGTGATGCTCACTTCACGATGGTTTGGAAAATTAAGCGACGGGGGACGTTCCTGTTTTGGATACAGGTTGCGGGAGGCTGGATGCATCTCTCAGCTACAACTGAGCGCGCCCATGTTGTGATCAGTGACTTCGCAGTCACCTGCTAGCAGATGAAGTGTATCAGAAGGTTGGTTACCAGCTCTTCTGTCGCCTAGCTCCTGAAATGGGAGGGGGCTCTCCAACTCTTACAGGCAGAGAAACGGAGGTTCAAAAAGGGACTTGCAGCCAAGACCTCTGGCGAGGGGTGGGGACGTGACTGGGCCGGAAGATCCCACCCCTTCCAAGGCCAAGGCCTCGGGGAGTTGGCGGCGCCTGTGCCAGTGCAGTGGGGACCCGCTCCCACGGGGAGGATCGCGGGAAGTGCCCTGTACGGTTGCATTTCCTTACACACTGAGACGGAGCCCGGAATGGAGAGTTCTAGCGTACTACAATTCGCAAAGAAAGCGTATTTCATAAAATGTAAATATTAAAATTGATGCATTTTTGCAGCCCTGCTTTGGCAAAGCTCCCTTGTTTAAATGACTTGCAGGGTCTTAAAAAATAAATGAAAGATTGCAGCCCATCTTCTGTGGTTTCTTAGAAGACTTGGTGTCTTCACACTGCCCCGCACACGCTCACATACATACAGACGCACACATGCACACATGACATACACGCGCGCGCGCACACTCGCACACACATGGATTCGCTGGGTCCACTGCTCTCCCGCGGCGGGGTAATTACGGATCTTGCCGGACGGTGATTGGTCAATCTGTCTTCATCGGGGCCTTGCATCCAATGGGCAGTGGTCCATCCGAGGCCCCGCCCTCGGGGGGGGGTGGCGCGGACCGCTGGAATGCGTCACACTGGGGCACACCCCTTGTCCACCTGAGTCCTTGACTTCAAGGGCCAGCCATACGCCACCTCAACCTCCGATCAGTCAACCAGGACCTGCCCTTTGGTGTGGAGGCTTCAGTGAGGGGCAGGCTGGTCCCTGCAGTGTGCGGCGCTGCCCTCTTCAGAGCATGGACTCAGTAGTCCCTGTGGGTTTTGTACCGTACCCCAAACCTGCAGGCTGAACCTCCAGCACAGAAGGTGTTTGGTTCTGGGTGGGCCTGCTGGTTTCCTGGTGCTCCCTTTGAGCGGGATGGTGGCTGGACAAGGCATGCTTCTGTGGGCATCTGGGTCAGGGGTCCAAAGTATTGGGGGGATGCCTATATCACTTAGCTGCCTTTTACTTTTGAGGATTGGCTGCCTTCTTCTGGCAGATGTTTCCATGCACTCAGACAGGCAGACAGCGTTGTGCATCTGCTCCTGAGTGCACTGTGAGGGTCACTGCAGGCCTTTATTCCTGTGCTCGGAGGCTCTGTGGGCCTGGCGGGTGTGCAAGGGTGGCTCTGTGCTTGTTTTCCTCTTTCTGGGAAGGACGTACTTCCTCTGGTCCCAGGGGTTCCTGTGGGTCTTTTGTG
>NW_026000108.1:2997777-3004684 GCF_001458135.2 Marmota marmota marmota
AGGGGTGGCGCCGTCTCGGCCCACCACCTCAGAGATGGGTGCGGCGTTAAGATCCCTGAATGTGCATTGCCCCACCGGCCCTCTGTATGTCTTCGGAAGTCACCCCGCCTCTGCAAGCTCGGCTTGCCCATCTGTGGAGACGGTAGGCCACAGTGGTCAAAGCGGTGCCATCTAACTAGAGCGTGGGCTCCAGGCTTGCTGGGGGTGACAGCCTCTCAGGCTCCACCCAATACCCACCACCACCCCTGCACCAGCGAGGCACTCAGCTCACAGGCTCTGTCCCTTCAGTTTATACCCAAGACCTTGCTGCCTAGCGGGTCTGGTTTTCTTGGTACCCCTCAGAGATCCCCACGGGCCCTGCAGCAGTCCTGCTCTCACTGGGGCACCAGGACAGCCACGCTGGACTGGATGCACCTGGGGGCCCCCAGGCACCACCTAGTCCCTGCAGGCCAGCTCAAGTGTGGCGAGTTTCTTCAATACAGCAGGTCCGCCTACGCAGCCTCCACTGGCACCTTCTTCTCTCCTTCCAGGACCCAAGCCCCCATCCTTCCTGCACTTAAATCTACTGCTCTTGCCTGTCCCCAGTGGGGACCCAGTCCATAGGTCTGTGCTCCCTGCTTCTACCACTGGAGATTGCCTTCTCTCCCAACCGCCCAGCTGGCCTCGGACACAGGCTTCACTGGGGTGGTGAGCAGCCCTCACACCTAACAGGGATGCTTTCTTTGGCTGGGCATTGTCTCACTAAGTCCCCACAGTAACAGGGAGGGAATGGTGTCCCCTTTTATATGTGAGGATTCCATCCTAGTTGGTCTTCACATCGCACTGACCATGAGTATGTGGAAGGACAGGCTGAGTTGGGGTGTCTTTCTAAAGGGAAACGAAGAGAGTGCAGAGGGCAGTCCCTGAGGCATCCCTTGGTTTGGGGAAGGGCAAGTGGGGTGGTGTTCTCTGCCCCGTAGTCACTCCCCTCTCCGCTTGCTCAAGCCTTCTCTCTCTCCCTCTTCCATTGAGTCACTGAGCTGGGAGTTTCCCAGGCAGAACCTCCGAGAGTCCCATACTGTAGTGCCCTCCTGGGAGTTTTCAAAGTCCCCCTACAGTGGAAGACTCTCACCCAGGGCCTTATGCATGTGAGGCAAGCTCTCTACCGACTGAGTTGTATCCCCAGCCCCTATACTCCTGTTTTAAACATGTTCTCCATATCGTTCAGTATTGGTTAGGGTTCTCCAGAGAAAGAGAACCAATAGAATACAACAGACCCAGAGAGGGAGGGGCAGGGAGAGAGGGGCAGAGAGATGATGGAGCACGTGAGTGATTTTATGAAACTGGCTCGTGTGGCTGTGTGGTGTGGCAAGGCCAAAACTGGTGGGCAGATGTGCAGGCTGGAGATTCAGGCAGCAGTGGGTGCAGGGGTGCTGGGTGTGGGTCCCACTGAGAGCAGACCGGGGCCAGGAGGGTTTCTGGCTTGCAGTCTCCAGGGAGTCCCTCTGCGGGGAGAGCCCCCACCTTTGCTCACCAGGCCTCTGACCAATTAGATGAGGCGGCTGAGCGAGCATTGCTCAAAGTCTCTGATTTCACTGTCCATCACAGCTAGAAACTTCCTTCCCAGTGACCTCTAGATGCTTGGACACCCCATCCCAGCCACAGTGACATTGATCTTGAAGCTTCCTTGTGAATTCTGACCTCTTCCCTCTAAAATAGAGCCCACAGGGTGCCCCGGAGCTGGCATTTCCAGATGGTAGCCAGCGTGTAGGCCCATCTGGGCTCCTCTGCGGGCCCTGAGCTCTCAGTCCCGTGCTGTTGGGCACCCGCCCCTCCAGGGGCAGGGCCAGCCCTGGGGGCCCATGCTCAGGGCTGGAGAAGCAAACTGCACTCCTGGGGCCAGGGAGGTTCCCCCTGTGTCTGCTGCCCAGAGGGAGAGCTCTGAGGGCCAGGAGCGGGAGTGTCCATTACACCCAGGGAAGGAAGCCCAGGGAGAGGGCCCCCCGGTGGAGCTGGGTCTCCCATCATTCAAGCAGCAGCAGCAGAGTGGACAGGAGGAAGTAGTTACTTTCTGGGGCTCTTGGGATGCAAGTGTAGAATTAAGAGGCTTTATAAAAAGTTCCCAAGCCCTGGTTTTATCTGCCCTGGGGGGGGGGGAGTGGAGCCGCTGTCCCCTGCTGCCTCATACCAGCTGAACCCTTTGACTCAGCCAGAGGCACTGCCCTTGCAGCTCAGGCTGGTCACTGGATGGGATTCTGAGCAGCCGTGTAAGGAGGAGCTCTGGGTGCAACTTCCAGAACCTTCTTTAGCAGCAGGTGGAGTGTCCCTCCCGCCTTCCCTCCCCTTCCTGGTTGCCATGGAAAGGGTGTGGGGTGTAATGGCCAGATGAGGACACATTGCTGAGAGCAAGCAGAGCCTCCCACAGGAGGAACTGCATCCCCGAAGACCCAGGGCAGAGCCATCCAACCCCTTGGACTGTCACCAGCATGAATAATCACATGAGGGACAAATCAGACCTATCTTACATAAGCCACCATGACTTGGCTCCTACTGAAGAAACAATCAATGCCCTAATAGTACAGGAGGCCATTCTAAGCTGGGCCTGCACAGGGGCTGTGAGTGGCCTGTTCCCTCTGCAAACAGGTGGCCTGTCCTTCCCACTCCTCACTCAGCTGACGCCCACTACACTCATCTAGTCATGTGCCCATTTAGTGCCAGGCCTGACCCAGGGGGGACTTCGGAACAGGGTGGTAGGGAGGCTCTGGGGCCAGGGCCAAGGAGGCCCAGAGAGCGGGCCCAGGAGCTGGGACATGGGTGGGACTGTCCCTCTGTCACTTGCCTGCCACCTTTCCATTGGGCCCATGGGGCAGGAGGCAAGGGCAGGACCTCACCTGAGACCCCAGTGAGGGTGGGGAGGGGCTGCTGCCCGCCGTGCCCAGGCCGTGCCCAGGCCCTGCACCACCTCCGGAAGAGGCTGCTATGGCTGTGGCCCTGGAAGGCCCTGCCTGATTCTGTCCCCTGCAGCCCTGAGGGCAGGCAGAAGGGGGCGGGCCAGGGTGGCCAGAGTGGCTGGGGGACGCCCTGGGAATCAGGGCTCCGCAGGCACAGGTTGCATCTGCTTGTGAATGCCCCGGGCAGCAGCGACCAAGGCACAGATAGCAGACTTCTGTCTGGAGGCCGCAAGCCTAGGTCCTCCTGGGCTCCAAGGCAGGCAGGGTGTCCTGCCTCTGCAGGCTCTGCCAGCTGCCTGCTGCAGACACGGCCGCTGCCTCCTGCATCTCCTCGACAGCTTCCTGCTGTGCCTGTCTGTGCCCACATGTCCCCTTTTCTGAGGCCTCGGGCCCCATGGCATGGCCCCTGGGCCTCCCTCTCCTTAAGCACCTCTGTGAAGATGCCATTTCCAGATTGGGCCACATTCAGGGTGCAGGTGGGATGGTCAGTTCATGACGGCTGCCTGGCTGTGCCTTGGAGTGGGATGCTGAGGCTCTGGGGAACGGGAGCCTGGTCGCCACAGCAGAGGAGGAGGGGACCCTCTCGTGTGCCCTCACCCGTAAACCCTGCTGCTCTTTGATCAGGAAGGGGAATGTCCCCTGCTGAGGGCAAGTTGGAGGGCTCCCTGCACTGGGGCAGCTGCCCTGCCCTGCCCTTCAGCTAGGGGGCACTCCTCTTTGCAGTTGGAAGGTGCTCACCAGAACACGGGGCTGTGGCTGTGTGCCAGATGGCCGAGGGGCCAGGCTCTGGGCCCGTCTCAGACAGCAGGCTTTGCTCTGCCCCAATGACAGAGAAAACCCCTACAGTGTCTATCCGTCCTCCTTACCATCAGTGGCCCCGTAATCAATGGGGGAGTCTCCATGCACCTCCAAGTCCCAGTATGGGCCCAGCTTCATTTACTATATGCTGTGTGACCTCAGCCAGGCCTTTTCTGGGCCCAGGCTTCCTATGTGTAAATCAAAGGCATTGAACTAGGTTCTTTCAAGTACATCACCCACATGCATTAAAAAAAACATACAAGCAAGCCGGGTGCAAGGCCACACCTGTAATCCCCAGGCTTGGGAGACTGAGGCAGGAAGGTCACAAGTTCAAGGCTATTCCAGGAAATTCAGTGAGACCCGTCTCTAAATAAAATACAAAATAGGGCTAGGGATGCGCTCAGTGGTTGAGTGCCCCTGAATTCAATCCCTGGTAGAAAAAAAAAAAGTATACAAATGTTTCATTTTATTATAATGTAGCTTTTAAGACAACGTGGTTTGATAGAAAATATAATGTAGCTACACATGTGATTTTAAAAGAAAAGGTGCAGATAATTAAATAATAATTTAATCCAGTGGGCTGAAGGCCGTCATCTTTCTCACATGTGCTCATCAAACACTGAGGCCGCTGCATGCTCCCTCCCCGAGCCTCTGGAAGGCTGTGATCTCACTCGAAGAAGGTCTGGCCTCCGTTTGGACGCTGAGCGGAGTGCAAATACCTGACCTGGTTGTGGGATCATGAAACTCAAACTGGAAGCAGGTTCTCCTTGGAGCTGTCGTGCTCAACAGCCGCCCGACGGAGGGAAGGGTGGACTTCACACTCAAAACCAGGTTCCTCGTTGCCATAGCCCGCTCGCTGGGCACCCTCGCCCTGCCCTTTGCGGGAGGGTGTCCTCTGACGGGCACCTGGCCGCCCCCCGGCACGGTCTGGAGTCAGGGATCCAGTGTTAGAAACTCTTAGGAAGCGCGATCCAGGGAAGCTCGGTGGCTTCCTTCTGTTTGTAAACTGTGGGGCTTCTCAGAGCCTTGAAGTGACCACACCCACGGGCCAGGGAATCTCTCTTTTGCGAGCGTGGTGACATCCTTGGTCTGGCACTCTGGAGAGGAACTAAGTCATTCACCCATGCCCTGTGCCACCTTTGCATGCACGCCGCCGTGGCAGGTGCCCTGCCCTCTGTGGGCACCTGGCAGTGGCCGCTGATGAAAACTCAGGCTCAGGGAAGCACTTCCGCCCTCAGAGGCGAGTGCAGGGAGGGCACCTGTTTCCAGCCAGAGGATGGCGGGTGCTGGTGGGAGGAGAACCTGACCTGAGCCCCAGTGGGAAGGGAGGTCCCGGCCGGGGCAGCTCTGCAGGTGGGCGCTAACCGGGGGTGTGTGGGCCGCAGACCAGGAGGCTGCACAGCCCTTGTCATGCGTGGGGGCCCCCAGGAGCTTTGGGGACTCCTTCCTTGGAATCCACTGGAGCTCGTGAACATGGGCTCCCAGCTGGCACTGCTGCTGGGTCCTCTGGGCCCTCCTCGTTTCCCCACTGTGGGAAAAATCCTCCCACTGATCCACTAACTTGTACCCCAGGGATTCTTTAACAACAGTTCTATGGAGGTTTAATCTACAAGGAATAATAAAATTCACCCTTTTAAAGTGTATCATTTGGCCAGGCGCGGTGACCTCACCTGTAGTTCTAGCAACTCTGGAGGCTGAGGCAGGGGGATCGCAAGTTCAAGACCAGCCTCAGCAATGGTGCAAGTCCCAACTCAGTGAGTCTCCATCTCAAAATAAAAAATAAAAGGTCTGGGGACGTACATGGCTGGGGACATGCATGGGGTTTTGGTTTTTGGTGATGCTGAAGACCACAACCAAGCCTCCTGCATGCTGGGCCCCTGACCAGACCCGGCAGTCTTCCCTCAGTGATTCTAACTTGAAGTGAAAGTGACCTTAGCTTTAGACTCCTCATAAGGTTGGTGGTCATTGCCACCTTCCACAGTCTCCTCACGCCAGAAGAAACTGTCATCAGCCATGTCCCCCACTCCCGCCCCCAGGGGCAGCCTTGAGTCTGCGTCTGTGCCTCTGGATGGTGTTCTCGGCCTCCTGCAACATGGGCCTTCACACCTGGCCTCTGCCACTGGCGTGTCCGAGGCAGCCCTTGTGGTGGGCAGCAGCACTCTGTCTCTCTCTGTGGCTGAATGACCGCTGTGCAGAGCTGTCACCTTGCCGTCCCAGGTGGTGGGCATCGGGGCCATTTCCATTTGTCTGCTCTGGTGAGTGGCGCTGCTGAGGACGCCTCCAGGTCTCCAGGGATGGGGTCTGCCCGGCTGGCCGCCCAGTAGCTCCGTTTCCCGGGACTGTGCAGGCAGCAGCACCTTAGGCTCCTGTGAGTCGCTCTCTCCAGAGCTCCACCAGCGTTGGTCGTTGCCTGTCTGTTTAGAGCCATCTGGTGGAGGTGAAGGGACAGCTAGCTGTGGCTTTGACTTGCACTTCCCTGACGATCGCTGGCTGATATTGAGTGTCTTCCCATGGATCCATTTATCTGCCTTTGTACAAACCACTGAGAGAGACGTCAACTTGAATCCTTCGAGTATGTTTGCATTGGGTTATTTGTGCATTTACTATGAAGTTATCAGAATTCTTTAGAGATTCCAGAGACAAGGCTCACATCAGATACATGTTGCAAATATATCCCCCGTTCTTTGTGTTATCTATTTTTTTTGATGGTGTTCCTTGAAGCAAAAAGCTTCCAATTTTGATGGTAATTTTGGAGGAGAGTCTTAAATCTCAGATAATCAATATCATTGATAACTATTACATGCACAGTTGTGCTAAGTATTGACTGGTTTAAGCCCCGTGCCAACCACGAAGTCAGGACCACCACTGCCCCTGGCTGTCATCATCACTTTCAGCACCACCACCCATGTCACCACATCATCACCACTATTATCACTATCAGCATCACCATCACCACCACGACCATCACCACCAACATCACCACCACCATCACCACCATCATCATCACCACCATCACCACCATCACCAACATCACCACCATCATCATCACCATCACCACCATCATCATCACCATCACCACCATCACCACCATCCCTAACACCACCACCACCATCATCACCATCATCACCATCATCACCATCACCACCATCCACCACCCATCCCACACTACACCACCACCA
>NW_026000108.1:3006757-3026718 GCF_001458135.2 Marmota marmota marmota
TCACACCACACCACCATCATCACCATCACTCACCATCACCACATCACCACCATCACCACCATCACCATCATCACCATCACCACCATCACCATCACCACCATCATCATCACCACCATCACCATCATCACCATCATCACCATCACCATCATCACCATCACCACCATCACCACCATCACCATCATCACCATCACCACCATCACCATCACCACCATCACCACCATCACCACCATCACCATCACCACCATCACCACCATCCCTAACACCACCACCACCATCATCACCATCATCACCATCATCACCATCATCACCATCACCATCATCACCATCACCACCATCATCACCATCATCACCATCATCATCACCACCATCACCATCACCACCATCACCACCATCATCATCTCCACCATCTTCACCATCACCATCACCATCATCATTACCACCATCACCATCATCACCACCATCTTCACCATCACCATCATCACCATCACCATCACCATCACCATCTCCACCATCTTCACCATCACCATCACCACTGTCAGCACCAGCACCATTTTCATGGCCACCATCACCCTGTCATAGTTCTTAGTCATCATGGTCATCGGATACTCAGCCTTCCTCTTCTGCCTCCTTCTCCTCCTCATGGTTCTGCTCATGGTGGTGTGGGAAGGTCCCCAGTCCCTCCCCTGGGTCCACCTGGAGCTTTGCGCCTGGTCACTCCCTCTTTCAACCTGACTGCTTGACCCTCGCTCTCAGCAAGAGCTGCCCGTCCACCTTACAGGTCACCAGCAGAGGCCGGAGCCTGCACAGAGAACCTGTGGAGAAGGCCCCGGAGAGGGCAGTGCAGCAGCCCGGGACCAGGGTTGGGGCAGTGGTGGGCCTATCCCTTAGCTCCCTGGGGCCCGGGTGGAGGCCTGACTGCCTGCTGCCCACCGGGAGGTGGCCTTGCTCAGGGATGCTGTCCCTCCCTGGCACAGCCCACCCCCACAGCCCTGCCCTCCCTTCGCCCCTCCCACTCCCCAGAACCCTTGCCCCAGCTCAGGGGGCAGTCTGTGGAAACGAGTCTGAGGCCCCTCAGCCAGGCGCGGAGCCCTTCCTTCTGCGTCCCCTTCTCCAGGTGGCTGAGTGTGGGGACCCGACCCTCAGCTCAGGCTGGTGGACGGCTCCCTGTGGCCCAGCTCTGACGGCTCCTGTGAGGCCCACTGCTGCTCGCCTGGAGGTGGAAGCTTCGGGGCCAGGGCTCGGGGCTGCAGCCCCTGCCCTGCTGTGGGCCAGGACCCCTGAGGGGCTGGGGAGGGGGCTGGAGGGGAGGGCTGGCGGCCTGGGGAGGAGAGGCAGGCGTGCTGGGCCTTGGTGACAGTAGGAGGAGCCCCCAGCTGCTGAGGTGCCCTCCTAGTCCCCTCCTGGAGGTTTGGCTGGCCCTCCTCAGGAAGCCCATCGCTCGCCTCCTGCCTCCTCCCTCCTCCCCAGGCTGCAGGCCTGGGCTCCTCGCCCACGGTGCCCAGGGCAGGTGGACTCCTGCACGGGTCCCAGACACAGGGTGGCTCCCAGTGTAGACCTGGCTATGACCCGAGCAGGGGGCTGTCCCGCCTCATCCAGGCCCCGTCTCCCCCCCAGGGGTCTTCTGGTCACACAGGGTGTTTTTGAAAGAAAGATTCTGGGCTGTCCCTTCAGAGCGGTTTCTGGCTCACAGGATCACGGGGAAGGAAGCGCGCTTCCCGTTACCTGCCAGGTCCGCTCTCGCCTGGCCCCACGGGTGGCACTGTGCTGTTGACCCTGCTGTGCAATGAGCCCTCTAGGCTCAGACCTCTGTGGGTCTGGACATGTCCCCCATCAGTGTGCACAGGAGAGCCACGTCCCTGTGCGTGGTGTCCAGCCCAGGCCCTGCGGACCCCTGGACTGGGTGGTGCACGGCCTCTCCCCACAGGCCCCTTTGCAGGCCTTACCCCCACTGCGAGTTCTGCTCACTTATCCATCTTGCAGAGCAGCCGTCTTCCACATCTTCCACGTTAGTAAGCAGTGCGTCCTGGCTCTCGTGCACACGGCACCCTCGCTGTGAGTCAGAGACCGTGTGAGCTCGCGGGGCCGTGGGCCTCCATCTCGTCCCCTCCGGGGTCCTGTGGGTCTGTCTCTGATCCATCATGAGTCGCTGCTTGTGAAGGGGCAGGTCTGTGTCCAGAGCTGTCTTTCTGCAGTGGGTGCCAGCACAGGGCTGGGGGCAGCAGACGCCCTGTGTCCCTCTGCCCTGAAGCCCCTGCTGTGGAGCCCCTGCCCTGGCCACTGGTGGTCCCAGATGTCAGGTCCACTCCTTGGCCAGGTGCCCTCTGGGACCCTGGCTCCCAGGTCCTAAGTCCTGGGACAGGGGCCCATGTTCCGGGGGCTGTGCCCGGGGCCCAGGTTGATTGAGCCTCTGGCTGTTGCTTGGGTCACCATGGAAGGCCTTCTGGACATGGGTGGCCAGTGTTTCTGCCTTTTGGGGAGCAAAGCAGAAACCTTGGGCTGTGCTGAGGTCAGGCAGGACCAGGTGGGCTCTGTCGACTGGCCAGAGCAGGAGTGTGTCCCCGAGGGTGTGGTGTGGTGGAGCGGTTGGGGAGGCTCCCTGGAGGAGGGAGGTGGACTCTTGGCCTGCAGCTGGCTGGCAGAGGAGGGGGCTGGAAGGCCGGGCATCGTGGGCCAGGGCACTGCACCCTCTGCCGCCCTGCCCCACCCCCCCATGTCCGCCCCTCGCTCTCCAACTCTGTTCCCGTGGGTCCGCCCTGCCAGAGCCCCTCACGGCCCTGTGGTGTCACCTGTCCCTCTCCTGGGGGACCACCAGGACTTACCTTGCCCCCGGCCCCTGTTGGGAGAGGAAGGGGGTCAGCAGGCTGGGCTCCCCCAGAACCAGAGGCAGAGAGGAATGGGTTCAAGAAGTGGATTTTGGGGCTCAGGGCCCACCAGCAGGGGAGTGAGAGGGGACAGGGGGGAGTTGGTGGGCCAGGGTGAAGCCCCTGCTCCTCCCAGCATGGCTCCCGAGGCCAGGGACCAGCACACCGGCCGCCCGCCACTGGCTGGGCCACCCGGAGGGAGTGCTCACCCTCCTGGCTCCCTGCAGGCGAAAGCCGTAGACACAGACAGGGACTCTCTGAGGACTACAGGGCTGAGGTCACGGCCGGGGCAGCGCCTGGCAGTACCTGGGTCAGAGGGGCGTGGACAGCTGTGGGGCCACCAGGTGGGTGGCAACGGGAGCCCTGCCTGATGACCAGGTGGTGCCACACAGGAAAGGCCTTCTCTACACGTCCTTCCTGGCCACTCTCTCTGCCATGTTCCAGGCTGGGCCCTGACTGCTGGTCAAGGCATGGACTCTGCCGTAGGTCACTGGAGCTGATGGAGTCCCAGTGCCCACACTCCTACTCTCGTGTGCACAGGAACCAGCCAGGGTCCTGCCAAAATGCAGATTCTGATTCGCTCACCTGGTTGGGGCCTGAGACTCTGCATTTGTAATGAGTGCAGAGAGATTGCCACGTCCCCATTCCTGGGACCTCACTTTGACAAAGCCAGGTGTGCGCTCTAGACAACCATGTGCACATCATAAAGTGGTACCCAGAGCCTGCTACCAGCATCTTCCATAAAAACAACGGCTTCTCTTTCTGGCTCTATAACTAACTGGCTGTGTGCCTTTGAAAAAGGAGTGCCCCTCTCTGGTCTGCAGTTTCTTCATATGAAAACCAGAGACTAAGCCATAAAGATGCTGTGATTCACCTCCAGCTGCTGTTCAGGAGTGCCTCCCTCAGGGCAGGAAGCAGCCCTTTAGGATCTGAACTACCCCTGGCCCATTTTGCAAATGAGAAATGCAGGGCTCGGGAGGTGCCGTGTCTTGGGGAGCCACCACTGTGCTGCCCGCGGCAGAGGTCAGCCTCGAACCCCGGTCTGCCTGCCACAGAGCTTTCCCACACCAGACCCCTCCTGTTTTCTGTGGGAATAAAACTTTCTCACAACTCGGGTTGGACGGGGAGAGGCCGGAGCGCGTAGGTCCAGAGAGCAGCCGTCGCAGGCGGAGGCGTCCTGCATCCTGCCCGTCCCTCCCGGTGCAGGGGGGTGGATGGGAAAGGCTCTCAGGGCAGTGGGGAGGTGAGCCCCAACAATGCAATCAGCACTCGCATAATTAGCTCCTAAATTGCCCCTCTGTGCAGGCGCTCCCCGGCCAGGCCGCCTGGCTGCTTGCTCATTCTTACGATACAAATCTCAACAATTTTTGACAAGATTTTTGAGTTTTGTCAGATGTGAATTGTTAAGATTTAATTGAAAAAATGAACAGAAGGCAGCCGCTATTTCAAAGGGAGTGACCCAGAACCAATTAGAATTTAGTAACAATTGACCATTCACCACTGAACCCATGTCCAGAATGAGATTAAAGCCACTCTAATCCCCCGCGCTCCTGAACGTGAAATATCATTAGTGGGCCACTTTCCTAACGTTCTCCAATCGATTTTCCAGGTTTTAAAGGTGGAGTTCAGCTCGGGGCCTGTACCTAGGGTGCTGCTGGCCGTCCGGGGCTGGGAGGATGCGGGGCGCAGGGGACCATCCTGAGAAAACAGGTCAGGCCCAGCAGCAGTCCTGGTCAAATTGTGTTGACAGCCCGACAGGACACGGAGCAGGACCACAAAAAGGGCCTTTCATCTGCGGACAGACGGTGCATAATTGGTCATTCTCCCTCCCTCGGCCTCTCCTTCCCAGCTGGGGAAATTCCTAAACTAAGCCAGGGTTTCCCGGGGCACCACCTTAATCCTTCACGGCAGATGCCCCCGGGAGGTGTCAGCTGAGAAAACCCCCGCAGGCGCCGCTCAGCCCTGAGCGCAGGGTGCCGGCGGGGTAGGGGTGTAGTAGGTGCTTACTGAAGCCAGTGGGCGAGCCAGGGACCGAGCCACGGCTCAGCCTCGGGCCCTTTCTGATCCCCTCCAGCCTCCTCTGCGTGACCCAGCTGCCCCCACAGTGGGCGCTGAGGCCACCCCAATAGACACGAGAACCCGAGGCTTGCGGTCCACACCCAGTGCCAGGTCCACTCCTGCTGTCCTGGCCATCTTGGGTCTTCTCCAAGTGCCCCTCTGCAGTCCCGGCCACCCTCCCTCCCTGCTCCTGGTGGTCACCGCTGTCTGCTCAGCACGCACCAGGTGCCAGGTGATTTTTGGCCCCCTGGCACAGCCCTCGAGTATCCCTGGAAGGACCCGAAGTGGGGGATGGCCACACGGCCTGCCCAGGATCCACACCTGGCCTACCTGCAGCCCTGTGCGGGGCCAGGGCCTGGGGCTCGTGGATCTGGTGGCCCACGCTCCAACTTGACCTGTGCTTCTAGAAGCGGAGCCTGGCCGGGCCTCTCTGTCGCTCCGGAGAGACCAGCACCCAGCGCTGGGCACATGGCACGGGGCTTTGAGGGAGCCAGGCAGGTTGTGGACGCCAGAGCCTAGGATTTCCGGCCACTGCACTGTCGTTTAGGGCCTGAGGAGTGTGTGTCCCTCTGTCCTTTACCACCTCGGACCCCAGCTCTGCTTTGTAAGGTTCTTTTCATCTCAGACCATGAGTAAGACCCGAGGTGTTTCCCAAAGCGTCGAGCGACAAGCAGGTCCTTGTAGAGGCTGGAGGGGGGTCCCCACGGGTCCCCAGGGGTCTTCAAATCTCAGCAGGCTGGGCCTTGGTGGGTCTGAAGAGGCAGCTGAGACAAGGGTGGGTGCTAACTTGGGAGGACACTCCAGGGACACAGAGGGAGGTGGCCAGGAGGCAGGGAGGGGAATGAGGCTTGTGAGTAGCACATCATCAGCCACGGGCAGCCACGGCTTGTCCCTGGAGCCAGGGAGGACTGTGCAGGCAGGAGACCCAGGCAACCAGGGGTGTGGGAGCTGGGCTGTGTGCTAGTCCAGGGTTGCTCCTGGAGGCAGGGGCCTGAGTTCCTGGGCCTTCTGCTGCCCGCCCTGCACCTGGCCAGAGAAAGTCCCTAGGCAGAGTGACACCCGTCCTGCCTGTTGGCAGTCCGGTGTCAAAGCAGCTGTGGCGGTGGGGACTGGGAATGTCCTGTGGCTGGGTGTGGCAGTGCATGCCTGTTTGCTCTTCCTTGTAGGGAGTTGGCCACCACCCTTGATGGTGGCTGCCCGTCATGGGGCTGGGTGCCAAGTCACTTGAGTCTGGGGGCTGGGTTTCCTCACCTGCCCGAGGGGAGAAGTGCTCGCCTTAGGTTCATCGTGAGGCTCTGGGGTCCAGCACCAGCTGCGAGGTGGAGGCAGGCCCTCCTCTTGTCCCCACTGAGCCGCAGTTCACTGACACTTGAGTTCCTTGAAGTTGTTCAGAAATTGAGAGTGAATAGATGGTGCCCAGCTTGGTTGGGGACACTCAGTGGGGCCTCTGCAGGAGTTGGGCTGGAAGAGGGGTCATCAGAACCTGGGAGCACTGTCTCAGGAAGAGGGGACATGTGAGCCCTGAGCAGCATGGGGACAGCAAGGAGAAGCAGCTATCTCACCTGCATCCCAGGAGGGACAGAGTGGAGGTAGTGAGCTCCCCGTCCTGGAAGTGTGCAAGCGACGGGTGTCACGCAGGTTTCCCGCCGTGTGGCCATGGGCTGGTGGACGGGGCAGATGAGACCTTTTGAGATCTCTCCCACCCCAGAGCGCCTGGAATTCCCTTTGTGAGGCCCAAGTGGAGGAAATGTGCTCCTCATTTGATGCTTTGCGTGGAGGACCCTCGAGGCTCCCCGCTAGAGTCCGGCAGCTCGGGCCTGGTCTGAATTAGCGCTGTGGGGGGCGGGGGGCGCTGGCTCCAGGCTGCCTGATGTCGGTGGCTGAGCCCTGGTGGGAGAGCCGCGTGGCCGCCGCAGACTGGCCTGAGAAGGGAGGCTCTTGGGGGCCTGGGCTCCTGAACAGTGTAGCCGAGCGGATGCCCATGCTGTGGGCCCCAGGCACGAGTCCCGCAGGGGGAGGCCCCTGGAGGAGGAGCACAGCAAGCCCAGGGGGGCCATGGGCACCTTGAGGGGAGCTCCTGGGCGCCATGCTGGGCACCCCACCCGTCTTGCCTCCACCTTTATGTCAATCCCAAACCTCCCTGAGCCACTTGCCCTGTCAGGGTGACATCCCCGCCTCACCCACTTGACCTGGGGAGGTAGGTCGGTGACCCCCTGGGTGCAAGACGCTCAAACAGGCCACTTCTCCAAGGGAGCATTAGGGCCACACCCCGGCTGTGTGGCTTTGGCAGGTCACTTGACCTCTCTGAGCTTGGTTGCCAACCCAGACCCCCAGTGGGAGTTCTTGCTGCTGCTCTGGCTCCGAAGCTTAGGCCACACAGGCGGAGGGTCCCATTTTATTGCCCATTGTCATTACCAACTCCGTCACCTGCACGGCACTCAGAAGGAAGCCAGAGGGGAAATGTCAACAGAGATGAGACCTTTGCACCCACCCTGCGTGCTCACCCAAGCGTGGGTGTCATGGGTGCGGGGTGCTGGGGCTGGCAGGAAGACAGCAGTGTGGTGGGTGGAGCCCGTGGCCTGGAGTCGCTGGCGGGTAAACGTCCCTTCCCAACTCGCCACCACCTGCAGGCACCTCTGTGGTGACCACGTGACACCTTGATGGTGGCTGGGCTTCAGTCCTCAGAAAGCCTCGCAGCTGGGCCGCCTCTGTTCCCTGCTGGGCCGCCTCTGTTCCCTGCACTGTCTGAGCTCACACTTGGTGCTGCCTAGTGCTCATTTCACTGTGGTGCCTGGGACCAAACCTGGGCCTGGAGCATGCCTCGTGCCCGGTGCTGGCCAAGGAAGTGGACACGTCGAGGTGACTGCACTGTCCTGGAGGGCCCAAGAGGGTGGGGCTGGGAGGAGCAGGATGGCCCCACACCCCTCTCCCGTGGCTCACCTTCTCCTCCCCAGATGGAGGTGCCCGGCACATTGATCTAGGGGGCTCATGTCCCAGCTGGGGATTGCAGGGGAGTCAGGTGGCCTCTCACACCCAAGTGACACCGCAGGCCCCGGGCAGTTGGAGAACCTAATTCATCCCACAGAGGCCTCGGTTGCTTGCTGTGGGACCTGGGCGAGTCTGAGCCCCCTGGGCCTCAGTTTAGCTGCCTGTCAAGTGGGCACAAGGGCTTCCCCCAGGGGGCTTCCGGTTAGCGGTGGTTCTCGTAACCAGCCTGATCACCACTGAGCTGGGGCAACCAGGGGCCAGGCGAGGAGCTGGGAACGGTCTCCGGCTTCCGCCCTTCCCTGCATGGCCCTGGGTGCCCACAGGCTGGGACGGGGGTCTTTAAGGGGAGCGTCCTGGTGGCTCCGACCCCACCCCCAACAGCCTTTGGGACCAGCTCGCGGCCTCTGTGGGGCCGGCCGAGGGCCTCGAAGAAGCAGGGCTTGAAATTGAATCCTCCGCTGGTTGGGGGTCAGGGATCAGACCCCCACCTTTTCTCCACCGTCAAAGCCCCCCTAGGATCCTCTTGAAGTGAAGTTCCACATTATATGGCTGAACATTTGGAACTTTTTAAACGGAAATTGTAGAAAAATGAAAAGCATTTTCGTCGGAACACAATACCTTCCTGGCAGGGAGCCCCCGGAGATTCTGCCGCAGCCTCCAGACGGGAGAAAAGATGGTGGTCATTGTCAATCTGGATTAATGCGGGCATTCTTCCGCTCAGGCTGGTGTCAGGCTGAGCAGGCTAATCGGGCGGGACCGTCCTCGACTGCGGGCTCTGGTTTCACACTCGTCTGCGCTCGCATTTCCTTAATTGTGAGCTCAGTTTAATGGAGCCGCTGAGCAGGGTAAGGAGCAGGCCACGTCCCACGCGGGGTGCCAGGGACCTGTGGCTGCAGCCTCAGGCTGGCCATTGGGACTTAGTGGACAGGCTCACACGCGGCCCTGGAAGCCTTCTGTTGGTGACAGGCAGTGGGCCTCAGGGTCACTCTTGGAGGCCGTCCTGGCCTCCAAGACCGTGGCAGAGGTGCCCAGCACCCCTCAGCCCTGCAAGGGGGACCGTGGAGCCACATCACAGCCGAGCAGCAGGGACAGCACAACGGTCTCTGTCCTGGTCTGGGGCCCTGGGCCTCACCTGCAAAGCCAGCAGCCTGGTGCCAGCACTGTCCACCTGGCTGAGCTGACCACAGGAGCGAGGCCCACAGGAGGCCAGTGGCCCAGGGACCTGGGTTGTGGGTGGAGCCGATGGGTGCTTCCCCACGAGGACCCCCCACTCCAGCCTGGGGGGTGTCATTGGAGGGGGCGGTCACTGCCCTCGGCCTTCTCCCCCCAGCAGGGGCTGCTTCCCTGGTTGAAGCCAATGCTGCTGGTGGTGATGGTGGCCTGGCGTCCCTGGGGGGCTTTGGGACAAGCCAGGCTCTGGGTAACCTCTACCTTCAGCTGCCTCTGGGCTGCTCTCCAGGAAGAGCCTGGGTCCCCCCCTTGGATCTGAGGTGGGCTTGAGGTGCATCCTGCCTGGGAGCCAGGGTACAGGGACTGTTGGTGGCCAACCAGAGGGACGCACTGTGACTCACGGGGCACCAGGACGGGAGAGTGACTGCCCAGTACCTCCAGGGGGGGCCACTTCAGCCTCTCGAGGACCTAATCCAAGTTTGCTAGACACACAGGGGCTAGAGCCAGGCGTGGAACAGGCTGGCCAAGCTGCCCCAGCTCAGGGACCTTGGAGGCCAGCCTGGCCAAGGCCCATGGCAGGGGTGTGTCATCTGGAGAGGCCTTGATTCCCCTGGCTCAGAGGATGGTCCAGCAGGAATGAAGGGGGAAGGGCTGAAGTCTGGGGCAGGTGACGGGGAGGATCCTCAGGGATCCTGGGGGACACGGGTGGTAGTGGCCACAGGTGTGTGGTCAGGGCAGATGGGAAAGGTGGTCTGGGGGACTTGGTGCCCCTGGGAGGAGCTGTGCCTGGAGCATCAGTGATCTCCATGTTCTTGGTGGCGGGTCCAGAGGAAGCCACGGCGGGGGGTGGGGTGGGGTGGGGAGGGGCGGTGCGGGGACAGAGGCCAACGGACAGCCGCTGGGGCCCCGCGAGCTCAACCAGCTGAACAGCACCCGGCTCTGGGTCTGCCCCCACCGGGCACGTTGGCCCCTAAAGCCCTTTGGACATCTGCAGCTCAGACCCTGCACCCGGGGTCCCCTGTGCTGCCTGCAGGCCTCGGCATCCCTGCCCCAGCCAGGGAGGGCTCTGCCTGGCGCAGAACCACATCTGGGCCAGACGTGCCCGGCCCAGCAGCCCCCTGCAGAGAGTGATTAATGGACACTAGTCCTCAGAGCTCTCGGAGACAAACTGCGACTTGCTTTGACTCCGGGAAGCTCGCCCCTGCAGAGCCAGCGGTGGGGACAGGAGGCAGGGCTTCCCATGGGCGCTCCGGCTCCGGCTGCCCAGCGCGGGCTCCGGGCCAGCACCCAGAGTCTTCTTTCATTCAGCCTGGGTGCGGCCTGGTGCCGACTCCCATGGCGATGGCCGTCTGGCAACACACAAAATCCTGGGAAGTGTCCCCTGGTCACCTTGGTGGCCCCTTCACCCAGCTACATCCGTTCTGGGTTTCATCACTTTGGAAAGACTGAGGCAGAGGCCTGAAGTGAGCTCCACAGGGGGACTTCCCAGGAGGGCCTCCCTCCCGGGCAGGTGTGGACTCGGGCTCCTCAGGGGACAGGGTGGCCGTGGGCCCGGCCTCCAAGCTCTCTGTGAACACCTGGGCCTTTTCTCTTCCTCGTCCCGGCCACCTCCCTTCTTTCTGTCACCCTCAGTTGTGCTCCCATGAGGCCCCTCCTGCACTTCCCTCATTGTGAGACCTGGAGACCCCGGGCAGGGGCAGCCCACTCCCCTCCCTCTCTGGAGCTGCCACTTTCTTCCTGGTGACAGTGGCTCCCAACCACAAGGGGGGTCTGCTCCCAGCCTCACTCTGGCCTTTGTCACAGGGAAAGGTACATTCACACCTGCACTGCCTGCCCCTTATCCACAGAGCAGGGCGGTCGCTCCGGTGGACCAACCCGTGTGGACACAGCATTGTCCCCAGTTGACGTCAGGGTTCACGCTTCGTGCGCTGCACTCCTGGCGTGGACCCTGTGGAACGGCAGGGACCCCCCATTGCCACGTGTCCAGAGTGTGTCCTCTGGGCCCCCCTTCTCTCCCTCCCGCAGGCCCCTGTCTCTCTCCGTCCTTGCCGGGCACTCCAGGTTGGGCCACGCTGCGTGGCCTTCCCAGCTGGCCTCTCTCAGTGATGCCGCTCGCGGTGCCTCGGGGTCTCCCGTGGCCCTGGGTCTGAATGCACCACGGCGGGGCTGTCCCTTCTCCTCCGGGAGCACCTGGATCTCCGGGTTTCTGACAAGCTTGGGTGAAGCCACCATTAGTAGTCCATGTGCGGACCTTGAGTGGCCTTTGGTTTCCCTCTCCAGGTGAACACAGGGCCCCTTGCTGGGCCTTATGGTCAAATGCACTGAGGTTGTAGGAATCGCCGGGCTCTCTCCACCTGCCCGCCACGCTCCCCCACCCACCGTGGGGGACGTCCGTTGCCCTGCACCCTGGCCAGCGCCTCACAACACAGTGTGTGGATTCCGGTTGTTCTAAAGGCACACAGCAGGGTCTCGCTGTCACTTGGTCGCAGCTCCTCACCGGTGCCTGGTGGACCCCCTTTTTGGGAACCCCCTTTTCCTCGGCCCCTCCCCCCGTGCGTCTGCCCAGCCCTCTGGTCCCTGGCGCTGGGCTGCTTGCTGTCTGGCTGCGGAGTCCCGGGTGCGTGGTATGGCGTGGACGGCTAAGGGCCTACACCAGCCGCGTCTGCCCGGCGGCTTCCCTGTTCGCGGGTCGTCTTCATGCTTTGGACGGTGGTCACAGGGCAGAAGCTTCGTGTTTTAATGAGCTGCAGCTCATCAGGCCTTTCTTTCACAGACGGTGGCCTTGGGTTGTGTCTGAAGACTGTGCCCACCCCAAGGTGCCCACTCCAAGGGCATCCAGGTTTCCCGCTGTTGTCCTCTAGGAGTTTTATGATTTTGCCGTTGTCCATCCTGACATGATCTTTGTGGGGGCGTGAGGTCTGCGTCAGGGTCCCTCTACTTTGCCCATGATGTCCCGTGGTCATCAGAGGCCTCTCTCTGCTGCCTTGCCGTGGGCCTCCACTGTCGCCACGGATACGCTGGTGTCTACAGGCTCTGTTTCTGGCCGTGCGTCACCACTGTCGTGGCTCCGTGGTGAGCCTGGAGGTCGGGGGTGTCTAGCCTCCGGCAGGTCCCCGACACTGTTGCGCCTCTCGCTGTCTGTATAAACCTTAGAATCCGTTTGTTGATACTCTACTTATCCAGTTTTTCCTTGATGTCATTTTTGAAATTGAACTTTTGTGGTTTCCCACATCATGTTCTACACATGTTTTGTTAAAGTCAGCCCCTGGATACTGTGTGCTCATTAAATGACATTGTTTTTAGATCACAGATACACGGGAGGACGATGTGTCCAGGAACTTTTCTTTAATTGCTTTTTATGCCAGGATTTTTTCTGATTCTTTTGAATTTTCTTCATACACAATTATGTCTTTTTGGACAAAGACAGACTCTGTCTAATCCGTATGCCTTTTATTTCCTTTTCTGGTCTCATTGCTTTAGCGAGACTCCCAATTTGGAGTTGATTAGCTGTGGTAGGAGGGGATGGTCTTGTCCTATCCTTGATCTTAGAGGAAGAGCTTTGAATTCTCACCTCTACGTATGACATTGATCTCAGGTTACTGCAGACATTTTTTTACTGAGTTGAACAAGTTCCCCTCTGTTCCTATTTACTGAGAATTTTTTTTTTTAAATTATGTGTGGGTTTTGAATTTTGTTTAACTTTTTTTTTTCTTCATCTGTTGATCTGACATTATGATCTTCCTCTTTAGACTGCTGGTGTGGGGGAGGACGTGGATCGGTTGTTGAATATTGAACCATCCTTGTATTCCTGGAATACAGTTCTCTAGGTCATTGTCACAGGTATTAAGTTCTACTTGAGCACATTTTGTTGAGGATGTTTGAAGCTGTGTTCACAAGAGACATTTCCCTGTAAGGTCCTTTGATGGTCATGTCTTTGTCTGATTTTGGCCTCAGAGAATGAATTAGAGAATGTTCCCTCGGCTTCTATATTCTCAAAGAAGTTGTAGAGAACTGTCATAATTTCTTCCTTAAATGTTGGGTAGGATCAGTCAGTAAACCCATTTGGGCTTTCTGTTTTGGAAGGTCGTTAGTTATTGACTCAGTGTCTTGGATAAGCATGGTGCTGCTCAGGTGAATTGGGTCAGATTACGTCTTTCAAGGAATTGGTTAATTTCATAACTTCAGGTTATCAAGTTAGGATAGAGTTGTCCACAGCATTTCTTAATTGTCCTTTCTTCATTTCTGATATTGGCCACCCATGTCCCCTCTCTGTCTGGGCTTGGATGGAGGCTTAGGAATCTTAGTAATCTTTTCAGAGAACAAGCTTTGGTTTCATGGATTCTCTCTGTTGAGTCCCTGTTTTTGATTTCAGTGGTGCCTCTTCCAATTCTCACTGTTCCTTTTCTTCTGCTTACACTGATCCACTCTTCCCCCCAGTTTCCCAAGGTGGAAGTCTAAATTCCTTCTCTGTCAGTGGTTTCTCGGCTGTGGGTCTCCCTCTGAGCACTCCTCTGCTGCAGCCAACACATTTTGAGAAGCTTGGTTTTGTTTTCATCTTCTTTAAAATATCCTTGAATTTCTCTTGAGATTTCGTCTTTGACAGGAGGCATTATTTAATTTGGAGGTACTTGGCTCTATCTCAGTTTCCCTCGTACTGTTGATCTCTGGTTTCATTCCACTGTGTTCTGAGGACAGTCATTGCCTGATTTCTACTCCTTTAACTTTGCCAAATTGTACTGAATGGCCCAGAATGTGACCTATGTTGGCAAAGGTCCCTTTGAGCTTGACCAGAGGCCTGCCCCACTGTGAACCTCTGGATAAAACAGTCTGCAGATGGCCATCACGTGATGGGGAGTGTGACTGTGTCCTGTGGTTTCCCGTCACTGATCAGCGGAGTGTTAAAGTCTTGTCTGGGATAATAGAACCATCGGTCGTTCCAGGGGCTCTGTGGGTTCGGGCCTCTCTGGTTTGCTGCTCTGTGGCTAGATACGCACACATTAGAAGTTGCGATGTGTGCTTGAAGAATGGGCCCCTTTACCAACGCGTATGTCCCTCTTTATACCCGAAAACTTCTCCGTCTCTGAAATGTGTCCTAATTACTAGAATTTAGAAGTAGACCTTTATGGTTTTTTTCTGAAATTATTTCTGTGTTTTTGTAACCTTTTATACCAGCCTTTCAAGTACCACGGGGAAATGTGTTAGAGTCTTTTATCAAACCCAGCCACTCTTCTGTCTTAGGAAGACTCTACATCGTGATGGCCCTGAGTCTTTCTATCTGTGTAAACACCTTACACAGTTCTAAAAAACTGCAGGTCGGGTGCTTTATGCTCAGGGGTCCTTCTGTCTCTATTTCGTTAGGAGGTTCAACAGACCTCTGTATTGCCTCGTCTCCACAGAACTTGCCGGTCTGCTCTGTCGCGGGTTGGATGCGAGGGTCCCCCAGAGCGCCTGTGTTCACACAGGAGTGTTCAGAGGTCGGAGGGTCGGGCTGTGAGAGCTGCAGTGCTGACTGGGCGGTCACCGTGGGCAGGTGGCCTGGCTGCAGGAGTGGGGCACGGGCTGCAGCTTCCCTGTGGCTCTTCCCTCTCCCTGCCTCCTGTGGCCGTGAGGGGAGCAGGGTCCCCCAGCAGGCCCTTCCACCAGGATGGTCTGCCTCCCCTGGACCCAGGCAAGGAGACTCACCCACCGGGGCCTAAACGTTTGAAGCCGTGACCCAAAATGAAATTTTCCTCCTTAAGTTGTTCCTGTCGGGAACCCACTGCACACACTCCTCTACCCAGGTTCACAGGTCACCTTGGATATTTCTTTGTGAACTGCCATGGTATTCTGCAACGTTTGACTCTCGAATTTTTCTTTCTTGTCTTACTGCGTTGTCTGAATCCGTCAGGATGAGGCTGAACGAGAGGTGAGCTGGGCATCTGTGTCTGCGTCCCGACTTTAGCAGGAATACTTTGAAACTGTGGGTGACTAAGTTCTGCGAGTAGCCTGACGCTCGGCTGCATTTTGGACAGACACGCCCATCGGGTGCGCAGGTGCGGCACAGCCAGCAGATGGACTCTCCCCCGCCCACCGTTGCCCACTAGTTTTCCCTTTAAGTGTCAGAACCACTGTGTATTTTCCCAGCACTTCCCACCCCTGTGAGCTACGCGTCAGCCTTCCCTGCAGCCCAGGGCGACCACGCACCTGCATTCTCTCTCCCTCTCTGTTGGCCGTGTTGGGGGTGGGCCATGCTGGCCCCATGGAGGAGGAGGACATCCAAGGGTGTGTGGGACACCATGACACAGGGTGTCTGTGTCCCTGGTGAGCTCAGGGGGCAGGGTCACCTTGTCCCCTCTGCCCCAGTTACCCTGTCTTGGGTTCTGTTCAGCAGTGTCGCCTGGACCTCATCTAAAAGGGTCCCAAGTAGGAGATCTCATCCTTTTCTGAGTTGGTGAAGAATTTAAAAAATCAGATCATGAATGAAAAGCTGATTTTATTGAAAGATCTTTATCTCTCAGGATGACCAAACCAGGTATCTCCTCCTCTCCTGGTTCAATGTGCCGGCCGTTGTTTAGGACGAGGATCCTCCTGAGCCTGGGGACTGAACGCTCAGGGTCACAGCTGTGTCACTGCCCAGGTGTGTTGCTTTGCCAGTCTGCGGAGTTGGAGCCCCGGGGTGGAGTGACAATGGCAGGTTCTTGTCACGAGCCGTCTTAGCTGTAGACACGGGTTCTACTCGTCTCAGAAAGGAGCTGGGTCTTCCCTGGTCCCGGAAGCCGAGCGTGTGACCGGGCTTGCCTGTTCCTTGAGGAGGTGCGGGTCGTGCCCAGCGCTCCCTGGGTGTGGTGGCTCTGGCTGCCTGGTGGGAAGGTGTGTCCCTCTGATCGGTCTGTGGTCAGCTGTGGGCTTGTCTGCATCTCTTGTTTCATGGCGAGTCGAATTTAGGGATTATTTCTCCTTCACAATGTGTCCGTCACACTCCTACCTACAATGTACTAATGCCAAGTGGACACAGTGCCCTTCACGGACTCTCAAGTCTCTCCTGTCTGTTGGTCCCCTCGTCGGACTCTTAACGCTGTGTCACAGTGGTTTTTCTCACTTGGTCTTGCTGGAAATTTTTTCTTTTACTTTCTCAGAGGATGACATTTTGCTTTTGCTGATCATTTTCATTTTCCCAAAGACTTTTGATTGGTGTATTATAGTCACACACGACAGCAGGGTTCACTGGGAATTCATTCACTGGGAATTCCATCTTTTTCTCTGTTTCTCTGCTCAACACATGTCTGCTCCCGCCTGTGTCCTTCCGAGGGGTTGTTGCCCGTGTCATTGTCACTAACAGCATGGCGAACGACGTGTGTGTGCGTGTCCTCGTTTCGTACCAGTGTGTCTTCTAGGAGCACCCTCTGAGCACCTTTCAGGAAGCTGCTCTCGACGCCCTCCTGGCTCCCCAGAGCCCCCCGTGGACCAGCACCTCTGTTGTGTAGGGGTCTCCTGCTCCCAAACCTGCCTGTGCCTGGCTCTGGCCACGTTTTTATGCTGACTTTTAAGTCAGTCACATGGTGGTCACAGACATGGTCCATGTGAAATCACTCCTTGAAGTCTGGGGGGCTTTGCTCCTGGTTGTAGGGCTGGGGCGCGCAGGCAGGGTCTCTGCTGGAGGGAGGGTCAGAGTGCCGGAGACCCACCCCAGAAGCCGCCCTGGCCAGCTCTGGGCAGCAGGGCACTTTTACACCCTGACGCAGGGTCCAGTGGCCCTGGAGGGGAAGCAGGGCAGAGGTTATAGCCCCACTTCCTAGCAGAGAGGACTGGGACTCAGGGGGGGAAGGAGAGCGTGGGAAGCCAGCCTGTGCAGGGATGTCACTGCTGCCTGGGGCGGGGCACCCTGGTGACGGCCAAGAGGAGCCATGTGGAAGGACAGGAGGACCGTGATGCTGTGCGGCTGGCATGGGGGCTCTGCTCCCCTGGAAGCTTCAGCACAGACGGGTGGCCACAGTGACCTGTCACCGGCCAGCATTCCCCCCCCACAAACTTTAGTCTGTTTGGCCAAGTGGCCCAGGTGACGTCCGTCCTTCCATGGGGCTGGGCCCTGCCTGCAGAGACTTCTCAGCCTCACTCTGCCCAGCCCAGGGCCTCTGTTCCTTCCTGCAATCCTCAGGTGAGCAGCCCCTCTGCCTCCAGGCCAGCCCTCACCTCCCACACCAGCCTCCACCTCCCACACCAGACTCCACCTCCCACGCCAGCCCCCACCTCCCACACCAGACTCCACCTCCCACACCAGACTCCACTTCCCTCAGCCAGCCTCTACCTCCCATGCCAGCCCCCACCTCCCATGCCAGCCTCCACTTACCTCAGCCAGCCCCCACCTCCCAAGCCAGCCCCCACCTCTCCCAGCCAGCCACGCTCTTTCCTGTGCGGACTCCCTTCTCCTTCTGCAGTTCCTGGCCCATGCCACAGGTCCTTTAGGGGTAGACTTGGTGCCACCTCCTCCAGCAGTCCTCCTTGGTCTCCAGGCTGGGATGGACGCCACCTACCCTTCTTCAGCGACGGGGTCCCCCCAGCATGGCTCTGATGGCAGGTGCCACTGCAGTCTCACTGGTCCGCGGGGACAGCACCTGCCAGTTCGTGGTCTTGGCTCTGGTCACTGCATTCACTGACCCATGAACAGCTGTCCCTGAGTGCCGGGTGAGTCCCCTTCCGCTCTGTCTTGTGGTGGTCCCGGGATGGCGAGCTCTGCCTGCTGACCAAGGTCAATGCCCTTTCCAGCGGCCTTCATTAGCCGGTGACATCTTGCTGAGTCAGCCGGGACCTCCACACGGCTCTGTTCAGGGTCACTAGGTCCCTGGAGAATGTGGCCGAGGGCAGTGGGCTGACAACAGGGGCCATTGTCCTCGCCTGCTGCGGATGGAGTCGGCCCCGGCCCATCTGGACAGGGCAAGGGTCATGACCGCAGTGCCCCAGAGAGGTCCTCGAGCTCCGGCGTGGCCATGCCGGAAGGTGGGGGCACAGATGGACTGCCGGAGTGAGGGCCTCCAGGGACCCAGGAGAGGCGCTTCACCTCCACCCCCCACCCCTGGCCCCCACGAGGACTCTGGTACAGCATCCCTGATGCCGGCCAGCCACAGGTCCAGCAGTGGGCCTGGCCCCTTCCACAGTGTCCCTCCGCTCTGGACACCTGAGGTTCTAACCCAAGTTGGTGGCCTGTGGGCTGACCTGCTGGAGAGGTGGACCCTGGGGGCTTGCACCTCCCCACTGTCCTGCCTGGGTCCCACCCAGCTCCTCAGGCCCAGCCGTACACTCCCAGGAGGCCCATAGCCAGGGTTAAAAGAGCCAGGGGCCACTGTCCTGCCAGGCACCAGCTGGGGGCTAGCTGCTCTCCCTGGAGCCGGGAGCCCCCCGGGGCCGGCTCTGCCCAGAGCTCCCAGAGGCTCTGCTCGGGGCCGGGCTGGTCCCCTCGGCCCTTCTCCGAGGGCTGCTCCAGGCTGCCTCCCTTCCACGGCCGTCCCCTGCATGACAGCCTGGGGACAGGAGCTCAGTGCTGCACCTGGGTGTCCAGACGTGGGCTCACACACGGGCCCATGTGAGGCCTGTGTTCCCCGCCTGCGCCCACACGGGCACGCCCCCAGAGCCCCCAGGTGAGCCGTCCCGGGCCACGGGGGCCAGAGTCCCGGCTCAGACACCTGACAAGTGGAGACACGTCTGGGGCCTGCCGCTCCGGAAAAGCTGCTAATTAAGATGCCTCTGGTCTCAGCGCCTCACACCCTTGTCCTGTCACCGATCAGGTTACAGTGAGTGACAGGTTGAAGGTGCCGTCTCGGGGGACGTGGGGAGGCAGGAGAGGACTGACTCGCTGCCTGGCCCGGGGCTGCCTCGTGCCCTGGGGAACCTCGGCAGCAGAGCAGTGCTGGGGGCCCGCCAGGCCTGCGGTGCGGCCCACAGTGGGCCTCTTGGACACCAGGGTGGCCGGAAGCCCATGGCCTCACCCCACAGCATTAATCACGCACGTCTCTGCCATAGGCCCCCGGAGTCCACACTGCCGTGACCCTGGTCCCCGTTAGCCATCAACACACCTACTGTGCGCAGGGTCCTATGCTGGGCACTGGGTGCAGTATGCAGGTGGACCTGGCCCTGCACAGTCCCCCATGTGCCCGGGTGGACAGAGTGCTGGAGGCCGGAGGCAAGTCACGGGTAGGAACTGCCCCCAGGGAGACTCCATCCTCTGCCAGCAAACCCCAGCAGAGCCAGGCAGCGGGGGATACCCGAGGACCCACCATGGAAACACACATCCATCAGTGGACCACGGAGCGGAGGCTGGGGAGCCCCAGCCTCGAGCAATGGGGCTTTAGCAGAGCCCGGAGCGGATGGGGAGCAGGGCCACCCAGGAAGACCCAGGGGGACTGGGGCTCGGTCCTGGGACCAGCACCGGGGCCTCCTGCTGTGAGCCAGGGGGCGGGGCAGGAAGGACAGGGGAGGTTGCCCGCAGGGACCTGGGGACACGCCTGTTTGGAGAAGGGGCTGTAGGTCCAGGAGGAGGTAGCACCGAGCAGGTGGCTGTGCGGGAGGTGGTGGCCCTGTGCTGGACCTCGGGCCGGCTCTTGAGGGGCCAGACATCGAGGAGCTGGGAGGACAGAGGACCCAGTCGCAGCAGGAGGCGTCTGTAGGTGAGCGTCAGCCCCAGGCTGCGTCCGACAGGATGGAGAACTGGGTGGACAAGCCCACTGGGGTCACCTGAGCCTGTCGTGTTAGGCAGGAGAGGCTGAGGGCTGGACGGTGTCCCCCAAAGACACGGAAGGCCTAACTGCCCCAGCGTGTGACTGTCCTCGGGGGAGGCTCTGCAGCTGGGGCCTCCTGGGGTCTCTGTGCCAACCATGCTGCTGCTCCCCACCCCGCCCCTGTCTCTTATACACA
>NW_026000108.1:3026740-3073880 GCF_001458135.2 Marmota marmota marmota
CCCCCCCGCCCCGCCCTGCCCTGAACGCTGTCCTTGCAGGCTGTGCTGACAGGGGCCCAGGGAGGGCCCACGGACGAGGCCCAGGGCAGGGGTGCCCAGCAGCCTCTGGAGCAGTCCCCGATCCCTGCCCCCCCCCTCCTTTCAATACTCTGCAGGGAGAGAGTGTCCTTGCTCCTGGCCGATCGTCCCGCCCTGGGTCCTGGGACAGGAGGTGGCCGGGCTCCACTGAGCTGTGCACCTTGGATCCGGGGGTGGTTGTTACCAGGGCGAAGCTGACTGATTCATCCTGCCTAAGGGCCTTGCATGCCCTGGACAGTGTAGGTAGTGAGCCTGGTCCAGAGCCAGAGTCCACAGGGAAGCGCCTGACAGCTCATGCGTCGAGGGCCAAGCGGACACTTGGCCAGAAGCAGGCCCCGGACCCTGCCCCCGTCCCTCCACTTCACTCCTCTTTGTTTCATGTATTTTTTCACCACTACTCTCAACAAAGTATTCGAGTCACCTATAACATGAGGCACATTGACCAACATCACAACATCCAAACAGAATCTATTCTTCCAAAGCACAATGGAGTGTGCACAGTCTAATTGAAAGAGCCAGCCTGACATGCACTCAGGTTTCTCCTGCCTGCTGAGCTTCCTGGCAGCCAAGGAGAAAACAAACCATGATCAAGTTTACAGTCTTCCTTCAGGGACCGGAGGAGGCGTGTTTTCCTTCGTTTTTCTTTAGTGGAAGTCTCACCACGCACCTGGTTAACACCGGAATTCCCCCGGAGGACACCGGCAGGGGCCCGCGGTGATGAATGAAGCTACCAGCCAGGTTTTCCCGCAGCATGATTGGTGCCTTGTTTTCCACCGGCTGCCGGTTCGAGGTTCTGCCTCAGAGCCAGCTGTTGATGACGTCTCCAGGCTCAAGTGGAAACAAGCCCTGGGATTATCACTCCATTTGGGGTCAAAAGGCATGAATTTCAGCAGCAAAATGGCCCACGCTGCAATCTTGGTTTTCTGCCTGAGCTGGTGATCTCTGGGGCCGGCCTGGGGCCTCCCGCCACATTGCCCGTGAGCGCTGGTAAATCTTCTGACAGGAGTCATTGTCTGTGGCAGGCCCTAAACGACTTCTCTAAACGGGGTCATTCATCTGGCCATAATGGGAGGCCGGCGGCCGGGCCCTGCTGATGGGACGATTTCACACTGATGACCTGTCTTGTCCCTGCATTTCACGCTGAATGCCGCCAGCCGTCCCTACAACAGGGGAGGGCTGCCCAGGGCGGGCGGGGGGTGCAGAGGACGGGGGAGGGGCTTCCCTCTTGGCACGGGGCGTGACTTCAGGCCCCCGGCTTTGCCTTCCGTCTCGGGGTTCCCATCTGTGAAATGGGAAGAGCACGGATTCTAGGGCTCTGACCACCGGCCAGGCACTTCCCTCCAGGGCTGAGGACTGGACAGGCCCCAGTGCCGGCCACGGTTTGCCCAGTGCCCCCGTCCTCGGCAAGTGTTGAGAGTGGGGTGGCCCGGCAGGCGCTGGGTGCTGAGGAGCCTGCTGGGCGGCACCTGTGCTGGGGGACACTAGGAACACGGAGGCAGGCCGCCGGCTGGCCCTGTTCCCCACGCCCCTGAGGTGGCTGCGGCTGATTCGTGTTGGGAGGTGGACTTGTCCCGCCTGCGCTGCTGCCCGGCATGGTGCAGGGCGTCCTCCTGGTGGCCGAGCAGGCCTCTGCTCACGTTGGCTGCCGCGGTGTCTGAATCATGGTGTGTACAAACCAGTGTCAGAGAGACCAGTGGACGGCCACCCTCCAGTCCACCCTGCCTGCAGGGGACTGGGTGATGCCTGTCCCCCGGGCTCTTGGTCAGTTCAGTCCTCTGCAGACTGAGCGGCTGGGCCTGGGACAGGTGGTGGTGTGGAGGGTGACCAGTGCCTTGGGAAAGCCCTGGTCCCGTAAGCTGGCTCGTCACCTCGTCACCCTTCTGGCTCACCGCCCTGGTGAGCCAAAGCGGCAGGGAACGGGCAGGGCCGGCCCGTCCACTCTGTCCCTGGACACAGAAGCAGGAACGAGGGCGAGTCCAGGGCCGGGGGAGGACGCGGGTCAGGGTGCTGCGAGGTGGAGGCAGCAGTCCCGGGGCGAGGCGGGCCTGGGCTGGCGGGAGGGGGTACCGCCTCCCAGGGCCCCGAGTCTCCGCAGCTGGGCGGCCTCGAGTGGCCCCTCCACAGCAGGGTCCTACTCTCCCGCAGGACCTGGCTCTCTGCGTCTCGTCCCCCAAGACTCCTGGTCCCCACGTGCTCATGGCCCCCTGCTCGTCTCAGGGGTCTGCTCAGCCCCCCGTCAGCATCCTAGAGACCCAGCTGCTGTGGGGTCCCGTGGGCAGTGCCCAGGGTCAGGCCCATGGAGGGGTAGTCCTGGCTCCGCTCCCTCTGGTCCAACGGGGGCTTGGCAATTAGCCGCCCAGATCTGGCCTGTGTTCTGTTCACCTGGGATTTTTTCCTTTTTAAATGGTTAAAAAAAAAAAATCGAAAGAATACTTTGTGGCAATATTGACCATCCCGTGAATTCAGGTTTTCTGTCCAAAGTGCAGTCTGGCTGGCCACAGCCTTAGGACCGCGTGGCCCCCTGCGGCCCTTGGCACGGGGCACGGTGGGCCAGAAACACCCCTCGGCCCTCCCAGGCACGTGGCTCGGGGTCTGGACCCAGACAGCATCGGCTTATTTCAGCTTCTGTGAGACTCGTAGAGGGGTTTTGTCCAAAGCCGCCGAGCTCCGTGCGGGCCTCTGTGTGGGCTGAAGGGAGGTGTGCCCAGTCCCCCAGACAGTATGGAGAAGAGGCCCTCAGCCCCAGGCAGGCCAGGCGTCCACGTCTGGAGGTGGCTTCCGGCTGGCGGAGTCCACAGGGAGGCTGGGGGTCTCCTTGGCCCCTCCCCTTCCCTCAAGGCCACAGGCTCTGTGTGGGGACTCCACCGATGGCCTCCTCTGATGCTGACCACCTCCCAGAGGCCCCCCAGCACCACCGTCTCGTGCCTCCAGGGGAAAGCAAACTCCTGTGTGAATTTTGGGGGGCAGCCACACGCCCCATGGAGACACCTGCCGACAGTGGTGCTGGTCCTTGTCATTGCAGGGCAACACCCAGTGGGTTAAACACACACCGTGAGCTCACGCCACCATCTCTGCTCAGGGCTGTTTCCTTGTCCCTGGGAGGGTTAGTGTGATATGTCCCTTGCCCGGGACACCAGGTGCCAGGTGTTCGGGAAAGCATGATCTTGGGTGCTGCTCCAAGGGTGTGGATCCGTACACGGCACGAGACGATGGCCTGCCCAGACACCGGTGGGCCACACCCAAGCAGGTGAAAGTCCACATAGAGCAGAAGGCTGGGCCTGCCCACAGGAGGGAGCCCTGCCCCACTGCCCACAGCTGGGACACGGGCCCTTCCTGCACCACGGCAGCTTCTGGCCTTCAGCTACCACTGGGACACGATCCTCGCGGGTTTGGGGTTTTCCAGCCTCCCCAGCCCTCTAAGCCAATTCCTCACAGCGTGTTCGTCCGTGACTCATACGTACATGACCACTGGGCCGGGTCACCACACGCTGCTCTGGCTTCTGTGTGCTGGAGAAGCCGACCCTCACAGTCGCCCCCACACTCTGTGCCCACAAGGGAAGACCCCGCAGTCCTCCAGCCTCACGGGGCTCCGCGTGTCGCCCTCCCGGGACGCTGGTGTCCACGTGAGGCTGGCAGGCGCCGCCGAGCAGGTGCGCGGAGCAGACCGAGCTCTCAGGAGGGGGGCCAGGGAGGTGCTAAAGGAAAAATGAGGAAGTTCCACGAGATATGTGAAAGGTGATCCTCGCCCCAGGATTGAAACCCGGGTGGCGCCTTCCGGGGCTGACGGCTGCAGGGCAGAGTCCCCCAGAGCCTCCGCCCTGGGTGGGGTGGCCTCGGAGTGACTCGGTTGGCCGAGCCCCTCAGGACACCCACGCCAGGCCTCGTGTGCTGCCCAGCCTGGTGTGTTTGGGGGCTGCCAGGGGCGACTCCGTTTTGACCCTGACGCGGAGGAGACCGACGGCACCTGAGCGTCACGAAGTGTGTGTCTGGGCTCCCAGAGGGGCAGCTCCGGAGGCCCTGCCTGTGCCCAGGGACGCCTGGCTGTGGGGGAGCCCAGGGGGCCAGCCTCTGGGGCGCAAGAACGGGCAGGTAGCTCTGGAGAACGTGAGAGGGACCTGGCCTGAGTGGGTGCTGGTGAGTGTGTGTCTGCCTGTGTCCGTGCTGGGTGTGTGTGTCCGTGCCTACGTGTGTCTGTGTCTGGGTGTGTGCTGTGTCTGGGTGTGACATGTCTGGGTGTGTGTGTCTGTGTCTGCGTGCATGTTTGTGTGTGTGTGTATGCGTGTCTGTGTCTGCGTGGGTGTCAGTGTCTACGTGTGTCTGGGTCTGTGTGTGTGTGTGTGTGTGTGTGGCTGGGTGTGCCTGAGTATCCGTGTTCGAGTGTGTGGGAAACAATTGGAAACACTTAGGGATTCTGAAACAAGGTCCCTATCATCCTAACAGTTGGGTCACCTGCCCCAGGCTCGGGCAGACCTCTCACTGTCCCCTGTGTGATATGTCCCTTGCCCGGGACACCAGGCAAGTTTTGGTGTCTACATGTGGGAGGGGGCTGGGACCTTGTGGCCCGATGCTTGGTCAGCAGACCCCGGCCTCCAGCAGGAGAACGGGGTGCCCATGGCAGTCACAGACCGGACAGCCCAAGAGAGGCCCTCTGGGTGGCCCTGTGGAGCACGACCGTGGCGCCCCAGCAGGCCAGTCAGCCTGCGTCACGGGAGCCGTGAACTGGCCTTTACAACACCAACAACACGGTGGCCTTTTAATTCTGCAACTGGAGAGGGGCGCCGGGGCCTCAGGTGACTCATCGACCCATCGACTGAGGATGTCACTGACCCCAGGGTGAGGGCTCTTCGTGAGGCGGTCTGTCTGCAGAGGCCCCAGGCAGCATTCTGAGCAGGGAGGGAGGCGCAGCCTCTGAGCGAAGGCTGGAAGTGCAGGCATCTGCACGCGGCTCTTTAGGGCAAGGGGCGCCGACGGCCCCCCAGCCTGTCAAAGTCTCCGGGGAGCGTGACGCTGCCGAGCTCAGGTGACCAGCCCTGAGACTCACAGCCGCCCCAGACGGCCCGTGCCCCAGGCGAGGGGGACTGGGCTCTGATTTGCACTGGGCAAGTCTGCGAATGACCCAGAGTGGCGAGGCCCTAGCATGTGGCATCTGTGCTGACGGGCTCCTTTCCCTCCCTACCCAGCCCCATGGTAGCGCTGCCAGGAGCCGCTGCAGAGAGCTGACCCCCGACCCCACACACACCCTTGCTCTCCTGACGCCTGGAGACGGCCTTAGGACCATGGAGATCTGGGAATCTGCCAAACTGCCACTGCTGCTCCCAGTATTGGGGGACCCCAAGGCTCTGGAGCCCCGTGTCCTCATCTGTGAAATGGGCCCTCATCCAGCAAGGCTGGACTTGCCCCTTCTCTGCTGCAGCCTCCTGTCCCCTGGGCCTTCCCACCCTCCCTACTCTCCTGCCGGCCACCAGCTGCCCACTGCGACCCCCGCCCTCGCTGCACAGCCCAGGGGGCCGAGCCTCCTCCTGTCCACCAGGATGGTGGTTCAGTGTGTGTCCTGTAACACCTGCCATCATCACCATGTGGACGTGTGAGATTCAGTGGCTTCAGGCTTACCCTCCCGGCGTCTGGGTCTGGAGCTCCCCGTCCCCGGCCACGCGTCTCCAGGGGGCAACACCATCCGCCCTCTGCGCTCGTCTGAGCTCCGTCCCGAGGTCCCGCAGCTGCAGGTTGCCGGACCTGGGGCAGGTGCTTGAGAGTGGACCCTGTCGTCTGAGGCTGCCCACGGGGCTGCCCGCGGGGCGAGCGTGGGGGGTGTGTGCCAGGGTGGGCCCCTCAAGCTCTTCCTGGCTCCTGGGGCCAGCGGGGGCCACAGCTCCTGCTCCTCCCTCGGTTTGTCCTCCCTTAACAGCAGCAGAGCTTGGCCGGCCCTTGGCCACCTGAACAAAGACCTCGTTTCCCAGACTCCCTGGCAGCTGGTGTGGCCCTCAGTGGTGGGGCAGTGGTGCCACTTCCCCCCCTCCCGGGGGAGTGTGGAGGTGGCCTTCTGGAGCCACGTGGACCACTGGGCCTCTGGGGAGCAGGCGCCCTCGGCAGACGCTCGCTCGTCCACACTCTCAGGCAGCAGCCCAGCGTGAAAGGTGCCATGCCACATTATGACATCGGCAGGAAAGTCCCTAAGTGGGGGACTGTCCCAGGTCCTTCCCCGTCTCTGCAGCCTGCCGCCTGGACTGAGCCTGGACACAGGTAGGGGCATCCTGGGTGGTGACGATGCCCAGCCGGGCAGGGCTGCAAGATGCCCAGGTGTTCCGCCCGGCTGGTCATCTTGGTTTCTCTCTCTGTCCTGAGCAGGACACCCCTCCTCCCTCTCGGAGCTGGAAGTCGGGGGCACTGGGGGCAGCGGGGACTTCTGAGGCTGAGGGCACGGCCTGGACTCACGGCCAGGGCAGCCACCTCGCCATGTGCGAGCTCCCGGCTTCAGGGCAGGCGGGCGCTGGCGCTGGTGCTGTCTGGGTCCCTTTCAAGGCCCGGAGGCCTTGTGTGCTGAGCCTGGCCACCTTCTTCCTGGGCTGACTGAAGCAGGGGCCAGAGCCTTCTGCGTGCCCACCCTGCCCAGGGCCACGTGCACTATGGGAGAGAAGATGAGAGCACTTGCACCCCGCACACCTCGCTGGGGGCCGCTCGGCCTGCGTGTGAGGTAACGGCCCTGCCGGCCTCAGGAACAGCCTAAACGGACTTGAACCTTGGAGGCCCCAATGTGGCTTCTCTCTGCTCCGTTCAGTCCCCTCCTGGAATTGGGATGGGCCCCTCTTGGCTTCTTGAGGAGAGGATCGGCCCAGAAGCCACCAGAGGTGCTGGGACTCAGCACAAGGACACTGGTCCTGGTGCTGCCGGAGGGACCCCCACACCCTGGGGCTGGCTTCAGCCCTCGGCACCGGGTGACGTCAGATTCAGGGACAACCCAGTTAGGATGACCTCATCTTGCCTTGACCATTTTCATCTGCAAAAACCCTATGTCCAATAAGGTTGCGTTCTGAGGTTCCCGTGGACATGGTGTTGGGAGCTTTCCTCCCGCAGGTGACGGTGGTGTCCCTGGAGCCGGCCTGCCCCGAGCTCACAGTGCATGTCCTGCCCTTCCACAGGGGCTGCCAGAGAGCAGCGTCCAGGTCCCAGCTGGGCTGGGCTGCCCGGGTGTCTTCTCTGATTCTGGAAACTTCTTTCTTGGGCACCATTTGCTCTCCAATCAGCCAGGTTCTGGGCGGAGTCAGGCCTGAAGCTGGGCAGTGGGGTAGGGTGGACACGAAGCCCTCACCCGCTTTCTCAGGCCACGCCACCCTTGACCAATTTTCAGAATGAGGAAATGTGACAGGAATTTGAGAGCGTGACCCAGTGCCGGGGCCTCCCACTTGAGTCGGTGGGGAAAATGCACATCCCTGCCTTCAAGGGACCCACCCAGGGTCTCCAGGGAGGGTGGGGGCACGGGCTGGGGCAGCCTGTCTGTGGGTCCTCACGACGTCTGCCTCTCGGCGCCCGCCTCACCGGGAGACACGGGTGGTCATCTCCACTCCACGGCTGAGGAAGCAGGCCCAAGAGCTGGCGCTTGTGCCCCAGGCTGTTCCCACGCTGGTGGAGGCAGAGCGCGGGGCCCACCAAGGCCCGGGACCCAGGCTGCCTCCTGCAGCTGCCAGTGGCCCCAGAGAGGCGGCCACCCAGTCGCTCACACACAGCACGCGGGGTCTCCGCCGTTGCCCTGCACACGGCTGTGCCGTCAGGGCCCAGCGTAGGTGGGGAGGGCTGAGGAGGGGTGGCCTTTCCTGCCACCTGTCCATGGTGCCCCACTGGTCTGTCCACTCCACTGTGGGGGGAGGACCCTGCCTCCATCTGTGGTCCCGCAAACTACTCCAGGCCCCTAGCCCTGCTCTGTCGGCTCTCCCGGGGCCCTGGCTTGTCCCCGAGGTCTCCTTGCCCTCCATCCAGACTGACTTCACCCCGACCCACTCCAGGTCCCCAGGGCGACCCTCCCTCTCCCTGCCCCTTCCCCAAGGTGTCCAGCTCCTCTGCTTGGTGGCCAGGGCCCTCTGCGTGTGGGGCCACCGTGGCTAAGGCTGGTCTTCCCGCGCAGATACCCATTCCTGACGGCCCGTCCACCGGCCCCTTCCTTCTCCTTCATTCTCTTTGCTGACTGGGAGGTGGAGAGGATGTGGGCAGTGGGCAGGGCCAGCCCAGCCGGGTCATTCACGGGGTCTCCATGGGACCTTCACAAGTAGCAGCAATTCCTCCACCTTCCATCTCACCTGCCAGGTCGGAGCCTCGAGGGCCTGCACGGCCTGTGAGCAGCTGCGCCCGCTCACCTGGGCCCCGGTGCTGAGGAGGCCAGCTCGGGCGGTGCCAACAGGGAGAGGCTGGTGTCCCGGCCAGGTGTGCCCACAGGCCTGGGATCCCACAGTACAGTTCCTTCCACAGCTTGTTCTCCCTGCAGCCACATCACACGGATTCTGTGGCCAGAAGGATGACCCTGGAAAGGGAGGTGGCTTCTGCCCTCAGGCCAGCAGAAGCTGTCACCATGTCCCCTGCTGCCCTCTGAGCGTGCTTTCCTGAGGTCGATGGCTGGTCAGTCAGCTGGCAATGTGATCCTAATGGCTGCAGAGTTAAATGCCTAGGCACATGTTCATCTGGACAGCCATGGGGGTGGACAGAGCCCGGGTAGGCCCGGGGCGAGTGGCCCTAATGGAGCCGTATTGACCAGGCCGCCGAGACCACAGCCAGGGTTGGGTGTCACTCTGCAGCCTGGGAACAGAATGGGGGTTTATGGATTTCAGTGCTTTATAGGTTTGGGTTAAAAGAAAATAACAACAACAAGACAGTGACCTCTCTTCCCCCCAGATCAATACACTCTTTTCAGCCAGCGTGGTCGCCGATAGCCATCAGCGTCGTCTCTGGAGAGGTGTGTAAATACCCACGTTGGACATATTAATGTCTAATTGTAACCGGGGCCTTGGACATGCGGAGCGTGCGTGCGTCTGCCCCGGGCTCCGCTGGCCGGGAGCCCTCCCACCGTCCTGGCCTCCACACACCATGCATGCCCAGTAAAACCCTTCACAGATTTCATCTTCTTTTGAGGAAGTTCTGAGTCACTAAGAAAAGGCCAGTGGGCATCCAGATCACCAAAGACCCAGGTTGGTGTCGTCGGCCCGCCTCCCAGCTCAGGGGACTGTGCAGTTTGTGCCCACCCTGTACTGCAAATCACCGAGGGAGACAGTGTGATGTGACCCTGTTTTAAAGAAGGGAAGGAGGCCTTGGGACATCTGGCCATCCAGGCCACCCTGCGTGGAGTCCAGACCAGCAGCTCAGTCTCTGGCTGTGAGTAGCCTGCGGTGGAGGGAGAGGGAGGGTCGGAGCCTCGTCTCTGCGGCTCGGCACGGGGGCTGTTGGCAGGGCCCGAGGAGCGGAGCGGCGCTGGGCTGGTCTCTCTCTAGAACACCCTGGCAGGCCCAGCCTCCTGCACCCACCTTCCACCCGCCATGACCTCCCTGCCCTCCCCACCACTCCCGCCACCTGCAGGGCAGCGATGGACAAGGTGAGGTTCTCACAAGGACAGAGTGGACAGCAGCCCGACTCGCACCCCTGGGCACCCCAGGCTCCCATCTCTGGCTCCTCTCGACTCTGGCCCCCTTTGCCATCTCCTTGAGTGGCCAGAGTGACCTTTCTGGAGGTCAGAACTGACTCAGTCTACAACTGCAGATGAAGTTCACTCTCCACTAGCATTCAACCAGCGCACCCGTCTGCCTCTGCTGACCTTGTCGCCCCACCTCACTACCCTGGAGTTCCTGCCCACTGTTCACGAGCGCACCAGGGAACATCCTGCACACGGGGGGCCTTGACTCGGAGGATGTGTTTGTGCTGGCCACCACTCTCCTACCACTGTCACCATAGCCACTACCATCATCACCACCATCACCACCGCCACCGCCACCAGCACCATAACCACCATCACCACCATCACCACCATTACCACCACAATCACCATCACCACCACCACCATAACCACCGTCACCACCACCACCACCATAACCATAACCACACCACCACCACAATCACCATCACCACCACAATCACCATCAACACCACCACCATCAACACCATCACCACCACCACCACCATAACCACCATCACCACCACCACCACCATAACCACCGTCACCACCATCACCACCACCACCACCATAACCACACCACCATCACCCCCACCATCACCACCACAATCACCATCAACACCACCACCATCAACACCATCACCATCATCACCACCACCATCAACACCATCACCATCACCACATCACCATAACCACACCACCATCACCCCCACCATCACCACCAGTGTCACCACCACCATCACCACACAGAAACTGGGGTGCAGGCTCCATGAGGACTGAGGGCTGTAGCGGTTGTCCTGTCTGCTCTCTCTGTCACAGGCCCTAATGGGAGCATGGTGCAGTGATGTTCCTCGAGTCTTTGCTGAACAGCCGGTCGATGTCTGTGAGCTCACCCTACACTGGGTGCTTTACTAACCGACCTTGGTCTTCAGGACGTGACCCCAGGACCATGTGATGACCCACAGTTTTAGAGGAAGAGACCAAAGAGCAGAGAGGACAGTGACGTGCTCGACTCCCTTGTCACAGCAGCATGACCCATGCAGGTCCTTTCAGAAGAATGATGACCCAAGCCCCGTCAGAGCACAGTCACGGCTGCCCTGCCCAGCCCTGCCCGGGCTATGTGGCCTCCTGGGCCTCCCCAGACTGTGGCCTGCGCCTGGGGCAGCCCTGGAGGTCTGCAGCGGCCCTCGTGTCCTGACCTCCTGAGCACCTCCTGTGTGGCTCCCAGAGGGCTGGCCAGGAAGGGTGGGTCAGGACGCCAGCTGGGGTTCTGGGTGCAGGTGGGGTGTGAGATGAGGCTGGGAGCAGGGGCAGCCGCCCTGTGCCGGGTGGAGGGCCAGGCCTGCCGCCTGCGCTGCAGCACCCTCCACCCTGTGTGTGTGCCCCTCTCAGCACAGTTGGCGGGTGCTTTGGGGACAGCACCACCCTGGAGAGGTCCGCATCCTCTTTGGTCCTCAGTCTCCCTTCCTGCCCCGAGGGCCCTACGAGGGCTGTTTCTGTGGCCATCTGAGCTGGGGCCGTCTGGCTGCCCCTGTTGGCACTTAAATGAACACAAACATGTTTGACACTAAATAATTAATTCTTGTCCTGTGATAAAAATGTTGTCTGTTGTGTCCAGCCCCTCCCAGCAACCAGGCTTTTCTGTGGAAACCTGATTCTTAACCATTGTCCCCAGGCTGCCAGGAGGGGTGTCCAGCTGCCAGAGAAGCAGCCCTAACTGTTCCCAGGCATTGCTGGGCCCTGAGGCCAGCTGCTGTCCAGCTGCCTGGTCTGTCCTCTGCATGGGACTGTGCTGGCCACTGCCGGTGCTGCCCCTTGGCAGATGACCCTAAGGGCTGGGGCAGGAAGCAGGTCAGGGTGGGGTGCCACCTGATACCCAGCCTGGTGGGCAGAGACTCACTGTGGGATTTGGGGCGGGGCTGCTCTTGTCACCACTGGTGAATGAGACAGGTCAGGCCCAGGGCAGGGCAGGTGGCTGCACGGGCTGCCTTCCCACCGAGGGGGGACGCCGGAGCCAGGGCCTGTCCTCGGGGGCTGCAGAGAAGCAGGCTGTGGCCTCGCCTCAGGTAGGGATCTGGCAGGCAGTCCACCGGTGCTCAGCGCTGGCTCCGTCTGCAGGAAGTGCCTCACGTCACCTGTGACCTGACTTCTGTGGGCCCCGCTCACTGGGGGAACCTCACCTGAGCCTTGCTTCTGTCCCTCTGAGGCAGCCCACTTCCATCCTGGTGCCTCGCTTCCTGTGCCTGGCTTCCTGTGCCTCGCTTCCTGACCCATCAATGTCAACACGAGGGCGTGAGGAGGGACAGGACCCTTGGCTCCCTCCCAGGCCTGGCGGCTCACCACGGGGAGGGGGGAGCTCAGGGTCCCTCTGCCCCCACCCAAGAGCATTGCTGTTGTGAATGTCCCTGCTCTCCTCCCCCTCTGCCTGGTCAATGGACGCCAGAGTGAGCCCCTGCCCCTGAGCCTTGGCCTGTGCTGTAGCTCAGATGCAGGACAGGGAGAACTTCAAAGCACCATCCTGGGTCTCTTGGGTGACCAGTGGCTTAGGAGCCCCAGGCCTGGGGTCCTCTCTGTTTCCCCTCCTGGGGACTCCGTCCCAGGGCCTCTGCATCTGCCTGGGGCTCCCTTTCATCTGGACCCAGTTTCCCCCCATGCCCCGAGTGTGCATTGCAATCATAGAGGCCCCAGGGCGAGTCCACGCCTGTGGTGATCAGGGCCACCCTGAGCACCAGCGCAGCCACACGTGGTCGGGGTGCGTCCACCGGCCTGCAGGTGCCGGCCCTTCTGACTTCCCCCACATCTCCCGAGTGAGGTCATCATGTTTAGCACATGATTCATATTGACCTTGCCTGGTCAAGGTCAGGGGGTGCATGGGGGGCTGGCACTTAGTAGTGGCAATTATAGCATTTCCACGTCCTCAAAGAGGCCCTGGTGGGAGGCCAGAGATGCTGCTTGTGAGGCCTGCTGACCCCGGGTGGGCTCTTGCTGCCCTGCCTGCTCAGGACGGGGGAGCCAGTCCACTCCGCCCACGTCAGCTCACAAGTGGGGGGAAGCCGCCTGGACCCTGGGGATGCCATTGTTCCTGGTGCCAGGAGCCAGGATGAACACTGATGGGACGGGCAGGACTGTCCAGGGCCAGGGGACAGTGACAATTGTCTGCCTAGCTGCACTCACTCTGTGTGAGGCTGTGTCCCTAATACCATGGCCACTGGTTGGAGCTGGTGGGGGGACAGAGTGACTTCCCCAAGACCCCAGGTCTCAGTCAAACAGCGTCCTTCCTCTTCTCACCAGGACCCCATCCAAGGCCACCATCCAGTCCTCACTCTTCAGGGGACTGAGGCCCAAGCAGGAGCAGGCCTTGGGTCACTTCAGAGCCCTGAGGTGTGCGGAGGAGCATCCCCCGCGTGGCCATGGAGGGACTTGGCAGGGCTGTGGCGAGGGCCGTCCTCCCAGGGGGATCCTGGGTCTCGCAGTCTGGCTTCTGAAACCAGGGAGAGTGGCCAGTGGCGGCAGAGGGGCACCACACCCTCCTGCTTCCGGTCCACAGGAAGGGGCCCCTCGTCTCAGAGACAGGCCTTAACCTGCACGTGGCCCCTGCAGCAGCAGGCCTGGGACACACCTGGGCAGCCTGGCCCCGGGTGCTCTGTGACCACACCTGCTCTTCCCGCTGTCCCACATGGGTGCGGGGTCACGAGTCCTGGCCTCTCCTGTGCCTCCCACCCAGGCCTCGCTAGTGCCTGCTGTGGCTGCCCAACCAGGGCCAGAGGGAGGCTGCCCTTCGTTCCAGACCAGCCCCTGGGGCCAGAGCTGACTGCAGGGGGAGAGGGTTCAGAGGGGCCTCGGAGCTGCGGGGCGGGGACCGCTCACAGGTTCCTGGTGCAGGGGTGGGACGGGTACTAGGAGAGCAGGGCCGGGCCAGGGCTTACCCCACGGAGGGCAGGGGAGAGCAAGAGTCCTCCCACCTCCAGCAGCGACACCGGACACCGAGGAGGGGACTGGGGTGGGGCCCCTCTGGGGGTCCCTGCTGGGCCAGGGAGGGCTACAGCGTTTTGAAGTCCTCTTTAGGGGGCTGCAGGGGGACGCTCCCACAGACCTGGCAGCGAGCTGTGCTCTGGGGCTCTGCAGGACCAGAGGAAGGATCGGCCTCGGGAGGCCTCGGCAGAGTGCTCACAAAGTGCTTGGCTCCCGACGGGGAGGGGAGAGGGCGGTGGGCAGGAGGCCACAGCGGGGAGGTCCGAACTCTGGCCTCCCGCCCCTCGCACCCCCGAGCTCCACTTGCTGTGTTCTCAGCAGAGAAGCCCTGAGGCGGAGTCAGGGGTTGCCGGGGACAGGGAAGTGGGCAGGGATGGTTTTCCTAAGGCACCCTGCTTGTCACCTCTGCAGAGCTTCAGGGGCAGGTGTGAGGAGCTGGCAGCCAGGGGCTGGGCCGGAGGCAGAGGGTGCCAGGCCTGGGCTCTGCCCTCTCCTCAGGCCCCTCCACCCGGTTGTGCCCCCCCTCTAGGGGTCTCAGCCCACACCTCTCTTCCCCAGCATCTCACCTGGCTCCCCCAGTAGGCTGGGGACCTCCCCGGCACCCCAAGCCAGCATGTCACAAGAGGCTGCTGGGGTCCTCCCAGATAAACTGCTGGCTCCCCGTGGGCAGGTCTCTTGCTGGGCCCCCTGTATCACCACACCCAGGTCGAGGCTGGCCAGCACCTGTGTGATTGATAAATAATGGCACTGATGCGCTTGTGGCACCCAGGTGGGCACCTGGTGGCACCATCATCAGAGCCTGAGGAGCAGCTGTCACCAGCCAGCCAGTCCTCCGTGTCCCCCAGACATGGTCACCTGTGCAGAGCAGCTCGAGGGCCTCTGTGCACGTGGGCACTCCTGGCTCTGCCACCTCCCTACAGAGTGGTGCAGGGCGGCCCCGTGGCCTCCTCCTGGATTCCTGGTGCCTGGGAGAGGCGCTGGGGGCAGGGACGTTAGCCCTGCCCAGAACTCTGTGCTCTCAGGGACAGCTCGGGTGCAGGGGGCCTTGCAAGGGGTTAAGTGACGAGCCCACAGTCCCAGAGGACGAGGCACTGGCCGCTGGCTCAGAGTCCTGTTTTCAGACCCTGGCTGATGGCTTTGTCTCTGTGGGACGATAATGAAATAATGTTCCTGTGACATGGCTCTTGTCGCCTGAGAGTGTCTAAGTGCTTTATGAACAATTAATCGGGTCTTGCGCACTCCGGCGGCTGAGCATGATAGCCCCGAGGGCCCGTGGAGGCCGAGTGGGGAGGAGCGGGCAGGGGGCCAGCTTTGGGCTCTCAGCTGGGCCCAGCCACCCGGAAGTCAGGGAGCTCGATGGGAGGGGGCTCAGAGGACTCCGTCTGGACTGGGGGGCTGAAATCCTCCCCAGCCAGCCAAGCCTCACCTGGCTCCGTGTCCTGGGAGCTGCTGGACCAGCTCCTGTCTGCTGCGGCCTCAGCTCCCGTCTCTACCTGGGAAGGGTAATGGCCCAGTTCACAGGCCACCCCAGGACAGCCAGCATGTGGTGCCCGTGCTCGGCCTCCTGTTCATGGGGCACCCAGGCCTTAGGGCAGGGGCCTGTGGTCCTCCCCGGGCTGGCTGCCCTCCCGGGGTCTGCCCTTCTCTCTGCCCCGTCAGTCAGAGTTTCCCCCACAGGGGTGCACACAGTAGGTGTCTAATGCATGCTGGCGGAGTCACTGGTCTTACACCTGAGAACCCAATCTCAGATCCACAGAGTCACAGGCTCCTGGAGAAAGGGGGCCTCTGAGACCATCTGACCTGAGCTCTGGCCAGGCAGGGCTGTGGCCACCCACGCCCCACTTGCACACCTGCCCTGACAGGGGGCTCACACCTCTCAGCTCTAACTGCCTCTGACCTTCCGGCTCCCTGCTCCTAGTCAGGGGCAAACAGCATGAAGGACACCTATCCAGCTCCTGCTAAGTGCAAGACAGTCACATGCTTTCCTGAGACCGCCCCGGCTTTCAGTCCCATCCCCCATCTAGGATCCCCCCTCCCCCTTCCTGCTAGCACCTGGAGAGGCTCCCGGGGACGTGCCGCTGGCCCAGAGAGCTGTGGGCAGTGTCCATACAGGTCAGCACAAGGACCGTAGGGACGGGATGAAGGCAGCCCATGTCCAGGCCACGTGACATCACTGGCACTGGCAGGTCTTCAAAACTGGAAAGGCCGAGGAGAGCTCGGTACGCCGCAGGCCCAGGCTCGGCTGTGTGGACAGCGAGGGTTCAGGGAATCCCATTCGTCGGCAAGCACCAGCCTCAGCCTCCTGCCCCCGAGGAGCACCCTCCTGCTCACCCCAGCCGCGTCCTCAGCTCAGTGGGGCTCCTGATCGTCACCGAGAGGCTGCCTTACCCGAGGGCCTGGCAGTGAGCACTGCCTCTCCTGCCGCCCACGGAGACTGACCAGCAACCCCTACCGTGAGGCCACTCGCCACACAGCGGTGTGGCAATACCACAGGGGTCCCTTCCCCATGATGCCGGGAGCCCCGTGCGGACGGCCAGGTGAGAGGCACTTGTGACCTCAGGACACCTCGACCTCCTCCCCCATGCACCCCCCTTCCAGCTGAGGGGTCCTTTCTCTGAGAAGGGTTGGGACAGGTGTTGGGACCCAGCCAGCCCAGGTGGAGCAGAGGCAGCCCAGGCAGACGGGGAGCAGTGGACGTGGCCAGCATGCGGGCTGACGGGTGTGGGCAGGCTGAGCCAGAGCTCCAGGGCAGGAGGGCATCACAGGACCACCCAGGACAAGGTGATGGAAGGGGCAAGAATCCCATGAGCTGTCCAAGGACCTCTACAGGACAGGAGCCAGGTGCTGGAGGGTGGCCTGGGACAGGTGCCCTGAAGCAGGCATCTTGGTGCCCAGGTCCTGGTCTCACATGGCTGACCACTGACATAGTGACCCCAGCCCAACTAAGTAGCAGCTCTGTCCCCAATTCCCGGTAGATCGGTGACACCCCAAGCCTGGCAGTGGTGACTAAACGGGGGCAGGCTGATGTCAGGGCCGTGTTGGCAAGGAGGACAATCCTGATCTGTGGTCACTGAACTGCCCTGGGCACAAGCCCTTTCAGACTGGGCATGGCCTCACAGGGTAAGTGTCCTGCAGGGAGGGTGGCCGGGTTAGCTCAGGTCAGCCTGGAAAGGCCTCCCTGGCCGGGGATCTTTCGTCCCCCATGCTGAGATGTGGGGCCAGCAGAGGTCGGGGAAGAGCATGATGGGCAGAGGAACAGCTGCTGTCAGGCTCAGCGGCAGGAGCCTGTGGGTCTCAGGAAGAGCAAGGTGGAGGGCAGGCTGAGTCCTAGGACACTGGCCCTTGGACCTTGTACAGCCTTCGGGGTTAATTCTGATCGGGGGCGAGGGGAAGAGGTGGGTAGAGGAGGCTGTGAGCCAGAGTGCAAGGTGGCTGATTTCAAAGGCAACATCAAGAGCCCCAGGTGACTGGAGGAACAGAATCAGAATTCAAGTCAACTCCAGATGGAGTTCCAGAGCTGCAGTCCGTCACTCCCCAGGAGCTGTGCAAGTGCTCAGGGACCTGGTTGTGTCAGGGCTAGTTGATTGGCGGGTGGAGGGGCCACTTCCCTCTAGGAGTTCAAAGTGGTCGGTTTGAGGACTCAGACCCAATCAGAGAACACAGGAGAGAAACGCTCCGCATTCTACAATCGCAGCTTCTAACGGGTAAAATGTAGGCCAGGGAAGCGTCCCCAGCTTGTGACCTCAGTGTTAGCGGTGACAGATCTCCTATGGGTCTGAAGGTCAGGGTCAGGGTCAGGGCTAGGGTTGACCCTCCTGCCTGGGGGAACTGCTCCACGGGCGTCGCCAGCCCTACAATGCTGGTGCAGGGACAGGGCTCCCGGGCCAAGTCTCCCGGGCTCTTGGCAGAGACTGGAGAGTCGAGATGGGCAGCAGGTGGGAGAGGGGAGGGGGGACAAGCTCTGCTGCAGGGGGACAGCCCTGCGAGGGTGCCCAGGCCACCTGTGCTGCCCCCAGCAGGCTGCTGCCCTCTGTGGGCGTGGGCAGAGCATGACCCTGCAGGGCCGCGGGCGGCACCCTCTCCTGCTGGGGTACAGCTGGTTTCTCTGGGGGGGAGCTGGCTGCCCCACCCGTCCCGTGTCCCCCGGGTGTGTGCTCAGTGAATGAACGAATGAGAGAGCGGGTGGCCCGTGGGATTGTGGGCACAAGAGCTGCTGGCCCTGGGTGGCCAGCACTGTCCACCTGCGCAGCTCCAGGCTGTGGCCAGCACTCTCCTCTCGTCAAGCGGCCCTCCTGCCATGGGCCTTCCTGGCCCTGGGTCCACAGAGAAGCCCCTCCAAAGCCCCCCATCACTGTCCCACCTCGTCCAGCCCCACCCAGGGTCACCTGTGGCCTTCTGCTGCTGGATGGGAAGGGCTGACGTGGGCACACACAACTGCTGTACCTCCTGGTCACCACGTAGCCCTCTTCCTAATGGCAGCTTGGCCAAGCAGCTGGAAGGACAGTGTTTGGGAGACAGGGATTGGACATACCTCTACAGTGACCTTTCCTATTCTGGCCACTTTGATGTCTGGTCAGCCCACCTCCCACCCTGTCCTGCTGAGCCTGTAGCATTTCCACGGGGATGTGGCCTTGGGGACAGAAGAGGCCACTGAGGCCAGCTCTGCTGCCCCTCCCTGGTGCCTTGCTTCCTCTCTCAACAGAGAGTTGGCTGTGGGATGGACTGAGCCCTGTGGTCGACGCAGCCACACCCACCGAGGAACTCAGCTGGCCACGGCGCGTCCCTCCAGTGTGCACAACCTGCAGGCTGGCACTCCTAACGACACGGTGGACGGCCAGGCAGCGACGCTTGGAAGGTGTCCCCGTCCCTGCACAGGTGTGCCACCTGAGGGGAGGATGTGGCCGGGCCCTGGGGCGCTGGGGCCACCTCATGTGAAGCCTCTGTGGCCGGCAGAGCCCAGCAGCCCATCCTCTTGGCCTTGGAGTCCTTTTAGACACAAGATGCCCGGCCAGGGCGCATCGATCTGGTCTCCTTGAGAGCACATTACCTCAGCCTGGTGTTAATGTGCACAGGCTGATCTCCTCGGCCCAGCTGCGCCCCCGATGCCAGAGCCCTCCTCTCCAGCCCACGGGGAGGGCTCATCCCGGGGAAGCGGGCATGTCTCTGAGGGGCGGGTCACCTCTCCAAAGTGCTCAGAAGTGTTCAATTGCCCCCCGGGGACACCAGCTTCCCCTGCTAAGTGTCACTCGGCCATCCGCAGGGCCCCTGGGCATCCAGCAACAAGTGTGATGAAATGCCCTCAGCTAAATGCTGAGTGACCACCCTCCATCATGGACGTGCCGGATCGCAGCGTGGAGGGTGGAGGACTTTGCAGCCTCCCACTCCCTGGGGCCAGCTGAGGCGTCGCACACAGCCTGTGAAGTCCTCCCTCATGCCCATCCCAGCTCTAGGCCCTGCCATGGTCAGGGGCAGGACTCTGGCCTCCACCCCACTGGCCCTCCCCTCCAGGCCTCCTGGCTGCTGTCACCACCTCACACGCCCAGTTCCCACCGGGCTCTGGCTGCTTCCCCACCACTGCCCGGAACGCTCTGCCAGGGCCTCACATGCCTGGCTGTCTCCGACCACCCACCGTCTCCCGCACTGACCACGCAAGCACCCAGCATTGCTTGTGCAATACCCCGGAAAGCAGAGGTGCCGGGAGCTCAGAGGAAAATACGTAATTATTTTATTTGAATTATGTAATTATGATGAGAAAATAGACGATTTTTCATTTTCAGTTCAGTTCAGATCAACTTTGTATGAAACTTCCAAGTAAATTTTTCCATTTAACGAGAACCTTGAGAGTCTCTGTGTGGGTTTCGAGCAGAAGCCGGCCCGGGGTGATATCCTGCAGGACTGTTAAGGGATCCATTTCTCACCACCACTGATGGGAAGGAGGGTCACAGAACTGGGCAGATGTCTGTAAGCAAGCCGTCCCTCGTCCAGTGTAGGGGGCGTGCAGTGGGCGCGCTCAAGGGGCGGCTTTCTCCTTTATCTTGGCTCCTTGAGGGGCGTGACTTGGGGGTTTCCCGCAGTCCTCACGTCGAGTCTAGGGACCTCTGTCCACATCATGGGTGTCAGAACCGACACGGCCCAAGTGTGGAGGCCACGCAGGAACCCGAGGCCACGTGAGGGTGGTGGCACAGCATTGCTTGGATGCCCCCAGGGTCTGAGAGGGGCCATCTGCTCCAGGGGACAGGCCCTGCCCTCGCCCTGACCCTGGGGCCCCACCTGACACTGGGGCCCTGGAGCTGGCCCTGCCCTGGCAACGCCTGGCCTTCACCCAGAGTGCTGGAGACCTGGGCAGGGGAGAGACTTCGGGTGCTGGTGTGCCATCAGGGTCACCGCCTCAGGCTCACGGTGCCCCCCGACCCCTCCCCTCAGGTGCTTTCTAAGAAGCCCCTGTGAAGGCTGCTGCTGTCAGGAAAACCTCCCGTCCAGGACACCTGCCCCTGCAGAGAGGGAGAGCAGATCTCACCACCCAACCCACAGGCGACCCACCCCCAGGTGGCCCTCCCCCACAGGGGACCCACTCCCACAGGTGACCCTCCTCCACAATGACTCTCCTCCACAGGTGACCCATTCCCACAGGCAACCCACCCCCAGGTGGCCCTCCCCAACAGGGGACCCTATTCCACAGGTGACCCTCCTTCACAGGCGACCTTCACAAGTAACCCTGCTCACAGGTGACCCTCCTCCACAGGTGACCCACCCCACAGGTGACCCTCCTCCACAGGTGACCTCACACAGTCGCAGCCCGCATGCCCCGGGCACAGGTGGAGAAGCCATCCAGCTACGGTGGATGACCCCCTCAGGCGCCCCCCGGTTCTCCACACATCTTCCGTGTCCCCCTCTAGAGTGTTCTGTGGAGTGTGACCCTCTCCTGCCTGGGGACCAGTGTCTGGGGGAAGGGACGTCTAGAAGATGTGGAGTGAGGGTTATGCAGCCAGGGCCTGGGCAGCCTGGCTCACGCTGGCCTGGGCCCAGAGGCAGAGGCGGCCCATGGAGTGGCACTGACCGTGGCCTGCCCAGCTGGCGTCCCGCTGGCTCTGAAGCGTGCCACTCCCCCACACAGCAGGTATCCTGGCGCTCTGACGCAGGCCTCCTGGGAGGCCCCTGGCCACCGGAGAGCGTGGGGCGAGCCTAGGACGCAGAGTAGAGGCCGCAGGGCCCCTCTGAGCCTCACGGGGGAAACTGGAAAACCTTCAGCGGCTCTGCATTCCAGTCGGGCCGGGGTGGTGGGGTGATGGAGAGCGTGGGGTGGAGGTGCCTGGCCCAAGACTAGGGTCCTCAGGTGCCGGGCTGGGCCTCGAGCTTCGCATGACCCAGGACTCCGTGTTGAGGCTGGCAGCCTCTAGGCAGGGGCCTGCAGTCCAGCTCCAGCCCGGCTCCCAGGCTGAGACCCCCAGATGCTGCCCCTCCCCTGGGCCTCTCTGTCCTGAGTCTGAAGGCCGGGCCCCAGGCTGCCTCGCCAGCCCCTCCTTCTCCTGGCCTCTGCTGGCTGCCCGTCTCCTGGGGGAGGCCTCAGCTCCCCCGCTGGCTCCTCTGTGAACCAAGGGGCTTTTCCTGGGGGCAGGGACCCTGCCTGGCTACTCGGGCCTCAGACCCAGGACCACCTCCTCCAGGCACCCCTCGCCCTGCGGGTTATGACAGGTGCTCTGCTGTCCAGGGGGCTGTTTCTACCTTCTCACTGCCTCAGGATGGGCTGCAGGAGGGGCGTCCTCGTCCTCATGCTGCAGACATCTGTCACCTTGTCCTCTGTCCCAGGCTGCAAGTGCATCTGGGGGCTGGCATTTGGGGTCCTCTGCGGAGCTTCTGCCCCAGGTCAGCACCGTGGTGCTGGTGTAGGGGTGGAAGTGAAGGGGTGGCGGGGCGCGTGATTCTACACTCTGCTCTGGGTGTGGGACGTCCCCCCTGCTCAGGTGTGTGTGACACCTGGCATCCTGGAGACCAGCAGTGTGCAGGGCCTGGCTCTGCCAGGCTGGTCCAAAGGGCTCAGCTTGTGGGCTGTCAGGACTGCAGAACCGTCGGCCTGCAAGGCGCTCAGCCTGATTGGCTCAAGCCTGGAAGCAGGACGGGGCCCTAGATGAGGTGGGAGTGAGCCGTGCGTGGTCCGTAGTCACCAGATGTGGCCCAATTAATGGGGTCGGGAAGGGGGGCCAAGCGGGGCTCTGGGGAAGACAGCAGCTGCGTCCATGCTTGGGGACGGCTCTTGCCAAGAGCATGGACCAGTCTGGGCCACTCTGCATGCAGGCCTGGGCCTTGGGTCTGGTCCAGGGTGCTGGATGTGGCCTGCTCAGGAAGACAGCTCAGCAGGGGCCAAGGAGGCTTTGAGCTTGGGGTACAGCCCCCAAGAGGGGCACAGACCTGGGGCCATGGGGCAGCTCAGAGGAGAGAGCAGCAGGACTTGGAGGTGGCCTCTGGTTCCAGGTGGCACGTCAGGCTGTTGGGAACCCCGGGGTGTCTGGCTCACACAGCAGGTGTGAGGTGTGGGCAGGGCCTCTGCACTTTGAGGGTCTCTTGGACTCTTCCAAATGGCAAAAGTTGTGGCCACCAATTCCTCCCAGGGGGCACCCCACAGCTCAAACCCTCTCTCCGGGGCCACAGAGAAGTCCAGGGGAGGGCTCCAGTCTTTCCGTTGGCCAGGCAGGCCAAATCCTCTCTGGCTGGGTAGGGGCTGCACGGCTGGTGGTCTCAAAGGAGTCACTCCGAGGGGACTGCAGGTCACCACAAAAGGCTGAGGAGGAAACTGGGGAGGCCAATACAGGGACCACACTTGGGCTGAGGGGCTCATCCGAAGGGGTCAGCAGGGACAGCAGAGGGAGCCGCCCGAGGAGGCATCCCTGTGTCTTCCCATTCCTGCCAAGATGGCCCCCAGGGAGAGGCCACAGGCCCAGGGCACCTGGGACCCGGTCTGTCCCACACTGTCTTCTTATCTGGGATCCCAGCTGAGGAAGTGGCCCTTCGGGGACACGTTGTTTCTGGGTCACAGGCAAAGAGCAGGAGACGAGCCCCGAGATGCAAACTGGAGAGGTTTTAAAATGTCCCATGGTTCAATGGGTGCTGCTTGCCTGCAGCCGATGGGCTTTGACAACGCATGCGGTCACGGAATGGGGACGCACAGTTTCGTCACCCACTCCCCACCCAGGTCCCCGTGTAGTTAGGGCCTCCTTGCCCCTGGCCCGCGGTGGTCGGGATCACCACACCCCAGCCGCCTGGCCTTCTCAGGAGGCTGCCAAGAAACCCACAGCGGTCACTGTGCCCGGCTTCCTCGGCTCAGCCCGGCCGGAGCCCCTTGCTGCCGGGTGACTTGGCCTTATTTGGCCCTTCCTTCCTTTCTTCCTCTCTCTTTCTAATTTTATGTTTGTTTGTTTGTTTTGGAGACAGAGCCTTGCTATATTACCCAGGCTGGCCTCACATCCCTGGACCCCAGCAATCCTCCTCCCTCAGCCTCCTGGTAGCTGGGACTACAGTGCACAGCCTGGACTAGCTCAGCCTCCCTTGTCCGGGTGGCCTGCTTGGCCCCTCGCGGGGTGCACCACAGTTTCGCAGCCCCCTCCCCTCGTGGAGGTTCAGGTGATGGCCACCGTTGGGCCCTGATGGACAGAGCCGCGTGGCCTCACTCAGACTCTCGTGGGAGCACAGCTGCCATTCCCCTGGGTGAGGGTCCAGGGCCTTGGTGCGGGTCTGTGGCAGGTGCTTGTGTTACACTCCAAGCCACACGTGCCCACCCACGCCTCTTCCCGGGTGACCCTGGGCGCTCTGTGTCCTGGCCGGCACACTCTCGGCAGTGGAGCAGCAGCTCCGTCCCTCTCGGCCTGGCGTCCGCTCCCGTCTTCCTTGGTGGATGTGGACCTTCTTTCCGAGCGCGTATCTGCTGCGCCTAGATCTTCTCCGTGGTGTGTCCCTCCTTTCTCGGGTAGGTGGCGTGCCCGTGACTGGGCTGGAGAGTTCTTCATCAGGGTGGACACAGGCCCCTCGTCAGATCTGTGACTTGCAAGAGTCACTCCCAACCTGAGGTCTGCCTTCTTATTCTCTGCTCAAAGAATATTATATATTCTTATTCTCTGCTTCTTATTCTTTGCAAAGCAAATTGAACAGATTTTTCCATCAAGGATCATGCACATAAGAACACGTCCCTTAACCAAAGCCGTAAGTATTTCCTGCCACAATTTTATCCCTTTATGTTTGGGTTCTAACCCTCTCGAGGAAACGCTCCCATGAGGGGAGGTGTGGACCGAAGCTCGACCTGTGCCTGGCTGTCCAGGGTCCCTCCCTTCTCCGGAGTCGCTTTGCACCCTGTCTCAAGCCAGCTGGCCAAACGTGGGCCGTACGTGGGCAGCCACTGCTGGCCCTTCCATGCTGTTCCGCGCTGGTTTGACTGTGCGGCCTCACAGCGGCCTCTCAGCCGGGGAGGGTGTGTGCCGACGCCGCTGGGCTCCATCTCAGCTTGTGACTTTTTCCTGGGAGATCATTTTAGATTTACAGAAGGGTGGGTGCACAGTACAGAAACGTCCAGAACCCCCTTTGCCCAGGGTCCCCTGATGCCAACATCTTAATATCCACAGTACACTCATCTGTACTAAGGACATTTTTTAAAAAAATCTTTTTCTGGAAATTCTGGGGATTGAACCCAGAGGTGCTCTACCTCTGAGCTATGTCCCCAACTCTTTTTATTTTTTGTTCTGAGACAGGGTCTTGCTGAATTGCTGAGGCTGGCCTCAAACTTGTGATCCTCCTGTCCTGGCCTCTTGAGTTGTTGGGATTACAGGTGGGCCTCCGCACCTGGACGCATGTCTTCTAGACGGCACCAGTTTTCCCACTGAAGTCCTATATTCCAAACTGAGTCTGGGATTCCACCTGGCATTTAGTTTTCATGGCCTCTGTGCCCTCCAGTCTGTGACAGTCCCCATCGACCCCTGTCTTTTATGGCCTTGAGATGTGGAAGTTATTCTGCAGACAATTTCCTCCCCAGGGCTTGGCCTGGGCTTTCTCTCCTTGGCTTGCTGGAGAGAACTGCAGCAGAGGTGGCCCGCCTGATGGCACTGCATCAGGGCTGACCCACGGGTCCCACTCCTGGTGACCCCAACCTCCATCCCTCGGGTAGGGGGCCACCAGCCTGGTCTCTCCTTTGCACATGTCTTTCCCCTTTAAGGTCATGATATTTGGAAGCAGATACTTGGGGGCTACAAAAATACCTTTGTCCCCTGTAACTTTTGCCTGGTGGGCTTCTCGTCCACGTGGGTCTCACCTGTCCGTGCGAGGTCATGTGTCCTGAGGCAGTGTCCGCCCTTCTCATTCCTACCTACGTTCCTGATCAGGAGCTCTTCAGGGAGACACAGCCGCTGCTTCTCTCTCCACCTGTTAATTAACCAGCTATTATTGACCCTGGTATGGACTGGACTGGGCTTTGTGCTCGTTGAGTTCTGATCTAATTCTACCACCTGTGTCTGTGTTCCTGCTTATACTGTCACATTGTCTTGATCGCTGCAGCCAGCACTGGCTTCGGAGAGCGCCAGTCCTCAACCCATCATGGTCCTTGACTTCCAGTGGCTCTCTTAGCCAATCTGCTGAACTCATTCGGTAGATTCTTTGGGCTTGTTCTATGTAGATAATCAGGCTACTTGTGAATGATGCTCAGTGAAGTACACAGTTGTCTGTGTACTTTTAATTTTTTTTCATGCCTTATTGCACTGGCTGAAACTTATGGTGTAGTACAGAAATGTTGGCCAAGAATGGAGAGGGGGACTCATTGCTTTGATCCTGATAATAGGGAGAAAGTCACTCTTGAGCTGGATGTTCACCATCAGTGTTCCTTTTCAGGTTAAAGCATTTCCCTATAATTTTTGCTTTTTCAAGAATTTTAAAATCAGGAATAGATTTTGGATTCCGTCAAATGCTTTTGCTTCATTTGTTGGTATAATTGTATCTTTTCACTTTTGAGCTATTAATACAGTGCATTACATTAATTGGTCTAAAAATTTGAATCTCTGTATTTACAAGATGAAGCTCAGTCATGAGAGGCTTGTTTTGTATATTGGGGGATTTGATTCATTATTATCACACGGGGTGTTTACAAAACTATATCCAGGAGAAAGGTTGGTCTTTAGTTCTCTTTTCTTGGACTCTTTTGTTTGATGATGGAGCATTGCTAGTCCCATGAGATAAGCTGGGAGGGATTGGGCAGAATCGACATTATCTCCCCTGAGTATTGGGTGGAATTCTCCAGTGAAACTATCTGGGGCTACTGTTTCCTTTTTCCCTGTAAGCCCTGGGCTAGCTGGTGTCCTTCAAATGTTGATATTTATAGAGTTCATTCTTATTAACTGAAAACACTTCAGAATTCCCCTTACACTTACTCCTTTACCTGCAGTTATTACCAGTGGATTCCTTGGTTGTGAAGTATTTTCCCACTGCCTTTTTGTTTTTGATTTCTCATTTGCTGTCATTAGGGGTTCTGTTGACCCTTGGAGGTTAAGAGATCTCTGCTCTCTTAGGCTGCCGGGCTGTTTTGCGAGCCGGGCGTGAACTCTGACTTGGGTGGGCATTGTGCCCGTCCTGACCCCATGTCTGGCGGTGTGTGGGGCTCTCTCTCTTGCTGGTTCTGGTGACTCTTCTGTCTGTCTCTGACCCGTGATGACCAATGTCCTGCTTTCCTTCCATCAGGCCACTTCAGCTCATGTGTTGGAGTCTCTGTCCTCTGTGCAGGGACCCCGCATCACTGTGGGAAGTCCCCCTTCCTCTGATGTCTGGGCTGTTACGTGGCTTCTTTGGATTTCTTTGGCTTTGTGTTTTGTCTTTTTTGTTCTTTTTGTGCCTCTTTGTTCAAAGTAGATTTTCTACAGGTGACAGGAAATTTTACCTTAATGTTAACATACTTTCATCTTGATTTCAACGTAATCTAATTGCATTTTTTAAGACCTGACGACCTCGGCCTTTACCTGCCGTGTATGACCCACACCTCGTGTGACTGTGGATGTGGTTTGATTAAAATCTGTCGTTTCTGCTCCACTCACTCTTGTTTCTTTCCCTGCCTCTCTGCCCTCTCTGTGTGAACTGAATGCTGTGAATGCTTCCCCTCATCTCCTCTATGGGCTCCCGACTTCTGTCCCTTAAGCGTTTTTAGTGGTGGCCACGTCACTTTGGACTCCCTGCCCCTCCTCCTCAGCAGTGCCAGGCCTGGTGGAGGGCTCCGGGTCATGCTGCTCCGGTCAGGCTCTCCTGCCCTCCCCGCCCTGGGCCTCCCTGCTGCCCCGGCTCTGCCATGCCAGGCCCTCTGCCATGAGAAGCTGATGCAGGCCCGGGCACCTGCCAGCCGGGCTCAGGAGAGCCCCTGTCCGCGACCCAGCGCCCCTCAGAACTCTGCCAAAGCAGCACACAGGGGACTAAGCAGAGATCTGTCTGAGAACAATGAGAAGTGAAAACAAACCACAAAGAGCTCACCTCCACCTCCGTACGCCCTTTGCCTACCTCCATCTCCTTGTAGAACTGGGCTCTGTCTCTTCACTTCCTTTGAACCGAGTCCCGCTCCATTTCCCCCGAGACCCGGATCGCTCCCTTCCGCTTGCCCCGTGTTCTCTGGGTGTTGTAGTCACTCTCCCTCATGGTGATAAAATACCTGAGACGACTGATGGGTGGAGGCAGAGGCTTCTGTTGTGGCTGCGTGTCCTCTGGCCCTGGGCCCGAGGTGGTGGCACAGAACGCCGTGGTGGGAAAGCCCCCTCCTGGGGACTGGGAGGCCCAGGGTCAAGCTGCCGACGAGGCACGCCCCAATGACCTCACCTCCTCCCTCCAGGCCCCGCCCCCTGAGGCCCACCCCTCCCACAGACACCCTGGCTGGGGACCGGCCTTCAGCCCAGGGCTTTGGGGACGTTTCAGATCCAAGCCTCAGCCCTGGGTGCTCTTGTCCTTCTCTTCCTCAGCCTGTGAAGACCACTCTGTCTCCTGGCGGATTTCTGAGGCCAACCGTAGCAGGGTGCCTTGTTCTTCTGTGACAGGGCTGACCCCCCTGTGGTCCTCTGCTCTCGGTCCTGTCCCCAGCAGCCTGGCCACCAGTGTCTGTGCGGCAGGCTCCTGCCTGGCGTCACGTCATCAGTGCTGGGTCCCCGTGGGCCTCGCGCTCCCTGTCCAGCTCCCCTGTGGGACTCCCGCAGGCCTGTGTGGTGACGCGGCCTCTCGGCCCTGGGTTCCAACCTGGTCGTGTTCATCCTTTTTCCTCGGCTCGGGGGATCCCTTTTGAGCTGTGGTCCTCTCCTCGGCGTCCAGCTCTGCTGACCTGGGTGGGGGGCTGGCTCCCTGTCTGCAGTTGGCACGTAGCGTCTCCCTCATCTGGTGATGACCATTTCCTCCCCGCGTTGACCTGCCTCCGTTAGAACCTTCGACGTGTTAATCATGGTTCCAAAAATCCCGTCGGTGACCAACGTGGACATCCTACCCTTTATGTCTTGTGGATGTGATTTTTTCTGCCTCAGACTGTGTGTGTGTGTTGCTGGGGATCCAACCCCGGGCCTCGCCCATACCAGGTGCCTGCTCTGCCACTGAGCTACATGCCCCGCCCACTATTTAAAAATGAGTTTTTAGCTGTAGATGAACACAAGAACTTTATTTAATTTATTTATTTCTATGTGGTGCTGAGGAGCAAGCCCAGTGCCTCACACGTGCCAGGCAGGTGCTGCAGCTCTGAGCCCCCCACCCTCCAGCCCATTTTAACTTTGTTTTGAAATAGGGTGTCCCCAAGTTCCCCAGGCTGGGCTTGAACCTGGGTCCTCCTGCCTCAGCTTCCTGAGCAGCTGGGATCCCAGGTGCCAGACAGATGTCCCAGGCTGCTCCGTCCCTGGGCTCTGGTGAGCCACCCTGGCTGGAGGCTGGCCGGCCGGGACACGCGCTGCTGCCTGCTGGGCGCCTGGGTAGCTGCGTGGAGGGTTTGCACTGGGCACAGTGGCCGGGTCCACAGCGTCGCTCCTCTGGTTGCCTGGAGGGCTTTCCTGTGCTGCCTCCCGCTCCTGCCTCCTCTCGGCTCTGCTCCCCTCTTCCTTGGGCTTCACCCACGTTAGGGTGGAGGGGGAGCTGGGGTGAGGTCCCCCTGGCTGGCTTGGCCCCCGTCTGGGGTATCCCTCTTCCCTTGGCTGCAGTGTGGCCCAGCCCTCCTCCTGCCCTCCCCTAGGACAGGGTCCTCTTTCCCCAGCCCCACCCCCAGCTGCAGTGAGTTCTCTCTGTCCATGGAAAGCCAGTGTCCCCTGGAGGACATCAGGGAGGAGGACTTGCCCTGTCCACGCGGTTGCCTGTCCCTTCCCCAGGTCCACATTCCATGATAAGCACATCTTTGAGTTTCTTCCAGAACTTTCTGTGCATGCCTGGTGGGGTTTGTGAGTCAGGGCTTGTGGAGGATGAGGCCCCTCCACCTCCTGCAGCCCTGGGGTCCACACGGTGCGGCCATCCTGCCTCTGTTGCTCCGCCCACCACTCCTGCTGAACGGGAGCTTGTCTTGCCACGTCTGGTGGCCCCTCCTGGGTGAGTGTGGGGTGCCGCTGACCTGGGCGCTTGCTGCCTGCATCTGGCTGTGCCCGGGAGCTGCTGCTGCTGCCGCCCTGCTCAATGCCCAGAGCATAGTAGGGCCCTAGCTATGTGACCTCTCCAGCCTGGCTCTGGAGGCAGATGCTCCTATTATGGCCACGCTGGGGCCAGGAAACCAAGGTGAAGAGGTAGAAGGACCTCCCCCAGGTACTCAGCCGGCACGAGCCAAGTCTGAACGCTGTCTGCCTGGCCCCGCAGCCTGGTCCCTCCCGCTAGGTCCTTTGTCCCTGCCACGTGGGAGACAGGGCAGATCTGGGAGCAGGGCCAGGCCTCCCATCCCCCGCCCAGGGACTGGGTACCATGGTGCTTAATCTGTCTGGGGAGGTGACCCGTGTGTGGAATTTGTCAGCAGCCAGGGCTCGCCAGTTTAAGGATGCACGATTTTTCTCCAGGTCAATCATCCCCCAGGCTGCCCGAGGCTCTGGAGCTTGCTGAACAAACTCCTGTTCTCTTCCCACGGACTGACTCATCTGGAAGCTTCCATCTGGGTGGTGGGCCGTGCTGACTGCAAGGCCACGTGGCAGCCCCTCACGGCTCCCCACGCCCCCTGCAAAGTCTGTGAACAGCTCCTGGCTTCCTCAAATAATGAGGCGCTTGTTCCGTAGGCCCGGGTTAAATGGCCCTGAACGTGGGTAAAGTGCTCGCCGAGCCGCTGTCTGGTCAGCAGGATCAGAGGACGGGGAATTCTCCTGCATTTTACATGACTGCGGGCCTGTTCCTTGCGCCTGTCTGGTCGCGTCACATCATGGAGGGTTTCTCGGGGCAGCCGGCTGGCTCTGAGCACAGCCGGGGTGGCGTTTGCAGAACAGCTGCTGCCCGGGCCTCTCGGTAGAGGTGCTGGACCGAGGCCCCTGTGGGGGCAGAGTGGAGGGCGGCAGCATGCCCTGTGCGCATGGTGAGGGGCAGCAAGGGAGCAGGCCCCCCGGCCCCTCCATGTACAGAGACAGCGTGGGGGGGTGGGCCGAGGACGGTGTGGAGGCCCCGGGCGGCCGTGTGGGTGCACGCGTGGGAACCGCGGGTGCTCATGCATCCAGCAAGGTGCGGGTGGGCATGCGGGTGAATGAGTGTGTGCTGGTCACTTCTCAGCTGTGACCGACACCTGAGAAACACCCCTCCAGGGAGGGCCATTTACTTGGCGCTCAGTTTCAGGTTTCTGTCCACAGCCAGCAGCTCCACAGCCACGCCCCAGGCGGCCGCGCACGGGTAGCGCTCAGCTCAGCTCGGGGAGCTGGGAGGCTGCGAAGGGGCCGGGCGTTTCCCTGGCGAGCCTTCCTCCACCAAGCCCTAACCACCTGAGTCTCCCCCACTTCCCGGCGATCCGTTCAAATCATGACCCCACAAGGGACAGAGCCACTGCAGAGGTCAGAGCTCTCCTGACCCAGCCACTTCCCAACACCCACCTCTGGCACCTCTGCCCTGGGGACCAAGCCTGCAACGGAGGGGCCCCGGGGGACGTTTCAAGTACAAACCACCAGGGAAGATGAGTGACATATGCTCACACCTGTTGAGGGGTGTGCTGTGCACAGGGGAATGGGGTTCACACGTGTGTGGGTGTGTGTGCTTGCGTGTGTGCAGAACCACCTGGGCACATGTGTTGGAGACAGAGAGCACCTGTGCTCTTCCAGGGCACTGTCCCTGCCTGGGGGACTCTGGCCTGCAGCCCCACAGAGGACACCTGTAGCACCACCAGCCGCACCCTGGCCAGCTACCAGGGCCAGGACCCCGAGAGTCAAGCATGACCTGCCCTCCTGCTTCCAAGCTATTGGCTACTCTCCTGCAGAGCTGCTGCCCAGCCTCCTTCCTGCGTTAGGAATGCCCTCTGCAGGTCCCTCTGCGGACCCTACTCTGTCCTGACGGCACCTCTGCAGCTGGGCCAGAGGGACCCAGGCTGCTGCGCAGGGTCGGGAGCTCTGAGGCGTGCGCAGAGTCAGACTGCATACTGAGATGAAGCAGGAGAAATGGAATCATCGTCTCTCAGCGTCTGCACAACGTGAGCCGTGCTGTGTTGCTGCCGCTTAAAGCGCCCGAGGTTCCCTGCAGCACAGGGAAGAGCGCAGCTCTGTGACCCGGCCCTGTGGGCTGGCCCCGCTTGTCAGAACAGGTGCCGAGAAATCCCACTCATGGGTGCTGGCTGAGCAGGAACGTCCTGTCCAGCCTGGGCCAGGCCACAGTCCTGTGCTCCCTCCTGTGCTCCACGGTCAGGTCACAGGCTGTACGTATAATCTGAAGCATTTGGTAGCGATCTAATTAAATGTTAACACATCATTAAAGTGATTTGCAGCCAGCACCGTTAGCAGTTGATGATCCGCCCCGTTCCCCATGCTGAAAGCAGCCACTCCCGATCAGCAGTGGGCTCCTGATGTCGCGACACCTTGGGAACACGTGTCCAGCCTGGCAAGCCAGGATTGCCACCCGAGACTGTCCCTGGCCCCGGGGGTGCCAGTGCCACCCCACGCTTGGCCCGAGCTCAGCACCCAGGGACGTGGGAAGGGTGGCGTGTGGCCACGGGGTGCTGTGGCGGGTGGGGGCTAATCCCAGGGGCATTTCTCCAAGTTGCTGCTGGGACCCCACCAGCAGCCCGCACCTCGCCAAGGATTAAGGAAGGGCTGCTGTGCCCCTGGCAGTGGGTAGTGACGGTGGCCTCCTGAAGGCTGTGAACCACTTCTCCCTAATGGGATCAATCGCCTCGGGAGGGCACTGGCCCTTCGGGCACCTGCCATGTGGCCAGAGGTGTGGAGCCGACTCTGTTGGAACCTCAGCCTGTGAGCTGCGACAGGGGAGGGCGGCTCGCGGGAGAGGGGCAGTGTGCTCAGAGAACATGGCAGCCTCCAAAACAGAAGGGCCTGGGACAGCGTCCACAGAGGGGACACGTCACGGTAGATCTCGCAGACTGAGAGGGGCCCAAGGAGAGTGGGGACTGTGAGGACTGACCAGAGCCGAGAGATCACCTCAGTCCCCGACAGCCAGGGAAACAGCCCAGAGGGGCCACCTGACCTGGAGGCCAGAGAGCTAGAACCAGGGGCCAGTGGCTGGTGAGCAGGTCCAGGCTTCTCTGTGGGTCAGAGGAGCTGGAGGGGACCTGGGCTGGAGCCAGCTGTGGGCCTCTTCATCTGTGACAGTGCTCCCCCAGGGTGCAGGCAGGATGGAGGCCCACGGAGCCTGCCGCAGGACTCCAGTGCTGGAGCTGAGGTGGAGGAGTCCGATCTACCCCAGGCTCGTTCCTCAGTTGTTCAGTCCCTGACCAGGTCAGTCTGACACGAGATGATTTATAGAGCAGCAGCCAAGTGCCGGGGGCTTCAGTGACGGGGACATTAGTGACACCCCCCAACCTCACCCTGCCTCAGCCTCAACTGTGAAGTTTCCCTGCTTCTGTTCCTCTCACCGTCCCTGTCCTGGGGACACACCAGCACCACTGCCTGGGTGGCAGCCCCTGCCTCATGGAGCCTGCCAGGGTAGGTCAGGTGAGAGGAGCCCACAGCTCGGCCGTTGTCACTTGTCTAGGTCTGCCACTGTTGGTCATCTTGTTTCTGCCTGTCAGGGCTTGCCCCGTGCTGTGCCGGGCCTGGCACTGACTCGCAGTACCTGCACGCTGGTCCCATCTCTCAGGGATCCCCTCACAGTGAGAAGAGAACGGTGGCCATCAGGGTGGGGGCCACGGGAAGGTAAACCAACGTGGAAAGGAACAGAGGAAGGCAACCAAAAGCTTTGTAGAGGTGGGTTCTTGCCGCAGTCTGGCTGGGCACAAAATCACGAGCCACTCAAGCAGGAACAAAGTTTATTTTTTGAAACTGCCGCCAATGTCCGGTACCGCCCGGGAAGATTTTTTCCACCCACGCGGCGTCTTCCCGGACCGCAGAGAGAGCTCCTCCCCCGGAACTCCCTCCTACTGTACTTCCCCAACCAATGGGAACTCTCCAGGAGTCCCGTAGCCGGCCTAGGTGAACAGCAGGAGTCCAATATCCATATGAATGCAAATCTTAACATAATCATATCATCTCAATGGCTAGCTGGCGTCACCTTTCGACCAAAAATGCCATGCATCCTATACTTGGCTCTTAGCAGGTTCTCACCTGTTCTGGGCCTTAAATCATGATCCAGGAAAAAATCTGTGCAAATGTGAATATTTGAGGGAAAAGTCAGGGAAGGGATTGCAGGAAAGGAAACAGCATAAGGGAAGGCACAGAGGCCGGATGTTCTGGATAGCCATGAGCATGTTTGTCTTCTGGTGTATCACGCACAGGACTGTAGTGTTTTAAACAGGTCTTGAGAGGTGTATAGAGACCAATAGCTCAGCTACTTGTCTTACGTAGCATGTGTGGCGTGTGAAGGTTTCATGCAGTCTAACCACCTACACTTTTACTTAGAGTGTTTAGTCCATTTACATTTAGTGTGACCACTGACACAGCTGGATTATATCTCAATCCTGTTATTAGTTTTCTATTTTCCTCCATTTTCTATCCTCATGTCTCTTCTTTGAATTAATCTTTTTAAAATCACCACCCCATCTCCCCCATTAACTTACTAGTTTTAGTGGCAACATGGAGATCACAAGACACATGGCTCCCTTGCAAGTCCACTAGAACAAGTTCATCTGCCACTTCCCTCATGTGCTAGTGACTTAGAAGAATGGAACTTGGTCGGCCTTTCCCATCTGCACGTGGCCATTCCGTCTCTTATTCACACATGTTGAGGCCCCGTAACAGGTGACCATGTGGTCTGGACCAGTCACCACTCGTTCACATTTGTCAGTGTGCTCACCATTTCTTTAACCCTTTGTCCTTCCGACAGCCCCGGGTTTTGGCCAGGTTCCTTTCCTTTTGTTTACAACATTCATTTTACTATTTCCTTTGACATAGTACAAAACAGTCTCTGTTTGTATGGAAACGTATTTAATATCATTTTAAAGGACACTTTGGAGACCTTGAGGTCAGCGGATCTTTTCCTCTGGTGCTTTCAAGAAGACACTTCATTTTCTCATATCTATTTTCCTAAAAGTAATGTGTAGAAGGTGTTCTTTTTCCTTATGAATGTTAAGATTTTCTCCACTTTTTAAAGATTTTCTCTGTCTTTCCCCCCAGTAGTTTCACCAGGCTGTGCCTCAGTCTAGTTGGTTTATCTTGATACTCTCTGTGTTTCTCCGGGTTGGGATTTCCAGAGCCTTGTGATTCTGTGAGCTTGCGTCATACGAGTAATGTAGAAAGTTCTATGTTGATGTTTCTTCAGTTTTTCCTCTGTCCCACTGTCCTATCTGCTTGGCTGCTAGAACAAAATGCCCTAAGCCGGTGGCTCAAGGGACAGATGTGTTTCTCCCAATTCTGGAGGTTGGGCAGCGCTAGGCCCGAGGCTGGGCTGCTTTGGTCCTGGTGAGGGCTCCCTTAATGGCTTGCATGTGGCTGCCTCTGGCTTTGTCCTCACCTGGTGGAGAGAAACCGTGTCACGGTGTCGCTTCTTATAAGGGTTCTAGTCTCATCATGAGGGCTCCACCCTCATGACTTCATGTAAACCCAGTCACCTCCCCAAAGCGCCATCTGCAGATTCCACCACCTTGGGGTCAGGGCTGCAATCTAAGCACAGGATGCGCAGGGCTGGAGCCACAGAGTCGAAGGCGTTGAGGCTGCACACTCCTGGGCCATTTCCCTGTCAGGACATCTGCCCGTCTGAAGCTATCTGGGGGCGAGGGCAGGGGACGGAAGAGCTAGGACCACATTCTGTCTCCTGCCACTCCATGACAATGCTCAAGACCTTCACACACTGTCCCCGAAGCCTGCTGTGCTCACTCACGAACCTCCTGGTCTTTTCCTTCTGCTGGAGTTCACATAACTTCCATGACCTGTCTTTCTGTTCACTACTCCTGCCTTTTGCTGTGTCTACCCGGCTGTTAAATCCATCCATTGAGTTATTTATGTGACATAGTTGACTTCTAGATTTTTTTGTTTCTACTTTTATAGATTTTAATCCTCAGTTGAAGTTTTTCTTTTGAAAAAATGCTTTTGCTACGTCACTTGTCCTTTTAAAGCATGCAATGATCATCATTCTTAAACTCCCTGCCAGCTGCCCCAGGGCCTCGGTGCACTTTGTGCCTGCACCTGCCCTCTCTCCCTCAGCCCTTCATTCCTGGGATCCAGTCTCTGACATCATAAATACACATACTGGAGGATGTTCCAGATAAAGTCACAGAGGCTCTGATGGACATTTCCCCCGAGTTCCTCATTTCCTCTGTGGGGCAGGAATGAGGCACGTGATGCAGCGCTGGACTTCAGCCGTGGCAAAGTCCAGTGGCCTCTGTTTCCCACTCCCCTGGCCTCACCTGAGAGCTTCCTGTGCTCATGGTTCCTTCCCACTGGGGGTCCCTGCTCTTAACACCGAGACTGAGGTAAGTTCTGCTGTCTTTCAGGGTCTGTCTGCGCTTTTGGCTGCTCGGCCTCTCCCCACCGGCAGTCCCAGAGTCTGGCAGGTGTCCTGACAGGGAACAGGTCCCTGGTGTGGAGCCCGGAAGCCACCACGGCCTTTCCTGTCCTTGCTGCCCTTGCAGCCTGCTGACCCTCCCACCTGGACCGCTGTGTTCTGGGAAGGGCCTCCACTCGGCGCAGACTCCTGCCCCATGCCTGGGCTGGCAGACAGTTGCACAGTGGCTGTGGCACTGTCGTGAGGAGGTGTGTTTGTGGACAGGTCAGCTCCTCAGAGGCCTTGCACAGTGCTCAACATGCTCATCCCGGAGGCTGTGCCGGGCCCCCTTCAGGTGTCCCAAGTCCCCCTTCTCCATGAGCCTCCTCAAGGACCCCAGCTCCTGCTTGCCTTGCTCTCCTCCACAGTTTGTCCCCTCCGGTGTGCCGTAGCTGTCCTTGTTCCTAAGGCGGCCTCGGCCTCCTCCTAGTGCTGAGTCCTGTGGGGCAGGACCTGCCGCATATTTCACGCATTGCTGAGCGCCTTGCCCGAACCAGGGCTGGCACGGAATAGGCGCCAATAAATACCACTGGAATGAGCAAGTATTTTAATCCCATTTATCAGATAAGGAGACCAAGGCAGCACAGGAAATCGAACCCAGTTGAAGTTTATGAAATCTTAAAACTTGAAGGAGCCTGCACAGTGGCAAACCAGTGACCCGCCCTCCTGGACTGCAGAGGCAGGCGGGGCAGGACCCATGTCTCTGGGACACCTGCTGGTAGTTTTCTTTTTTTCCCCAACTTGGCCCCTGCTGTTTACATGTATCCTTGACGTTGTTCTTTGTTTCAAAAATTGGTCCAGAAAATAGGGGAAAAAATCGAGTAAATCAATAACTCTGATTTAGAAATAAATAAAGATGCTAATATACAGGTTGAAAAGTCCTAATTCGAAGATCCAGAATCTGAAACTTTCTGAGGGCTCACATGAAGCTCAGAAACATTAGATTTCTGAGCACTTCAGATTTTGGATTTTGGGATTCGGGCATTTCAACCAGTAAAGTTTATATAATTATCCCAAATCCCTTAAAATCCCAAACCTGAAAGCTTCTGGTTGCAGACTTTCGGACGAATGATGCTCAGTGCATCTATGATCAAGCAGGTGGCTCAAGACCAGTTTTCCCTGAAGCAACCCATAACAGGAACGTGAGGTGCCGGGAGGCAAAAGGCCCTGCCCAGGTCACCAAGCAGGAAAAGGCTGGGCATGGGAGGGTAAGATGAGGCCACACGTGTGCTACAGAGCTCGAGGGACCGTGCCCCTCTGCCCGCTGTGCCGCACCCCGTTGAGGACGTGGTGCTGCGGTTGGGTTTTGGAGGGTGAGTAGGAGTTTGCAGATACAGAAAACACAGAGCACTCCAGGCAGGGAGTGGGGTGACGAGGACCCTGGGAGGCTCCGATGCAGTGACGGGAGGAGATGTGAGCAGAGCCCAGGCAGGAGAGGGACCCTCACACTTGGTACCGGAGACTGGGCTCCTTCCAGAAAGGAGCAGCTCTTGGCTAAGGGGCCGGCAGAGGCGTGAAGACAAGAACAGCCGTTCAAAGATGGGCCCAGCACGTAGTCCAGCCTCAGGCCGGGTGAGGAGGTGGGCAGCGGAGGGGGACCCGCTGGGACGCAGGGCCCTGGAGGGTCAGGGCGGGAGGGATGCAGTCCACCTGCGCCACCGCAGCACAGCAGACTGAGCGAACGATGTCGGCTTAGAACCAGGCAGACTTACCCTCCGGTGGTTCCGGGGAGCAGAAGCCCAGCTCGAGGCGTCTGCGGGGCCCTGTCCCACCTCTGCTGTGCCCCCGCCCAAGCCTTCTTGTTATTTTAAGGATGCCACTCGTTGGGTTCAGGGTGCACCCTAGTCTAGGATGGCCTCACCCCAACTTGGTCTGTCTCCAAACGAGGTCACACTCACAGGCACCAGGGCCTGTGCCTGCGGGTAGTTTGGGGCTGGGCTCTGGGCTGGGTCTCCCCCAGCCGCCGTGCTGGGCAGGCCTGTGCGGGTCTCCGCTGTGGCCCCTGCTTGGCCCTCTGCGCTCGCTGTCATTCCTCAGCCCCCCTTGGCCCTAGCCTGGGAACCCTCAGAGGCGCTGGGGAGACAACGGCACAAGCTTGTCATTGGAAGTGCTGTTGGGTGGCAGTGAGCAGTCCACTAGGCCTCCAGCAAGAAACAGCAGTGTCCTCAAGCATGAGTGGACATTCATGGGGACACTGGACAGCCATGGGGTCTTCACAGGTACTGGGGACCAGAGGCAGGGCTGGGAGGGCCGGGGACCAGGTCCCCAAGGGGCCACGTGCCAGGTCCTGACCAGCCCTCCCGGATCCCCTTCCAGCATGGACTCTTCCCCAGGCCACTTCCCTGGAAAGAGTCCCAGTGAGCATGGAGAGCTGGGGAGGGCCACGCTGGCCGTGAGGGACAGCGGGGGACGGCTCGGGCCTGGTGTGGGAGGAGTATTGATCTGCCGCAGGGAGGAGAGGGGGGCTTGATGGATGGGCACCGGGTCCCTGGGCGCCCAGCACAGCGTGCCCACATCAGGCCTCTGGCGCCAAAATTGTCCCAAAAGCCCATGGCAGACGCGGCTTTGCAGGGCGCTGAACAGCTGTTACAGGGCGAGTCATTGATTAGAGAAGACTCCTGCGTGTCGCAGGGACCACGCGGCTCCCTGCCTGTGCATCCGCAGAGGAGGGTGGTCAGTGTGGACAGCAGAGCTCTGCCTGGCGGGCAGCGGCCTGGATGTGAACCCGGCTCTGCTCCTCCCAAGCTGTGAGGTCCAGTGAGTGGCCAGAGCTCTGAGGGCCAGGGGATAGTGGGCAGGACCATGTGCAGGCTGGTCCTGCGTCCATCCCTTTCCCCTGGGAGGAGGTGCAGGGCAAACAGGGGTCATGGTCCCCAAGAGTCTCACCAGGCAGAGAGTGTGGAACGAGGCCCCAGGGGCCCAGCGGAGGGGGGAAGAGATAGCATGAGGGGCTTTTGGCACACAGGCCAGCCCTGGACACTGTCCTACAGCCTGGCCCCCTGCATACTGTAGGACCACCTACCCCCGTTGTTGCCCACCCAGGTCTCTGCCAGGGAAGCCTGCCCTGCCGGGCTTCCCCATCCGGACAGCGCCAGGCTCAGCTATGTTAGCACCAAGCCAGGGACCCGCCTGGAGCCAGGCTGCTCAGATCCATCTGCCTGACCACATGAAAAAGCAGAGCGGGGCGTAGGGCACAGGCCCATGATCCCAGCGTCTTGGGAGGCTGAGGCAGGAGGATTTCAAGTTTGAGGCCAGCCTGGGCACCTTAGTGAGTCCCTGTCTCAAATAAAGTGAAAAGGGCCGGGGTGTAGCTCAGTGGTAGGGCTTCCTGGGTTCAGTCCCCAGCACCAAACAGACTGAAAACAGATCCACAAGGTCAAGCAACCCATTTTAAATGGAAAAACTGATTTAGTGCAGTTTGATCAAACTGGGGAGAAGCATTTCATTTTTCCTTTCTATACCATGTCCTCACTTTCTACTCTGGCAGACGCTCAAGCCCAGCAGCCTGATGGACAGCCCTACCTGCTGGCCGCCAACAGGGGGCGGGGGACCGGCCAGCCTCTGCTCTTCCTCTGCCTCTCCCCGGGCCTCCTCCCTCTGCCTCCCCTTTCCCTCCCCCTGCCTTGATGCTCGGGGACATTTAAAAATCACTTTTACTAAATGACTTGACTTTTTATTTACTTACTTAGCTCTAAGGTTTTGTTTGTTTGTTCCGTTTTGTTTTAAGGCTGGGGACCGTGATAATTGGTGATGGAAACCCTGGAAGAGAAAACCCAAGTTAAATTCCTGAACCCAACGACGGGCTGGGCGGGCCTGCGGGGGCCTGGGCCTGCAGGGGCCTGGGCGGGAGCAGCTGGCCTCCCAGAGTCTCCTCGTCCTGCAGCGGGGAAAGCCAAGCAGCGGGCACAGAGAGGCCCCGGGCAGTCTGCTGCGGCATGTGTGGAGACAGATGGCATCAGCCAGCCGCAGGGTCAGGGAAGGCGTCCCTGGGTGAGGCAGGCATGGGCAACGGCCCTGCGGTCAGAGCCTAGTGGCCGGTGGGGCTCAGATCCAGGCTTCCTGGCAGCGTCCAGGCCCAGCCCTGCAGCGCTCTCTGGGCCTGGCCGGGGGGGTTCCTGGTCCCCAGGGAGAATGGGTGGGCTGTGAGCTGGAAGGTGGCGCGTGGTCCATCACGTGGCTCCTTCTTGCTTAGTGCCATCTGCACTGGGTCTCAGGGACACAGGCCTGGCTGGGGACGAGGCCCTCCAGGGCCCGTCGGTGTCCTCCCTGCTCCCGCTCCTGCTGGGCAGTGCTTCCTGAGAGCTTGGGCACGGTCTCTGGAGCCACCCTGGGGTCTGAGTGTGAGGCTTCTGCCTGCTGGGGACCCTGGAGACAAGCCCACCTCCCAGAGACCAGAGTCAGGTCAGCTCCTTCAAGGACCCTGCGGGGCTCAGAGCAGCCCCTCTAGTGTCCCCAACTGCATGAAGGGACGGTGGAGCCCAGCCCAGCAGGCAGAGGGAGCAGCCAGGCGTCACCGTCTGCAGGCCCCAGAGGGGCCCCAGGGGCTGACTCCTGCCCACTCGACCTGAGCGCCCAGCGATGACGATGACAACGGCGGTGACGGTCCTCCCACACTCCATCGCAGCACTAGGAACAAAGCGCTGAGCCTGGGGGAGCGGTGCTCTAGCGTCCAGCCGCCTGGAGCCCCGGGCCACGGCTGGGCACCGGCGTAGACACAGGCACAGAGACGCTGACCTTGAACTTCAGCCTGGATGGGACTGAAGGGCTGAGACTAAAGGGCAGGGATGTGCCCCAGCGGGGTCACCAGGCAGCTGGGTCCCGGCCCAGCGCCACAGCCCGATGCTCTGGCCTGACAGCAGGGGCCAGGTGGCCCAGGCTGCTCCCCCAGCCTCTGTCAGCTTGCAGACAGCTCATCTTTCTGGGTCCTTGGTGCAGCTGTGTCCTGACCACCTCTTCCAAGAACCGCAGTCAGACTGGATCAGAGCTCATCCTGGTGACCTCGTTCCAATAAAGAACTCTTTAAAGACTCTTCCAAATACGGTCAGGGTCTCAGGTCCCGGGTGTCAGGACTTCAGCATGTGGATCTGGGGGGACATGGCGCAGCTTATAACACCATTTCTCTGGGGCTTTTTAAACTTTTTTTTTTTTTTTGGTACAGGGGAGGGAACCCGGGTTGCTCCAGCCCATTTTATTTTTTATTTTGAGACAGTGTCTTGCTGAGTTGCTTAGGGCCTTGCTAACTTGCCTTGGCCCCGTGATCCTCCTGCCTCAGCCTCCCGAGCCACTGGGATCCCAGGCCCCTTGTGCTCTGTGCTTGGCTGTCGGGTCTTTGGATGAGGCTGGGCTTGTTCCTGGTCACAGGGACAAGGGAGGTCCTGAGGCTGAGAGGTCCTTTTTCATTTTTCCCAACCCTGGGCTTTCTTCAAGAGACTTCGGATGCCACAGAGGTGCTGGCCACCACCGGACACTCTGAATGCTGGGCCTCCATCTGCTGTGTTGGTGCCGTGGTCCTGCCTGCACTCTATTGCTTCTGTGCCCCCAGAATTCAGCAGAGGTGGGGTTGACATGATGAGAAACTGAGGACACTGCAGCTTCTTCCCAGTCACTCCCTGGCTGGTGCCCCGGCTGCCTTTCTGTGCTCTGAAGGAGAGGCCTCTGCCCACAGTGAACTCTTTCTCTAGGACTGCACTCCGAGGGCTCCACTTGGGATTCCCCTGCCCAGCCTCCTGCGTGAGAGGTCAGTGCTGTGAGAAATATGCAAATGGCCTCACATGCTGGCCCTCACCCTGGGCCAGCCAGGAAATCACCTCTTTAGGAAATGGCATAATTATGTGCAACTATTTTTGGCTGGCCAGCCAGGCTGCAGGACTGACTGCGATTAACGCTTCGCGGCCGTCTAGACGGTGGAGGAGCGCTGCACAGACACACGCATTAGCTGGCCTGAATAATTCAGAGACATTTAGAGAGCAAATGAGCAGCAAGGTGTCCCCCGGCCTCTGCACAGATAGACCTCCTTTAAGAGGAAGGATATGAACTGATAGCAGCCTGCAGGACGCTGATTGTGCAGGCAGAGGTGGCCCAGGAAGCGCCTCGGAGCCTGCGAGCCTGTGTTCACTCCTTTCCCCGGGAATCCTCAGCCCTGGCTGGAGGCGGCCACTCCCAAAGTGATGGCCTGGCCAGAAGGTTCTGAGTGGCAGAAGGACGGCGTCCCGGAAACTGTCCTTGGAGTGAGATAGAAACACGCTCCTCCCTTCCCAGGCCAAAAGGACACTCAATGGGGGAGGTGCGTCCCTCCTCAGGGGACAGCTGCTCTTACCCACCTGACCCGGAGCAGGACTTCCGCTGTGAGGGCCTGCCACTCTGGGAAGGTGAACGACTCCAGCAGTCTGTGTGTTCTGAGGTCCCCTGGGACCCCTGGGCCTCAGTGTCCCCCAGGGGCAGCCCCTGTGGGAGATGGAGAGGCCCTGGGGCACTGCCCTGCAGGATGGCTCTCGGGGGTGTTCTGTGCAGGCCCTGAGCCCCCCAGCTGTCCCCAGAGGTACCTTTTGCACACACCACCCCTTCCTGCCTTGCTGCAGTGTGCTCGTGAGGGTCACACCACCACCTAAAGTCCTTGCTCATGTTCGTGTGGAGAGTTCTGGGCCTGGTGGGCAGGAGCCTGATTCAGGGCGAGGGGCCTGGTGATGGGGCTGACCCTGCAGCTCCCAGTGCTCCATGGGAGCCCGAGGTGCTGGGGAGGGGCCCTGGGGAGCAGACAACGCCAGCCTTGGGCTGGCAGGAGGTGGCTTTGGACTGCACTAGTTCTTAGGGACCCGAGAGGCCACCACGGTCCTCAGGATCCAGTGGGAGCTCAGGGAGGTCAGGGGTCCACAATCTTGGTCCAGCAAGATGGTGAGCATATCCCTCGATCCTCCCAATGCAGGATGTGCGGGAGGGAAGAGGTGAGGCTGTGACGTGGATGAGCTGGGGGGGGGACGTCTGGCCAGGTGGAGCAAGCCATCACCCAGCACACATACCTGTGACTGCCTGCAGAGGGAGCCCAGAGGAGTCCACTGGGAGACACAGGGCAGAGCTGTGGGAACCCGAGCTGGAGGCGGGGAGGGGCACCGTTGTTCAAGGGAGCAGAGTTCCAGTTTTGCCAGAAACTTTTGTGGAGACGGGTAGCGGTGATGGCCGCCCAGAGCTGAGCACGTGAGATGGTCAGACGCTGGTTCTGTATACTTTACCGCAGTGGAGAACACCAGGGCCGAGCACCAGGGGCCGGCACTCGCCTTGCATGCAGGGACCCTGGCTCCGGGCTGTGGCACCACAAAAATAAATCCGTCACAAGAGCCCGGCAGAGCCCCATGATGGCCACGGGCCTTGGACTGAGTCATTATGGTGAGAAAGGCCCAGACCCTGCACCTGCCCATGCCTGCCCCTGCACCCAAGGCAGTGTCCCAAGGTTGGCAGTGACCCGTCCCAGAGGGCAGGAAGTGTTTGGAAGGAAGACACAGAGGATTTGGGAGGTGGATGAGCCCACAGCCCCCCTGTCCCCTGCTTGGCCAATGCTGAAGTAGGTGGCACGGGTCGTATCCATCTGGTCATGGACTCCACCAGGTGTGGGGCCAATAGCCAGTGTGACTTTATGGAGTGACGTGCCACCCTGGCTGGGACCCAGCAGGTGCCTTCCTCTGCTTCTGGTCAGGAGAGAGCTGGCACAAGAGGCCATCTGCCCCAGCCAGCCCACGCGGGCTTCCCTGAGCCCACGGCAGGGCCCTCTGCTCCCTTTATAAGGGGATACACCCCGATTATGTGAATATTTGCCAGGCATCATCTGGACCTAACTGGGGACATGCCAGTCAAGCCCTCAGGGTCCCCGGAAAATGTGTGCCCCACAGAGGGAAAGGAGACCTCACGAGAGCAGGCTCTGGTATATGGTCCTGCCTGGGCCTCCTGCCTTGCCCAAGACCCTACCCAGGTGTCAGTACCGTGGACGGGTGGAGCCATTTTGCCTCTCCCTGGGTGGTGCCTTGGAGCCTCTCCATGTTCCTCAGAGGGGAGACGGCTGGGGAAGACCTTCAGCACTCTCAGTGGACACCAGGTCTCCCCCAAATCAAGCCTGGGACTTCCCTGTCCAGTCCAGGTTGAGAGCAGACTGTCCATGGACAGGGGTGGGGGAGGCAGCGGCAGAAAAATCAACATTCCACATGAGGCCCTAGCCACAGCGCTGGCCGTATACCCTCAGCAGGGGACGCTCGGGGACACTGAGGACTACCAGTCCCTAGCCCAGCCTGCACCTACCCATGTCCTCGTCTTAGCACTGGGGGCCTCTGGGCCACTGTGGTCCCAGCTCCCGTCATAAGTCCTGCAGGGCTGGCTGTGGGCGCCTGGGGGCGAGTCTCCAGCTGAGGCCTCCTGCCCCCGTGCTCCTACGTCCCTGGCTGGGGACACCCTCCCTTTTGAAAGGGGCAGAGCCAGTGTCACAACACCTGTGTGCGTGTGTGCATGTGTGTGTGCACGTGCGTGTGTGTGGCCTCCTGCCGTGTCACATCCCTCTGTCTCCAGCCAGGCCTCCCTACTCCAGCTCACACCTCGACCCTGTCCTGTCTCTGGGACGGGACGTCTGGCTGACACCTCCACAGAGCTCAGCCTCAGTGCCACACACTGCCCAGACCTGCCCGGCCTCTGCAGGGTGCCGGGGCCTCCTGCTCCCCAGCAGATTCCTCAGCTCACTGCACCCCAACACGTCCAGGCACCGACCCTTCTAGGCCCCATCCAGCCCCCATGCCCTGCAAGCCCCGTCCACCAGAGTCCCCTTACTGTCCCCCTAAAGGTTTGGAGTGCAAGTGGGCCCCAGCCCTCCTTGGCACCACCCTGCCCATGCCCCTCCTTCTGCTCCGGGGTGAGGCCAGTGACCTGCCGTGAGGAGCTGGGCCTCCAGGGCCTCCACCCATCTCTACCCTCCAGCTGTCCACTGCCTGGAATGCCCTTCTAGAACATGCCCTGTGGTCACTCCTTACCTCTCTCAGTAAGGACCCTGGCAGCTGCCACCAGCCCACGCCGGGCAGCACCTCCACCCCTTGCCCTCTGCCCTGTCCACGTCTGTACCCACCACAGCCTCCCTCCCACCTGCCCCCAGTGTGGGCTGAGGTGGAGCACGTCTCCCCAGTGCCCAGCGCTGGCCGGGCGGGGCTTGAGGAGCCCTCGGTGTGTTCATAACCCGTGAGGGTGGAGACGCCAGGCAGGCCGGCAGCGGGGCCACCAGCGGGCACCATGTGTGTGAGCCAGCTCTGCTCTGGGCTTGCCCTGGTGGGACGGGGGTCCTCACAGAGCTTCTGGGGGCATGGTCATCCCCGCTTCACAGCTGAGGACACAGGCCCAGGGATGAATGCCCCCGTCCACCCACCTCAGCCCACCTCTGCCCCTGAGGGAGGGTGACCCTCGAGGCCCTGCAAGGCACTGGACCACACCCTGGAGCCCCCTCATCCAGGAGGGTGGCTAGCAGCCCATGGTGGCCCTGCTGCCACTTCTCCCTGGGCCTGTGCACACATCGCCTGCTCCACCACATCCCAGGCTGTCCTTCCTCTGTCCCTGGGCAGGAGTCCACCCAGGACTGTCCATGGCAGTGTGGGGGAGGGACAGCCTTCTCCCACAAAGTCAAGCATGTGGGCTTTTCTGGGGAGCCCCAGCCTCCACGTCTCCCCAGCCTCCACGTCATACCCAGCCTCCACGTCTCCCCAGCCTCCACGTCTCCCCAGCCTCCACATCAGCCCAGCCTCCACATCTCCCCACCCCAGGAAGCCCTGGGTCTGGAAGCTGCAGGTGGTTCAGCGAGGCCACCTGTGGTCTGGGGCTGGGGAGGGTTGCCCTGCAGTCTGTGTGGAGGGGTGGGGTTGGGGTATGTGGGCGTCGGGTGCGAGGGGTGCTCTGCAGACACTCTGCGGGCAGGGATCCCAGGCGAATGGCCCTGCCCAGCTGCCCGGGCTCTCGCCTGTCCGACCGTGGCAGGGCGATGAGAGGTGGCTTTGAAGGGAAAGTGGATGCCGGCTGGAGGGCGGGGGAGGGCAGGGGTCCTGGGAACACTTAGGCCCTTATCGCTGATCAAAGCCAGGAGGGCCGCCTGACAGGCGAGGTGTGGCCGCCTGGCTCTCATTAGGGCCGGCTTGTTCCTGCCGCCTGCGCTTTCTCAGCCCCTCCACGGCCTGCCCAGTGGCCTGTCCATCGCACCTGGTGGGGGACCAGCGTGTCTGCCCGCCAGCCCCTGCTCTCACACAGGGCGGGCCAGGGCGCTCCCTACCCACTGCCCCTTCCTGCTAGGGCCTGGACAGTGTGCTGTCCTTCCCAGGGGGCCCTCCCCCCAGAGGGACCTCCCCCCACGGCCTCTCCCCCTCCTCAGGGCTGCCCCCAGAAGTTGACCTGGGCTGCGTGGTCCCAAACAAAGGTCCATTTTTCCATGTGGGCCCGACCCCGGGGAGACCAGGAGGGGCCCGACAGTCCCACCAAAACGTGCTCCCATGGACCGGGCCGCTCAGCCTTCAACCCGCCATCGCAGGCCGCCGTGGTTTGGATCTCAAAAGGGACAGTGGGACCCCAGCCTCTTCCTCTTTTGTTTTTTCCTGTCCTGGTCATGATGCGAGTGATCCTGCTCCACCTCAAGGCCCCCGTTGACCTGCTGTCCCCACCAGAGGGCTCAAAGGGGGAGGTCCACCCCAGCAGGGCCGGAAACCTCCGGAACCGTGAGCAGAAACAAACGTGCATAAGATGGTCACTCAGTGCTCATCACGGCAACGGGTGGCGGAGGACAGGGACCCGGTGCAGAAATGGCTCAGTTCCCTGCCACCCAGAATTCCTAACAAGGGTCTCCTCCCCAGGGAACCGGGGCACCCCGCCCTCTCGACACTGGAAAGGCAGGGGACGCAGCACGGTGGCAGACGCCCAGCGGCGAGGCCTGGGTTAGGGGCGCAGGGCATGCCAGGGGTGGCCTGGAGCTCAGGCAGCACCCTGTGGAGTGCTCTGTGGGACCTGTTCTGGGGACACAGGGGTGTCCAAAAGAGGTCAGGCCTCAGGTCACTCTTCCTCCCATCTCCAAAGCTCATCTCTGAAAGAGAGAGAGAAAGAGAGAGAGAGAGAGAGAGAGAAAGAGAGAGGGAAGACAGAGAGAGAGAGAGGGAGAGAGAGAGAGAAAGAGGAAGAGAGAGAGGAAGACAGAGAGAGAGAGAGAGAGAGAGAGAGGGAGAGAGAGAGAGAGAGGAGAGAGAGAGAGAGAGAGAAGAGAGAGAGGAGAGAGAGAGAAGAGAGAGAGAAGAGAGAGAGAAGAGAAGAGAGAGAGAGAGAGAGAGAGAGAGAGAGAGAGAAGAGAGAGAGAGAGAGAGAGAGAGAGGAGAGAGAGAGAGAGAGAGAGAGAGA
>NW_026000108.1:3073896-3085390 GCF_001458135.2 Marmota marmota marmota
AGAGAGAGAGGAAGACAGAGAGAGAGAGAGGGAGAGAGAGAGAAAGAGAAAGAGAGAGAGGAAGACAGAGAGAGAGAGGGAGAGAGAGAGAAAGAGAGAGAGAAAGACAGAGAGAGGGAGAGAGAGAGAAAGAGAAAGAGAGAGAGGAAGACAGAGAGAGAGGGAGAGAGAGAGAGAAAGAGAGAGAGGAAGACAGAGAGAGAGAGGGAGAGAGAGAAAGAGAAAGAGAGAGAGGAAGACAGAGAGAGAAAGAGAAAGAGAGAGGAAGACAGAGAGAGAGAGGGAGAGAGAGAGAGAAAGACAGAGAGAGAGAGAGGAAGACAGAGAGAGAGAGAGAGAGAGAGAGAGAGAGAGAGACATTCTTGCTTCTCCATTTTTCCCTTCCCTGCGGTGCCAGGGTCAGCCCAGGGCTCGTACGAGGCAGGTGTCAGCCCCCAAGCTCCACCCCAGCCTCCTGCCCCTCCAGTTTGGAATCCGCGCACACAGTATCCGTGGCAGAAGGAAACTGGGTCCACGCGTCTTTGAGACTGTGTGCTGGGATTTCCCGGCAGACCCTCTGGACCCCGACCTGATGTGACAATACCCCACTGCCCAGTTGGTGACCTGCTGGGCCGTTGCCCCTATTAGTGAAATTGCCTGGTGGACACAGTCATGAGTGACTGAGAGCTGTGAGGGACCATGGGTCATCGTAGGCCATCTCTCGCCACCATCACCTTGGTGACTGATATCCTGGAGAAGGTCCTTCTCTCCATCCTCTAAGTCACGTCCTGAGACCCCCACAGGGCGCACGGGTCCGTTCGTAGGCTGCATGGACTCGGTCCTGGAAGATGGCTCCATCCAGGGCCCTCGGGTTCCACAGGGTCATCCAGGCAGTGCAGTTGGCTGTGGAACCTGGTCAGATTATCCGATTTTTGCCGGAAGGGAGGGAATTATATACATGGAAAATATTTGCATGTTGTGTACGCCTTCACACGTTACATGACTGTATATGCATGCCATGTCTTTGTATGTAACATAAGGACACACATACAATATGTAATGTACGTACAAGTACAAAGAACACACTTTATAAACATACTGGTGGACTCTCAGTAGTAAGCTGCTTGCCCAGCAGGAGTGAGGACCTGGGTTAAAATATATTTATATAAAAACGTGTCAGTAAAATAAAACCAGGGAAAAGATAAGTATCGTCTCACAAAATAAATACATAAATATAAAATGTATAAATATGCATGATACATGTACATGTACAACTTGAATAGACAAATTTATGGTGTGTAACAAATTTATTAAATGCTTACCTATTAATTAACACCCTTACCATATTCTGTGTGGTGGGAGATTTGATCGAGAAAACCCTTTGAAGCACACTGGGTCCTCTAGGTCGCACGGTAGACAAGCTACTCCAGCCCGGGCCTGGGCCTGCCCCTCCGTGGCCTGGACTCAGCTGTCTGGCTGAGGACGCCCGCCCGCCAGCTTTGGTGGTACAACCCGTCCTCGCCCGTGAATGTGGCAGGCCTGTGTCCCCCAACTCCATGGTGGCAGGGACTCGGGGATGTGCAGAGAGTCCTGAGAGGGTCCCAAGCATCTGAGTGATTCGGGGTGGGGGCGCGGGGCCAGGACCACTAGGCTGGCTCCTCAGGGTCCTGGCCAGTGTGGTCAGCATGGCCTCTTCTCTACCCCAGCAGCTCCAGGCCCCCCAGATGCTCCTCCACACGGCCGTGTCTCCCTCTGGCTTACCCAGCAAACACTGAGCATCTGCTCCAGGCCAGGAGCGGGCCAGCCTGGGTCCTGGAGTCCGGAGGGGGCAGACGGAGCACCCAGGAAGGCCCGTGCCATCAAGGGCCACAGAGCGGTCTCTTCTCTGCTGCAGACGGCCACAGGCCTCAGCTGCTTTCCAAATCCCTTTGAGTGAGTTGAGATAATCATGTGTTCATTGATTCCTTCCTGCTTTGATTCATCCATTCAAGAGTCTCTGCTGAGGGACAGATATTAATGAAAATCAAGGGCTGCTTCCAATCAATGCCATTTCCCGACAAGTTTGTGCGTCTAGATGCCGTCTCGGGCCTCAGTCTCCCATCTGCAGTCCTGGCTGAAACTCCTTCTCTGGTAACCTCCCAGCGACAAAAACTAACGAGGGGCTGATTTTTGTGGGCAGTGAGTGTTCAGTGCGGGCTCCGGGACATCGGGAGCCCGTGCTGCCTGTTTTTACATCCCCGAGGGTGTGGGAACGCCTTCAGATATCTTAAAGTGTTTTTTTTTTTCCCTCTGAAATTTTTTATAAAAAGCGGAACCACAAAAAGAATCTGTCATCTTGGCCCATTGGATCCAGAGACGGCATGAGACACTCCTGTGGTTCCAGCTGGGCTCAGTCCACACGCTCTGCAGGACTTTTCAGAGTGGAAGGGTCATTGCTCCTCAGGTGGCCTGGTAGGGACTTGGGGAAAATGGATCCCTGTCCCTTGTCTCTTGGGAAAGGCAGAGGTCAGCTCCCCACCCCACCCACATTCATAGACATTTGCTCAAAGTTGTCACTCCTCTGCTGGTTCTGACCCCGAGACCAACTGGAGTGACTTGGAAGTCATCTAATGACTTAGTCTCCCCAGGGTGGGGGTCCGCACGGGGCCAGCTGTGATGGGATGCTGGCCGATCCTGATCCGTGGCCCCATCACCCTGCCCAGGGCAGAGCTCTGCATATTGGGTTCCTTTTCCTCAAGAAGAACAGAGAAGAGGGGCCAAGCAGGAGGGAGTGTGGCTGTAGTTGAAGGCAGGGTGGCCTAGTGTGCAGAGGGCGCTGGCCTAGGGGCCCTGAGTGCAGCTGCCATTTATTTACAAGCTCTGCAAAATTGAACACATCACTAGCTCCATTTAAATCTGAGTTTCCTCATCTAAGAATGGGAAGAAGTTGCTGAGAGCCACAGCAGAGTCGGAATGACGGAATGACGCACGGCATTTGTGCCAGAAGGGAGTGGTTGAGAGGTGATGCCAGCGAGCCATTGAGATGATGATGGTTATGTTAAGCTGTGTGTTCAATTGTATATTAGACCCCTGCTGTCCGCCTCCAGCACTGCTACTTTGGAGTTCTTGCGGGGATTCCTGGAGAGTTCGCATTTGTTGGGGAAGTGCCAGAGGAGGGATTTCCGGTTGGTGGTTGCTGGAAGGGCCCCGTGGGTGGTGGAAAATAAAGAAGTTCCTGTTTTGAACCTACAAGTGCCTTGTGGTGGCTCGGTCATTTTGTGCCCAGCCAGACTGCGGCATTTGGTGGCCCGTGCAGGGAACACCTGAGGGTAAGTGATAAGGTAAACTGCTCGCTCCTGAGGGCAGGGCAAGAGGATGGGTAACCATTTAAAGATTCTTCTTTCGTTTTGTTTCACTTTTGTTTTAAGTTGCCAGTCCCTGGAGATGGGTGGGACGGAATGTGGTGAGCCGTTCTAATTAGACTGTGGCCTCCATTAGAAGATGGCGCCGGCTTCCACTGTGGCCTGTGATAAACAACTCCTAATATGGAGAATTGGCACGCAATCCCTTACCACCCTATGAGAAAGGTCCACGTGGCAGCTTAGGATTGGTATGCGGGAGGCTTTATTAGGCTGTGCTTGGGCGCTCGGCGGCGGGTCACTAGAAGATGATACATGAATCAAGGCCTGAATAAACTGCTGAAGGAAGAATCCTGTGTCGTGTTTTCCCTTGCCGGCGAGGGGTCGCGGCAACGGAAGAAAAACCACTCACATCTGAGGAAAAACTACTTGCGTCTGAGGAACAGATAGGGAGAAAGGACGGATGGACACTTCAGGAGGATAGAAAGGCTGATATAATGAATTTTTGTTCCATTTTTGTTTCATTTTGTCTCAGTTTCGTTTTGCATTATCTTAGTGAGGGGTATCTTTGTCATGGAAATATGGAATTAAAAATTAATAAGAACCGAACCGAAAGGGCGTTAAGTAAAGTGCTAGAGGAAGGAGGCATCTCAGTAAAATCAAGAACAGTTGGGGCATATGTTAAGACGATACAAAGGTGTAAACCATGGTTCATTAAACAGGGGCTGTTAAATATATCACAATGAAACCATCATGGTGAAAAAAAGATACAAAAGGAAAGCCCAGGAACTCTGCCAGTTGGCACATTACCATTATGGACGTTGGTACAATCTTGTTTGCTTAGTCTAGGAGAAGACATTTTAAATGAAGTAAAAGAGGAAGTCTCTTGAGTTAGTCAGACAGGGAAAAAAAGTTTAGAGAAGGAGGGGCTATCCGGAGAGAAGTTACAACAGAAGGTGGCTACTAACCCCTTTCTATCACCAGGGGGTGTGGGTGTCCAACCAACAGCTCCACCTATGGAGACAACATATGCTGAGTGGCCCTCAACCCCCGTAGTTGATAGATGGGATCCTGAGACAGGACCTCAAAGATTAGCATGCCCTGTACTTGAGCAGGCAGGAGGGCAACGAATTCACCATGTTTTAGATTTCAAAACAGTGAAGCAGCTAAAAGAGGCTGTAACAACCTATGGTCCCCAAGCACCCTTCACTGTAAGCATGGTCGAATCCATTACCAACTTGAACATGATGCCAGCAGATTGGGCTAGTATGTGCAAAGCTGTGCTAAATGGAGGACAATACCTGTTATGGAAGGTTGCCAATGAGGAATTTTGCACAGAGACGGCTAGGCGATATGTAGCAGCCAGTTATCCTCAGAGAAATCTAGATACGTTGTCAGGAAAAGGGCCTTATGAGGGTCAGCTGCAACAAATTGCATATGATCCTGCCATATACTCACAAATACTGCAGAGGCGGTTAGGGCATGGAAGACTTTACAAGGACATGGAGATTTACAAGGTCAATTATCTAAGGTAATACAAGGAGCTAATGAACCTTATGCTGAATTTGTAGATAGGCTTATTCAAACAGCTACCAGAGTTTTGGGGGATACAGAGCAAGCAATGCCATTTATTAAACAGCTAGCCTTTGAACAAGCAAATCGTTGGTGCAAGGAGGCCATTAGACCATGGAAACATGAAGATTTAGACATATATATTAAATTATGTAGAGACATTAATGAACAAGGGCAAGTCGTGGCAGCTGCAGTACAACAGGCTTTAGGTGCCAGGCCAAAAACATGCTACAATTGTGAACAAACAGGACATTTTAAAAGGAGTTGCCCCATAGGAGGAGGGATTTCCAGTTGGTGGTTGCTGGAAGGGCCCCGTGGGTGGTGGATAATAAAGGAGTTCCTGTTTTGAACCTACAAGTGCCTCGTGGCAGCTCGGTTATTTTGTGCCCAGCCAGACTGCGGCAAGAAGTAACCTTGGACCAATACATCTCACAGAGGAGTGCGGTGCTAAAAGCACTTGAAAACACTCAGCTTCTAGGTCAGTCACGGGATGTGGCCCCCCGTGGCAACCTTAGGCTGGGTTCTGTATCCTTGAGGGCTGTGGTAAACAAAACAACACAAAATCAAACCATGTGCAGGAGGCAACAATGCACTCAGGAGAGGTGGTAAGCAGAGGTGGGAGGCCAGCCGCACTAGTGGACGTGCAGTCGGTTGTTGAAATGTCCTCGTGCAGTGCGAGGATGAATAGAAAATCCTAGGGAATCTTTAAAAAACCTGCTAGACTTGATGAGAGACTTTTATAAGGCTTCAAAATACACATGTCTGTATTTTGAATATTTTCAAATGTTTGTATTTCGAAATACAAATACAAAACTCAAGAGTAATTTCAATATACAAACTCAATAATAATTTTTCCATAGCAATCGCTTGGAAGTTGACCTTTTTTTAAATTGAAATAAAACAATTGTAAATACCATTTGGAGCAACAAAAATAGATATGAAATGTAATGAAAGCTATGTAAGATCTGTATGTAAAGTCAAAACATTATTGAGTGAAATTAAAGACAATGTATGAATAGAGAGATATACCATATTCATGGATTGAACAGTCGATTATCGTTGAAGATGTATCTCTTCTCTCAATTGAAGAGTAGCTGGGGTTGGCAAAATTTGGTTCATTAGCCTGGCTGCCCATTTTTGCAAACAAAGTTTTATCAGAACACAGTCAAACCCATTCACTTACATACTGTCCTGGGCTATTTGTTAATTCACTGGCAACATTAACTTGTGATAGAGACCTTGGTACCCTTGAAGCCTATAATATGTACTATCATCTGGTCCTTTAAGAAAAAAATTCACCTACTGATAGACTTAAAGCAATCCAAATCAAAATTCTGATATTTTATGTTCATTGGTTCTACTTGGTCATGATCTATAACATTCATGAGCTATTCTGGGATCCTAGTGTGTGAATCTGATTCAGTGCTAATCTTCAGCCTTTTGTTTAAATATAAATTCCTTAATTCTGAGGCTTTTAAAACTCATATTTTATTAGTTATTTTTTAAGAAAAAAAAACTGTCTTTCCCAGAAGGATCATAAAGAACCTAATTTCTGAGTTCTTGCCCACCTGCATATTTGAACTTGCCTATGCTTTGCACTTTTATTCAAGGGTCATCTTGGCTGGGTATAGAAGTCCTGGGCTACATTTTCTCCTTTAGCCTTTGTAGCCATTGTTCTCCTGTCTTCTGGCGTTGAAGAAGACTTCTCCTTTTATCTTTGGCTCACTGCATTTTATCACCAAATATTTTTTCCTGGATGAACTTATGAATGCTATATGTCTAGAATTACCACTTCCCATGGGAGAGGGTCACCATCTACTTTTGTGGAATTTTTTCCCAGCTTTATCCTGTCTCTGGTTTGGGGGCATCTTTGCCTTTCTTCTCTGATTCACTTGTTTTTAATTCCTTAGTTTGGGCCATTTCCCCCAAATCAGTATGAGCCACTAAGAAAACAGTTATGTCCTTGGAAAACTCTGTGTCTGGAGACCTGCTTCCTGCCCAGGGACTTCCCTAGAGGTCTGCCTGTCTCCCTCATCACCTGCCCTTAGAGGGCTGTGCTCTGGGTGGATTCTGTCCCCCTGTGCTGCATGGCTTCTGCTGTGGAGAGGGGAGGCCAGGGCAGGGGTGACCCAGGCCACCTCCCTTGTCACTCCCCTGACGACACGCAGGAGGCACTTCCTCCTCACAGAGGTGCCTGTCAGCTGATGCTTCTGCTTGTCTGACTTGCTGTTCTCGGAGTCGCACTTGGGGTTGGAGGGGAAGCCTGGTGGCTGTGCCTGTTCCCCACCCTGTCCTGGATGTCCCACTTGCATCTAAAGCCACAGCACCAGCATGAACACTGGACCTCAGAAGATCAACCTGCAGGACCTGAGGTCACCACATCAAGGAGAGGCAGCCCTGGAGGTGGAGGACTGGGCTTGGAATGAAACCTGACCCTGGGGAGGGACGGCAGAGCCAGGAAGTACAGGACTCTAATGGGGCAAGCCGGCCTCCCTGTCTGGCCCCCACCCCGTGGCTGTCGGAGGCTGTCTCTGGGAGAGCTCTATCTCACTCTCCCTGTCTCTGTGTCCTGCCTCCTGGTGGGCAGGACAGGGCCTTTGGGTGTGTCCCCAGCATAGGCCCCAGCCCAGGCCTTTGCTCTGGTCAGTGTGGAACATCCATCAAAGCTGGCCTGACTGCCATCTCTGACCACGGCCGCCCACAGTGCCGACGAGCCCTGGGGCAAGGGCACTTCCAGAGACTCGAGGTCTGCGTGCTCCAATTAGGCCTCTGACGGTGGCCAAGCCCTGTGTCTGTCCCGTGGCCTCCAGCTATCTGCTTCCCCTCCATTCTGCATCACAGGGAACTGGACTCTCCTGAGCTGGAGAAGGGAGATGAGGGCTTCTTGTGGGCCGAGAGAACCAATTTTTTATCCCATAATCAATTCAACATAAACCATACACTTTCCATCTAAATTAATTTCAGATCATTGCCGTAATTCCCGAATTGGCAACACTGAGACTGTCCTGCACCAGCATTTGCCCAGCACCTGCCGTGGGCAGGGCTCAGGTTTGAAGGAGGCAGAGCACGAGGGACCAGGGTCTGTCCTAAAAATCATGGCCCACGTGGGGACCATGATGCTCCATGTGGCGCTTCTTGCCACCGAGCTCAGCAGGAGGGCAGCTGGGGCAAGGGAACAGGGGGCTCCTCGCACCGCATGCCCTGCCTCCGCCTCGCAGGGCATTGTGGAGGTCTCCTGGCTCCCCCAGGAATGCCCCACGAGCTCAGGTCCACACCTTGACGTGGCCATTCCCCTGGCCAGACACCTGATCTGTGCATTCGACCCTCCAGGGAGCCCGGCCCCACACCCTGCCTTTCTTAACCAGTTGGGTACCCTGACCACACAGAAGCCAGCTTGGGTTAACTCAGCAGAAAGGAGTTGGCTGCAGATTCTCTGGGCAGCATGTGCACACTGAGGGGGCTATGCAGCTGGCCTGGGGAAGGACAGGGTCTAGCCCTGCTGCAGGCTCCCCCCGGCTCCCGGGGGGCCTGGTTTCTGGAAGGGAACATCTGACCAGGGTGCTGAGTGTCTCATGGACTCAGAGAACAGACTTTCCATCCCTGGGCAGTGTGGGAAGGTGGGAGAGACTGTGGAGTGGACAGCCAGAGAGAGACTAGGGGACAGCAGCTCCTCAAAAGACAGAAGTGGGGAGGACAAGAAAAGCCCTCTGCAGAGCCTCCCTGCCAGCCTGGCTGCTCCATGGGAGTTCGAGAAGCTCCTCCCCAATCCTGTGGCTTGGTGATCTTACTGCAGCAGCAAGGGACGGAGCAATGGCAACCTGGAGGAGCGCAGAGTGCTCCTTAACTCTGTTGGCCGCCTGCCTGCACAGAAAGGCTCCTGCTGTCAGCGCTTCCCTCCGAGACCTGAGGACGGGCTGTGCGATTCTCCCTGCACCCAGGGACCCTCGCAGGAGCAGCTGGCTGGTGCCTGCGGGAACCCAGCCCTGGCTGCACCCCAGTTCCTGTGAGTCAGTGCAGCTGTGAGGGCTGGGACGAGCCTTGGGAGAGCCTGAGGGCGGATGTGGGAGCCCCGTCTGCTGCTGTGGGGTGCTGGGCAGCCTGGAGACCCTGGGCAGCTGGGCACGCGGCTCCACTCCCGGCCCGGTTCTCCCACAGGTAAGTGGGGCTAACGGTAAAGCACTCCTCGTGCGTGGTCTTGGGCATTCCGGTAACGCGTCCTTGCAGAGGGCTGCGCTCTGCACTAGGCTCGCTCTGTGCGTCATCCACGAGGTCCCTGCATACCCTCTGAGCTCTCCTGGCTTCGCCCCACGAGCACCTGCCAAGCCAGAGCTGTGCGCTCAGCGGAGCTGAGGGTGTAGGACCAGAAGGGGTCTGACCTCTGCGCTTGACGCTGGCAGGTGACCTCAGGGGACCACGTCTTGGGAGAGTCTTCTCTGTGGGGCTCTTACCAAGGAAAAACCCTAAACAATGCTCTGGCTTCCCTAGCTTTTAGCTGACTCAAGACAGGACGAGGACTTCCTCAGGTGCAGGGGCCAGGCACGTGCCAGCCTCAGCATCTCTGGGGCTGCCGGGACAACAACGGTGGCCTCTTGGGTCTGAGGACAGAGGTCTGGGATCGGGGGTCCTGGGGCTGCGCTGCCTCCAGAGGCGCCTCCTGCCTCCTCCACCTGTGGGGCCTCAGGCATCTCGGCTGGTGGCGCGTGGCTCTATCTCTGCCTTCATCCAGGTGGCCTCCTTCTGCGTCTGCCTCTCTCCTCTCCCTGGGAGGACTCCACTCACTGGACGTGGGCCCCAGTCCTGCGACCCCCCTCCACCTTGACCTTTGCTGCCCACAAAGGTCCCGTTTCCTCATAAGGTCCCTCTAGCTGCAGATGGGTGTGAATGGCGGGCAGACCACCGCAGGCTGCGTCTCCGCCCCGCCCAGGCCGTGAGAACGCACCTCCCTCTCCTTCCCGCAGAGGCTGAGGGACTGGCCTGCAGCCCGGGCGTCTCCTCCTGCAGGAAAGCCAGGTTCTGCCAAGCAGACGCCATGTCCATCCAGGGACCCGGCCCTGCTCTGCCACTTCCTGGGAGCGGAAGGTCCTGGATCATGCCAGGCACTGGGAGAAGCCAGGGATGATGGTGGCTGGTGAACACGCAGAAGTGACGGGGTGCTGCTGCCGGTCCCCCCCGGCCAGGTGTGACCTGTGCAGGATTCAGGTGTCCCCGTGTTCACCTGATCACCTCTGGCTCTCGGGTCCACTCCAATTCCAGAGGCCCAGGGAGGAGGGGTAGAGGCCAAGGCCTCAGGGCAGCCCTTGGCTGGTCCCAGGGGGTAGCGGCTTGGCCTCAGGAGCGGCCCGGCAGAGCCCGGACACAGGGTGCATGCCTTCCATGTCTTGCTTCAAGACCGAGCCGGTATCTGCTTCAAAGGCACCGCCACACTGAGGACTTGGGAGGTGATGGGGTGTGACGGCGGGGTCCTCAGGTGGCATCAGTGCCTCATGAAAGAAGCCCAGAGAGCTCCCTCCTCCTGCCACGTAAGGACAGGGGACGCGGCCCTGCCCCCCAGTGCTGCGGGTCGGGAGGGGAGCCTGTGGGTGGCGAGCAGTGGGCTGAGGCCTTTGTAGGAGCCGGGAGGGGAGTCGGTAAAGCCACGGGGCGAAGCCCTGGTCTCCCGTAGGCAGAGGGGGCGGTGAGGCCCCTCCACACGCCCTGGACGCATTCAGTCTAGATTGACTCTCCAAGGCCTCCGGAGGGTCCCAGCCGACCAGCAGAACAGGCCCCGGGCTCACTGCCACCTGCTGGCACCGGGGACCCCAGCAGGAGTCCCAGTGGTTCCCCCCTCGAGGGCCTCAGGTCGGCCAGAACTTGGGCCACCAGCCAGGGAGGCCCACCACCCCCTCCCAAGCGCCAAGGAAACGGGCCAGGAGGTCGGGGTCTGCTGTGCCACCCGGAAGATGGGGCGCAGCAGTCCCCTCTGTGACACTGGCCCCTTGCTCCAGCGTCTGTGATGACAACCTGCTGTCACTTCCTGCTTCTCCTCCCTGTGCCAGCGCCCGACCCCTCAGAGCCACAGGCTCATGGAGTGGCTGGGCCTGTGTGCAGCCAGCGGCTGCCGGCCAGGCGTCCTCGGGCGGGGTTCCTCCTGGCTGGTCTGGGGGGCACCTGGCACCTGTCGTCCCTGTCAGCAGAGGTGCCTCCCCAGCCCCAGCAGACTGCCACCCAGCAGCGCCCCCTGCAGCCCGCGGAGCCATGAGGCCTAATTGCTTGGTGCCGCTTTGAAGGACCCGGCCCCAGCCGCGCCCAGGCAAGGCCCTCCTGACTGTCAGCAGTCGTTGAGGATAAATTAATATTTACTAAGGAGAGTCTCACGGGGAGGAGTGGGCCTGAGAACCAGGGGACGAGCGGCCGGGACCTGTGGCCCCACTCCCAGCTCTTGCTCTGTTGGCGGGGCTCGTGGGACCCTGGGCAGAAACCCGATCTGCAGCTAATTGCGGGGCCAGGCTTTCTCAGAGCACTCCTGCGACCCTGCTCAAAGTGCTGCTCCTGCCCTCGGATACAGCCGTCCACATCAAAGGGAGCTGGAGGAAGCCTCCCAATACCCCCCTTCCCCACCCCCACCC
>NW_026000108.1:3086884-3089952 GCF_001458135.2 Marmota marmota marmota
CCCTTCCCCACCCCCACCCCAGCATGGAGCAGCACCTCTGGGCCCTGCGCAGGGCAGAGCCTCCTGCACACTGGCTGGGCCGCCGCCTGTGCCCTGTGAGGACATGTTGCATCTCCATTTTTCTGACCTGGAGACAAGCTCAGAGAGGTTAAGCAAGTCATCTGAGGTCGCACAGCTGGTTATGGGGTGGAGCTTGAATTTGAAATTTGTATTTGTTTTCCGGGGCTGCTACCGCAAAGTGCCATAAACTTGGTAGTTTTAAACAAAATTCTGGAGGCTAGAAGTCCAGAACCAAGGTGTCTGCAGGCCCATCTCTCTCTGAGACAGGAGCAGGACCTTTCCTGTCCTCTGCTCCCTGTTATCTGCCAACCTCAGAGTTCCAAGTGCCTCCTGGGGGCTGCACCCAACTCCCCACCCCCATGAGGACATGTCACTGGGCCAGAGCCAGCCTCGTCCAGATGGCCTTGTCTTAACCCCCAGCCCCGTACAGACCCCATTCATAATCCCCAGGTCCCGTTAGGACACGTCTCACGCAGGCTTTCCGGGAAGCCACCGAGAGCGCTGGCTCCTCCTGTCTGGCCGGCAGGGCAGTGAGGGCAGCTGAGGAGGAGGCTTGTCCTCTGCCCGCTCCAGGCCCCGCACCTCCCTGCCTTCGTCCTGGGCACAGGCCCAGGTGGCGAAGGGAAGCTGCGGGTTTCAACTTGGGTGACATCTGGCCCAGCCTCTGGGACGCCCTCCAGAGCCTGCTTCTCACACCGAGGGCGAGGTGGGTGGCCTGGGGCCCTTTGAGCTCAGCGACACAGGCCAGGGGTTAAGTGGCCACCCCAGGGCATGTGACTCCCTGGTGGCAGGCCAGACAGGAACAAGGGTCTGCTGACCCCAGCCTGAGCTGTCCCCAGAAGCAAATTTGGCAGAAAGCTGGAGGCCCCCGGGGGGTTGGCAAGCTGAAGAAGTCACCACGGCCTCAGGAGGGGTCTGTCCAGGCCACAGCGGGGCAACCCGGTGGGTGCAGCCCAGGCTCACTGCCATGCAGAGTGGCCTCCACCCAGAGGACAGAGCTGGGTGGCCTGCAGGAGCGGGACCGGGGCTGAGCAGTGTCTGAGTGGCCCCTGGCAGGGAGGTCCCAGGGGCGGCTTCTGGCCCAGCGTGGAGGACGTTTGAGCAAGCAGAGGAGCCCAGGGTCTGGGAGAGGCCTCCTGGCCGGCCGTGCGCTCTCCTTGCTGGAGCAGGGGTTTGGACCAGTGTCCGGAGGGTCCCTGCTGGCCCCAGCCAGTGACCCTGGGCAACCTCTTGGCAGCTGAGGGGCTGAGGAAGCTTCGGCTGCCCGAGCACTCCCCGCCCTGCCCCCAACAGCCGGGTCAGCTCTGCCCCTCTCCCTGCGGGGGCCAGGCCAGCCAGGGTCTAGCAGCTCGCTCATGCAGCTCTTGCTGCTTCCTGGGCCCCCCTGTACCCGCATCAGCCTTGGGGACCTGTGGCCAGCAGGGGTCTGTTCTTACAGTGACGGAAGGGACTGGGTTGGAGCCAGCCTCACTGGGTGGGAGACGGCCGACCTCCGGGAGTGCAGGCGAGACCCTCAAGAGGACAGCCCAGCCCAACCCTGGGAAGCTGCTGGGGGCATCAGCAGGCCCTCAGGTCCCCACTAGGTGGTCACATCTACAGCAAGGGCCCTGCCACCTGCCTGCGGACACCAAGCTTCCCCAGCAAGGCCGGTGCCCAGAGCATGGTGACTGCCGTCCACGCTGGTCTGACCTGGGGTGAAGAGGCAGGGCGCCCCTCACGGCATCACCCCACCTCCTCTCCCGAGTTAGAAGGCGGAGTTCAGAGCCCCCAGGTTCGGGACAACCTTGGAGGAAGCCTGGGGGCGCAGCAGGGACGTGGGGTCCGGGGGAGCACCGCCTCTCATACCCCTCTCCATCCCTCCTGTCTCTGCCTCTCAGGATCAGGGTCATAAGAGAGATTCTGTGCCTAAGAACTTGGGCTGGGAAGTGGTCTGACCCCGCGGGTGCCCCTGGTGTCTCCCTCTGCTCCCGGCCCAGCTCGGTCCCCGTCTGCTGGGGCCCTGGGGTCCTTCCCGAGCAGATCCGGTCCCAAGTCGCCCCCCCCAGCCCAACAGCCCCCTCCTCAGGAGGAGGAGCTGGATCAAATGTTAATCCTCTCCACATGTAGAATGTTCCAGATCGCCCCGAGCTCAGAGTGCCTTTTGAACTTGTGAACAGAAATTGATTCAAGGTGACGAATTTGTAATCAGTTTATGATTGATGGGCCGGGTTTCCAGCAAGGCAGCCCCGTGTCCCTCCTCCCTCCCGGGAAGCAAATGTGTTTCACTTTATCTTCCCCAGCTCGGGACCTGGAGGACCAGGGCAAAAAAAATAAAGTCAACTGCAATATTTAACTTGTACGAGAACAGATGCCACTTAATGGGCATCGGTGGGAAGGAAGTGCTAAATGGGGCTCTGGCCGCTCCCTGTCCACTCAGAGGGCACTCGGATGTGAGACTATTAGTGTGATTAGGTGAATAATGACTTTGGAACTAATTTCGCCGGGTTGGAAAGAGAGCAGGACAGGCAGAAAACAGAAACATCTGCTCGACGCCCGATTTCAAAGGGTAATTGACGAGGCTGCTCAGGCTGCCCACCCCGGGCCGCACCCTCGCTGTCTGTCTGTCTTTTCTTCCTTCTCCTCCTCCTCCTCCTCCTCCTCCTTCTTCTTTTTTCAATCAAAACTACCCTGAAGTGACTTTGGGCTCAACCCTAGCAGAGCTCAGCCGGGACGTCCTGGGGAGCAGTGACCCAGGGAACAGAGTGACCAGGGAGGGCCGGGGGGAGCAAGGCCCCTCACCCAGGGAGCGCCTCCTCTGGTGCCTTGGAGGAGCTCTTGGGAGTGCAGCCCTTACTCACTGCGGCCCCCTTCCCTGGCAGGGCTCCTCTGGCCCTTCAACCCTCCCGTCCTGCCAGGGGTCCCTCTGGAAGTCACCTGCTGTCCCTTCCTTCAGGCAGCCACGTGCTGAGGAAGTCAGGGGCAGGGAGGAAGGGGAGGAAGGGACGAGGGAAGCAGGAGGGAGGGAGGGA
>NW_026000108.1:3090893-3097165 GCF_001458135.2 Marmota marmota marmota
AGGGGAGGGAAGGGAGCGAGGGAGGGAGGAGGAGGCAGGAGGGAGGGAGGGACGGAGGGAGACCCCCATTTGTACTGCTGGCCGAGGACCAGTGTCTGTGGTGGCCACTCCCCAAGTGGCTGACTTCCAACTGCCACAGCAATGTCGCAGCTGGTGTCGCCGGAGAGGACACACCTGGGCTCTGGGGCAGGCCCGAGCTGGCCCCAGCACAGTGCTCCCTCCAGGCCTCTGTCCACGCTGTCCACACATGCACCCCCATGTCCTGGGCATCTGCACCCTCACCACTCCACCCTCCCTCCTCATCTCCCTCCCTCACAGCCACATTCCAGCACCACACTCCTGGACACTGGGCTGGACACACGCCTGGCCCAGGGGGCCCTGAGCCTTAGGAGCCTTCAAGGAAAGTGCATGGAGACCCCCCGCCCCCGGGAAAGGAGCTCCCTGGGAGCTGGAACAGGATGTGAGAGCCCGAGGGGCGAGGCTGGAGGGACACAGAGCACGTGGGGCAGGCAGGCCAAGCCCTGGGTGAGCTCAGGGCAGCACTGGCAGCAGACAGAGGGCCTGGTGGGGGCTGCCAGCTGGGGACCGGCTCCACCCCCTCCAGGCCTCCTGGGGAGGAGGGCAGGGCGGCTGGATTTTGTCCTCATGAAAGAGAGAAAACCAAGTGTGTCTTTGCAAAGGCACACACACAGCACAGCATTTCCAGGATGCGGGGAGAGCCGGTGTCCCCCACTTCTGACCTGCAGCCTCCGTCTGGCACCTGCCCGCTCCCTGGTCTCTGTCCAGAGGCAGCTCAGTTTGCAAGGTGCCGGCTGCTGCCCTGCAGGAATTGCAGTGCCCGGGACACGGTCTTCTCTCCTGCACCCACTTGCTGTTCGGTGCCTTCACTTTCTATAGTTCCTGTGACCACCATCAACCACAGACTGGAAATATCACCTGGACATTCTGGAAATGACCCGTAAGTTTTCAAAGGCATGCATTCTGAGTCGGTGGTGAGATCTCACATCACCCAGCTCATCAGGGAGGTTCCCGTGGCCCAGGCACCTGTTGTCAGATCCACCACCAGGGAATCACAGCACCTGGTTTAAGTGACCCCATTATTAAGTAAAATAATGATGGCCCCAAAACACATAAGTAGCAATGCTGATATTCTAGATGTATCAAAGTACTTTCTCTAAGTGGAAAGGTGAAAGTATGATAAGATATTTCAGGAGAGAGACCAAACACAATGTTTACTCCTGTAACTGTTATCATTGTTTATTTTATTATTGCTGTTGATCTCTTACTGTGCTTAATTTATAAATTGAACTCTGTCCCAGGGGTGGGGGGTACGCTCCCCACTCCCTGGCCACCCCACCCTGACGAAGTGTCCCCTCCTGGGCATTGCTGCCAGCTCCAGCTGGGCCTGGGCTCTTCTACCTGGGTGTCGAGTGGGCCCCTCAGGTCCCTCAGGTGTAAAGCTGTGGACATGGTCAGAATCGAGACAGGGTTGAGCCTGGCGAGCCCCACAAAGGCCACTGCAGGCCTGCCCGGAGCCAGCAGAGCCTGCCCAGCCCTGCCCAGCACGGCCTGCGCCCAGGGACCCACCGCGTCACCTCATCGTTCCCTTGCACCCCTCCCTGGCCGCGGCCTCCTTGATCCGCTCATGGTGGACTACCGTGGACGGGCGAGTGTCTGCTCCGCGAGGCGCTCCCAGGACGCGGGTGGGGCTCCGGGGCGAGAGTGGGAGGCTGGAGCAGGGGTGCAGGCAGTCCTCAAATCTCAGGCTGCTGCCCAGCTGCTCCCTTCTCAGGGTGGACCAGAGTCTGTGTGACACCCAGGTGATCCTCGTGGCAGCTTCCGGAAGCAGCGCCTTGGGCATGGACCACGGGGTACACATGTCCAGGGAGAACTAAGCCCCACACACCTGCCCCGCAGAACTGGGGGGACTGGGCTGTGGAGGACAGCCACCCCCACACGCTGGGGTCCTGGCTGAGTGGCCCTCTGGGCCCATGGGTGTCGCGTGGGACAGGGCGGAGGGGTTGGGACTTCTCTCATGGCCTCCAAGCACCTCATGTGGCCTCTAAGTGAGGAGCGAGGGCACACAGCCACCAGGAGTGGTCTGTACCCAGGCCACTGCTCGGTCTGCGTCCCAGCCTGTCCCCACGGGTTTTCTGGAGGGGAACCCTTAGGTCTAAGAGCCCAGCCCTGCACGTGATCCAGACACCCTGACCACACTGCGCCTGAGTGGTCTCTGGTGGCCGCCCCCGCCCCTCCTCTGACCGCTGCCCATGCACTTGGAAGCTCCACATCTGGGCTCCCGGCTGTGACAGGGACGGCTGAGAGCCTGCTCGAGGACCTGCGGAGGCTGCGGCTGGGGCGCGGTCAGGGCGGGCTCCCCAGCAGGTGCAGGAGGCCCACAACTGCCCAGCGCTCCAGAGAAAGGCAAGGGAATCAAACTCAGGGTGTGTGAAGCCCGGACCCCCCAGGCAGCGTGGGACTCAGTGCAGAGGACGGGGAGGCCGAGCCTGGACACGTGTCCTGCGGGTGCCCACTCCACTCTAGAGGGAGACAGGAGAATCGTGGCTCCCAAAGCAAAGACAGTCTCCATCAGCAGGCCCACCCTCCAGAAGGGCTTGGGGCCCCGTCCTGGTAGTGAGACGTGGGGCCTCCAGAACGTCTCTCTCCTGGCTGTGAGAGGGAGGGCCGCTTGGCCATAGAGTCATCACCTGCCTTCCCACAGAATGAAGAAGAGATGAGTGGAGCAGGGCAGCCATTCTGGGACCAGGAGGAAAGACGTGGTGGGTGCACTTGGGATCAGAGAGGCTGGATCCCCACACAGCAGGTGGGCTGAGCCACCCACCTGGCCAAGCTGCAGAATGAAGGAGGCAAGTCGTGCCCTGTGGGGACCCCTCAGGAGACGGTGTGGGTGTGTCCTTACTGGTCCCTCGTGGCTCCAGGGCCTTGGCTTAGTGCTGCCGGCAGGAAGATCCTGCAGGAGCAAGACCCTGGGAGGCCATCATAGCCCCTCCCTCACCGTGGCCTCTCAGCAGCGGCAGGAGGGGGACGGCTGCAGCGACCACTCCACTGCCCCGAGCTCCTGAGGTCCCTGGTGAGCGTGTCCTCCTGGGAATGCTTCTCCACTAGTCACCGTGTGCCAGACCCTGTTGGTGGTCACTTGTTGGGGTGCCACGGTGAGACACGAGGATGGACGTCAGCAGCAGACGCTGGTCCCCACAAGCCCAGGACAGGGGGGCAGCCAGGCGGTTCCTGGTGAGGACTCATCAGGCTCACAGGCGGTGGCCTTCCCGCTGTGTCCTGCATGGTGGGGACAGTGCCCCAGGGTCACTTCTCCTGGCAGGGGACCCATCCCCTATGCGGGCCCCAGCCTCAGCACCTCGCCTGACCCAGCTGCCCCCAAGGGCCCAGCCCGCAGTTGCCTGGACTCGGGGCTTCAGCACAGGCACTCGGGACCCGAGTCGGCCCGCGGTGTCATTCAGTGGCTGGGGAAGAGCCACAGGGTCCAGGCCCTCGCCCAGGAGCCGACGTCCAGGGACTTGCCCCGGTTCACAGGCAGCTGCCCAGGATCCAGCCGACTCCAGGCTCCTGTGTCCTCTCAGGACATCACGCTGGCCTCCCTCAGGGCTCTCAGACCCCTGCCCTGCTGCCCCTGGGAGGGGACAGGACAAAGCTGTCATTACCCTACGTAGAGAATTTCTCGGTTCCCTTGCTCAGAAACTGAAAAAGGGCAGAGTCCACCATGCATGGGATTAAACCCCAAGGTGACGGGATGCAGACGCCCTGCGACCTCCAAGGCCAGGACCCACCCCATCACCTGACGCCCGCCCTCAGGTCCCCACCTCTGCTCTGCCTGATGGAGATGCCCAGGTCTGCACCCTGTGCTGCTGCAGGGCAGGGTCCCCAGCACTCTCCCTGGACGGCTTCACCCCCAGGGCAGCCCAAACCCACTCCCTCCCCTGGAGGCTGGGCAGCTGCCCCAGAGAGAAGGAGGAGGCCCTTTCCTTCCTGCCCGTGGCTCTGTCTGCTGGGGTCTGAAAACCGATCTTCCACAAAGGACGGCCCAGCCGAACTCAAAATGGAAAACAGACCCTGGGCAGCTAGAGCGCGGCCGGCCCAGACAGCCCGGGATCAAAGGCAGGCTGGGCTGCCCACGGGCCCCAGCACGGTGTCTGGTTATCAAATTTGCACTTGGCAACGTCTCTGTCCTGCTCACACTCCTGGAGGGAAGGAAGACCCAGCCAAGCGCAGGTAACACCACCCGCACTGGGCTGCCACCTGCCGGTCCTGCTCTCTGCACGGGCACTGCTGAGAGGGCTGGTCTTCAGGTGCCCAGTGTGTGCCAGTGCTTTGTCCTCAGCCGGCGTTGCCTGCGCAGCAACCTGGCAGGCAGGTGCTGGTGAGCTGCCCTCTCCGCCATCAGGAGACCAGCTGCTCACCTGGTCCTCACGGGGGCACCTGGAGGAGCCTGCCTGGCCTCAAACCTGGTGCACTACGGGGTGCACGGTGCTGCTCACAGGGTAGCCCCTGTCCTTCTGGGTTGGGGAGGGCATTTGGGCCGTGGAGTCGGGATCCTTCAGGTGGGAGGGTCCCTGGAGGGAGCCCAACAGTCCTTGGTGTGATGGGGACACAGAGAGCACCCCAGCAGAGACGGCTCACAGCAGGTCTCTGGACCAGCTAGTTTTTGCTGCATAACAAAATGGCCCAAGCCTGTGGCGTGGGACAGTCACCAGTCACTGCTCACATGTGTCTGGTCAGCCAGGCACCAGCCCTGGCTCGGCTGGCCTTGGCTGGCCTTGATGGAGCTGTCCTGGAGTTTGGGGCCCTGATCCTCCTGCAGCTGGCTCGGCTTGCGCTCACAGGGACAAGGAGAGCCAGGGAGCAGGTGGGACGGCTCTGCAGAGGGAGGCCCTGCCTGGCTCCAGTCCCGCTGCCTGGTCCTGTTGGAGAGGTAAAGCCAGGGCGGAGAGGGGGAGGTGGGAAGGCGCCGCCCAACAGCACGGGCCACTCTGCAGTCCTCCAGGCCCTCCCTTCCCCAGGGCAAAGGCCAGGGCCTGACTTGGCCACTGCCAGACTCGGCCCACCCCTCCCACCACGGCGGCCTCTAGACGTCCAACATGTGCACCCCCGTGAGTGTCCCAGCTCAGTCTCTTGCTCCTCCACAGCGACCCCTGTGCCTCCAGGGTGAGGTGGCCCCTTCCTCTGGGGCTTGGCCTCCGTGGCCTCAGAGTCCCCGCCCCGGTGAAGAGCTGCTGTCCACGCAGTGATAGCTGCAGCAGCAAGACTGATGGCGGCGGCCGGCCGCGCCCTCCTGGGGCCGTCCTCGTCCATTACGGGCCGGGGGCGCTTGTCATCACACTGCGGTGCAAATCGGAATCAAATGCGTCGAACGCGCCCACAAAAACGCTCCCCTTTACATTTGCACAAAGTGGGGGAGGGGGGGTCAGCCGAAGGCTGTCGGTCAACTTGAAAGAGGCTGAGGCTGAGGACACTCTGGAAACTGTGCTCTCCATCCCCCGCCCGCAGCTCGGCTCCAGAGAGGACGGCGAATCCCACAAGAAAGCCCCGGTCAGGCCTAAGCAAAGCCACGTGTCCCGGCCCCTCAGATGTTCTCAAGTGTCTCCAACGTCTGGGCCCAGAACCCTCAAGGTGTTGCCGGATCACCCGCCTCGGAGTGAGAGGCACAGCCTTCCCCAGAGCCAGCTCCCACCCAGGGCGCAGACCAACGGGGAGCCCGGCGCTGCCCAGCGCTGCCCGCACCTCTGCATCCTGGGCAGAGAGGCCGCTTCTCCTTGCCGGAGGGACGCGCCACAGCAGGCCGCTCTGCCCCCACCAGCCCTCGCCCCGCTGGCTGCCCCAGCCCGTCCCTCCAGCACCCCTCCAGAAGGCGTCCCGGCAGCTCCAGCCCCTCCTCACCCCAAACCACCCACCTAATTCTGCCCCCCTCTGGACAGTCCACCTCCGCTTGCAGGCGCCCCACCCTGCTGGCAAAGGCAGGCCCTCTGCTCCCTTGGCAGCAGGGAGCGTGCGCAGGGCCTCGCCCAGTGGCTGGGGAGCTGGGGTTCACCCCAACCTCAGTTTAGCCTCGCTCTGTCCCTCGCCTCTCCTGACCTGGACTGTGCGACGGCCTGCGTGTTCAGCTCCATGGGCGTCCAGCAGCTACGCCTTCCAGTTGGGTTTGCCCAACAGGGAGCCTGGGAAGACAGGAGGAAGTGTGGGGAGGGTGGCCAGGACACCCGTGCCCTTGGTCTTCCCATGCCCTCCAGCCCCGCCCT
>NW_026000108.1:3097817-3107599 GCF_001458135.2 Marmota marmota marmota
CTCTTGCTCTCTTGCTCTCTCTCTCTTGCTCTTTATCTTTCTTATGCGCACTCTCTGTCTCTCTCTTGCTCTTGCTCTCTCCCTGTTCATCTCTTCTCTTTTCTCTCTCTCTCTTTCCTTCTTTCCTTTCTCTTTGTTGCACTGCTGCAATAAAGATCTTTTGGTTGCTCCGAGTGTTGTGGTCACTTTCCTTTCAGGCTGCCCGAGGCCCAAAGAGAAATCAGTAAATCAAACCCTCTGAGAATTTCACCCTTGGCCCTGCAAAACCTTCTAAAGAAAACCGAAGGACGGCAGAGCCTGGGAAGAAAGGTCACATCCGGGCTGTGGAGGTGACCGGGTTGGAAAGAGGACCAGAGGCCTGAGCAGTAGACCTGCAGAGGGTGACCTCCTGGGCAGCAAGTACGTGGAAAGGAGTTGCCATCACTACTTGCTAAGCACGTGCAAGTGGAGGCCACGGTGAGGCCCCGGCCCTCCCTCGCAGCAGGGCGAGATTTAAAAGAGCAATAACCAAGGCGGAGCAGTGGCCGCACCTGTCATCCCAGGGACTCAGGAGGCTGAAGCAGGAGGATCACAGGTCAAGGCCAGCCTCAGCAACTTAGGGAGAACTTGTCTCAAAATAAGAATTAAAAAGGGCTGGCATGTGGCTCAGTGGCAGAGCACCTGGGTCCCACCCCCAGGACCGACAAGAACGTAGAGCAGCCCAAGCCCGCGCCTCCCCTGGAGGCACGGCAGGAAAATCGGCCTCTTCAGAAAGAACCTCGGCAGTTTCTTACAGTTAAACAGATTCTCAAATGGCCCTCAGCAGCGTCCCTAACGTGGCCAGTCAGGGATTTTAAACCTCACTTCAGACTCAGGATTCCAACTTCATCGACACCAGCCGTCCTTAGGGAGGCTCAGCCCCCGTGTTCCTGGGGGAGGCCTTCGCTATTGGCCTCGGGTCTTCTTGGTCTTCAGGGTCTGGGTATGATAAGTACACATAGCATCCACCCTGGCAACCGCGGTCAAGTGTAGGGTTCAGTGTCCACGCATCGACATGGCGCGGCCGTCCTCCCATCCGTCTCCTGAGCCCACCAGCTTTGTCGCGGCAACCAGCACCTGGATGAGCAACTCAAAGAAACAGAGGTCTGCTCGGCCCTCGGTTCTGGGGGCTCCAGCCTCTGTCCCCTGGTCCCTTTGCTCTGGGCCTGGGGTGGGGCAGCTCTTGGTGGCAGGAACACGGGGCAGGACAGAGGGAAACGGGAAGAGGCTGGGTGGGCCAAGTCAGAAGGCCCCAGTGGGGACACGCCAGGCGCTACTTGGCGGGAAGGTCTCAGCCAGGGTGGAGGGTGGACTGCCAGGGGCCGGGCAGGACCTAGAGAAGGTTCCTGAAGGCGCTGCGGGAAGAAGGAGCTGCTGAAGCAGAGGAGGAGGAAGAGGCCCCGGGTGGGGGGGTGGGGGGCTGGGCGCAGAGCCGGGAAACCAGAGGGGCCCCCGCGGGGCTTTGCCTCTGCTCCAGGCCCGAAGGGAGGGCAGGCGTCCCCAGGAAGATGTCATGCCCAGTGCCATCCACACGGCACCTCTGTGAGGCAGGTGCCGTCCTCCTGGGGTCCAGTTGGGCATTTGAGGTGACAAAGGAGGTGATCGGCCCAGGGTGCTTCCAGGGACCAGGTCTGAGGGGCTGGATTCAGCTGAAGGCGGGTGGCTCCAGCGCCTGTGTCCAGTGGGCCCTGGAAGAGCCCTGGACGTGTGGGATCGTGCTTCCATCTTGAGTGAGCATTCACCTTATGCTGACCCCCACCCCTTCCAGAAGCTTCCTCTGTGTTAACACTGACCGTCCCACAGCCCTGCGGTCTCCAGGTGAGCACTGTTTGCTCCTCTGCACGAATAAGGAGACCAGGCTCAGGGGTGCACCCGGGACCATCCACCCCAGCGGGTGGTGGACGCAAGCGTTGGCCCAAGAGCGGGCACCAAATTCAAAATGCACCACATCCAACGGAAGCCGGCGAGGGTCCGGAGCCCTCCCACGGCCTGTGGAGGGGACCAGCGCTGATTGAGTGAAAGAAGGATGTAGTCAGGACCCCCGGCAGGAGACTCTGGCCCACCTCCTCAGCCTCTGACCCTCCACCTCCCAGGTCCCTGCGTCACTGTGAACCCCGTGAAGGCAGCCGCACCCCCACCACACCACCTGCCCTGAGGGGTCCACAGGCTGGTGAGCGCTCTTGGCAGGTGAGGGAAGCGCACCTTGGCAAGAGGCCTGGGAACGCCCACTGAGCCGGGGAGCCTTGGGGAGGGAGGGGCCTGGCCGGCCGGGAGCCCAAGGTCAGCACCCGGGACAGCTCCCAGCAGGCCCTTGGGGAGAGGCCTGGGCCCTGGAGCCGCAGGCAGCGCGTCCTGGCTCTGGTCTGCTGGGTCCAGTGCACGTTGGGCAGCACTCCCCTTTGCAGCTGGTAAGGGCCACCCCAGAGACACAAGGCGGGAGGCAGGTGGACTGGAGGTGTTCAGTGTCCCACTGCTCAGAGAGGGGCCTCCAGGCCATCCTGCTGACACAGCCGAGGACCAGACCCACCCCAGGCAGGACCCCTCCCGCCATGAGGAAACTGCCTGGGGTCAGGGGCTCCTTCTCGGGCCTGACCTTGGGAAAGTGCCCACCTCTGTCAGAGCCAAGGCCCCACTGGCCACTCTGGTCACTCTTTGCTACTCTCTCCCTCTGCCCAGCCACCTGAAGAGATGGACTAGGATCCAAACCTGAGTGCAGGCCAGGACCCTGTCCCTGGGCCCTGAGAGGGTCAACAGAGAGAAGAGGGGCCACAGTGAGGGCCTGGGGCACCTGGCTCCCTCACCCGCTGGGCAGCCCTGGCACGTCCCCACCTCTCTGAGTGGGGCTGATTCGCTGCACAACAGGCACTGCCACACCAGGGCACCTTGCCACTGAGCCACCTCCCCTAGCCCCCGGCTCCTGGCCTCCAGCTCTCTGCTTCCTGGAGCGTGGCCGAGGCAAGGACCACTGCTCAGCCCTCTCCCCTCATGGGTGACCTGCTCCCCACGCCGCCCCAGGACAGGACGCGGGGTCTGTGGTGTGGTGGCAGAGGTGGCAGGTCTGTGTCATTGTGTTCTCTCTTCCCAGAAATGTCTCTAACCTGAGCATGTGTCATTTCCTGCTGACCGGCAAGGGAGGCCAGTAACCAGGGCAGCTCCCGGCAGGGGCAGGGCGGGAGAGGCCAGGTGAGCCCCGGGCGGCCGCCCCAGCAGCGCCCCCGTGATCGATGGCCAGCAGGTCCTTCCTGGAACAGGTGGGCAGAGAGTTCCTTTAAACACTTGCTGTCTGTCCCCGCCTCCTCCCCACACAGGAAGCCTCTGCCACCTCAGGAGGCCGGGGAGACCACAGACGGGGGATTCCGGGACCTCCTGGGCAGCCAGGCTGCCTGCCTGTCCGGTGGGGTTGGCACCATGCCTGAGGTCTGCTCCTGCCCGGGCCTTCTCCGGCCCCACGCATGCCAAGGTCCCTCTTCCCGGCAGGGATCAGTCAAGACACCATGTCCCAGTGTGATCTAGGGGTCGCAGCCACCTGTGGGGCAGGCATCTCGTGCTGCTGACCAGAGCATCTTCATGCTGGGCAGACCTGATGGCAACGCTGCCGAGCTACGAGGCTCAGAGAGGTGAAGCGGCTTCCTCTGGCCACAGCGGGACGGGGCAGAGCTGGGCCTCGTGAGGCCTGCGAGCCCCCACGCCTGCCCTTCTCCCAGCGTGCTCTGGCTGTCCTTCATGAGCACCTGCCAGGTCACAGGCCCTGTGACAGTGTCAGGGTGCCCGTCAGAGTGGCCCACAGCCCAGAGCAAGGGACTGACTCGCAGGTCTAATGAGTTCTGGGCCTGAAAGAAGAGACCGGTGGGGGTTGGGTGGCCACCCCGGGTTCACACACCTGGAGCCTCAGAATCTGCCCCTTTTGTAAATAGGGTCTTTGCAAATGTAGTTAAGACTAGAGATGAGGTCATCTTGGGCTGCTCAGGTGGACCCTCTACCCATTGCCTCACGTCCTCATAAGAAAAAAAAGAGACCCTGACACGGGGAGGAGGCTGCATGGAGCAGGACTCAGAGACTAGAGTGATGTGGCCACAGGCCAAGGAGGCAGGAGGGGCCCAGGCACAGCCCTGACCACACCTTCCTACACCTCTGGCCTCCGGAGCTGAGAGGGTCAGTCTGCCGTGTGGAGGCCTGTGAGGTCACATGTGGCAGCAGCCCTCCTGGGATAGGACCTGGCCCAGCGACAGGTCCTGCACGGACCTACTGAGTGGCACGGTGCAGGGACAGAGGCCGAGGGGTGCCAGGAGTCCGTGCAGGCTGTGATGTGGCAGCTCCCTGACTCGGGGTCCCAGGATCCGGCCGCAGGCCCCCCTGGAGTTCCTGGCTCACCAGCTCTGGAGGGACCAGGAGTTGACATTTCAACAAGTGCAGGGGGAGGAGGGACAAGTGCCAGGGACCTGAGCTGCCTGCCCCCCCTTTCCCTGGGCACCCCCTCCCGAGCCCACCCTCAGCTGCTGGAGACTGGGCTGTGGATGCTGCAAGGCGTCCCCTTCTCGGCCAGCCAGTGCCCCCTAGCCTTGCCCAGGGACGCCAGCTGGGCCCGCCTCCCCCACCAGGGGTCTGCAGCCCATCCCCACTGACCCCCGGGCTAGACCAGGCCCAGGGCCCAGGACCGCAGTGTGAGGGCGCGTCCTTGGGGGTCTCCTGAGTGCACTCACAGGACCTCGCAGGGAAGGGCTGGGTGCAAATCTGTTCCTCCTGCTCGCCCCCGACAGGGAGGTGGGGGGCCCCAGGCACTAGTGAGGACAGAGCTGTCACAGGGACAGGCGGCAGGGCGTGGGAACAGGCAGGGCCTGCCCACTTGGCTGTGGCAGAGCCCGGGCAGCAGCTGGCAGGGTTGGAACGAGGGCCTGAGCCTCTGGGCAGAAGACGGGCAAAGGCCAGGGGCCCAGGGTGGGAGGAACTGGCAGGGCCTGGGCAGGGCCAAGTGCCCGAGCTACAGTGGAACTGTGCTCTGCCCCCAGAATACTGGGTGTGCCCCGGGGAACAGCCTGGGGCTGGGAGGAACATGCACTTTGGGAGGGTCACTGTGGCCACCAAGCTGGAGAACTTGTCATTTGCAGCGGACTGTGGGGCAGGCTCTGGAGGGAGTTAAGATGTTCCCTCCGACAGAATTCTTTCTTTGGATTTGGGTTCCACCTGGCTCATCCAGGAAATGCAGCACCCAGGTGGGCCACGGGTGACTTAGGGCAGAGGCTGAGTTGTATGTGGGCTGGAGCAGTTGGGGACAAGAGGGGCAGTGTCCTCTAGGAAGGTGAAGGCCCCGAAGGCCACCCCACAGTGCCCTCCCCATGCTCTGGGCCGCACACCTGTGTGCAGGTGAGGGCTGCCTTCCAGCAGCATGCGGCAGCCCAGGCCTGGGAGTGGGTGGGCCTCTGGCCCAGCGCCCGCCCCCCACCTCTGCTGCTCCCGCCCCTTCTCAGCCACTGCGCCCCCAGCAGTGCCCCTCCACGCCTGCAGGTCCCCTCAGCAGGCCCGGCTCCTGCTCCACCTCTGCTTCTCTCTACGGCACAGGAGCAGGTGCCTGGGCCGTGCCTGTCTCTGTACTCCCAGTCAGGCCCCACCTGGCCACCCAATGCTGGCCTGCACAGGGCCTGGGCTGCCGACGGGCCATCTCTGTTCCAGGACAGCGTCCCGGGCTATGCCCAGAGCCTGAGCGTGCTCCTCCTGCCTCCTCCTCTCTGATCTCCCTCCAGGACCCCTGGTAGAGGGTCTCGGGGCCCCACCCTGTGCCTCTCTGAGGAGTGTTTCCAAGCAGCCTCATCCTAAGATTCCCAATCCCAACCCCCAGCCTGGTCTGAACTCCAGACCCCTGAGGCCAGCTGCCCTCCTGCCCTCCTGACCCCCGGGCTAGACCAGGCCCAGGGCCCAGGACCGCAGTGTGAGGGCACGTCCTTGGGGTCTCCTGAGCGCGCTCACAGACCTCGCAGGGAAGGGCTGGGTGCAAATCCGTTCCTCCTGCTCGCCCCCGACAGGGAGGTGGGAGGGTCCAGCCACTAGTGAGGACAGAGCTGTCACAGGGACAGGCGGCGGGGTGTCTGCTGGGCGCCCAGCCCTGATCTGCCACTGGGCACCACCTCCCAGCTGCCCAGGAAGCAAATCCAGGTTCACCCACCACATCTCTGGCCCTCTCATCCCACGGCTGCCAGAGCCCCTTCTGGCTCAGCTTCCCGCACACATTCAGAATGTGCCCCTCCTCACCTCCCTGTGCACTCCCAGCCAGGCCACGCTCACGGCCGAGCCAGGCCACTCCACCTCCCTGCTCCACACGGCCTCCAGGCAGCCGGTCCTTTGCCTGCCCCTTCTCTCCCCAGGCCCAGGGCTCCCTCACACCACTCAGGAAAAGCCAGTCATCGCAAGGCTGGCCCTGGTCACCTCTCCTACTGCACCAGCCTGCTTACCCCAGGCATATCTTACCCAGGGCCATTGCCAGTCCCTGCCACCCCAAACACTCTTCCCCAGGTACCTGCAAGGCCACCCCGCTCGGCCATCCAAGGCCTTTCTCATGAGGCTGCCCTGACCATCCAACTGCAGCCGCCCCACTCACTGAGCACCCTCCCCTGCTGTCCCCCACACTCAGTCTCCTAATGTGTGATCTCAGCTGCTTACTTATGCAGGTCATCCTCCCTGTGATTGGTGAGCTCTGTGGAGGGCGGGGCTCAGCAGGGGCTGGACACCCCCCCCACCAGAGTGCACCGGAGAGCGGCTGAGAAGACATGGGAGCAGCAGAGGTAAAGTGGGGCCCTCCCCACATCACAGAGCTTCCTTCCTTAGTTCTGTGTCCCCGTCCGTCACCTCTCCATGCCAGCCCCACGCCATCATCAGTGTCGTAACTTTTTAGGAAATCTTGTTACCTAGCAAGGAGAATCCCTCCATCTCCACCTTCAATGCAGAAGTATTTTGGCTGATTATGACCTTTGGCTGTTTTATTAACTTGTAGATTAGCTTGTCAAGTTTCATGAAGAGGAAATCTGTCGAGGCTTTATAGATTAATTAATAGTGAACAATCTTTGTGTTCTCCTGAGGCGTGCAATCCCATAAGCATGACATATCTCTGCACTGGGTCTTGATTACTATGTCCCAGTGATATTCATAATTCTACACTGTGTGATTCTGCACAGCTATTATCAGGTGTATCCTTGGATGCTCCTTTTTTTTTCACTATGGTAAATGATATTTTGATTGCATTTTTAAACAACTATTAAAACATAAATGTAATTGACTACAGTTTATTGATATTATATCCAGAAATTGCTGGATCCTATTACTAAATCTAATAGATTCTCTTATCTTTTGGTTTGCTATATAGGAGAACACACTGTAGGAGAATAATGACACTTCCACATCTTCCTTTGCAATTGTTGTACCCCTTATTTCTTCTTCTTGTCTTATTGGACTGGCTAGCATCTCCAGCATAAGGGAACTAGCAGCCATGGTGATGGAAAAGCTGTTTTGCATCTGATTTTAAGGGGCTTCTTTTATTGGGGGTCACACTCATGGGAGATCTCATTTGCTCATTTTGTAAATATTCTTTATTGGGTTACAAAAGTTCAGTTTTTAGCCTCAATGCTAACAGAGTGAGCTTTTTTTAAAAAAAAAAAAAAGTGAATTTTCATCATGAATTCTTATGAAAATTTAAAAGTATCTATTAAGAGGATTATGTAATATTCATCCATTTATCTGTTATGAGTCATATTAACATTTTGAATGTAGCAATATTGCATTTTTGGAATAAATCCCAATTAACCATGATTTATTATTATCACAAAGCTTGGTTTCCTTGTATTTTTTTTTAACTGGACTTTTGCATCTATATTCATGAGTGAGGTTGTCCAGTTGGCCTAATTTTTATTTTTAAATGGACTGGAATGTTTCTTTTTTTTTTCTATCCTTTCAAAGCATTTGTGAAATATTAGAGTTACTTGTTCTTTGACGATGTCTTGTTTCTGGTCTTTTCTTTCTGCCTAATTGATGTCCATTTCCCTGCATTGAGATCAAAGAATTTTGTCTTTTTGACGACCATTCTTTGAAATGTGTTGGCCTGGTGATATTTTCTAGTATAAGTTGCATGGTGTGTGACGTGTGTGACCTCCTAGGGCGGGTGGAGCTTTCCATACGTATTTCCTAGATCAGGCTTGTGAATTGTGTTGGGAAAGTGCCACCCTGTTTTTGTCTCCTGACTCCACCGGTCACTACAGAACGTGCTTTGAATAGCCGTGTAGGGCAGAATCTCTCTTTGTGATTCTCCGAGCAGCCTGACAAAGTGCATGCTATAGATTCTGAATTTGTTACTGGGATTGAACAAGTTTGGGATCATAATTCAGTGGCAACTTTGGTTTAAATTCAGCGTCTCCGTCTGGTGGTTTTCACTGCATTTAGTTGACATTGTCATAGCTGCACCAGGATTTTTTGTTTTTTTTCTGTTTCCTGAAGACTCTTTCCCTTATTTTCTTTTTGGTCCTCTCTGTCCTATGTCATAAATGGAAGCATGCATAGCACACAGGGTTTTGCCCTCTCACCTTTGCCTTTCACGGGGCGTTTTGCCCCTGCTGAGTAGGCACTCCCTCTGTTTGACCCCCTGGTCCCTCCCTCTGAGTCCAAGGAGTGCCTGCTGAGTCATAGCTGTCCCCAACGTCTCCACCTCCACACCGTTCTCACCACTGTCTGTGCCACCTCCTGGGTGATTTCCTTGAGACCCCTTCACCTTCACTAATTCTCTCTCTAGCTGTATTAACTCTGCTTGTTAATTGTCTTCCCGAGATCAGAATTTCATTTTGATTCTTTCAAATCAGATTGGTCAGTTTTGATAGTTCCTTCTCCCTAGTTGAGTTTTCAACATCATTTTTTAACTCTTTAAATATATGAAACCCTTTGGTTTTCATCTGGTGATTGTGCTACTGCAGTCTTTTGGAGTCTAAGTCTGTAGGGTCTATATTTCGTGACTATTCCTCAGGTAATATTTCTATTGTAATTTTAGTTCTAAGTCACAGTGCAGAAGTATTTGATGGATGAGGATTTTATTAAATGCTTTCCCTGGACCAGGCGTTTTCACCTGCCTAACTCCCGGAGTCACCGGCCCCCAAAGGGCCCCCAGAGTGGTGGGGGACACGCAGAGCCACCCAGCTCACCCGGCTGCCATGGGGACCGCCATGTTCTTTTCAATCCAAGGCTTAGGAAGCAGAAAGCAGCAAATTGTTTACAGTTTAGGATTATAATTAAGGCATGACCAGCTGGTGGCAAAGGAGGCCCTGGGCTGAGCCGCATCAAGAACCGCCAACCTTTGCCCTCGCTCCTTCAGGAAGGTTCTGGGCCATAATCTGGGAGGCACTGGTATGTCCTGAGATCCCAGGTGTGGCCAGCAGGGGTCTCCCTGTAGGAGAGCATGAATCAGCATGGAGGGGGAGGGGGAGGGGGAGGAGGAGGGGGAGGGGGAGGGGAAGGGGAGGAGGGGAAGGAGGGGAAGAAGGGGAAGGGGGGGAAGAAGGGCAAGGCCTGTTTACACCAAAATATCCATTAGTGGTTTCGAAAGGGTCTGAGGGTATACGAATGTAAAATAGGCAACCCTAAATGGGAACAGAAGGCCATTAGTGTTTTAGGCAGCAAATTGACACATTTTTCTGGATAGACTACGAAAGAGATGCAAATTATTGCTACTTTAGCCACATCTCTGCACTTCTGTGTTCTTAAAAGGTCTTTGACCGCTTGTCTTATTATTTATACTT
>NW_026000108.1:3109114-3116895 GCF_001458135.2 Marmota marmota marmota
ACAGGGAGAGGAGGGGAGGAGGGGAGGAGGGGAGGAGGGTGTGTCCCTGGAACCCAGCATCTCTCATTAGGCTCAGGTGATTTATGGGCTCTCGTTAAGTGCGGCTGTAACTGGATGGGCCTGAGTCATTTCCAACAAAAGAAGCCACCACTGATCCCACCAAACAGCAAGGGGCAATTCAGGGTACTGGAGACCGGTTCTCAGGGGTAGCCACCTGCCCTCTCTGGGGACAGCTGGGACCCTCTGTGAACCCCCTGGGACACAGGGAGCGGGTGGCTTAGTTGGAGTTGCTCTGGCTTAATAGCCTATCCAGGTGGGTAGAGCACAGGTGCCCTGGAGGGATCTGGGAACCTGGTGGTCACCTTGAGCTATGGCTTTGACCTAGACCTTGAGCCTTGGGGCTCTTGTCCTTCAACACAGAGAAGAACCCCCTGCAGGCTGGCTGGGAGACCACTCCAGGTGACAGTGCCGGGAAGGTGGCAGTCCTGATGCAGGCAGCAGGTGACATATGGTGGGCATCTGGGGACTGCAGGGCCCTGCCATGTCTCCATGCAGCAGCTGTGCTGGACAGTCCCCGGGTCAGGACACACCTGAGGCCTGGGCCTGGAGGAGGCGAGCCTAAGCACAGGGCCCCCCCCTTCCTGGAGCAGCCCGACAGGAGGAAGAGTCCCGATGGCCTCCCGGGGCCGAGCCGGGCCGGGCCGCAGCTTAGTTAAACCGCCCTCATCCTCCATAAATCCTCCTGGCTGCTCTCAGGCTCGTCAGACCCTCAATTGCCATTTAAGTGTTTTTCTGCACTAACTGCTTCTTGTTAAATAGTTTGACATTTATGTGTCTAGACTCCGGTTGTTTGGATATTGATTTGGCCCAGATGATAATGGAGGGCTGGGCCCCTCCCACTGTCCTTGGCAGCCGCCGTAGATCTCTGTGGAGGGCCACTTCCTATCTGCCTGGGCTGGCACCCGAAGCGAACCCCCACAGGGTTCAGAGGGCTGCACCCCACAAATGAGGTCGGGGAGAGTGGGTGCTGCCCAGTGAGGTCTCCTGCCCTCGCTGAGCTGCTTCTCTCTGGAGGTTGCAGATGCTGACGTCCTGGGTGCGGGGCGGGTGGGGGACCTGGTGGCACTTGGACAGCGGTTAAGCCACAGGGCTGTTTGCAACCAGCAAAGCCCATCACCTTGTCTGTGCTCTCCGCCCTCCTAGGAGCGCCCTTCTTTCCTAGACCTTGCAAACTCCTACTCATCCCTCAAGACCCCAAACAGACCCCTTCTTAGGAGGGTTCCCACACTTTCCAATGACAATGAGATGAAGGCGCCCAGGAAGCTCAGACCTGTCCAGAGAACCAGCCAGCCCCTCCTTGTCAGCATGTGAATGAGAATCAGCAGATGACCTGCGAGGCCACCAGCAAGTCTGAAGTGACACAGGCTTGGGACCGGGCTCCCGGGCTCCTGGCCCAGCCCTCTCCTGCGGCACTGCGGGTGCCTCTGCCCAGGTTGCGCCAGGCGGTGTGCAGACGCCCCGGAGCTGTGGCTGCAGAGAGAAATCTCCAATCAATACTGCAGCGCGGCGGAGCCTGGCCTGGGGAGTCTCGGCTCTGGCAGGGCCAGGGAGGGCCAGGGAGGGCCAGGGAGGGCCAGGGAAGCCCGGCTCGGCCTCCACCTCCTCCCGCCTCCTCTTCTCCTCCTGGAGGCCCCTTTCCTCCTGTCCCATCACTTCTGCTCCATGCTTTGAGATGAAGGGGAGAGACCGGCCAGAGGCCACAGCTGGCGTGAAGGTCCTTCTCCAGGGCCCTGCCTGTCTGGTCCCTCCGCAGTGCCTGGGGAAGCCCTTCTTGCATGTGCACCTAAAAGTCATTTTAACCCTTCACCCACTCCATCTTCTCCAGCTTTCCCACCGTCGGCCTGTGGGCTGCTCCCCAGGTTTTGCCCTGAGCAGACGATGGTCGATGGTCGCAGCCGACTCTGGGGAGGGTCTCAGTGTGAGTCCCAGGGGCCCAGTGCTGAGGCTCCTCCCTGGATGTGGCCCCGTGACACCCCTCCCTGCTCCCTCCCCATGCGGCTGAGCGGTCACCTGCCTGCCTCCCCCGTGTGCTGCAGACCTTCCCGTGACCCTCCCTGCTGCCCCCGTGTCCCCGGGCTGTCCCCGGGCTGTCTTACAGGCTGCGCTCCCCTTCTTCCGCCTGGTGCTTGGTTCCGCCTGCGCCAGAGTCTTCGCCGTCCACCGTCCTCCAGGAGGATTCTGCCTGGGTCTGGCCTCAGGTCTCCCGCCCGAGGTCTGGCGCTGCCCCGGAACGTCCTCTTAGTTCCTTTTCCACATCAAGACCTGGCTGGTCCAGGCAGCTGTGGGGCGTGGGCCTCGCGGGGCGGAAGCATCTCTGTTCCGGGGCAGCCTCGCAGTCCTGAGGCGTGGGTTTCGGAATCTGCTGCACTTAACCTGCCGCGTCTCCCTCTGAGCCTCCGGGGACCCCTGTGTCTGGGCGGGGGACCTCGAGCACCTTCCACGCCAGGTGTCCTGCTTCTGCGTCCTGAGTCTGATGCAGCAGGGCTCTCTGCTCGTTGAAGACGAGTGCAGATGCACCTTTACGTGCCCGGGCTCTTTAATATGGTTGTAGGTTTTCTATCCTTAAAGTTTCGGAGGGAAGGGGTACCAGGGATTGAACTCAGGGCACTCGACCCCTGAGCCACACCCCCAGCCCTATCTTGTACTTTATTTAGAGACAGGATCTCACTGAGTTGTAGGGCCTCGCCATTGCTGAGGCTGGCTATGAACTCGTGATCCTCCTGCCTCAGCCTCCCAGCTACTGGGATTACAGGTGCGCACCACTGCGCCTGGCTTCCTTAAATTTTGATAACATAGTTTTCCGGGGAGGGAAACTATCCTTCACATATCTAATTTGCCAACCTGGGCCATCTTTACTCCCGAGCAGTCTGGGGCCTTTGTTTACTTAATACTTTAGAAGATCTTGGGTGCTGCTGTGGCCTCTGCTTTCTCTTGCTGTGGAGGGAGCGCAGGCCACGGTGGGTCCAAGAGCCGAGGTGGGCCCAGCACCCTGCAGAGCAGCAGGGTTAGGGGCTTGCCCCTCTAGGTATCGGGACACTTTGGGAAGTCACAGAGACCAACTCGGCTCTCAGGAACCCGCTCCCAGGTGTGCCTCAGGCAACTGTAGACCTGTACTGCACAAGAACTTGCATACAGATGTCCACAGCCGTTTCACAACACCCCAAAATAGGGACCACCAAATGTCCAGCAGTGGAGCATGGGTAAGCACAGTTGGTCAGTCAATGCAGAGGCAACTCTTTGACCACAGAAGGGACTGACACCTGGGTAACAGGGTGCCTTGAAAACATGATGCTCAGTGCATGAAGCCAGACACCCAGGACCACCCTGAGATCCCGTCATACTCAGTGTCCAGGGCAGAGAAGTCCATGGCTCCCAGGGGCTGTGGACAGGAGGAAGGGCAAGTGACTGCCAGTGGGTAGGAGATTTTGTATTGGTTCGTTTTTATTACTATGACAAAATAGCTGAGGCCAGGGACTTTGGAAGAAAAGAGGTTTGTTTAGTTCACCATCCTGGAATCCCAAGGACATGGTGCTGGCTTCGGCTGGGCTCTGAGGAGGCCCCTTGGCAGCGTCACGGGGCAGATGGCATCACGGCAGGAGAGAGGGAGCTGTGCCGGGAGGAAAGCCAGACGGCTGGGGAGCCACCTTGCTCCTGGAGTCCCCCCTCCCTCCTGTGAGAGGCCACCGGTCCCGGCAGGGCTGCGCCCCCTGCCACTTGCACGCTGTGCCCACCTCTTCTCACCTCCCCACACCAGAGACAGGGTACAAGCCTCACCTGCCCTCAGCAGGCTTCCTGGGTGCAGAGGCAGCTGGCCCTCCCGCGGCTCCGGACGCGGGCTCTGAAGGCCACCTCCGCTGGTGCGCGAGTTACACCTGCGTTTTGGGGAAGACTTTTGGTGCAGGATCCAGCAAACAGACCTCAGGCTGCTCGCAGGGCAGGTCCCTGGGCTTGCCCAGGCCCAGGAAGCCCAGTGTCCACCCCGCGCCGAGGCTGAGGGAATGGGTGAGTGAGGAGTGGGCAGGGCCAGGTGGCTGAGCATCCGTCCTGGCCACCCAGCCACGGGGAACCGAGAAGCAGGGAGCCTAGTTCTGTCCCTCTGTCCTCAGGCCTCCCCTCCAGCCCACCCAAGGAGGGAGGCCAGGGAGGGAGCCAGGGCCGGCTGAGTGGGGCGGAGGCAGAGCAGGGCAGGTGGACAGCGCAGGCCAGCCCCGGGGAGCAAGCTGGCGAGGGCAGGGCGGCAGAGCCCCTGGTGCCAGTGAGGTGCCGTGTGCCCCATTGGGGGTGCCTCCCCCAGCCTGGTGCCCGAGCAGGCCCTGCGGAGCAGCCAACCCCACGGCACCTGCGGGTCAGAGCGGGCAGTGCTGCCTCTCGCCGGCACCCCACGCCCCTCGGTGCCTGCGTTTCCTCATCCCAGGCCCCCAGGCCCCGCCTGCTTGGGCTCCCTTGGGCCCCCAGGCCACCTCTGTGGTCTGAACGTGGTCAGTGGGCAAGGGCTTCTGTCCAGGGAGGCTGCACAGGCTCCCCACTGGCCAGGTTCAGGTCCCGAGTGGCCACCGTGGTTCAGCCTGGGCTGGTGGCGGGGGTGGAGGGTGGATTTGAGCTGGAGACGTCCACTCGGGGCCTGGGTCGCCAGCAAGGTGAGCATGAGTGCGCCAGGCCCTGCCCCAGCCCACACGAGCAGCTGCCCCATAGCAGACACCCCCAGCCCCCTAGGAAGGGGCTTCTCCTGGCCCCAGAATCAAGCCTCCTGGGTCCCTCTGGGGCCTCGGGACCAAGCTTCTCCTGCAGACAGAGATGGCCCTGTGGTCAGGTTTGGCTCCACGTCACTCCAGCAAGGAGTCCGGGCGCCCAGGCTGACCAGTAGCCTCTGCCAGCCTGCAGGGCCCCGCCTCCCTGGCACCTGCCCGCTCCGGGCTGCTCCCTGCAGTCTGTACGGCACACGGGGCCCGTGTTGAGCCGAGGCTCGTCAGCAGATCTTTCCCAAAGCCCCATAAATTCCCCCCAAAACGCTCATCACAGAGCAGCCCCACTCAGGGGCCTCGGCCTGGAGGGACGCTCCCCGGTGGCCAGCCAGTCACTGCGCCAGGACTCATTCAGCACTGTGAGCAGCAGGCACAGCCCAAGGGGTGGAGAGACCTGTAAGAAGACGCTGTCCCAGGTGTGTGTGAACAGGAAGGGGAGGGAGCCACGGGCCAGCAAAACTGGCAGCAGAGGTCGCCACCAAGGTGGAAGTAGCCATCGATCCCACAGCTGAGGAGACCTGGCTGGGAGTGACGGGTGGGTGGGCCTTGAAGGGTGCATAGGAGTCCACTGGACTGCAGATTCAGGAGTGAGCAGAGGCAGGGAAACTCGTCACTCCTCTCGCTGGCCTCCTACGGCTGCTGTCACAGTGGACGCAGCCGACACACACGTTCCCTCACGATTGGGATGGAGATTTGAAAGGACCCATGTGGGCACAGAATCAGGGTGGCAGAAGGGCTGGCTCCCCGGGAGGCTCCAGGGAGGGTCCGTCACCGCTTCTAGCTTCCAGAAGCTGCAGGGCTTCTTGGCTCCTGGTCACAAGGCTCTGAATTCTGCTTCTGTCCCCACTTTTTCTCCTGCCTCCGTCTCACGAGGCCACTCGTGATTCCAGCCATCCCTTGGCATCTGGGGTGCAGAGGTTCCTGGACCCCAAGGCGATCAAATCCCAGGCACCCGCCCCATGTGTGACTGGTGCGGAGTCTGCTCACACCCTCGGCCTCCCCGGGCACTGCCTCCCGCTGGGAGACTCCGGGCCAGCTCCAGTGGGCACAGCCTCACATGCTGAGGAACGGCATGGGGACACACACGGTCCCCAGCCACCCACCACCTGGGACAGGGCCAAGACCCAAGGTGACGGTGCTCAGACATTCAGCACTGGGGACACAGCCTCAGGAGGTGGCTGGGTCATGTGGCATGCACGCATCACCTGGTACACGTGGACTCAGCGTGGCACTGGGGTCTTGCAGAGGGCCAAGTCCCCCTCTGCTCCCAGCTCGCGGGCTCTGGGCAGAGCCGTGCCCCTGGGTCCCCAGCCTGGAGAGCTGCTGCAGAGCCCCGGGGCTGTGCCCCGCAATGGGCAGCCTCATCTGGGGCTCCTCCAGGCCGGACACCTCCCTGGGAGGCACTAGGAGCCCCGGCCCTGCTGCTCGGAAGCCGGTCTGCTGGGGCCGGCCCTCGCCCGCCCTCCCGGCTCAGGCTGCAGAGCTGGCGGTGCACAAGTCTGCTTTCTATTTGGCAGGTGGAGGGGGCCGCAGGCAGAGGGGCGTTCTGGTCAGTGGGCAGGAGGTATTCGCCGCCCCCCCACCCCCGGCCAGCAGACGTCTTTGATGTGTCCCGAGGGTGAGGAGGCGGCTGCAGTGGGTGGGGGCTGCAGGTTGGGATTCCCAGCATGTCCGTCAGAGTGGACGTCAGTGGCAAAGTCCTTAGGCCAGGCCAGGCTCTCGCCAGGCAGGACCACATGCTGGTCGCAGAAGGACAGGGCCTGGCCCAGTCCTGAGGGTCCGTGTATCTGGGTCTCAGGGCGTCCACGGCCCAGCTCCCAGCTTCTCAGCCTTCCCTCCTTGCAGCTCCCTGGAGACTCAGGGGAAGCTGGGACAGGCTGGTGCAGGGAGGTCCAGCTGCCAGGGTCCCCGCCTGCACTCAGGCCCTCATCTGGGCAGGCAGGGGGCAGCGGCCATCTCTGCTCCTGGCAGACGCCTCCTCTTGTAGGGACGGGTGCTGGGGACAGTGGAGTTGGCGGTGGTCTCCCTGGAGGACTGAATGGGTGAGCCAACTCCTCCTTGCAGGACTTCTCAGAGCCGGTCACAGGGATGTGTCTTAGGGCACTCTAAGAGCCTCCCCGGCTTGACACGGGGCGAGGACCCCCCCCAGAAGAGGGCCCTGTGGATGTGACCCTGCAGTGTGCCAGGAGAGCACCTGAGCTGCCGCCTCTGGGAAGCCCTCCCGGAGCACCTGACCAGGCCGAGCGGCCCACCCCCTCCTCCACCCAGCGAGTGCGTCTCCCAGAGTGTGCCCTCTGTGCCAGCACTGCCTGGTGGCCGTCCTGACCCCACTTAGCTGACCACATGCTCACAGTGTGGGGCCTGACCTCCCCACATACTCAGCAAAGTGTCTGACGAATGAGCTCAGAATGGGGACATGGATGTCTGGAGAAGGGCAGAGCCACACATCTCCAAAGGCCCTGGAGAGGTGGTCAGGGAGTGACTGCAGCTCGGCTGGCTCCTGCTTGGCCTTTGTTGAGCCTGACCCTCGCCAGCTTCATGGATGAGGCCAGGACACACAGCTGGGTGGCATGGCCGGCCAAGGTGACATCCCTGCCTCTTCACTGCAGTCCCAGCCCCTGTGCAGAGAGGGCCAAGAGCCAGGTCGCAAGTGGTCAGGGTCCTCAAGGCACTCTGGGAAGTGGAGAGCGCAGGGTCATGGGCAGGGCCCCCTGTCCAGGCCCACCTGTCCAGGATGTGGCACCGAGGACTCCAGCCCTCTTAGCCCCCATACCCCCAGCCCCACGGGGCCTCCCCTCCCCAGATGGTGGCAGGTGGGGGCGCTGGAGCCAGCAGGGCCAGAGGCGGCGGCCAGCGGGCAGGCGGGGTGCTGACGCTGATGCGCTCAGGCAGCCGAGAGCAGCCGTGGCCGCTTTCTGGGCCCTTCCAAACAGAGTCCACTCTGCGCTCCCTGCCCCCCAGACACCGCCAGAGAGGCGG
>NW_026000108.1:3116919-3136230 GCF_001458135.2 Marmota marmota marmota
CCTGGCCCGTCTGACCCGCCCCCCAAGCCGTCCTCACACCTCAGGAGCAGACCTCTGACCCAGCGTGGGGAGCGCGGGGAGCGCTCGGGGCTCTGTTTATCTTGCGTATTAATTCTGGCAGCGTGGGCTCGGCCCGAGACCGCCTGACCCCTGACTCTGGGGCGACAGGAGCGGGCTGTCTCTGCTCAGGCTTCCCGTCCATCTCAGGGCAGCCTGCGGCAGTGAGCGGCACCTGGCCCTGCCTTCCCTTGTGCACGTGGACGCCGGCCACTGCTCTGGGCCAGGTGAACGGCCTGTGCAGAGGCCGGCGGGCCACAGGACCCTCCTACCACTCATGCCACAGAGGGGCCCCGCTCTTACCAGGGGCTGCTGATTCCCCCAGGGGACTGGGTCAGGTCCAGGGCAACAGACATGAGCAGCATACAGGGTCACCCCTAGACTTCTCCCCACCCACACCTCGGAGCCCGGGAGCAGGGTGTGCCACTGGCCATGTGCAGAGAGGGACCTCCTGAGCAGTTCTCCTGGGTCCCAGGATGAGGACGCCTGTCTCCCTGCACATGGGAAGTGTAGGTCCCTCCTACGTGGACGCTGGGACATGCGGGATGACCATGGGGTCTGGCCACCTCACATGCACCCAGGGCTGCAGCTACGTTTGTGGCTGCCCTTTCCTGTCGCTTCCCCTTCAGCTTGGGTCCCCTTCCCAGAGCCCCGTGACTGATCACATGCTGCATCATTGACAGGCCCTACAAGCTACCTGAGAGCCCAGGAATGTCCTGCTGGGCAACAGAGTCTCCATTATAAACCTGGAGGAAACGGAAGCAGCCTGGAGGTGGGGCTGGTGGAGGTGGCTACTGTCCCTTGGTGCCACAGTGCTTTGCTCAGGGTGACTCCTGCTCGGGCAGGACCTGCTGACTTGGTGATGACGTCCTGCAGTTCAGCAGATCCACAGCCAACGGCAGCTGCCGGGCTTTGAGGACCGACCACGTTCCTGACCCTTCTGCAACTCACTCAGCTCCCTGGCCCGCTTGGGAGAGGAAGAACCTGAGGTCCAGAGAGAGCAAACTCCCTTTGGGGACCACCCCAAAGAGCCCAGGGGCTCTGGGGTCAGACTCAGCCTGCCAGAGCCGGACGACTGCTCCTCAGCCACAGGCCTCCCCAGAACACCCAGGGCCCTGCCCAGGGCCCGGCTCTGCAGGGCCAGGGCTCTGCCCACTTGTTGCTTTGCCCTGGATGTCAGGGTTGGAGGTGTCCATCCTGTGGGTCACCCGAGCAGCAGAAAGGAAGGAGCAAGACCCTCAGGACCTGCCAGCCAGGCTCTGAATTATTCGACTCATGCTGTTTTTCCTGATCAGAGCTGCGACCAACGCCCATCTAAACACAGGTGAAAGGAAAGCAAGGACCCGGAGACCAGGCGGAGACCAGGCAGAGACGCACGAGAGTTGGTCAGAGTCGACAGATGAGGGCCATCTCCCCACAGACGGAGAGAGGCAGGACAGGCCTGCGGTTGGGGACCTTCACGGGGCAGGCTCAGGGACTCGAGCCGGGTCCCAATGCTGGTTAGGGGCAGGTATGGGGAGTGGTGGGCCCTCCTCCGCATCGCCCTTCCTAAGATGGCCGTCCACGCTGAGCAAGGACCTTACCACAGGGACAGGAGGGTGGCCAGCCCCGGCCTCGCACCCTGAGCGCTCCTCCATCTGTCTCACTTGGCCGCCGTGTCGCTGCAGGCCCACGGAGGGCCTTTCTGCTGTGCCAGCCGCCCTGGGTGCCCCTCCGGCCGCCCTTCTGTCCTGCCTGGGGCTCGCTGCTCCAGGCAGGCCAGAGGGGAAGCCATCCAAGCCAGGGTGCCCACCACAGATGGCTGCCATCTCTGCTGTCATGGTCACGGTCAACCCCTCCTGTGGAACACGGGGTACGGTCGAGTGGTCCTTGCAGGGTGGCGCCTGCCTCTCGACGACGCTCCCCCGACTCATGCTCAGGAGGCACAGCCCGGCTCCGTGGCATGGCCAGGTCCTACGTGGATTCGCTCAAGGAACTGGCACCTGGGGACACAGATGCCATCAGAGTCAGCTGGGGCGCAGCCTGGGAGCAGCCAGACAGATTGTCCCCACTACAGGGCTGCTCCCGCCAGCCCTGCAGGGACATCCCTTCACCGCGGCCAACCTTGTCCTCTGAGTAGCCGGCCGCCTCCCAGCAACAGCCCGTTTCCATGGGCAGATCAATCTGTGTCCGCTGAGGGGAGAGAATCGCAAAACAAACAGATTAGGCCGCCCCATCGAGCCCCGGCGCTGGGCGGGCTTAGGCCGCGCAAGGGATTTCTTCTCTCATTAAATGACCACCCCGGGGGAAGCAGAATGCTCTTGGCTCCCGAGGAATCACTCCAAATCCATTTCCCCTCGAGGGCCCTCCAAGCCTGCTCGGCAGAGCCACACAGGGCCCAGCCATCACGTGGCGCCCTCTACAGTGGTTTCCCAGGGCTGGGCAGCCTCGACCCACAGGCCGGGCGGGGCTGTGACCTGCTGGAGCCTAAGCTCACCATCTGGGAGCCAGACTGAGATGGCAGCATCTGCAGGGCCGTGCACCCTCCCAGTGCTCCCATGGGTCTGTGCTTTCTCTCAGTGCTCCCGCAGGGCCATGCTCCCTCTCAGTGCTCCTGTAGGGCCGTGCTCCCTCTCAGTGCTCCCATGACGCCGTGCTCCCACAGAGCCTGCGCCCTCCCAGTGCTCCAGCGGGGCCATGCTCCCTCCCAGAGCTCCCTCCCAGAGCTCCCTCCCAGTGCTCCCTTGGGGCATGCTCCCTCTCAGTGCTCCCACGAGGCCGTGCGCCCTCCCAGTGCTCCTGCGGGGCTGTTCTCCCCTCTCGGTGCTCCCACAGGGCCGTGCTCCCTCCCACTGCTCCCCCCAGTGCCCTCCCAGAGCTCCCGCGCGGCCGTGCGCCCTCCCGGTGCTCCCAGAGGCCCTTCCGGGCTCCTCCAGCTCTGTGGCTGCTGCCTTCCTTGCCCTTCCTGGGCTGCAGGTCCCACCCATCCCACCTACCTCTGCCACACTCTCTGTGTCCCTGTCCCTCTTCATGAGCACACCCAGTCATCCTAAACCCAGACGACCTCACTTTAATGACATCTGCAATGATCCTATTTCCAAATAAGGTCACAATCACAAGCACCTGTGGCTGAGACTTCAACAGATGTGTTTGGGGACACAATCGCACCCACATGGTCTGACCATCAACGTGGGCCCCTTCAAGGAGGCTCAGCAAGCCCAGCACATTCCAAGAACCAAAGTCACCTTCTCACTTAGTCTCCCCAGGAGGCGTGTGACGGTGCCTCGTCTCCTGCAGACCAGGTGACCTGGTACGCAGGGACACAGGACACATAGCCTAGCCGGGCGGGGAACTTGCTCCAAGACCCTGGGCCCCACACCTGCCCCCTCAGCCACCTCTGCGTGCTGCTCATTCCCATCAGGGCAGCCCCCTGCCCTGCTCAGGCATGGCTGTCCCAGCTCGCAGAGGGGACCTGAGGTCCAGCAGCTGGCCACGGCATGCAGTCAGGGTGGCCAGGCTGCACCGTGGCCTTGCCCTGCCCCACACTCAAGCCGGCTCTTCTGTAGAGCACGCTGCCCCCAACACGCCAGCAGAGGAGCTGAGCCTGGGGACGTGCAGGGCGCAACGATGACCTGAAGATGCCCTGGGCAGAGACCCCTGCTGGCCACCACAGGCCGTGCAGCTGTGGCAAGTCTCCCAGCCGGTGACAGGAGGGATGGGAGAGGCCAGGGTCTCCTGCCAGCTCCGCCCCGGGAGCCTCCAATTCCAGCACCGACGAGGAACACCACTGTGCCTCCCTCCAGAATCAACGCCGGAGCCTCCTGTGGACGAGGACCAAGGGGACAGGGGCTGGTTAAGAGCTCTAGGAGCGAATGTGCCCGCACCACGACGTTGTCCCCATTTCCCGCATGAGTGGTGACGGAGTCTGAGCCACACTGGACACCAGGCCCGGCCTCTCCCTCCAGTTCCTGGTGGTTCCCGGAGTCGGTGAGCAGCCTGGGTGCTCCCACAGCCTGCCGCAGCCGGCTCGGCCACTGGTGACACTCCCCAGGGGTGTGCTGGGTCCTGGGAAGCCACCTGCTCCTGTTCAGGTGACTGGAGGAAAGCCACGCAGAAGGACCACCCAGAATGAGGAGAGCCCTGGCCCTGTGGGGGGTTTGATGCTTTCCTTGCACTCAAGCCTTGTCCTGGGAGGTTCTGATCTGCTGCTTCCCACGGCCTGGCTCAGCGGCACCCTAACCCCAGCCAGGGGTGCAAGTCTCTATTGCAACGAGGCCAGAGTCACCCACTGAAGGAACAGCTCCTCCAGGTGCCGTGGTCATCCCGCAGTTTCCGATCAGCAAGCTGCGGGCAAGGCCGTGGGCCTGCGCTCTCGGTGGTGTGCTCTGTGTTCCGAGGGCTCGCGGGCATTTCTCTTTTGAGACTTGGTGCCCCTAAGTGCTCAGGAGCTGATGCCATCATTCAGGAATTCTAGACAGACCTGTGAAGTGCCTGCCAAGGGTGGAGGGTACCAGAGGGCAGGCGGAGCTCAGGGGCATGGTGTCGGTGAGTGTGTGCCTGCGCACGTGTGGGCACATGTGGGCACGTGTACCAGCGGGTGACGTTTCAGCAAAGGGTTTCAGACGGTCTGAGGAGTAACGGAGACAAGCGTCTGCAGCCAGGTGGAACCAGTCACAAGGAGGCCACCCCATGGGACATGCCTAGGCTGTCCGGAGAGGAGCTCTGTGACGGCAGGGTCCTAGGGCCACGCTTGAGCAGTGGGAGTGGACACTGACCTGCAGGGAGACGGGGAGAATTGGCCAGGAGGGTCCCTGAGCCCCCCGGACATGAGACCTGATGAGAGGAAGGACAGCCACAGAGGAGACGGAGCAGCAGAGCCCGCCCACGCCCACGGCGGGAAGAGAGCCAACTGGGTGGCAGGGAGGGAGCAGCCGGCTTCCACTTGGCTGGCAGAGAGGAGCTCGTAGGGGCAGGGAGCCGGTGGGGCTGGGAAGGCGACCCGCACAGCTGAGCCCCTGCAGGCTCTGCTGGCTGGGCCAGTGAGACCCTGGTGCCCAGTACCCAGGCCGCCCCTCAGGGCCATGCTTGACCCCAGAGGCCTGGAGGGACAAGTCAGTGGCTTCCTGGGGGCAGAGAGCAGCCTGCTCTGAGGAGCAGGCTCCCCACCCGGGTTTCCGAGCATGCCTGGGGTTGGCCCCGGGAAGGGAGCCGAGGCCACCAAGACTGGCTCTGGCCCCCGTTTGCTGTGCGGGGCTGGCGCGGCTCCTCTGCTCCCCCAGGGAGCCTGTGTCTCCTGCCGCCATCTCTGAAGCACCGGCTGGTAATGCCAGCGGGGTCCTGCCCTCAGGACGCCTTAGGAACCCCTCGCCCTGGCTCTGGGCTGTGACAGAACAGGGAGGCAGTGATAGGGAGCACCGCCTCCTTGCATGTCCAGAAAGACGTGACCCTGAGCCCTGGGAGGTGACGCTGCGGCCTGCCTTGCCTCCTCCTTGTTCTGCTTCTGTCTCGTGGGATTTAAACAGAGGGGGCAGCTCATCTGAGGGATGGGTGCTGAGCAGGGTGGAGCAATAGACTCTGCCCTGGGTCCTGAGGATGGCCAGGGTTTCAAAGGACCCGGATTTCCAGCCCATTTTCACCAGGACAGCAAACTTGGCGGCCGACAGACACCTCCTGAGATCCTGGCACCCGGGGACGCCGTCTGTCCTCTGCAGAGCACCTACTCAGGAGGCAGAAGCTCTGGTCAGCTCCTGCATGGTGGCCAGTCCTTTACTGCACAATTCCGTTGGTCGTGAACCAACCAGGTTGCCAAGCAGGACCGTGGCACTCAGCGACCTGCTCTGGAGGGCGGCAGGAGGGCAGCTGTGGCGAGGCCCAGCCCAGAGCTGGCAGCCCGTCTCTCTCCTGCATGGCAGGGCCACACCTGAGCCAGGGCCTGGGCTCCGGCCTGGTCATCACGCCATATTGGTACAGCGTCTCGGTTCTGTTCAGCTGGGGGGGGGGGGGGGGCTGGACCCGCCCAAACAGGCTCTGTTTCCCTTTATTGAATTCAGTGACATTGGATTTATGGAACTGACATTTCTGATGACAAAAATTATCTGTGGGGCCAAATAAAGACGGACGAGGCTCTGAGGCCACTCAGGAGGCGATTTCGGCCACTAATCCCGCTCGCGGGTGGCTTATCGCATCCTGGGGTGGTGTCATCCATAGGGCTGGGGTATAAAGTGCCCTTTTGGGTTTTTCTTAAGCTAACATTAGTAAATTGTGTATAAATCTAATCTCAGCTAAAAGGTAGATAGTCCACAGCCAAAGGGCAAGGCCACCTCACGCGGTAACCGAGCGCTGCGTCCAACCAGACACAAGCCGGGAGGAGAAAATGCTGTTCTCCCGACTAATCAATTACATTTGGGTAATTGATCGTATATCAGTATTGATGAAAGCCCATAATATGTGAGTTAGAAGGGAGTGGGTTCGCAAAGATTAGATTGTATACGAGAATGGAAGGAAAAATGAGTCTCATAAAATCATCTGAGAGTGGTTTATGGTCTAATGCCTGGGCAGTCACGAGACTGGCCCCAGTGGCTTCTCTCCTCTCCCCGAGTCCTGTCCACCTGGGGAGAGGGGACCAGGACGACTCGCAGAGAGGGATGGGAAGGCCACAGAGCCGCCGCAGCTGCAGGGATTGTCAGAGGGAAAGACGGAGGGCTTGGCCAGGTCCCTGAGAGGGAGGCTTGTAGTGGACAGTTTAAAGAAGACAGGGACCAGGGAAGGACCACTCCCGTCCCACAATGAGACCAGCCCCCAGCAGTGGGTTCCCTGCAAGGGTTATCACCCCCTCCCCAAAGGCCACGCAGATCGGGAGCCACCGGCCAGGGAGAGGCCCAGTCTCCAAGCGACCTTCGGGGTCATCCTTAGAGTCCAGGATTCTGGAGAGCCCAAACCAGCCCTGAGGACGGGAGCCGGGGAGGGCTCATGCACAGGACCCAGCTGGTGGCCAGGACCTATGGCTCATCTGCCGACACAGGGATGGCTGGGCCCCCCCATTTCCAGGGGCGACGCTCACCGTCTCCTTCCCTCCCTCTCAGAAGCAGCCCCCCCACCTCGCCACCCGCACGGCCTCCCCTCGCCCAGCCTCCTTGGGCCAGAGCCCTCCTCGGCTCCTCCAGCAGTGAGCCCTTGGCCTGGAACGGCACCAGCCTCCCCTGCTGGAAGCCAGCCGGCGAGGGAGGCCAGAGGAAGAGCCAGGCCGGCCGCTCCTCTCGCCCTCAGCCACCCCACCCCAGGCCCTCCCCATGGCCCACAGGTTTCTCTGGTGACCACACTACCAACATCAAGGCCAGGTCCTGTTTCTCATTCATTCCTTCATTGCCCAACGAGCCTCAGCGGCTGCCCAGAGGTGCAGAGGACCCAGGGCACAGAGCCACCCCACCGGGGAGCTCACAGGTCAACCAGGACCACAGAGGGTGGGCGCCCCCTCAGCCAGGCGAGGCCCGAGGACTGCCCCACTACCCACCCAGCCTGCTCTGCACAGTCCCTCCACCTCATGCCCATCACCACGGCACCTGGCCGGCTGTCCACCCCGCCACCTTCTAGTCTCCTCAAGGCCCCGCTGCCTGAATCCTCGCACTCCACCGAGATGAATCCAGAGAACACAAGATGCGCCACTTAACCATCTTTAAGAGAAGACTTCGTCGGGGTTCTGTGCTGGACAGTGGTGCCAGCTGCTCACTAATCCCACGGCATGTCGACCACCCACCCGCAGCTACCCTCCCATCTCCTGCCACCGCTTTCTGCGGTACGGACCTGGTCACCTACCTACCCCTCCGGGGCCCATTCTTCCCACTTGTATTGACATTTTAATACACCTCACATATTTAATCACATTTTCCTAAGAAGCCCTTTCTTTTCCTCTAGGTCTTTAATTTTACTTGTAGAGTTATATAAAGTGAAATAGTTAAATGAAATTTCCTTTTTAAAATAGTTTAATTTTCTTCCAATTTTCTTTTTACATCCTTTTTTAAAAATATTTTTTCTAGTTGTTGATGAACTTAATTTTAATTTTATTTGTTTATATGGGGTGCTGAGAATCTAACCCAGTGCCTCACACATGTGAGGCAAGTGCTCTCCCACTGAGCCCCGGCCCCGGCCTACTTTTTTCATTCTGTGCTGGGTCTTGTTGGCTCTTTCTTTCTTTACCAGGCTCATGAGAGACGCATCTCTCTGGTGAGTCCCGGCACCGGCTCTGGGGCTTCTTCATGCTTTCTGTGGCTCAGTGGCTCTGCTTTCTGTTTATCTTTTACCTCCGTCATTCTCATCTGTAGGTCAGTTTTCCGTCACTGTGACAACATACCTGAGAAAAGCCACTTAAAAGGTAGAAGGACTTATTTTGGCTCCTGGTTTCAGACACTTCAGTCCATGCTGTGTGGCCCCAGCATGATGGGCCTGTGGTGAGACAGGACATCATGGTGGACGGCCCGTGGCAGAGCAGGGCTACTCATGCCTCCGAGCAGCAGAGGGGGAGGAAGAGAGAAGACCTTGTCCCTAAGGGCCTGTCCCCCCCAGGACCCACTCCCTCCAATCCCACTGCCTGTAGCCTCCACCACCTCCCAGTGGTTCCTTCAGCTATGAATCCACCAAATGGATTAATCCACCTCGAGGTGCTACCACTCACTTCCCCCAAGGCCCACCCCTGGACACTCCTCGACACGGGAGCTTTGGAGGACATTCCAGATCCAAACCATAGGATCTCTTTTCAAAAATCCTTTCCGAGGGTGACTGACCAAGGCCGGGTCTTCGGCCTCTCTTGTCCAGTAGCGAGTGTACTTAAGGTTGTCCTGTGTCCCTTCGCGGAATCCCCTTCCCACGCTCTCGGATCAGCCTGATTTCAGCTGCCATTCCTTCAATACCCAGGATGTTGCAAGGTCTGTCTCCCAGAGCCACTGCCCTCCTCACTGTCACCGTGAGAGCGCCCCGGGTTTCACTGGGTGTGTCCCCGCAGAGCAAAAGCCACGCCCAGCAGCCTTGAACCAGGGTGGCCTGTCGGCCCGTGAGCCTTCTGGCCAATGGGAAGCCAGCAGAAGTGTGGGCGGAGCCTGTCGGGCACCTTGTGGGGCGAGCAGTGCGGACCTTGCGGGCGGCTCAGCTGGGGTCACCCAGGAGCAGGACCAAGACCTGGGCCCTCGCAGGGGGTCCTGCTGCTGACCGCAGTCCCGACGTTCATGTGGGAAGTAAGCCTCCCGCGCAGGCCGCTGCCCTGGGGCGCAGGCGCGGCTCAGCCTCTTCTCCAAGTGGAGAGGAAGAGAAAACTTAGGAATCGTAATTTTCCTAGAATATGATGAGTAAAAATATCTACCTTTTAAATTTTTCTTTGTAATTAAGTGCATTTCCCATTTTTTTAAATTGCTAAATGAGTCTTTGAAAAAATATAGCGTCTACTTCAAGTTGGAGAAGTTTTAGGAATGTATGAAATTGAATTTGCAGACATGTGGTCCGTGTCTCCAAACCTGACTGATCCTTTGCCGTCCACCACGTCGGTCTGGCCCTGAGAACAGGCCTTGCCGTCCCCGCTGGGCCCTGCGGCCATGAGGTTCTCCTGGGCTTTGGGAACTTGGCTGTGTAGCTCAGTGGTGGGTGACAGATTCATCATGTTATTTTATTCACGCGTCGTTCTCGTCATTGTCCTCCGTTCCTTGCCCACTTAACGCTTGGACCCTCGTTTCTAGCTCTGGTGCTGATCATGGGCCCTCCGTCCCCCGTCACGTGTGAGTGGCATCTCCAGACACCTCTGTATTTTCAAGCACCGTCACCTGTCTGTAGCGCCCTTCTTTCTGGTCTTTTTGGGGGAGCACAGCTCACCCCGTCTGCTTGTAGGGCGTCCACCAGCAACATGACCACTTCTTATTGCGGATCCTGAGTGTCGGGGCTCTGGGGGCTCCAGGGCAGAGCCCCTTCCTCTGGGCGCTTTGTGGACATCACAAAGCTTTCAGTGACAGATGGCACACCACGGCCATGGACACTCCCTCAGTTTCATGAGTGTCCCCCAGAGGCCCATGTGTTGCTGATGTGAACCCGGGAGGTCTGCTGGGAGTAGGCCTGGTGGGAGGTCCTTGGGCACTAGGGGGTGTCCTCAAGAGAGATCGTGGGACCCCGCCATGCTCTTGTCTGTGCTTCCTGGCAAGAGCTGTGACGCTCACTGTGATAAGTGTTCTGGCCACGGCCACTTGCCCTCACCAGAGGTCAAACCAGTGTACCCACTTGGTCTTGAACCTCTGAAATGGTGGGCCCCATAAACCTCCGTCTCCACCAAGTCAGTGCCTCTGCCATCGTGCTGTAGTGACCTGCGCTGACCAGCACGGCCTGAGACTCCTTCCCTCCGGTTTGGGAACCTCCTGGGCTTCCTGCAGGGCCCGCTGCGGCTTTGCGGTCCCTTCCAATCCACCCGCTGCTCTTCCTCTTCCTCTCTTTCTCTGTCGCTCGCCCTGGGGCTGCTGCTGGCCCCAGCTCTCCTCTGCCCGCCTCCTCCTGACAGACACGCTGCATCCTGAGTTCTTCTTCCACCTCGTCCTCCCCACGCAAATTCAGAATCCAGGGACATGTGTCTCTCCTGAGGTTCAGCCAACAAATCAGGATTTTTAGATCCTCGTTGAGGTGGGTGTCCATCTCCTGGAGCAGAGCTGCCTCCCAGGGGCTGTGGGTCTTTGCTGCCGTTGCAGCGTGGTCTTCCCACGGCCTGGATGAGGCAAAGCCAGCCCTGGAGCCTGGGTCCCCAGTGGGCCACCTTCCAGAGCCACAGCAGTGATGCCCTCGAGCTGCCGTCTGGGCCTGCTGGACAGCTGGGATTCCACAGCAGCCACCAAAGGGCCTCCCGCGAGCCACCTGCAGACTGTGGGCATCACGAGGGAGGCTGCAGAGCATGTCAGGCCCTTGTCATCCCCAGCCCGTCCCCAGCTCTTGCCACAGCCCCCCGTACCACCTGCCCACAGCTCCCTGACCAGCTCCCTGACCAGCTCCCTGTCCTGTCCCCTCCCCCAGCCAGCCCCAGTCCCTGACTTGAACTAGAGACTCCACTGATCATGTCCACCTCAAACTCCTGGCCTGACAGCTCTTCCCTGGACAGTGTGAATGGGCAGGGTGGGGGCCGTGGCTGCCCCGTGCACGCGCCTGCCAGAGGGGCTGGGCAGGCAGGACGGGCCTCTCTGCTGCACCCCGCCTGTAAGGCAGGGTTTGGGGTCCCTGCTCCATGACTGGAGGGATGCCAGAGGACCTTCGCACAGTGACCCACACGTGGGAGGGCCAAACAAATCCTCACATCAGCAGCACCAGAGGCCCAGGCCAGCGGTACAGGCCCTGAGAGTTGAAGACGCCCGCCAGATGCGCCAGATCACTCTCAGAGGCATGTGTCCTGCGCTCGACAAGCTGGGAGCCACTGTCCAAATGTGAGACACCGTGACTGGTGGCCACCAGAGCCCTGCCCTGAGCCTCCCCCACAGGTCACGCCCGGTGCCAGCAGTGGGCCTGCTCCTCGGCGTGGGCCGTGCACCCTGAAGCCTCCCACACAGAGCACAGGCTGCCCGGGGCCAGGGGACAACGCTGGCTGGTGGGGCGGGGATCACGTGGGACACTGTTTCCTGTGCGGTCACCTCACCTAGGCCTGCAAATCTAGGGTCAGCGATATGGCCAGGAGCAGGCGGGGGCCCGCTGCGGCAGATGGGCCTCTGCCCTGGGACAGCCTAGGTCCCTCAGAGTTAGGTGAGGTCGGAACTCCAAACCTCACGGTGTCCCCTGACATGGGATAATCAGATCGCAGTGAGGTCATCAGGGGGGCTGAGAGGAGATCAGGACCCAGAGACTCCACAGGGACACAGTCAGAAGGTGGCCCCAAGCCAAGGAGAGGTCTCAGGAGGAACCAGTCCTGCCCACACCTGGATTCTGGCTTCCAGCCCCCGGAGCCCACCTTCTCCGCAGCATTCACTGACGAAGTTACATAGCTCCTGCCTGGTGGACCCCAGGACTGACGGATCCCCTGATGGCCAGAGGTGGACCAGGGGTTCCCCGCCTGTGGGGAACATGGACCAGGAGTATCCCTGGACTCAAGCTGGTGCATAATGAGCCAGAGAGGGAGGAAGCCCATCCTGCTGCAGTCAGCCCCACAAGAGCCTGCGAGCCTCCCCTGTGACCCTCCTGGACAGTGCTGCAGGGCCCAAGGCTCCGGCCAGCTGTCCTCCCCTTGGGGCCACCTCTACCCAGCCCGGCTCCTCCCGTTCCGCCCTATTCTTCTCCTTTGTCCTCCAAGGTGCTCAGCCTTCAGTGGCAGGACACAGAGCTCAGCTCCTGCCGTGGGCAGGCACCACCCCCTCCCCCCAGCCCCTACCCTGCCTCAGTTTCCCCACCTGTGAAGCCAGTTTGTGCCTAGGTGGTCAGGAAAGGCCAGCTCCCAGTGGGCCCAGAAAAAGTGCTGTCTGTCCCAGCCCTGGTGCTGGGCACTCATGGGCAGGCGGAGCCTCGCCAAGGTCCAGCCCGGGGACGGGGCTGCATGTCCACCCCCAACAGGGCCAGCCCATCCCTCCCTGGACGGCTACTGCAGGTCTGACCTCGTGGTGAACACAACCCTTTAATGGAGCCGCAACGGCTTTGTACCAGGTCTGTGCCAGATAAAACCGCGAGCCCGGGCTCGGGGTGGGCCGGGTCTCCGCACCGCGGGGGCGTGGACGGTGCCCTAGTACTTGAGCAGCCAGCGCGGCCTGTGCGGGCTCAGGGACGTGAAGTAGGACCACCACCAGGGCTTGCTCCCTCCGGCCGAGGGCTGCCTGCGCGCCCCGAGGGGCTCAAGGTCCAGCTGCGGGGGCTGGTCCCGCAGGCCGGCACCTCCCAGCGGGTCCCGAGATGCAGGCACAGTTCTCTGAAGTTCACGGGACAGCTTCTTGTGTCCTGTCCCCAGAGGCTGGAGAATGAAGTCCACACGGCCTGCCTTCCTCATCCGGAGGGGGATGGTGACTCTCTTCATGACTTTGGAGTAGCCAGGGGCTTGGGCGATGACGATGTGGGAGCCGGGGGGCAGCAGTCGCCAGTAGTCACCATCCGAGGCTTCAAAGAGAGGGAAAATGGCTCAGCCGGCGGCCCCACGAGGAGGGCGCGTGCGGGAGGAGGCTGGTCAGCCTGGGCCAGGCACGCGGACCCCACACCTGCTCTGGCCTCTGCCTCTACCCGGCAGGTCCTTCCCACCTCTCAAAGCCCTGCTACGGACTCCTCCTGGGAAGACCTCACGGACGCCCAGCCCCCAAACACACGGGAGCACCCGTCAGCGGACTGGACCGCCCAGCTGCGAGGCCCCTGAGGCCGGCGGAGCCCACACTGGCCAGAGGATGGACAGAGGGCCCCGCCCACCGGAGCCAGCAGCCACTGCAGGCACCCCCACGGCCCCTTTGTCCGCGCGGTCCCAGGGGGAGGCCAGGAGGGTGCTCACCTGTGGTGACATCATGGCGGATGCCTTTGACCAAGATGCGGGCGTTCTTGACCGGCTGGCCAAATCTGTCCATCACCACGCCCTTGATGCCCCGGTGCACCTGAGAGGGGAGGCAAAAATGGGCTCATGCTCCCGGGAAGCCCAGGCCGCCCGCCAGCCCCGCCAGCCCCCTCAGGGTCTGGGGTCTCTGGGGAGCCCTCCGGTGGCACCCTGCTCCGCCACCCTTGCTGCATGGTTATGAGGAGCTCCCTCCTCCCTGGGCCTCCGTTATGCTCAACGGTGAAATGAAGTGACAGGAATCCACCCTGGCACGTTCCCAGTGTGTGAATGACCCTGCGGTTCTACCTGTGGTCTGCCTCCACCGCCTGCCTCCACATGGAGATGACCTGGCCGGTCCACCTACAGGTGTGTCTGAGCCTCCGCCCAGCCTCCCAGCTACAGCCAGCCTCCAGAGTTCCCTCAGGACAGAGGCTCGTGGGCATCAGGGAGGACACAGGGCAAGGTCTTGGACCTCGTGACAGCCCTGGAGGACCCCCAACCCACTCTTGACCAGTGAGCTGCCTCGCACTCAGCACGCTGTCCTGCCTGAGCACGATGACCCACCCCATATCGCTGAGGACGGGACCCAGGACTGTGGAGGAAGACACAGCGCACTCGGCCCTGGTGTGAACTGGTCCCAGCCAGGTCCCCCTGCTCCTGTGACGTCCAGTGCCACCGCCCAGGGCTCTCGGCCTTGGGAGAGCCAGGAGCTTCTCTGTGCCTCATTTTCTCTACTATAGAATGGGGGCGGGCAAAGCCAGAGCCGCCGCCGGCCCTGCTGCAGGCCTTCCCTATGCCCCGCTGCCCCAGGGGGAGCAGATGTGGGGACTCCACCCAGGGTGGCCGCCCAGGTTCACCTGTGGGAAACCCAGGGCAGGGGGCCATCAGAGCAGCCCTCAGCCTGGGCAGCCCCTATGACTGCCGACCCTCTGCACCCTCGGTGGCCTCAGAGGCCTAACACAGCTGGACCCCTGTGAAGGGCTCCACAACCCCGTCTGCCTGTGCTCTGGCCAGGTCCCCGCTGCCGGAGAGGATCCAGGAGACGAGGGAGGGCACGTGAGTCCTGATGTCAGGGTCTCCGCCTCCTGATCTGCTCCAGTGGGGCAGGCCACCCTTCCCCGGCTTGTGCCCACATGTGGACCTGGGTGTCCACGGCCTGCAGCCCAGTGGAGCGGACAGGGACCATCCCACGTGGGCTTGTTTAGGTGGACGGAAGGGAGGAAGTCAGGTCCTCAGGGGTGGGAGGTGGTGAGGACAAAGGGATGGCGTGACAGACCATGTCACACAGCTCATCGGGGGCTCGAGGGGTACGCAGAGTCCCCACCAGGCTTCAGGGCTCAGCCCCACCTGCCGGTCTCCCCTCTGCTCTGCGGACCCCTCCAGCTCCACGTTGCTGTGCCACCCAGACCTCTATCCTCCGTCTTTGCCCCTCCCTCAGAGCGCTCTGGTCAGCTTCCACAGCCGCTGGCCACCCCCCTTCCAGTCCCGGTTGCTGTCCTCCTGCAGGAAGCCCTCCCTGACCCCAGCCACACCGGGGGCTTCCTCGGGGTCCCGTGGCCCTGGGCTCCCTGAGACATTCCTTGGCTCCCCGCCCCAGGGGAGAACAGGCCGGGCACACAGGGGCGCTGCGGGGGCTCCCCCACACCCTGGGCCCGGCTCTCTCTCCCATCCAGCCCTCCTGGGCGGCCGGGGCGTGGCACTCTCAGAGAGGAAGGCAGCCCTCCAGCCCACGGGCGCTGCAGACTCCCTGGCCTGCCCAGCATCACATGGAAAAGCCTCAATTGGCCACGACAGGCTCGATCCTTATCAGAAGCCTGCGCCGGCTTTGCTGGGGGGGGCCGTCTCGGGAGCAGCCGTGCGCCGGCCACCCCCAGCCACACGCCATTAAATCTTCATATCCCAGGACTTCATGTGCAATATCCACGGAGCAATCCCAGCTGCTCTGAGACTCCTTAAAACTCATTTCCACCAGACAGACACGGAATGAAACGAGCACCCGGGGCCTATCTCAGGAGGAGGCTGCCCCCGGAGCAGTAGTGCAGCCGCCAGTTAGGAACCTGAGCAGGGCGACATGCTCCGCGGTCACTTGAGCTGTGCTTTCCTCCTGCCCTGGTGCTCCTGCACAGGGAGGCTCTGCTCCCAACCTACCTGGAGGAGGGTTCCCGAGCTTTCTAGAAAGGAGGGTTCTTGGGGACTACTGGAGTTTGGGGACAGACAGCTCCAGGGCCACACTGGACCCTCTGTCTCCTCCTCTGGATGTCTCCTAGCCCTGGGGCCCCAGAGCAGCACCAGGCCTCTCCCAAGCCCACCTCTAAGTGGGCGGCCCTGCATCCGCCACGTGCTGTTGGCGCCAACTGCGAAGCAGCCTGCATTCCGACCAGAGAGCCTTTCTCCCCCAGGGCCGGCTTCCTACCGGACACCTGGGCCCACAGGGGATCGGGTGTTCTTGCACATCGCGGAGGACATCCACCAACCCCAGGACCCTGTCGTCTTCCGCGTGGCTTCCCCAGGCCCCCTTGAAGCTTGCAGCACTTTGTCTAGGCTGTGCTGGGCGAGGGGGTGGGCACTGGGCACCAGGCCCCCAGCTGTTTGGGGGAGGCCTTGGCTCTCTGGTTCAGCAGGATCACCGTGGCTGTGTTCCCTGCCATCCCCACTCACCACCTACCTACCTGTGTCCAGGTGGCCTTAGCCCTGGCAGTGGTATGCCTCAGGCAGGCCACCTCTGGACCCAACCTCTGACCGTCCACTCCAGCCTGCTCAGGCAGGCCACGTGGACCCTGCTCCCCTGAGCCGTCACCTCATCCCCGCCCCATTCTCACAGCCATGGTCCTCACTCCAGCCATAGGATCCCCGAGGGACCCCACCACCCAGGAGTTCTTACACGTGGCTCTCTCTGCCCAGCCCTCTGTCTTGTCCCCTGATTCCTCCTTCCCCAAGACATCAGCCACCTCCTCCGGGAAGGCCCCTGGCTTCCAAGGCTGGGTCAGTGCCTCCGGGCTGCCTGGCTCCTGTGCTCCCTCTCGGGGGAGACCCTTGCTCCAGGGGAGTCTGACTAGTCCCCTGGCGTCCCCAGCACCCCCAGGGCACATGGAGGAGGGGGCTGGAGAGCCTGAGTCCTGAACGAGTGGAGACGAGGAGCCCCCCCGGGCGAGCCTGTCCCCCAGGCCCCGCTCACCATCTCCACGAAGCTCAGAAGGGACTCCTTGTTGTTCAGCCAGAGCCCATAGAGGGCCTCCTCCGGGGGGAACTTCACGCAGCCCAGCTCCACTGTGATCTCAAAGCAGTTGCTGTGCAGGTAGTTGAAGTCGGACATGCCTAGGCACAGGGCCCGGCCGTCAAGACAGGGACCGGCGAGCACGCAGGTGCTGGGGGACTCTCCCCGCCCCACAGACGGACAGCTGAGGCACGGGGCACGGAGGGCTCTTGCCAGGACCCCAGAGGAGGACTTGGAACCTGACAGGTTAGTGGTGAAGCCCACGGGCTTTGCGTCTCCCCACCGTCTGGGGCGATTCCCCAGGAGAAGGCAGCGCCTGGGGTACACGGGCCCCTGCACCCCATCCACGGGCCTGCCCTGGCCTCAAGGCCCCAGGAGTCTGGCAAGAACAATTATGTCCATTTCCCTGGACACTGGCCCAGCAGCAGCCCAGAGACATCTTAGCATCTTCACTTTCCCGGGGGCCTGTGGGCCCGGAAGAGCTGGACGCCCGCAACCACCCAGCGGCAGCTGGGAGGACTGCGGCTCCCGCCCCCACTCACTGGGCTCCAGTCTCCTGGCCAAGAGAAGCCACGCTGCCCAAGAGCAGGACTGGGTGGACAGCAGGATAAGGCCACACTGTGCCAGGGGCAGCCGGGAGCCCATGCTGCGGGAGCTCAGGGTCTCCTCTGAGCCCCCACAGTGCACTAGTGTTGTGACTCCCCCCCCCCCCCCGTCTACAGTTCCCAAGGCCTTGCCACCTGGGACTCATCTGGCCCTGCCCACGGGCCCTGTCAGCTGGGAGGGGAGTCCAATGGCCTCTATCAGCCCACCCTACCCTGTGGGTCCTTTGAAGAATACAGAACAGAGCCAAGACCCAGGCTGCCGGCCTCTGGCTGGGGTCAGAAAGCCCACGCATCTGGTCCTGCGAGAGGAGGGCCTGGGCCAGTATGGACAGCAAGGGGCCCTGCCCACAGCTATGCAGAGCTCCCAAGCAGGAGGAGTGGGCAGGTGGGGAGATGGGCTTGCATCCTGAGTCCCAGCCCCGCCACTCGTGGCCGCCAAATGAGAGCCCGTCTTTCCCTCGTCCTCATCTGGAACAAATAACAAGTGTTTGGCTGGCACATGGGACACCAGCTATGGGAACACCGTGGGCTGGGCCTGGGGGCGCCCCCGGGGCGTGTGGTAGCTGTGGGCTCCACACTGTCCCTGTGGTCCTGCAGCCAGGGCAGTGCCAGTCAGTCAGAATGCAGGTGCCCAGGTAAAGCTGAGGCCAGAGAAATGACCAAGTCCTGGTGTAAGTCGCCCCACGGGCCTCCTCTCCGCCCGCGTGCCTCCCGCGCCCGCACAGATATGGTACCAGAAAATCTTTGCTGTCTCTGAAAGGCCGGCCTAACTGGGGTCCAGGAGTGGCCTGCCCGCCCTCCATAGCCCTGAAGGGCAAGCGCATTGGCGATGCGTGGCACGTGACCCGGGGCTTTTCAGAAAGTAAGCCACAGCAACAGCCACTGAGGGAGGCCCAGGGTGGCCCCCCACATCCCTCCGCTGCGTGAAGACCCTCAATGACCACCAAGCTGGCCCCCAGCTCTTCCCACCCGACCACCCGGCCCAGAGCTTCCCGGCCTTGGGCTCTGGCCTCCTCCCACGTGGGTCCTGCGCCCACCGCCCGCAGAGCCGCACCTCCCGTGAAGCTGTACCAGTCCGCCCCGTTGATGACGCTGCCCTGCTTCCGGAAGTTGCCCCCGCACCTGCCCTCCGACCTGTCCATCATCATAGGGTGGACGTCGGCGTAGGCTCTGGCCAGCAGCTTGAACATCTGGAAAGGAGACAGAGAGAGCTCTCCTCGGGCCAGGCCAGCAGGGCAGGGGCTCTGCAGGTGCCCTCAGAACTGGGCGGGGCCCAAAGCACAGGCAGGACAGGGACGGTGCACAGGCTGGGTCCCCTGCAGCCTCGGGGCAGTGCACTGGGTCCCTGGATGGCACAATTGCTGGGCCACCGTCTTCTGAGGGGAGAGGGCACACTGCAGTCAGCCTTGCAGTCCGCCGCGCTTCCTATGGGTGGCCTGGAGGGGCTGCGGCAAAGGCAGGAGGCTGGGAGTAGGGGTCGGAGGAGAGGAGGACTTCTCATCCCAACAGACATACACAGTCACTGTCCCCCGCACAGCCCACAGGGGCCAGCCAGCACCTTCAGCTGCGGGGACTCAGCCTGCAGGAAGCCCCTCTCTGGCCACCACCAGCCGGCCAAAGCCACGTGCAGTTTCCACATATGGTGAGGGACCCTGGACACACCTGTAGCACCTCCCAGCCAGCCTGTGCCTGGCCTGGACACCTGCCTGCCCAGAGCTTCCCACACAGGCCCCCTCCTGAGGCAGGGTCCAGGTCCTCTCCTGGGGCAGGGTCTCTGTCATCTGTCAGTCCTGGGCTGGACATGGGGCCTGGCCCAGTGAGAGCCCCTCCAAATGTGGGCCAGATGGATGATGGGGCGTCCTGCACTGGGGCTGTTGGGGCCCCATGGCCTGGGGACTCATCTGTCCTGGGAGGGGGATGCTCTGTCAGAAAGGAGGACACAAGAAGGGTGGGTGGGT
>NW_026000108.1:3136300-3150720 GCF_001458135.2 Marmota marmota marmota
GACAGGGTGGGTGGGGGTCAGAATGAGGTCTCTCCCTGGTGGGGTCAAGGGACCTGGAGCCAGGACCTGGGGTCCCCAGAGGGGATGCTGTCTGACCCCAACTTGTTCCCATAGTCACAAACCAGGCACCCCAAATCCACCCCACTGTCTTTGGCCCTGAGGTAGCAGGGCAGGACTGCTGCCCCACCATGCATGGACAGGTCGCCCTCACCTGGGGGCACCTGGGTGTCCTCCACGGAGGGTGCGTCAGGTGAGCCCTGCCACCCCACGAAGCAGCCGTGGGTCTGGGGGTGGGGGTGGCACCGGGACACTCTGCACCCCAGGACCTCCCAGCCCTCCGTCCTCGCCCTTCCTGTCCCAGGCCTGACCCTGGGCTCCGAGCCTCAGGCAGGGCTTGAGACAGGGGGTCCGTCTGAGGCCAAAGGGGGCAGGCAGGGCACAGACAAGAGGACTGCAGATACAAGGAGGGGCGGACGGGCTGCTGGAGAGGGTGGTATGGCACAGGGACCTGGGCACGATCCAGGGCCATGGGGTACCCCTGCTGGGAGCCCGGGGGACTGCTACCCTCTCCCTGGGGGCAGGATCCAGCTCCAGGGCAGTGTGGAGGTGAGAGGGACGCAGCGGGCCTGGGGGCCTTGGACATTGCCCAAGGCACTGGCACTCGCCCAGGACATCAGGGAAGTTTGGGAAAAGCCCACCTCAGGACCCCGCCAGCTCCACCTCACGTCCCCCACCTGCCCCTGGGCTCTGGGCTCCACAGAGACCACTGCTGCGACAGCTGGTGGCCCAGCCTCATGTCTCCTGACTTGTTGAGGTGAACCTTCCCCTCGGGGCAGCTCTGCCCTCTGAGGCCATGGAGCTGAGCCCATGTGGAGGAGCGCCTGCTGCCGCAGGACAGTTGTTGCCTCTGCTCTCTGAGGGCACCAGGGTCCAGGCAGGGCCAGCCCTGGAGGCCACCCGGCCCCTGGGGTGCTTCCTGAGGTCTGAGCCCAGCACCCCCTGCCCTTGGCTGGTGCGGGTGTCAGTCGATGAATGCAGGGAGCGAGGGAGGGCGTGGGGGCTGGAGGGGAAGGACAGGTGACCCAGGTGACCCAGCGGACGCGGCCCTGCCGTCACTCTTGTACTCAGAGGTGGGCTGCGGGCTCCTCCTGGGCCCCTCTGCAGGTGGCCCTGACGCCTGGCTCTGCTCATGCTGCCACCTGTACCTTCACTGTCCCTGGCTGCCCCTCGCCTGGAAACCCTCAGCTCATCTTGGGCCCCGCTGGGGAGCCCCTCAACCTAGGCCAGGCCAGGGCCCACGGACACTCGCACAGCACACGGGCACAGGCCTCTGTGACGTGTGCACACGCCCTGCCCCGCAGCCTCTGCTCTCAGTCTACCCACCTGTCCTTCTCGTGTCCTCCTCTTCTCCACCACAGACTGAGGACCTGATAGCCTAGTGGCCGCTGGGGGGCAGGGTGGACCACCTATCCTGGTGGCCTCAAAGAGAGCAGGGCCTGCATGCCCTCAGCAGGGAGCCAGTGGCTGGAGCCTGCCCACCCTGGACAGGGCCCTCCATCCCTGGACACTGCCTCAGGAGGCAGGGCAGCCTGGCTCGTGACTAAGCCCAGAGGTCAGGCCTGCCTGGGCCACACCTGGGGGCAGGGAAGGGCTTCCAGCGTTCAGCCGATTAGCTGGGCAGATGGAGGGCTGGCCTGGGATGCGGGCTCACCAGAGGCAGGTGGCTGTCTAAGCTCTGGAACCCCGGCTCATCTCAGCCCCGCTGGGGAGGCCCTGAACCCAGGCCAGGCCGCAGCCCACCTCAGGTCACTGCCCCCAGCCTCAGTTCTCTGGCCCGTGCAGTGGGAAGCACCAACTCCCACGCCCTCTCCAGATCAGCCAGGGCCTCAGTGGGCCCCCAGGAAAAGGGGACGGCGGCCAAGGGCTTGGGGTGGGCCATGCGCGCTGCAGCACTGCCCTCTGCTGGCCACGTCCAGACTTGCACCCTCCCCAAGGGTAGGGGGCAGGAAACACTCTGGAGGCCACTGGACATGGGCCCAGGAGACTGCTTCCTGCTGGGCGGGGGCCTTCTGGGAGAAGGGGGTCCTGTGCACAGAGGCCCTCGGGCTCCAGTGAGCCCAGAGCAGGTGGCCCCGGCCGGCCCGCACCTGCCCAGGCTTCCTCTGCTCACCTTCTCGTCAGGCGTGGGGGAGAACATCTTCACCTCCAGAGGGTGCTTGGAGAAGTCGAAGGGGTAGGACACCACCAGGTCTCCCCCGTGCAGGCTGGCTGAGAGCACAAAGGGGGCCGTCCGCATCCACTTCATGATGGCCTTCGTCTCAGGAGCCACCTGCCCAGGGCGGAGGAGCCACTTTCAGGGCTGGGCATGCCTGCTGACCACGCCTGCCCAGGGCCCCAGCTGAACTTCAGCCCAGCCTTTCCTACTCTGTCCAGCGTCCAGCAGGCCCAGGTGGGCCTCCGCCTGGAGCACATGCTTGCCTCCCAGGGATGGGGGGGGGTGGGCAGGCCTTGGCAGGGCCAGATGCCCTCTGGGGCCTCTGCACTCTTGACTGCCCTTGTCCCTGCACTGAGCTGCGATGCCAGCTGCAGGTGCACCTGTCCAAGGACAGCCAGCCCTCAGAGGAAACAGCCTGGTCCCACTCAGTCCCTGAGCACCCAGCACACAGCAGGTGCTCGGCACAAGCCAACAAAGAGCAAGCGGGGGTGGGGAGACACTGTCAGAGGTTCCTGCCTGGGCCAGGCAGGGGCCAGAACTAGGTGCTTCCCACACATTATTCCCTGACTCCCACCAAGCCAGCAAGGCTCTCCCCATGGCACCAGGGCACACTGAGGCTCGGGGGGCCAAGGTGCCTTTTCCCCAAGGAAGGACGACCCAAGAGTCCCAGATAGCTAGGAGCCCTGTGGAGGCCTCAGCTGCACTGGAGCCCCGGGCAGACACGGGCAGCAGCGCTCCTACCTTACCCCACCAGTAGTGCTCCGGGATGGGGATGTGGTCAGTGCGCGTGCCGCGGACGGAGGCCAGCCGGTAGTATTCTGACGTCAGGTCCGGGAAGTTGCGGTTCAGGTCCAGGTTCTGCGCATTCTGCCTCCCGCTCGTCCATCCGTTGTACCCGGCACCCTGCAAACACCGGCAGCCCCAGGGAGGTCAGCACAGCCCGGCAACTCCTTCTAGACAGAGGCCCCGAGGGCAGGGGCTGGAGCCAGGAGCTGTGGGTCCCCTCTGACTCTCAGCAACGGGCAGGGCAGCAGCATGACCAGCAGAGCCACCCTGACCTCCTCAACTCCCACGATTTTCTGTCGTAAGCATCTCCTCCTCAGCACAGAATGATATGGGCCTGCCCTGCCCCCAAAGCAGGACCTGGCCAATATTGATCCCTGCCAAGTCCTTGTCACCCGGAAGTGTAGACACAAACAGACCCTCCGCAGCAACGAGGGAATGAGATGGTGTCGAGGGCAGCAGCCACCACCGGGTGTCAGGGATACTCACCTCTGCAGCAGCCACCTCATAGCCGTCGGGGTTCATGGAGGGCAGCAGGTGGATGCGGGTGGTGTTGATCAGGCGCTGGATGCGGGGATTGCCCAGCAGGTACTCGGAGCACAGGTACTGGGCCAGGTAGATGAGCATCTCCCGCCCCACCACCTCATTGCCATGGATGTTGCCAATGAGTTTCACCTCGGGCTCCACTGGGGAAAGAGATGCCAATTTGGGCATCATCTCAAACCCTTGGGGACCCCACTTAGCAAGGGTGAGCAAATGCACCTGCACCAGTTCACACTTGTTTGGACCCAAGAACCTCTGCATGACGAGGGCTCCTGGAGGAGTCACCTGTTGAACTGATTTCTTACATTTAACCATAATTATTAGCATGACAAACCAAGGATACTACTAATATGATGGGTGTCATTCATTCCTGTGACTCATTGATAGTCACTTTCTATGTTTGCACGAGTCAAACACATTAGTGCTCAGCTGGGAAGGCAGCTGTCCCTGGGAGGGATGGGTGGAAGGAGGAGTGGGTGGATGGATGGATGGGTAGACGTATGAGTGAGTGGATGGGTGAGTAGATGTGTGAATGGATGGGTGGAGGGATGAGGGGAGGGATGGGTGGATGAATGGATAGGTGGGTAGATGGATGGATGGATGGGTGGGTAGGTGGAAGGGTGAGTGGATGGTGGAGGGATGGATGTGGAGAGATGGGTGGATGGGTTGATGGATGGANATGGGTAGAGGGATGGATGTGGAGAGATGGGTGGATGGGTTGATGGGTGGAGGGATGGGTGGATGGATGAGTGAACAGATGGGTGGATGAATAGGTGGTGGGTGGGTGGATGGATGAATGGATGGGTGGGTAAGTGGAAGGGTGAGTGAATGGGTGGGGGGATGGATGTGGAGAGATGGGTGGATGGGTTGATGGATGGAGGGATGGGTGGGGGGATTGTGGGAAGAGGAGTCAATCAGGCCTAGCAGCTTGTTTGCTGCGTGACTGGGGAAGTTGCTACTCTTCTCAGAGCCTCACATTGCTCACGTGGAAATGGTGTCTGTCTCCTCAGCTCCGTGTGTCCCAACCCTCCAGCTATGGGAGGGAACACTTATGTCCCTTGATCTCCAGATCCCAGGGTATAAATGACCAGGAGGCCTTCCATGCCAGTCACCTCCCTGGGCCCTCTGCAGGTGTGGGAACAGGGCAGGTCTTGGAGATGGGTGCATCTGGGTGACCTATCACCCTTGGCAGGACACAGGGCCTTTGGGCTCCTGCTGGACACACTGCCTAGGATGACAGGATGCAGGGAAAGGCCCTGGGTCTGTTACCTACTTGTGAAGCCTAGGGCTGAATGGGGTTGATTCTGGGTTGATCCTGCTGACCAATGAGGCTGGGGCACGAGGATGAGGAAAGACCTGGACCCAGTGATCCCCAGAGGCCTGTGCCCTGGATGCTCTCAGTGCCCAGAGTGGGGGGACCACATGGTCACCCTGGTCTCACCGCACAGGAAGCAGGGGCTGCCCAGCCAGGAGACCGAGTCTCCCCTAGATTTTCACATGAAGCCAGCTGGAGGAGCTCTTGCAGCCTACAGCGGAGCAGAGTGATTCCTAGCTCCCTGCAAGAACGGTGGGACCCAGCATCTTCCACACTGCCCTCTGCTGCTGAGCACAGGCCGGCATGCACATGGACACGGCTGCTCAGGAGGAGGAGCTGCACCGTCCACATCGCCAGGTTGGAATCGTGTTCCCTGGGCAGTTTGGCAGGGCAGAGTTTGGATAGTGACCAGGACCCAGGCTGCACAGACCTGGCCGGGGCCTGGTGCTCAAGGGCAAGACTGGGACAGCAAGGACCAGGGACACAGGATGCCCGCCGACAGTGAGGCCAAGCTCCCGCAGCCACCGCAACCACCTCCCCAACTTGCAGCTCCTCGGGGACCTGACCCCCAGCTCCTAGAGGACAGGCCTCTGCCTTCACCGGACCCCCACGCTGCCGCCTGTTTTAAATTCCTGCTTGGTCTCCCGTCCATCCCTCTAGGCCTGTGTCCCTGTCATCATGAACAAAGCTCTTTTCCCATCACCAAGTGCTCAAGTGTAATGCCCCTGGGGAGATTCCCCAGGGGATGTGGCCACAAGACAGGTAGAGCCCCAAGTCTCGTCCAACCCTGATCCCCAAACACGGCTCCCCCAGCTGGTGCACCCCAAGGTCCAGCGGCCCAGAGCCCTTCCACAGATGCAGAACCAAGCCCAGCCCCTCCCTGGCACTTACTCAGCTCATGCTGGCCAGGGCGGCCCGAGAACTCGATGACCAGCAGGTCCTTGCCATCGAAGCTGCGCCCGATGCTATAGGTCTTGGCCACCTGGGCACAGCGTGTCGCTGTCCGCTTCAGCACCCGCACCATCTGGGCATAGGAGTGGTGGGCGAAGCGGATGAAGGTGGGCGGCAGGCCCGAGGGCAGGGCCTCCTCAGCCTCCAGGTCCCCTGGGGAAGAGAGGGTAGTGGGTGGCACTGCCCGCCTGCCAGCAGCCGCTCTGTCTGCACCCCAGCCTCCCTGGCACTGTCTGGGGACAAGCCCTCCCCCAGCACCCTCCCTCCTCACCCCCACACACCGCAGCGACTTGGGGGTGGGAGCAGTGTGTCCCCTCGGATGGCTCTGCCAATCTGCTTCTGTCTGTAATCAGATTCTTGTAGTAATCACTTATAACACCATCCACAGCGAGGACACGGCCAAGAGGCACACACAGCCCAGCCATAGCATTCCCCGGGCTGGCAAGACGTGGGGACGGGGTGACGACTCCCAGTGCAGCCAGCGGCAGGGACTAAGGGCCACCCCTGGGGCACCCAAGCCCACAGAGCAGCGCGTGGAACACCTTCAGCCCTGTGCCCTCGCAGCCCACTGACACCCTCTGAACCATGGGGCTCGCCCGCGGGGCACCCCGAAGCTCTCCCTGGTCAGCTCTCCCCGGTCAGCACCAGCATGAGTTAGCAAGCACAGTTCCAGAGGTTCCCTGTGGCCCGCATCCACTGCTGCACCCACTCCCGGCCGTCCACTGTCAGCGCCTCCACCAGGAGAAGGGCAGGGAGGCACCCGGGCGGGTGCAAGCAGGACCCCCTGCTCTCCCTCCCTGGAGCAGAAGCCCCAGGACACCAGGGACACTGCGCAGCCCCCGATGACCCCGCCCAGGGCAGCACTCCCTGCAGGCCACTTGGGGCCACAGTTGCTGCGGCCTTCCCCGAGTGCCACCCTGGCCTGCGGTTTGCTTCTGCTCAGAATGGCTGGGAGGAAGGAAGGCAGGTGGAACTGGCAATTTAGTGGTGGAGATGCCCAAAATAACCTCTCAGCCTCCTCCTCGGGCTTCCCCAGGACAGGGGCTTGGCCAGCCGGGGAGACGTCTGGATTCTTTCCCCAAACCCCAGGCCTCAGCAGCTGCTCGCTGCCCCCAAGCAGACAGCTCCTTGCCACCAGCACAGGGTCCCTGGGCCCGCCTCTCGCACCATGCTGAAGCCGTCAGCCTCCTCGGGGCAGGCCGGGCTCCAAGCACCCGGTCAGCCCTGAGCCCCCCACGCCCACCGACACGTTACCAGACACATGTCTGGGCCCCTCCCCAGCCATCCACCATGTGTCAGAGTGGAGTCCGGTACACAGTAGGAGCTCAAGACCTGCTGAGAAATGGACACATCGGTCCATCCACCAATGACTGGCCTGGGTCACTGCAGCCAAAGACCTTGGGCATCTGCCCTCCCATCAAGCCACGTCCATAGGAGACGCACTCCTCACACAGGAGGCCCCCCAGCCAGTGTGGCCACAGGCAGCTGGTCCCTCAGGATCCACTCCTACCCACCTGGGGCACAGAGACCTGTACCCCCACAGATCATAGCCAGGTAGCCTCTGGGACCCCCGAAGGTGCAGCTCACTAGCCCAGAGCTGCCCATTCCATCGCCCGGCTGGTTCCCAGGAGGACGGGCCTCCCTCTGCAGCCCCCTCCTGCCTCCTGCTGTCCACAGGCCCCACAGGCCACCTCCAGCAGTTCTCTCCAGGCCAGAACCCCTGGTGTGGCCTTCCCGGCCCAGCAACCCCAGGTTCACCTGGCAGCCTCCCGAGGGGCTCCCTGCCCACCTGGCAGCCCAGGTGCATGGCCGAGCACTGCAACTTTCCAGGGAAACACGGCCAAGGACTCTGTCCCCTGGGCCACCACGCCCATGTCCCATCTGCTTTCTGAGCACAGCCACCTCCACTGGGGGGCCCCTTCTGGGCCTCCCTAGAGCACTTGCCCCCCCCACCCCGTCACTAAGCCTCCCATGAGCCTGGGTCCGTGAAGAGGTGGGACGTTTTGTTGGGGGCTCTTCCTGGCACAGAGATGGTCCCCGTGCCACCCCCATGGTGGTTCCACTGAGCTCCCGCAGAGCCCCGAGGACCCCGTGGCCTCCCCTCACCCCGGAGCTTCTCCAGAGGGTCGTAGCAGCCTTCCTCCTCCCGGGCAAAGTAGTGGGCGCAGTCCAGGAAGTAGGGCCAGGCCATGTCGATGGCATCGAAGGCCGGCTGACAGGCCTCCCGCAGGCCCTCGCAGACGTGCCGGCAGGGTCTGCGCACACGGCTGCCCTCGCACCGGGGCGCCAGCACGGCACAGCCCAGCAGCCGCAGGTCAGGGTTGCACTGGCCCTCCAAGAGATGGTGCAGGACGCTCAGCAGGATGTACTCGGGGCTGGACTCCACCGCCTCCCGCGACCGCTGCTCCAGCAGGTTGGGAAAGGCAGTCTGGGTGTAGGCGGCGTCCGCACAGGAGCTGAGCTGCAGGTCCATGCAGGTGGCTGGGGAGGCAGGGTGGGCAGGTGACGTGATGACCTCAGCCCAAGAGGTCCACCCAGGGCCAGGGCCGCAGGGACGGGGCTACCAGAGTCTGGCACAAGGCATAAGGCTTTGCCTGTCCTGTGTCAGGGATCAGAAAGAGTGGGGTGCTTCCTGTTCAGCTTTTCTCTCTGCTCAAAGCATTCTATCTAGGACATTGACTTTCAGGCTGGGACTGCTTTCCGAGTTCTCTGAAGTCTGGGCTCTCCATGGAGAATACACCAGTCGCCCAAATCCGGCAGGAGAGCCTCGGCCTCAGGCACCAGACCCGAGCACATTCCTGCGCACCTGGGACGCTTCCAACAGCATCCCTTGAGATGGCCCTGCCCCACCTCTTCACTAAAGGACACTGGGACCAAGGAGCTCACCAGGCCCACAGGCCCACAGAGCTGCACCAGGGGGCTGGGGTGTGGCCAGGGTAGAGCACCTGCCCCCCAAAAGAAAGCCTGTCACTTCAAGGCCTGCCCTCGGCCCTCTGGAGCAGACCGCGGGAGGGGACCAAGAGCCAGCAGGTGAAGGAGGGAGGCAGGTGACGTCGGGCAGCAGAGCGGCTGGGCAAGCCGCTCTGTGGGGCAGGTTGGCCCTGTGCTTCCTCTGTCCCCTCAGCCGCTGAAGCCGGAGCCGGGGTCTGACAGCAGCACTGTCACTCTCTACCCGCTGCGGAAACCTGGGCTCAGCTCTCTGAACGCTCTGGAGCATGCGGGGCGGCAGCGACCTAGGCCTCAGAAAGAGGGGCGTCCAGTACCGTACCGCTGTCGGCTGCCGTCGGCCTGCGGCATTCATCTGCGAAGAGATGCACCACAGTTAGCGTCCTGCTCGGCCACCCCCCGTGCCTGCCGCTGCACCAACCTCAGCCCATCTTCACCCAGTGCTCACTGGGGGCCAGGCTTCTCTCTGCCCCCACTGAGCCCCCAGGGCAGCAGGCACCCTGCTACCAGGTGAGGACACTGGGCCTGAGAGCTCAGGAGACCTACCTAAGCAAGGTCCCCGGTGGCAGGGTGGGTCCCATGAAAGCCTCCAGCCCCACAGCCCAGGACTGGCCAGCAGTGTGCAGGTGACCCTGCTGTCCAGGCTGAGCAGCCTGACCTAAAAATACCACCGAGGCCAGCCTCAGCCCCCCAAGGCTGTCACCCAGTGCCCCGAGTCTTTAACAATCAGCCCCCAAGGGCTGCACCCCCATGCTACTAAAAGTCCCTTCCAAAAGGACATCTAAGCATAGGCTCCTTGTCCTCAAGAAAGCCCCAGAGTGTGGGGTGACATGCTTGCTGGAGTTGGGGCCCCTTCCCAGAAAAAGATCCGCACCTATTGTCCTTGCAACCACGGGACCTCAAGGGTCTCCTCAAGGACCTTGGCAGGGCCAGATGAAACTCACGCTGACCAGTGCACCTGCCAAGCCCCTGTGCAAGCAGGGCCAGGTGCTCGGTGAGCGCCGAGGGGGAAGGAGGGACTCTGCGGAGGGACCTCGGGTCAGACTGCAGCTGAGCTGGTTCTGGATGGGGCTGGGCATGGGTTGGCTGCGTCCCCACCTGGCCTGGGAAGGGAAAGGCAGGCTGGGTGGGCAGAACAGCCAGGACCAAGAGGATAGGCTCCCTAGCAGGTGTGGGCACGTGGGCACCCGCGGGTGGGCACAGGGTGCGGAGCCCACGAGGAGGGGCAGGAGGCTGGGTCCAGAGGGAATCTGAACGAAAGCCGGGCCTGACCGCGAGGCTGGCAAGGGCGCGGCCACTTTCAGTTTTCTCAAGACCCAGGGCGTGAAAACCCAGCTTAACTCAGCACCCCGTGTGGCCCCACAGGGGGCTCTGGGCTTGCCCACTGCAGGAACTCCTGACCCCAGGGGACAGGCCACCATGGTCCCCACGATCCCCACACCCACCAGCTAGCCAAGCTCTCATGGGTTGACAGCATTGGGGCAGGACACCTCCCCCCGACCACCAGACAGTGCTGCTGCCACCCGAGCCACTGATGAGAGGGGACACTGCCATCCACGGGTGGACCTGGGTCCCCAGGAAGAAGCCTGTGACTCATGGTCCCTCCTCATCAGTGTGCAGCAGAGGACCTGGCCATGAGCCACGGGGCAGGCAGGGCAGGCAGCCAGCCTGGACGTGGGCAGCTCTGGGTTCAGCCCCTCGCAGCAGGGGCCCCGGGCAAGCCCCTCTCCTGAGGTGTCCCCAGTCTCTAGGGCACATGCTGTGAAGGCTCCAGGAGACCTGGCTCAGCGCCCGGCACAGGCCCGGCCTGGAAGGCACTCTGTGGTCAGTCACTCCCGTTCCTGTTGCTTGGCATCAACCCTCAGAGTGGCCAGAGGCTCCCGGGTGTCCTAACGGGCTGGCCTCCCTGGGGAAGCATGTCTGGAAACAGCGCCACTGGGTGCCCCCTGGCAGAGAGGGCTGCAGGGTGCCCACCCCCGTGCCCTGGACGCCCGGCCACACACGTGGGGATGTGCAAAGCAACTTTTGTCTACAAATCCACAAGCAGGTGACAAGAGGACTCAAGTCACCTGGTCGGCCACCCAAGTGGCACAAGGGCCCCACCCTGCTCTCCTCAGGCAGGTGTGACATCTCCAGGTACGCATGGCTCCATGGCCCTGAGCGTTCCCAGACTCACGCTGTCATCATCCCCTGCAGAGTGACAGACGCTTGGAGCATCACAGCATCATCCACCTGTCGGCAACCAGTGACGGTGGGGAGAGACGGGAGGACCACCCAGGGCAGGCACTGAGTCACACCTCCTCCAGGCCAGGTGTGAGCAGGGAAGGGGTGAGCAGGCCCAGGAGTGAGCGTCCATCCCATTCAGGGCCAGTGTGAGCAGGCCAGGTGTGAGGAGGCCCAGGGGTGAGCAGGCCAGGGGTGAGCGTCCACCCTGCGGGCCTGGCAGCAGCTCCGTCTGGCACTACACTTTCCAGGTGCGTCCTGGTCCAGGACCCACACTCTGCAGAGTGGCTGTCTAGTCCCCTGTTGAGCTTGGACTGAGGCAGATGCTGGGAGTGGACGTCAGCTCAGGACGAGGCTCATCAGGTGGACACTTGTGCCCCTGTGCTCTGCTCCACCCTGTCCCTCGTCCCCTGGGCCTGGACTGTGCACCTGCTGTGCACTGACAACCAGCTGAGCGTGGGGATCTGGAGACTCATCCCGAGGCTGGCAGACGGTCAGTGAGTGGAAGAACCAAACTGGGCTTGACCTGGGGCTCCGCTGGCCTCAGGAATTCGAGGTGAGGACCCCAGGAGCAAGCGGGCATCCACCCCCACACCTGCCTCTCAAGGCCAAGTGCCTGCTGGGGGCTCAGACCACAGCAGGGGACAGATGAGGGGATGCGTCCTGGTGTCCCCCGCTTCAGGTGTCCCCAGGCTATAGTTAAGAAAGCTAGGTTTAGGGAGTAAGCCCCAGGCCTGGGTCTCCTCGCTGTGTGTAAGATGACCGTGCTGAGGTTCCACGAGGCGGGAGCCATCAGGGCCTGGCCCCGTGAGTGCTCAGCACAGCAGCTTGGGTCAGTGGGCAGAAGGAGGGACCACCCAGGCCATGTGTTCTCCAGACAGGGGGCTGGCATCTGCCAAGCTGACCACTGACCACGGTAAGAGAGAGCAAGGCCCCACGGTCTGGAGGCCAGGAGCCAGAAGCCAAGCCGAGAGCTGGGGACTCCAGGGGTCACTTGGCCTGCGGCCACATCACTCCAGCCTCTGCCCAGGACGAGCACATGACGTGCCCCTTTCCTAAGGTGACCTGTCAGGGACCTGGGCTCCCCCAACCCAGTGTGCTTCATCTTGATTAGGCTTCTTCTGCAACGACCCCGTTTCCCAGTGAGTTCATTCCTCAGTGACTGAGGGCTAGGACCTCAGCTGATTTTTTGTGGGGGGACACTATTCAAGCCATAACAATGAGCAAGCCCCAGTGGGTGATTCTCCAGCCACCATGGAGCTGGGATGGAATGGAGGAGAGACCCAGAGTGGTTATGCAACTTGCCCCGAGACACACAGCCAGTTACATAGTGAAGCTGGGCCTCGCCCAACTGGCTTGGACTCTCTGGGCCTCCAATTTTTGTCTACAAATCAAGGGATGGACCAGACAGCCCAAAGCCCACTCTGCCCATCCCAGCACCTGCCTGCTCTTGTAGCCACAGAATGCTGAAGCAGGGACACCTGGAGCACTTTGTCACCAAGCCCGCCCACCACCCAAGCAGGCCCACCCTGCACACGTGACCCCCCGCAGCCTTGGAAACAGAGGGGCGAAAGGCAGCCCCAGAAGGATCTGCACCCTCACTGCCCAGCCTGGCATCCCGAGCCACAGGTGGCTACTGAGGGCCTTGAAACTGACACCTGCTGGAAGGACAATACACACCAGCGTCAGAACAAGAGGAAACGTCTCAGAAGTGATTTTATATTAATGACTAAATATTAGAATGACCTTTGGGATGTGCTGGATTAAAATTCTTGTTATAAAAATTAATTTCATTCATTGCCTCCTTCGTGTGGCTGCCAGAAAACAACCCCGCTTGCGTGGCTTGCGTGGCTTGCGTGGCTAGCGTGGCACTCGCTGAGGCAATCGGGGATGGCAGTCCCCTGACTGCTGCTTTACCGCAGCCCACAGTGCTGTGATGCCTCATGACCACAAGGAGGCAGCATTTCTTCAAGCCGGGGATGGAGACTGAACTCAATTCCTTCCCTCCCTCTTCACTGGACAATAGGTTGCTCCTCCTGGTCAGGGTCTCCTCCAGCAGAGCTGACACCTGAACCAACTCAGGGAGGTCGCCAAGTGGAGGAATCAGGGCTGGAAGCCAGGACCAAGGACCTGTGAGCATAAAAGTCACCTGGGACCCCAGGCTCCCATGAAGCCCTGGAGTCCTCCACCAGGGAAGGGACCATGAGCAAGCAGTCCAGGCTTGCTGTGAACCCCCAGGCACAAGAGAGTCAGGGCCACGGCAGCCTTTGATGCCCACACTGCCCAGCCCCACGCACATCAGGCCACTGTCTATAAGCTCCCACGCTCCTTTGGAAGGAGGGGCCTGGAGGAGGAAGGGGCTGCAGACGCAGCCCTGATCTGTGTTCTCAGCCCTGGCAAGGACAGAGCTCACCTGCCCACCCTGCGGGAAATGAAGGGACGCAGGCACTGAGCCCAGATGGAGGTGGCTGTACTGCTTGCTCCTGGGTAAGGCCAAGAAGGCTTCCTGGAGGCGGTGGGGGGGAGGCCCTAATGAACTGTGACCCCAGACCTTCTCTGGGCTTGCAGGTTCTAGAAGCATCTCACAAGCAGGCACAGTTCATCTCCAGGCTGAGCAGAAGGTCAGTGAGTGGGAAGAACCAACTTGAGCTTGACCTGGGGCTCTACTGGCCTCAGAAGAATTGGAGGTGAGGACCCCAGGAGCAAGTGGGCATCCACCCAACACCTGCTTCTCAAGGCCAAGTGCCTGCAGGGGGCTCGGACCACACACAGGGGTCAGATGAGGGGATGCATCCTGGTGTCCCCTGGCCACACACACCTGGGCTTTCTGCAGTGAGCCAAGGAAAGAGCTGAGAGCCAGAGGAGGGCCAGAGGTCGCCAGGACAGTCAGGGGGCGGCTGGCGGAGGGAGGAAGAAGGAAAGGTGGGGGAGTCTGAAAGGGGCCTGTCCCCTCATGCACTTGGCAGGTCCAGGCAAGATCTTGGGTGTCCACAAATCTGACACCCATTATATCCAGGCCTCTGGGGACCCCAGCCCTGCAGGAGCAGATGTCTGCGGCTGATAAGGCCCTGGAGGGTGGGGACTAGATGCACCCCACCTCTCATTAGGCAGGGAAACTGGGGCCCACTCCTGGAGGGGAGGTGTGGCCAGGACTGAGCCCAGACTCCAGGCCCAGGCTGGAAGGACCTTCTCAGGTGAGGTCAGCACAGGTGCGCCTCCCAGGGGTCCCAGAGTCCTGCCCAGATCCCCCCTGAAGGCCCGCAGCCCCTCCCACCCCTGGGCCCACTTCCGGAGACGCTGCAGTCCCGTCACAGCCATGAGCTGGGAGGGAGGGATCAGAGTCCGAGTCCCGCAGCCGCCAGAGCCCTCCCGTTCCTGGAAGGACAGGCCTGGGACGCCCTCTGCCCCGAAAAGTCCTGGCACCTGCTGGGCGGGACCCACCTA
>NW_026000108.1:3151886-3162597 GCF_001458135.2 Marmota marmota marmota
GGAGGGTGCGGTGGAGAGGACGACGAGGAGGAGGAGGACCGCAGATAAACCGCCCGGGGGCGAGGCCCGCCCCCTCCGCGGGCGACGGCCCCTCCTCGGGACCAGCTACCCCACCTCCCGCCCGACGGGACAATCTGAACAAATTCCCTGCAGAGGCTGCCCCCACCCCTGGGGCCTGGATGGGAGGGTCTGGAGCCCTTCGCACCCCAGCCAGCAGCGAGCCGTCAAGCAAATGAAGAGGGCAGAAGGGTCCCCACAGCCCCACCCTTCCCCCTCGGGACGCGCGTGTGTCCACCACAAAGGTCTTTGTGGAGGAAACACTTAGGAGACAGGAAGGGAGAGGCGGCCCTCCGTGGCTGCCTTTCTCTCTGAGCTGTCTTCAGCCCAGGCTGAGAGAAGGCCCTCCCTGGGTTCCTGCTCACTCCCAGGGCCCAGCAGACAACTGGCCCCCTCTCATCAAAGGAGTGGACACCTGGTCCAGGAGGTGGCCTGAAGGCCCTCTACTTACCCCTGACCTCCACCAGGAGCCAAAGGTAAGGTCATGGGGGAAGGGAGATAAGCCAGCAAGTTACCCGTGCAGCCAGGACTCCTGGGTCTGCACCTAGGGAGCAGAGGACTCTTCCCACCGTCCTCAGTCTCCCATTCCATGCCACACCACCTTGGAGCCACCCGGCTGGGAGATCCCCAGGGCCTGAGAGACCCAGAAGCAAAGGTAATCCTGAGCCCTTGACTTGGCCAGGCTGGAGTCTCTCCCTCCTGGGAAGGGGGTCCATCATGCAGCTGGACAGACTCTGACTCCTGCTGGCCACTTCTTGCTGCCCTAATGGTATGGTCCAGCTGGTGTGCCATCTGGACGCACATCTGAGCCATGGGGCCAGCACTGCCCAGATCCCAAGACTCACAGCCCTGAGGTGTTCTCTGCTGGGACATTCGGCCCAAATGATCTTCAGGGGCATTTGCCTTTGTGGGCATCCTTGGACAACTGTCCTGGGCAGCTGGGAGGCCAGGGCAGAGTTCAGTGCAGGGATCCTGTAGTCAGATGCCACTCAACTTTGGACAAACCACTTAGCCTAGAGGCTGGGTGATGGTGGTACCCACGTGGGACAAGTGTGTCCAGTTTCCATCCTGGGACAGGTTCCCTCCCTGTGTGCCTCCCTTTCAATAACAATGGGCCTTGGGGGCGGGGAGGGTGGCCGGCAGACCTGCCATTGGGAGGTGCCAGAGCCTGGGGCCAGCAAGAAGTCACGTGGAGCCGGGGAGAGCACAGCCCCTGTTAGTCCATCAATTTCCAGTCCAGGTGAGCCAGTGTCGGCTATAGGAGCCCACGGGTGGTGGCCTGTGCTCCCAGCTGAGATAATTCCTGCACATGCACTGACCACAGGGTAGGTGCCAGGAGCATGGCGGGGTGGGGGGGCAGGGAGCACACCTTGGGATAGGGCAGCAAGAGAAGGGGCATGGGACCCTGAGGGACAGGGTGGCATCTGCCTAGGGGGGCAGTGATGTGGGGCGGGGCTAGAAGCTGGGCTTGGCTCACCTGGGAAGAAGAGGCAGTTCAGGGAGGTGCAGAAGCATGAGCCCTGGAGGTGGTCCCGGAGGCTGCCTACTGCAGCTGGAGCCTGGGGCGGTGGGCAGGGTGGGAAACAGGAGCGGAGCTGGGGAGCTCTCAGGCCTCAGCAGAGTGCAGCCTGCTTCGGGCCATGTCCCAGGAGCCCAATCTGCTCTGGAGGGTACAGGGAAGGGCCACCGTGCTGGGGACCAGGACTCGAGAGCTGCAGCCAGCGATGGATGCCCAGGTGGGGCCCAAGGAGGGTGAGAGTGCAAGGCACCTGAGGGGTGGGAGAGGGCGTCTTTACCCACAGTCCCTCTGGCTGGCCAGCCACCCTGTGTGATCAGGCTGGGGCCTCAAGGACACCAGGCGAAGGTCTCAGAAGGATAAGACAAGCTGTGTGGGAGGACTTCACTTCTGGGCTCTCAGGGTCTCCCTCCGCCCCACCTCTCACCACAGGCTGCTTCCAGTGACCGGTGGGTACAACAGAAACTCCGGGGCCCCAGAAAAGTGAGCCCCGTGTCCTGCGAGCCGCCTGCAAGCCTCACAGCCCCATGGCCTCTGCTTCCCGCCACACCTGGGGGAGCAGCTGCAGCTTCAGGGTCAAAACAACTGCTGGGGTAACAGCCAGCCCCCCCCCAGGGTCAGGGCCCAGTCCATGTGTCCCAGGAGCCCTGCAGGGACGACTTGCAGCCCTGCCTGCTGCTGCCTGGTTAAAAGTTGGCCTCCGGCTAACGCAAAAACAGCATCTGCCCCTTTTCAGGGAAATGAAGACCCTTGTGTGAAACGTTTGTCGGTCCATGTGTTCCCGGGCCCCTGTGTTCCCGGGCCCCTGTGTTCCCGGGCCTCCTTTATTACGGGCCCTTATGTTCCCGGGCCCCCTGTGCTCCTGGGCCCCTGTTCCTGTCCCCATGTGTCCCTGGCCTCCTGTGTTCCCGGCCCCTGTGTTCCCGGCCCCGTGTGTTCTCAGGTCCCTATGTTCCCGGGCCCCTGTGTTCCCAGGCCTACTGTGTGCCCAGGCCCCTGTGTTACTGGGCCCCACACAGTTCTGCAACACACGTTTCCTTGAGTGGATCTAAGGTTGTAGCCGGTGTTTACCATGGTGATGCCGTGTGACACTGAGGCCCAGCTGGCCGGTGGCTTCCCAGGATGGAGAGAGTTCACACAGCAGGTTCCTGGCCTGGGCTCTGGAGACAAAGTGGCTTCCCCTGTGGGAGTGCTCCCTCTGCATGTTCAGGGGTCCAGGGGACAGTAGGGGCTTCAAGTCTGCAAGCCCAGGGCATGAAGCCCCCAGCCAGTCTAAAACTGCGACCCTACAACTGAGGGCAGGGATGGGGGGATTCCATTGTCTTGGGGGTCTTTGATTGACACGCTAGCCCTGTTTAATTGATCACAGCTTCCTGGCTTCATACTTATAGTTATCATTATTCCTAGGAATAATTTATTTTATTGCATCTCAGTTTATGATCTGCAAAACACTTCTTAGCATTCTTTTGGAGAGGGCCTTAGAGAATCAGTTAAAAACACCTGGTCACTTGGAGAAGTGTTGTCAAACTGACTCCACCAGGTCTCACTGTGTGAGTACTAATGGGGACGCTGTGCACCAAGGCTCTGAAGAACGCAGCCCAGAGGTGGAGGGAGGCCTCCTGCCTCGCTGACCCCAGGCGGGTGGCACACGCTGAGGCTCTCCCACCTGCAAGATCTCTGTGAGGCCCTACCAGAGCCTGTCCCACCCGTGGTGGGAACTGAGCTCACGCAGCCCACCAGAAAGTGATCCTGACCAGGGCTGGAGGAGGGGGTGCCCGGCTCCACACGCCCTCTCCCACTCATCACCTCATCCTTCCTCTGGGCGCCATGCAGGCTGGGTGCCATTCCTGTCTTCAACTCTGGAATAAGATAGCTGTCCACCAAGCTCCTGGAGACTTCCCGGGGGAGCGTTGGCCCACGTGGGCAGTGGGTGTCCCACCCGGGAACAGCAGCCCACAGATCTGGGGCTAAGGACAATGCTGTTTCTGTTCCCGTTTCTGTCCCGAGGGGTGAGCAGTGGGGAGTGAAGCTCGTGTCCTCTTGACCCCCTCCTTTCTGGACTCCTGTCCATTGGCCACTACTGACATGCTCTGGACCATCTCGTGACCAGAGGCCAGCAGTGGCCTTGGCGGGAAGGAAGGGAGAGAAAAGGCCATTTGCTTTCATTGCATCTTCCCCAAAGTCAGCTCTGGGTGCCCAGACCTCCCTCCTTCCCAGGCAAGGTCCCATCCCACCTAGGACACCCTTGAAAGGGAGACGGGCTGCAGCTGCACCCATCTGCCTGGTCTGTGCCTGACAGCAGACAGAGTGGAGCAGAGGCGGCTGGTGTTGGGCTTCTCAGAGACGAGTCGGCCTCCCGCCTGCCCCTGACCACAGACTGCCCAGTGAGTGGTCTGGAGCCCTGACCAGATGCCTGGGGGTTCATCTTCCAGTCTGAACGATGCTGTGAGCAAAGGCAGGACATTACCAGGCTGCAGTGGCAGGCGTCCGTGTCCCAATGGGCCTAGGTAGCATAGCCACTGTCCCCAGAGGGCCCACTGTCCTCCCAGGACAGCCACCATGTAAGGGCCAAACAGGTGCTTCCCTGCTCAGCGTCTTGAGGAACTCCAGCGAGGGGCAAGGGAGCCACCAGTGGGCCCTGCAGCCCAGCCCAGCACTGCGCCCCTCCTGCAGCCCTGCTGCCCCTGCGGTGCCCACCACATCCCTCCTCCCTGCTGCCACCTCTGCACAGCCAAGCTGCCATGCTCATGGGGTCCCCAGTGGTATGTCTCTAGGGAGTGTTCTCAGTGTATTCTGCAGGTGACAGTCATTCTCAGATCCAGAGAGCTGCTGAGGGCAGTCCCGGGGGCTGCTGTTCTCGGGCGGGACACCCACTGCCCACGTGGGCCAACGCTCCCCCGGGAAGTCTCCAGGAGCTTGGTGGACAGCTATCTTATTCCAGAGTTGAAGACAGGAATGGCACCCAGCCTGCATGGCGCCCAGAGGAAGGATGAGGTGATGAGTGGGAGAGGGCGTGTGGAGCCGGGCACCCCCTCCTCCAGCCCTGGTCAGGATCTCTTTCTGGTGGGCTGCGTGAGCTCAGTTCCCATCACAGGCGGGCAGCAGCCAGCTGGCCATGCCCACAAAAAGGGGTCCCCTGCTCCCTGCTGTAGGCCAGGCATTTGCTGAGGACGCCACAGCAAGTGTTCACGGTGACAAAGGGCACCAGCTGCACCTGCCTGTGGGGAAGAGGAGCAGGTGACCACACAGGGACAGTGCGCACAGCAGGATCACCATCACCCCCTGCAGGGAGGAGTTCCTAGAACTGCAGGCGCGGTGCTCGTCCAGCCCTGATCCTCTGCAGCCGGGTGGCTCGCGCAGGTCATGACCTCAGGCACCTGCCTGTAGGATGGCACCACGGGGCTGGCTCCTAGGACTGAGATCTGAGCAAGATACAGCAGCAGGCCCCAGGGTGTCTGCAAGGTGGCCTTGTTCCCCCTGCACCACACTCACTTCCCCCACCTGCCTGGGCACAGCTGCTGGCATAAAAGGCGACGGTGGCACTGTCACCCCTCCCATCTCCCACACTGCGGACCCCAGCTGCAGTCAGGGGCATCTGCAGACCCCCTGGCATGTACCTGGCATTCTGGGCCCAATGTTGGTATTTCTCTTCTGAAACCTGCTTGAGCCTCAGGGGAAGGGAGGGGCTCAGAGTGGGAGAAATGGGTGGGGCTCAGACTCTGGGCCTTGGTCTGATCCCTGTGCCCTCTGTGCATGGGCCTGCATGGCCTGCGGCAGGGCTATCAGGTCACACGCCAAGGCCTCTGAGAGCTGACCCAAGTGTACGTCCTGACCAGGGCCACCATTCAGCCTCTTGGCTCCTGACTGGCTGAGAGGCTGCAGGTCACCAGCAAGACAGTGAACCTGTGTCCCAGGGTGTCCCACTGTCATTTGGAAGGACCAGTGCCCCCTGAGTCTCAAAGCAACAGGAGTACGGTCAAGAGGCATCTGCCTGCCAAGGGTAAGAACATGATCCCCAGCAGTGAGGCCCGGTCACCTCCCAGCCCAGGGTGAAGTAACCAGTTGAGGCTCTGCAACTGGCCACGTTCCAACAGCCCCACACCCTGCACGCCACCTGCTCCCGGTTCCCACCCATGGCGGCACCCTGTTCCCTAAGAACCAGAGCTTTGGCCAGGTTCTGTGTGAGGAAAAGGCTCCCATGATCCACAAGAGCTGGGCTACCTGTCCTGAACAAGGTGGACTGGTGGCCAAGAGCGGGCGGGAGGAGCCGGGCAGAGTGAGCCGTGTGCGGGAAAGCACTCGGAGCCTCCTCTGCCAGGGCCCGACACAGGGCACAGGGTGGAGCAGACACCACCCCAGAGCCTGACCACCACAGGGAGCAACCTGGCCACACACGAGAGCCCCAAGAACCTCTCAACAGAAATGCAGACCCATGTGGCCTGACAGGTGAATAGGCCAAAGTCTCCACGGAAAAGACAGGGGAGGAGAAAAGAGAGCACTTACCTGGCCATGGATTGTCCCAAGGCGCTGACCTGGCCCTCTGCCCAAACCTCCCACATCCTCCACCCTCAGAGGGGCCTGCCCATTGAGGCCCAGCGCCCCCTCCAGCAGCTCCCAGATCAGAGACCCAACCAATAGGACCCACCTAGTCACCACATATGGGGCAAGGCAGATGACGAAGGACCCGATGCAGGCGCTGACCCACCTGATGGCTCCCGGGCAGCACCTCTCTGCTCATGGAGGCAGCAACATTGGCGCAGCCTGCAGGGACAGGAGTCAGCCATCAGATCAACAGGAGGGGCCTGGGCAACCTGAGCCCAGACACCCAGAAGGCAGGGGTGAGGTGGACTGACCAGGGCGGGTTCAAGGAGGAGGTCCAGGCTGGAGAGCCTGAGGAAGGCAGAGGACAGGACAAGGGAGAAAGAGCGAGGAGGAGGAGGAGGGGCTGGTTTTCTTTGTGATGCACACGAAATAAAGGAGGCACGGAGGGTGGGACAGAGGGGCAGCTCTCCCCATGTCCTTCTCTGTGCCTCCCTCCACCCTCCCCTTTCTCTTCCTTCCCTTCTGTGCAGGGGGACCTGTATCAGGCCCTTGTATGAGGAGCTGGACTGAGACCCCAGCGAGGGAGAAGGCACTGGCCTGCTCACTGGGGCAGGACAGAGGCTGGGGGTGGGGGCCATCCACAGCCGGAGGGGGTAGGGACAAAACCTCTCCAGCAGCAACTCAGAGCAATGACCCTGGCTAGAATGTCAGTGGTCAGACCCATGCCACCTAGTGAGCCGACCCACCCCAAGGCTTGAGACCAAGTCATAGCAAGGGACCAGGTCATCTAGGGGCAGAAATGGCTGTGGACTTCAGACCCACACCCCTTGTCCTAGGAGGGGAGCAGGGACTGAGCTCTGCAGCAGGGTCCTCAACAAACCTCTCTGGTGACCCTGACCTCACACTCCTGCAACAGCTCCCTGGGTGCTGTGGGCACATATTACAGGAGGCGAATACGGATGCTGAGAAACCCCTCCCATGTGCTATCACAGAAAGAGTAAGAAGGTGTGAATCTGTGGGCAGGGTGCCGGGAAACCCGCTAAGTAGATGCTGGTGTTGGTGACTGCCGCTCATAGTCGGTTGCAAGCCAGCAGCCAGGAGAGAAGTGCGGACTCCCAGGTGGTGCTCTAGCAGAGCGAGCACGCTAGCACGGCGCGATGGCCAGCCGCTGACCCCACGTGTAGGACAGCTCAACGTGGTGTCGGACGCCAGAGAAGTGTCCAGGAAGCCGACGGCCAGGCCCGCGCTAGGCCCTGACGGTGGCAGCTCGCACAGCATGTCAAGCCGCGTGAAGGGCATGTGGAATGCGACCCCCGGTGGCCTAATGACAGATTCACCAGAAAAACGCCCGAGGCGTGCGCGCGCAGCTCAGCGCTGTAGGCACAGCAGAGCAGCACCAGCGCGTTGGACAGCACTGTGCCGGTCAGCGCCAGCGCCAGCAGCCCCGCCAGCAGAGCCTCGCCCAGGCCCAGGGCACTGGCGGCTCGCCAGGCGCCCTGGGGACGGCGGGAGTCCCGCTCAAGACTCGCTTCGGGGAATGCGGAGCAGCGAGGTGGGCGCACCCGCCGTCTCCCGGAGATCCAGAGCCCCGCAGGGTCCAGAGCCGTGCGCCCAAAGCCGCCACAGTGCGGAATTCCGGAAGCGGGAGCTGCCGGGCAGAGCAGGGGACAGCCTTAGGTCGTGGCGCTGTCCGGGGTGCTGAACCTTCGCCCGAGGACTTTCTGGCCCTGAGGCACCTTCCAGCGGCTGAAGCGAGGGGGAGGCGGGAGGGTGCCGAGCTCAGGAGTGACAGTCTCTCTGCTGCCACCCTGTCATCCTCTTCCTCTTGGCAGCACCTCCGGAGGAGATTCTGTGTCCCTCTGCTCCCGACCAGGTTGCTGCCTGCAACGGTCACACTTTTTCTGCCCAGAGCTCCCCTGTGGTGACTCATGTTCAGTTCAGTTGCCAGCCAGCAGGTCGTCTATGACTTACTTTGCCCCTCATTCCGTGCCTCACCTGGGTCACTGGCACCAAACTACAGTGACCTGGTGGCTTGTGGGGACAGCGGAGGGAGCAGGGAGCTGTGGGGCAGGGTGCAGCGACAAGGGGGCTGCAGAGAGAAAGCAAGCCCTGTGGGTACTATGCCCCCCACCCCAGCACAAGGCCCGGAGCTGGATCCGTGCAGGCTGGCTGGAGAAATACGGTCTAAGGAGCAAGAGAGGAGGGAGAGGAGGAGGCTGTACAGGGGAGAGGAGAGCGGGAGGCGGGGGAGCGTGGGGGAGGGAAAGGCAGGAGGAGAAGGAGGGGTGGCCGGGAAGGACCCGCTCCCATGGGGGGGGGGCATGGAGACCTTCAGCTGGCTCTTGGTGCCCCTGGGGGCGGGTGTGTCTTTCCCCATCTGCAGTGTCCCCTCTCACAGCTTCTGAACCTGTCACCTTTGGGAATCTCCCAGTCCTTTGGTCAGTGGCAGGACAAGGACAAGGCAAAGGCACCCAGAAGCCGCTGGTAGCAGGAAGGTTGATGCCATTTCCTCCTGACATGACAGGAAGCAGGGCAGACCCTCTCCCCCATACCCATCCTCACCTGCAAGTCCACACACCCAACCCTTCATGGGGCAGAGGGGCTCTGGAGGGAGGGGCTAACCCCATGGGTCTCCCTGTGCCAGTGCCCCAAGGGGTGGAGAGGAGTCAGGTGGCCCAAGGGGGACAGGATGGATGCACAAGACTAGCTCTGCCACCCTCGGCCTTGCCCCCAGGCACACTGTTGCCTCCTGGGGCCCCATTTCCTCACTGGTGGAATGAGATTTGAAGGGCTAAATAGCACCTGCCCCATGTGGCTGCTGTTAGGGTTAAACAAAGTGAGGACTCAGTCCCACTTCATAGGAGGGGAAAGCAAGGCTCTGCTAGTGTCATCAAGGCCACCCAGCTAAACACCAGGAGGCTGGTGTTCAAACACAGTCCTTCTAACTCCAACCCAAGGCCCTTGTCATCCAGAGGTTACCAGAAGAGCTCCAAGCCAGCTCTGCCCAGGGATGCCTTGGCTCCCTCCTCCCTCCCCTCTCGGGCACCCCACCAATCTGCTTTGAATCCAAGAAGTTCTTACCAAATCCACCTTGCCTGAGCCAGAGCAGCGACATCAATGTCCTCCTGCCACTCCTGCGCACCTGCAGCTCCCGTGGACCCCACAAGTTTGCAGGGGAATCTCCTGGACAGGGAAGGTGACAGTGGCAGCAGGGGTTCAGGAGGAGCGCACCCCCAGCCCCTCCAAGATGTCTGAGGAATGGTCTGCAGCTCTGGGGATTGTAGAGGCAGCAGACAGCGTCACAGTGAGGGACCCACACAGACCTGGAGGCTGGGCAAGGCTGGGAGAAGACATGGACAGAAGATCCGATACCTGAGCAGCCACCCTGAGCGACAGGGGTCTTATGTTCAAAGTCTAGGGAATGGTACCTGTGGCGTCAGGTTGAGGCACTGTCACTGTGACCAATTCCATGCCATTCTGTGCATTCTAAGTGCAATCAAGGAGGGGTGTCAGCCAGGAGGGAGAGGAATATTGGGTCTTAATACATATCAAGCTTATTTGACTGGCTCTAAGCTTATCTAACATCCTTTATTTAATGCTACCTGCAGCCTCTGGGATGGGCCTTCCTGCCCCTATTTTTCAGACAAGGAAAGAGTTCAGAGCAGTCAGCTTTGATAATGGAGCAGAAATGTCTCACTCGCTCAAGACCTGCTCCCACACAAGGGCTGAAGCAGGAGTTCCGGGACATGCTCAGAGGAGAGTGGCAGAGAGGGTGGGGTGCTCGGTGGACGGGGTGGCATCGTCTTAGGAGGGTTGGACAGGAAGGAAAGCGCAGAAGGGCATTGCAGGCCAAGACATCCCAGAGACAAAGTCAGGTGGGAGGCGTGACAGAATGGGTGTGTGTACAGTCACGGCTGCCAAAGGCAGCGGGGGTGGCTGGACCAGCTTCCAGCAGGCGTGGAGGGGCCACAGAGGATCTTCTTGGGCAACGGGGAGCCATTAAGGACTTCTGAGCAAGGATGGCCCTTGGAGACCCACCTGACTCTTATGTTGAAACACGCAGCTCAGCAGGCAGGGGCAGGCAGCAGAAGGAGCCGCCACCTTGGTTCACGGGGCACTGTTTGCTCATGGCGGCGTGGATGCAGTGTAGCTCGCCACAGGCAGACATGCAGGAAATTCAGTGCTCCCTGAGTCCCTGTGCCTCCTACCCCCACCTCCCTCCCTCCTTTGTGAATTACTGTTTTTAACGTGGTGAAAATAGTTGACATTTTAACAATTTTTTTCTACTCAGAAGATAAGATAAACTTATTAGAACCTATGCTTCACCCTACAGATCTGGGTCGGGAGATGAGATGGCACTCTATGACAAGAACACAGAGTTCAAGCCACCACCTGCAGCCCAGGGAAGGGGACAGACAGGCCAACAACACCTGAGACCAGAAGCGCTTGGAGGAGGACGGGATGTGGCTACCTCTCTCTCGGCGCCCTCCCTGCAGCACAGAGGTCCAGCTCAAGGTGAGCATCCCAGAGGAGTCATGTGACAACGTGCCAGCATAAATGATGGACTTGGGTGCGGGGGGGGGGGGGGGGGTCCTG
>NW_026000108.1:3162622-3318855 GCF_001458135.2 Marmota marmota marmota
GGGGCTGAAGGGTGGAGTCCACTCCCACACAGAGAGGGCAGCTGCACCATCACACTCCCCTAGAACAGCTCTATGAGCCACCAAATGCAGGTGGCAAAAGACACGGCTTGTTGCAGATAACACACGGTGATGTACACACCTTAATGCATACAAAGGGTGGGACAGGAAGGCCAGAAGTGGTCACTTCTTCATATGTTTCTATAACGTCTTTGTTTTCTGGGATGCTATGAACTGCTTGGAAAATCAGAAACAGTTCTGAGAGACCCCGGGTTGGGTCCTCCACCAAAACTCGGGCCATGTCAAACCCCCTCGCTGGGATTCTGCCCATCACAACCTGCTTCTTCTCCTGCCTTAGAGCATCTTAGCTTCGTAAAGCCTAATAGAAATGATCTTCCCGGGGGGGAGGGAAGAGCAGAGGAAAGAGAGGGGGATTCCTCAGCAGCAGAGCACCAAAGAAAAAGAAGTGTCAAGGTGGCCACGGGTCTAGTGCGTGGCTCCTCAACATCCTGCTTCCCTGGGTCAGCACTTTCCGGTCCCTCCCTGGCAGGTCTCGAAGGCTCCTCAGCACCAGGGGCCTGGGCCTGCAAATGGGGTTGAGGTGGGGACAGGGAGGCTGAGGACCCTGGGGGGTCCAGGTGCACTGACCCAGAACAAGGCCGGCGGGCCCTGCAAGCACTGGCGTCTGCCCCGCAGTGGAGCTGGGCTGTGTGGGAAGAGGCCCTGTTAGTCCCGTGAGTGAAGCCAGCAGAGGCCCCGGCCCCGTGTCTCCCCACTGTGCTCACCATGCCCAGCGCACAGCAGGCTGGGCACGACGCAGGCCTGGCGGGGGACTGCTCTCCTTCCATCGAAGCCCTACTGCAAAGGAAATGGGGGGATGATGTCGAGGAAGTTGGGGAGAGTGTGCGAGGCTCCCCAGGAGAGTCGGGCCTGAGTTTAGCCTGTGGAATACAGTTTTAAACAACCCACCCACCAGTCACCCACGCACTCCTGCCACATTCGTCATGCAGGCCTGAGGATACGGGCGAGTAGAGCCTGGTGTGTCCTCTGGGACTTCTGCACAGGCCTCACTCCATGCTGGGATGTGGCCCCCACAGAGCCCAGCAGGACCTGTCCACCACCTGGTCCAGGGATGAGCAGCCAGGCACAGGCAGGGCCCTTCTGTGGAAAGGTGAGGGCCCTGGTGCTGACCCCCACCCACATCCTAACACGAGAGTATCAGCCGCACCTTCTGGGGAGCTCCCAGCACCCAGGGAGGTGTGGGTTCCACCCGCCCAGGTCCCAGGAACCACACAGCCAGCTGACCTGGAGGCACGGGCAGTACTCTAAACAGTACTTACTCAAGTCCACAGGGCCCTGCCTGCCAGCCCGAGGCACTGCTGACACAGTAAGTTTTCCTTCTCATTTCCCTGCAGGAAGAACTTGGTCCCCGAGAGACTAGGGGCTGGCTGAAGGCCACAGAGCTGGGCAGAGTCTGGGCTGCCGCAGAGTGGGTCCTGTCCACTGGCCACAGCTGGAATTCAAGTGGTCATTCATCAGGGTGAACGAGTCTGTCCACTCCTCCACGCTGGCGGCCAGAGCCTCCTGTGGGGACTCAGGTTCCCTCCTCGTGTAGCACGACCCACCATTATTTCTGGTTCAGCCTCTGTTGGCCACCACCCCCTCCCCATTTCTGGAACCCTCTGCCTATGGCTCCAGCAGCAGGAGGCTCATTAGCATGGCCTCCACCCTGGACCTGGGAGGGCACTGGCGAGGGGAGGTGGGCAGCTACCCTGAGCATGGTGGACGGTGAGTCAGGGCTGCCAGTGGAGACAGAGCAGCAGCCTGGGTAGCCAGCGTCCAGCAGAGCGCCCTGACCAGGTTCAGATGGCTGGTCACACTGCACGGTCCTGGACAAGCCACTTCATCTGCCTGAGCGGAGGTCTCCTCATCTGCAGGATGGCAAGAGCCATATTCTTAGGATGCTTGGGGACTTGGGTTGCGTATAAGGAGGTAAAAAATCCAAGGTGGCCCATGTAAGCATACAGCAGGTGCTTACTAAGTGCTGATGCCTGCTCCCTTCTGCAACCCCAAGAGTGAGCATAAGAGGGGACAGGTTTTGCTCACAGATGCAGGATGGTCATGGACTGTTTGTGGAGGTCACCACATGGAAGGAGGGGGTGGGCGCTGGGGTCATGAGCACCCAGCCGCTCAACCACCCTTCAACCCAGTGAGCAGTGAGCCCACCCTAGGCCACCTCAGCCCTAACATAGTCCCAATGGAGCCAGGAGACAGAGGCCGAAAATGAAGCAGACCCCAAAGCAGTATGACAAGATGGGGCCAGTTAAGAACTACCGCCAGAGGAGCAAGGGGGGCACGGAGGTGCTGCTGGAGTGGCCCAGCAGAGGTGGGTGCAGGTGGGCAAGGTCCAGGCGGCCCAGGGAGTGGTCTCCTGGAGGAGACCTGGCACAGGAACCGGGCCCCAGTCAAGCAGTCTCCAGCACGAGGTGAGTGCTCAGGGTGGGCGTGAGGAGAAGGGGACCCGTGCCTGGATGGTGTCCCAACCCAGACCACGCTCCTTCCTGCCGTTCACTTACCAAGGTCCTACAAGCCACCTGCAAGCTGGTACCCCTCAGGATAACTCCCCTAGAGCCCACATGAGACCCCAGAGCTGGAGCCACAAACTTCCTGGCTTAGTGTCCGGCACCTGTGAGCGCACGAACAGGGAAATTCATCCCAAACATCCTGAAGATGTGGGCTTATGTTCTGAAGAGCACCCTGTTCACACATTGTTAAGTGTAGAATAGCACTATCATGGCGGTGCTGATGGGGATCGTGTGTGGGGATGGTGGGGATGAGGTGGAGATGGCAGTGGTGGTGATGGTGGTGGTGATGGTGGTGGTGATGGTGATGATGGTGATGGTGGTGATGGTGGTGATGGTGGTGATGGTGGTGGTGATGGTGATGGTGGTGATGGTGGTGATGGTGGTGATGGTGATGGTGGTGATGGTGGTGATGGTGGTGATGGTGGTGATGGTGGTGATGGTGGTGGTGGTGGTGATGGTGGTGATGGTGGTGATGGTGATGGTGGTGATGATGGTGATGATGGTGATGGTGGTGATGATGGTGATGGTGGTGATGATGGTGATGGTGGTGATGGTGGTGATGGTAACTGTGGTAATGGTGATGGTGGTGGTGGAGGTGGTGATGATGATGGAGATGATGATGGTGGTGATGATGATGGTGGTGAGGGTGATGGTGGTGATGGTGATGGTGGTGATGATGATGGTAACTGTGGTAATGGTGATGGTGGTGGTGGAGGTGGTGGTGGTGATGGAGATGATGATGGTGGTGATGGTGATGGTGGTGAGGGTGATGGTGGTGATGGTGGTGATGATGAGCACTCACCATACCCCAGGCACCTGCTAAGCCCCTTTATATATCACCCTATTTAATTCTCATCCCACACCTATGAGGTAGATACTAACATCTCTTTGTTCAAGGTGGGGGAGCTGAGGTGAGGCTCAGAGGGGACAACGCTTGCCTAAGGTCCTAAATGGTGGTGACTGGTGGTGGAGCTGAGACACGGCCGTAGCTAGAATCAGTAAGGCCAGTGGGGAGGGGCTGCGGGTGACAGGCCGAGGGCCGGTGCAGTGGTAGAGGGAGAAGAGGGTGCTGGCAGAGAGGGCAGGTCTGATGGCAGGAGAGGGTGGGGCTCAGGGGGTTCCGACCAGTAGCACAGCGAGCAGCTCTCTGCACATCACACAGACTGACTCGCGGGCAGCACGGGGTCTGACGGGATGCACGCTCTCAGCGTCTGCTGGCTGCACGGAGGGCAGCGACTCCCAGGGAAAACTTCCAGAGCTGTGTGAGCCAGGCTGGGGCTGACACCTGGGCACAGTGGGCCCTCTCCAGGCTCACAGCTCCTCCCCAGGGGGTGCCACTGCCCTGTGCCCTCCAGTTCCTTAGTGACCTCATACCAGTACCTGGGCTGTAGGGGAGGCATTCACACCACAGAGAGCAGCAAACACCTCCAGCCACGCTTCTGTCTGGCAGGACTGGCTAGGACATGGCCAGCACACCACTGTCCAGCCTGACTTCTTCCAGCTGGGGCCTCTGCCCATCAAGGTGGGGCCCTGGGCCTGGGTGAGGGGTGAATGCTGCCTGCCCAGCCCACAGCCCACAGCCGCAGCAAGGCCCAAACATGTCCACTCCTAAAGCTAAGCCTTGGTCGCCCCTCCCATGCCTAGCGGTGGCCACTCTGGCTGTGGAAGGAGGGAGACAGCTGCACTCTCACCCCTGGACAGACAGGAAGGCCATGTGCTGAGCCCTGCCATGGGGGCTCCAGCTCTGCCCAGAGGGTGTCGCCTGCACTCCAGGTGGCATCTTGTAGAGACCCCCTCACCTGTGTGACCCAGCCAGACCCCAGCCTTCGTCCTTGCGCTCTCTGCTCACCCTCACCAGCTCTCGGTGGGAACACTAGCCAAATCCCATGCCGAACCCGAAAGCCGTGCTGGGAACTGGACGGGAGCTGGACAGGTGGGCCACACCAGCCACATCCCTGCGGCCAAAGAACCCCTGGGCATGGCTGGGACCTGGGTCTGCAGCAGTCCAGTGGGCAGCTGCTGGCCTCCAGTGGGTGGGTGTGGGAGTCAGCCTTCACAGGACTCCTGCCACTGCTCAAGGAGGGTGTTGGAGGGGCACCGGGGGCCCAGGCTGACCTGTCCTGGTGAGGACAAGACCTGCCCGGGGCCTGGGACCTGGCAGCTCACAGGAAAGCTGGAGGTTAGGCACACAGGCCACAAAACCACGGGGGCAGTGGTCCCAACCTCAATCAAAGACTCGGGAAGGACAAGGCCAACGTGTTTCACTCTAGGGAGGGAAAACTGCTTCCGGGTGGGCGTGGGAGAGAGCCTGTGTCACACCACGCGTGTGGGGGTGGACATGGGGTGGTTCTTGTGTGGAGTGCCCAGAGAAGCTCTGAACAGGTACTGGTGCTGGCCTCTAAGCAGGGGTGCTGGTATGGTCTCTGTTTCTTCTAATTTCCTGCGTATTCCTTCTTACTTGTTTATGACACGTCTATGCTGCTCAGAAACTCATCATCCAAAACAGTTCTCTAGAGTCACCTCCAGTCACCTCATGGGAAAATGCTCGCAGGCTGTCTTGGGGACGTTCGGTACTGAGGGACAGTGGAGTCCCTTCCTCCACATTGAGGACTGGGCACCCGACACAGGCCGTGCCCACCTCCCTTGCCAAGGCGTGCAGATGGGAGGAGGCCCAGATGCAAATCCCCACGCTCCCTCCTGGTGCAGGCCTGTCCTGGGGAGACCTGGGGACCAGGCTCTGACGGGCTAGTTTCGCTCCAGTCCTCCAGCGCACACTGCGACTCCCGCCAGGCGCGGCCCAGCCCTGAGCACTGGGCACTCGCCTGGTAACTGCGCTCTGAGGACCTTGCCCAAGCTCGTCTACTCAGTCACCACTCGCAGGACTGAGGTCAGTGCTCCAGCCTTGGCCTCTGGCCCGTCCCAGCCCTGGAGCTGCCAGCTGCCCCTGCCTCCCCCTCAGCTGCATCAGGCCAATGGACAGCTGCTGCCAATGCTGAGCTGGCCTGGCCGGCCTGCCAGGACCCGGGGCAGGGAGCCAGGCCCAGAGGCAGAGGGGGTGTGGCTGCAAAGAGCCCAGCCCTGGCCCTGGAGGACTCTGCCAGACCTTCAGTTCCAGAGCTTCGCTTCCCAAGGCCACGTGGGCTGCCTAGGAAGCTGGGAGCCTCCTGTCCCACAGTCCTTCCATCACCTGGAGCTGGAAGCTCTTCGGGAGAGGGAGGGGTGGGCACAGGGAGAAGCTGCTCTGGAGCCTTGGCTGCTGGGCAGCAGCTGTGCCATGGGGGCAGCCTGGCCCAGGGCTCTGGGCTGGGGCTCATCCTGGCTCTGCAGCCCCAGAACCAGGGTCATGCCCAGCCCTGCAAGCCTGATGCGCCAGAGGGCCTGAGGCCCCAAGGGTTTCCTGGGCGACTGTGCTTTCTCATTATCCCTCAGAGCCCAAGGAGGGCTGCCACCAAAGGGGCCCAGGGGCGCAGGGACTCCTGGGTGGAGCTGAGCAGAACAGGGGCTTCTCAGGTGAACGGTGTGTCCTCCTGGTTCCAGGAAAAGCAATGGGGACACTTCCCCAAGCAGCAAATGAGAAGAGCCACAGAGGGTTCAACTCCTCCCTGTTTATACTGCCCTCAACGAATATTGCCAGTCCCTTGCCAGCCAGGCTGTGCCAGGCTCTGGGGACAGAGGGTCACCGGCTGTGCCCTCCCCTGCCAGTGTAAGACCCAGCTCTGCTCACTGCTAGCTTCAGGATTTGGGGCACACCTACTGCAGGACTCTCGTGAGATGATGGAGGTACTGAGGGAGGTCCCACCCACGGACTAGAGCCCCGCACACATGGGAGATGCCTCCCTCCCTAGGTGTGCCGGCGGCTCGACTCAGATACCACTAAAGGCAAGGTGTAGAAATGAGCAGTGGACAGTGCAGGCATCCTGGAGGTGGACACAGAGACCAGGTGTGAAAAGAACAGTTCCCCAGGGACAAGAAGGAGGTCCAGGGTGCAGGCACATCTCCTGATGTCCCCCCTGCAGAGGCAAGAGGGGACCCTACTCTCAGGATGGAGGGACAAGTTGCCTGGTCTATAGCCCTACCAGTGCCCAGGAGGTCGAGCCCTGGCCCAGGCAGCTCTACGCCACCATTCATGCCACAGGCTTCTTTCACCTGCCGATCAGGGTTCTCCAGAACCAAGAAATAGGAGACATGTACGAATGCAGAGAGGGATGGGCTCGAAGGCCCCAGAGGTGGGGGTCCCATGGCCACCACAGAGCCTGCAGAGCCACAGCAGGGGTCACCCCAAGTCCAGAGATCCAAGCACTGGGCCACAAGGCCAAGGGCAAGGGGAGGGGTGTTCAGCCAGAGGAGAGGGCTGTGCTCTCCCCCCAGCCTTGCCATCCACTGGGCTCTGGAGAATAGCCAGTGTTGCCCACTCTGGAGGCTGTGTTCCTCTCCAGTCCACTGACTAATGCTGACCACTCCCAGAGACACACCACTTGCCAGGTTCACCTTGGCCAGTCAAGCCCATGCCTAGTTAACCAGTACGGACAGCCCCCTGTGGCAAAGAGTGTGCTCTCAGCAGGCAGCAGAGGCAGAGGGGAGCCCAGGCCTCGTGTTGAGCTCCAGCTCTGTCCAGACTGGCCCCACCACCCATGCCCACCTCCATGACGGGAAGCCCCACGAGCTGCGAAGGCCAGGCTCATAGCTGCCTCCGGGGGTGTTTTCTAAGCAGCGATGTCCTGAAGGGTCCCTTCTAAACAGCGATGTCCTGGAGGGTCCTTTCTAAGCAGCGATGTCTTGAGGGTCTATTCTAAGCAGCAATGTCCTGGAGGGTCCTTTCTAAGCAGCGATGTCTTGAGGGTCCTTTCTAAGAAGTGATGACCTGGAGGGTCCTTTCTAAGCAGCGATGTCCTGGAGGGTCCTTTCTAAGCAGCGATGTCCTGGAGGGTCCTTTCTAAGCAGCGATGTCTTGAGGGTCCTTTCTAAGCAGCCATGTCCTGGAGGGTCCTTTCTAAGCAGCGATGTCCTGGAGGGTCCTTTCTAAGCAGCCATGTCCTGGAGGGTCTGTGCAGCTGGTCTATGGGCAGCAGGTCCTCTCCTGGAAGTCGTCCCTGACGTTCTGCACTCCTGCTAGATGATGCAAGAGTGCTCGTCAGCTCCCAGGGCCTCCACACTGCACCACACAAACTCCTCGGCCATCAGAGACCCAGGAGGGCAGTGCCCACTTCACAGGAGGGGACATGGAGCCCTCAGGAGGGAGCATCCACCCAGGCCACTGCAGAGCCAGGATCAGCCCCAGCCAGCAGGCCCCAGGTCCAGGACCCAGGCCTGTCTGCAGGCTCCTCTGTCTCTCAGAAGGAAGGACAGCCAGCCAGGTCTGGGTGCAATCTAGCACCTGGCACTGGCAGTCAGAAGCACATCATGGCCTGACAACTACTCAGAGAGTAAATAAGCAAGGGAGGAGGGTGCACCCAGGTGGAGGTTGGGCAGAAACCCCCACGGAATCCTTTATCAGGCTGGGCTGCAGCCCCCAGTGACTCTCCAGACCAGGCGTGGCACCAGGTGGCTCTCACAGCCACGTCTCCAGCAGCCATTCAGCCACATCTCCATCTACCAGCCAGCCAGCATTGGAGGGGCCAGGTCCCTTGCTGGCTGCTGGTGGTCCAGAGTGACCACAGCATTGTCTCAGGACTGGGGGCCCCTTATCCAGTGAGGGGGGACAGTCCTATGACCCTCCAGGTGTCATGGCACCATGGTGCCAGCATGGTGCTAGGAGATGGCAGATGAGTGTGTTGTGCTTCTGCTGGGAGATTGGCAGCAGGTGACAGGTCAGAGTCTGTTTCTGCAAAGTGATTCTGGAATCTGGTCCAGCTCCCAACACTTCCCTCTGGTGCTCCTGTCAACCCCTCTGGCTTACTGTGTGGGGGCAGACAGAAGAAACTATCATCTACACAGCCCTAATGTGTGCCAGACACGTCACATGTTATCCTCTTTAAAGCTCCCAATGGCCATACAGCTGTCTTGCCCCTTGGAGGAAAAGCAGCAGTAAGAGGCTGTAGCTTGTCTGAGGTCCCACACCACCAGCAAGGCTCTGTGGTGACATCTGAGCCCATCTGCACACTCCAGAGCCTGTGGCTACTCCCTTGAGCCAATCATCCTCCTCTCTGCTCCCACCTGCTCTTAAAATCCATCTGACATCTCTCCCAAGGGCTTGTTCACACCAAACACTGACCTCATTCATCCAGCCTTCCTCTGGAGAGGACACAGGCTGAGTCACCCTGAGCTGGCCTCTGGACACCACTTGGCCACTGAATCACTGTGGACTGGAGCAAGCTATCCACCTCTCTAGGGCAAGGAGGGGCTGGGGTGGACATCTCACTCTGCCTGCCCCACACCCAGCCCACATTTCCTGGGACAGGGGCTTCCCCTTGGGGATACATCCCTCATTGTTGGCCATACTCTTGGTGGGATACCCATCAGCAACCTCCCGCTTCCTGCCCAGCAAAGGGAACACATGGGACTCACAGCAGGTCACCCAATTCCCTGTGCTGGTTCACAACCTGAGTCAGCTGGACACAGATCCCATAAGTCACATGCAGTCCCTGTCTCTAGAACCCTGTTCTCATTCCTGCCCTTGTCAGAGTCTGACCCCTGGGTTTCTCCTTGGCCTCTATGAATGGCTCTGTGCCTCTTAGATATCTGTTTCTGTGAAGTGGTCCTGAATAAACCTGATGATAAAGGGCACAGAGGTCCTTCCTGGATCTCAAATCCCAGGAAATGTCCTTGCTCAAAAACTTCCCAAGGCTCCCACAGCCCACTCTCTGACCACCCTCAGCCTGGGCTTCAGACCTGACTCATGCTGCCCCCTGCTGCTCCAGCAACCCCAGGAGGCCCCTCTCACCCCCTACTCTCACCCAAAACCTCATTAGTCTGAACCTATCAAGTCCTCTCCACCTGGGATGGCATTGTCCCCTCCAGCCCTGAGGGGCTGTAAACAGCACTTTTTTTCCATCTGACAAATCCCATAGGAAAAATGCATCCTGAGTTTCCCAGGTTAAAGATAGAAAGGAGCTGGGTAGTGACAAACTAGGTGTCTTTTCTGGATCTCAGAAGCACTCTTATGACATCTGGATACATAGCCAAGGCTGGGAGACCTGATGCTGTAGCTGGGTGTGGCCCCGGGCAATTGGGCCTAGGTCTGCTTCTTGATGATCCATGGATTCAGGACACAGCAGCTGAGAAAGTGCTCCTCACATAAGCAGGGACCCCACCTATTCCCACCTGCTCAGGTGGCTCCTTGATCCCAATCCAAGCCAGGGGGTGGCAAGGGGATCTGCAGGGGAACAGGATGGGCTGGATGCAGGCAGCCCAGTTCCACGTCCAGGAGTCCCTGTGTCCTGCCTCTGATCTCTCTGCTCTCCTTCAGGCCCTGTGATCGTAAGTCATTCTGTAATTTTCACATGTTCCCTCCTTCGGAAATCAGCAGGAGCTAAGCTTTCCTCTGGGAGGCCCCTGTGTACTTGCAGCTGACTGCACCAGCAAGCTGATCACCCCTGAGACACGTGGGGGTGAGTGAGCCTCAGTGTTCCAGAAGAGTCTTCCACAGTGTCCCGGTGGGGATCAACAGAGCAGAGCAAGGCCCCACTCCAGCAGCACTGGAGACCCTGGGGCCCTGCCTTGTCTGTCCCCCACACCTGTGCTTCCTGCCATTGCCTGGCTCCTCCATCAGAATGCTGCCTAGCACTGCACCATTCTAGCCTTGGGGCCATCTCAGTGACCAGCCCCTGCCTGTCCTACCTCCTGCCCTCCACCAGTTCAGGGCTTCTCACTTCACCTTTTACCTTGGCCTCCTCTCCCATTGTTTTTACTTAAGTGAACTTATTGATTTTATCACTGATCTGAAACCTAGTTTTGTTGACTCCTTTCTTGCTTTCTTACTTTGATCTGGGGGGAGGGTTTCCAAGTGCATTTTGTCACATTGTGTTTATCTAATGACAGTAACAAGACTCTTCTTTATTCTAACATTTATCTGCATCTCTGAACCAGGTGGAGTACAAGGGGTGAACCAAAACCTGCTGAGCTTTCTCCTTTTTTCTTCCTTTTCATATTTCACTTTTTCTCCACAAGTTCCTCTTCCAATGAATGGGCAGTGGCTGTCAGAATACTATCAGCTGCTACAACAGACTGCAAACCACAGTGGCTCACCATAGTTAGCCTTGCCTGGGCCTGGAACTCTTAGAATTCGATGCTGATGATCCTGGTCACCATGCTGGGGTCTCTGTGTCACCCAGTCACTTGGGGACTCAAGCCATGACCCTGCCGTCTTGATGTATGGCCAAAGGGTCACTCTAGGTGTCCCATCTGGCTGGTGGAAAGGGACAGAGGAGAATAGAGCATAGTCCCCTCCACTGCCCAGGCCTGGAAGCAGCATGGTCTGGTCGGCTCACGTGTCCACAGTGAGAATTGTCTTTTGGCCTTCCCAGGTACGCAGCAGCACCTACAGGGTGGCCCAGCTCTTCAGGGCCCTCACTGTGGTTGTTCATCAGAGACCCTGGGTGGGAAGCAGGCAAGGAGCCCATACAGCCTGGTACCAAGTGACTCCTCCCTATGGATATCAGGCTGTGGGTGATCAAGAGCAGGGACTGGCTGCAAAGAAGAGACCATGTCACCTGTCAGAGGCAACTCTGCTCACATTTCCCTGTCTTTCTCCCACTTGTGGAAGGACTTAAGGTTCAATCTTGGAAAGCCAGGATAATTGCTAACCCCCTTTCCTCCCCTGGGCCAGGGGGATTAAAATAATAACAGCAAGAGATGAAAACACATCAGACCTCCCACGTGAGCCTCTGGAAGGAATTGCACCGGGAAGACCCAGGATGCCCCTGGCTCAGCACAAAGTAGAAGGTTCTCCAGTCTCAGCATCATCGAGGTCCCCCAGAAGGAAACCCAGAAGGATCCTCTTCTGTGGTTGAAAGAATCGTGTCATGTTATCGTAGGTTCAACCATATCCCACAAAACATGTGCTCAAGTCCCTGACCCTGCACCTGTATGTGAGGCCCCATGTCAAAATAAGGCCCTTGCAGAAGGCATGAGGTGAGAAGGAGGTCATTAGGACTGCTCCAACAGGGCCACTGTCCTTAAAGGAAGAAAAGATGACACAGACATGGGGCACTGGGAACAGGGACAGGAAGGGAGGCCTGGGGCCACCAGAAGCTGGAGGCAGGGGACTTCCAGAGCCTCCAGGGGGAACATGGCCCTGAAGACACCTTGACCTTGGACTTCTGGCCTCCAAGGTGTGAGGGAATAGATCTCTGTTGCTTAAGCCCCAGCTTCAGCACTTGGTCATGGTGGTCCCAGGAGGGACAATGGGAAGACTCAGGCCCTGGCGCTGGTGGGGAGTTTGCTGTGGGGCACTGAGGACTGAGGAGGTGAAGCTTGGGTGGGGGCTGCCATCTGAGAACCACGTAAGGACATGGGGGACAGGTAGGCCTGGTGAGGATGGGGGCACATTGCTGTGGGCTGGGCAGAGTTAGCTTACCTTTCTCCTCTGGGATGTTTAAGAAAGACTACAGCCCCTCTACCAAAAATAACATGTTCACCTAGCAATGGTTAATGGTCTGTGGTGAGCAGAAGGATAGGAGACAGACAGACGTGAGCAGTGGGAACAGGAGGCTAAGGGGGTAGTTCTATAAAGTGGGCCCACTGTGTGGACCCGACATGCTTTCCTTTCCAAGAAGCAATTTACCTGCAGCCCTGCCTGGCCTAAATGGACAGGCTACATCACATTCCTCAGCAAACTACCTGTTACCTGCAGGAGAAATGCAGGCCTGAAATAACATCCATAAAAGGGAACCAAGTTACCCTGAAGGGGGGACTTTTGTGACCCTTTTCACAGACCAGATGCCAGAACTCAAGGAGATAAGGATGATTCCTTCTAACCATAAAATCTGTCAAAACAGGTTCCAGTTAGAACCAGTCGTCATGGGCCAAGGTGACCTAGAGATGTCAATTCATAGGGGACTTGAAAGTCTCATGTCATCCTGCAGTCAGTCAAAAGTCAAGAGGTGGGGAACCATGCATGTGCGGAGGAGGAGAGCAACCACACTGCGGCCCCCCATCTACCAACACGTGGCTCTCCTGCCCTGCTTCCCTCTGGGGACACTGCAGCCACCTCCATAGCCCCTGCCACGTGGTAGCCTCCACCTTGGGACAACGGGCAGGGCCTGGAGGGAGCAGCCTGCCTCAGCACTGCATGCCACAATGCTGCATCTCCAAATAGGGTGCCCAGCACCACCGAATGGCCTGTCCTCTCAGCCCCATGTCTGAAAGCAGTTGTCCCCATATTGGGACACCTCTGCCACCATCTTGGGTTGCCTCTGCTGCCGCCACCACCATCTTTAGTTGGGGCAGCTTCCACCTTAGGACACTGTTTAGGGCCTGGAAGCCTAACATCAAGATACCTACAAGTTTGACACTGCTGTTACCAATAACTAAAAACATGGCTGATTCTATTTAGAGACAACAGCCAGGACCTGGAAGACCATCACCAAGGTCCCTGCAGGCTTGGTTACACCAGAGGCATCCCTGATGCCTCTTCTCTTGATTCCTCTTTCACTCTTCCTATGGCTTCATACCTCCATGTTCTCACCTCTGACTTCATAAACCCCACATCCCCACACCCTGCTCTCTCTTTGTCCACCATTAGAAATTGGAGACCTTATGCAAACCTACTATTTATATTGTATATAGTAATTGAACACATCATTTCTGTTTATTGCAACAAAGCTGTAATTGTCTAAATAGGAGTTATTTGGTTTAAGGCTGCATATTGTTTGCATTGGTAGCTGTAAATATTGATCTCCCACCTCAAGGCAAGGTACTGGTAAACTGAAGGAACACTACAAGATTATAGGGTAGAAACTAATACCTCAGATCCACTCTGCTAGAGAGGAAGACATGAACATGAAAAAACAAGGGAAGAAAGTATCCCAAACAAACCAAGATGGCACAATAATAGAATCAATTGATAACACAGTAGATGAAATGTCAGAGAAGGCGTTCACAATGTACATTATTAAAATGATCTTCTTCAAAGCACGGAATGGTATAAGAGAGCAAATACAGGCAACAATTAATCACTCCAATAAAGGGATATGAGAACAAATACAGGTAGCAAAAGATTACTTCAAGAAAGGGAGATTCTTAAAAAAAAATTAAAACTCAGTTTTTGGTTTGTTGTTTCCTTTATTCCAAAAAATTTATTCCAAAAATAAAGAAAACAATAAACTGGGTTTTTAAATTATTTTTTTAAGAATCTCTCTTTTAGAAAGCATCACCAACAGAATAGATCACTTGGAAGACAGAACCTCAGGCAATGAAGACAAAATATATAATCTTGAAAATAAAGTTGACCACACAATGAAAATGGTAAGAAACCATGAACAGAACCTCCAAGAATTATGGGATAACACGAAAAAGACAAAATCTAAGAATTATTGGGATAGAGGAAGGCACAGAGATACAAACCAGAGGAATCTGCATAATCTCATCAATGAAATTATATCAGAAAATTTCCCACACATGAAGAATGAATTGGAAAATCAAATACAAGAGGCTTACAGGACACTGAATGTACAAAATTACAACAGATCCACACCAAGGCACGTTATAATGAAATGCCTAGCATACAGAATAAGGATAGAATTTTAAAAGCCACAAGAGAAAAGTTTCAGATTACCCATATGGGGGAAACCAATTCACATCTCAGCAGATTTTTCAACCCAGACCCTCAAAGCTAGGAGACCCTGCAACAACATATCCCCAGCTCTGAAAGAAAATGGATACCAACCAAGAATCTTCTATCCAGCAAAATTAAGCTACAAATTTGATGATGAAATAAAAACCTTCCATGATAAACAAAAGTTAAAAGAATTTACAATGAGAAAGCCTGCACTACAGAACATCCTCAGCAAAATATTCCATGAGAAGGAAATTAAAATGAAAACCAGCAAAGGGAGGAACTACACTAAAGGAAAAGCCAACCAAAGAAGTGACCAAGTCAAATTAAAAATAAAAAATAAAACAAAATGACCAGGAATACAAACCATAATTCAATAATAGCCCTGAATGTTAATGGCCTAAGCTCATCAATCAAAAGACATAGACTGGAAGACCTAACCATATGGTGCTTCAAGAGATGCATGTATAGGAAAAGACATCCACAGACTGAAGGTGAAAGGGTAGGGAAAAACCTATCACTCACACACACCACGTAAACAAGCAGGGGTTTCCATCCTCATATCAGATGAAGTAGACTTCAAACCAAAATCAGTCAGAAGGGATAAAGAGGGGCATTTCATACTGCTTCAGGGAATGACACATCAACAAGACATGACAATCATGAATATCTATGTCCCCCCAAATGGAGCTTCCATGTATATCAAACAAACCCTTCTCAATTTCAAGAATCGGATGGACCACAACACAACAGTACTGGGTGCCTTTAACACACTCAGCCTGTGCAGGATTGGGGGCCAATATGTTTCTTTGTTTTTTCTTTCAGTACCCAAAAAGGTTCCTTTGCCCTCCAGGACCTGGGGAGTCAGAGACATTCAAGTCCTTGTTGCCTGAATGAAGTTTGTTCTTGTTCTGTTTTCAAGACTTTCTGGAGATTGATGGAGTTGTCTGAGGTGGCATCGTCTTCCAATGTCCGGGGCCAACTGTGCTTCTTTCCTTTCTTTGTCCCCGTCATCAAGTGTCTTCTCTCTCTCTCTTATTAGATTCAGCGATTTCTATTTATCCAGCTCCAACCTCACTATTTCCTTTATCATTTCTATTTTATTAGAAAGATCACTGGTGATTTTTTCTTTACAGATGACTCCTTTTTTTTTTTCTAAGATGCCCATTTTTCTCTTTCTCTTCTGAAATTCCTAGTTTTTTGTTTTGTTTTGTTTTGTTTTTATTTAGCAAAAGCACATTTCCCCAGGCCTAGTGGTGCACACCTGTAATTCCAGCAACTCAGGAGGCTGAGGCAGGAGGATCAGAAGTTCAAGGCCAGCCTGGGAAACTTAGTGAGACTCTCAGCAACTTAATTTTGCCTTAAAACTTTTTGTCTCAACAACCTTTATTTTGTCTCAAAGTAATAAATAATACTGGCTGGGAGTGAAGCTCAGTGGTAAAGATTCCCTGGTTCAATCTCCAGTGCAAAAAAAATAAATAAGCACATCTTCCTTTACATCACTGAGTATATGTTCAAGAGTAGCTGCTTTAATGACCTCCTCTGGTAATGTCACTACGTGGGCCATCCTGGAAATGACATCACTTGACTGTTTTTTCCCTTGAGAGTGTGTCATATTTTCAGTTTTTTGTGTCTTGAGTCCTGGACATTGTGACTACTACATGTGTGGTATCATAGTGCTCTAAAGAGTATTGGTGTTTTGGTTTTAGTGAATAATAAATTCTGTTACACATAAAAAAAAAAGAGTCAAGAGGTGGACCTGAGTGGGACTGTCTGGAAACTTCCCTGGGACCCCAATAAAACAAGTGCAGGAGGGGTGTGCTGTCCCTCTCCTCTCTGAGAGGACCACTCTCTCCCTCGAGAGTGTCCCTTTCCCTTCCCCATCCCGCCTAGTAAGCTCATCTTTCTGGCATGGTCGCAGGAATAGGGGTGAAGAGGGGCCTCTGCAGCTGGCCTCTGTCCTGTAACTGAACCGGATCCAGCACCTACCCAGAGGGCACTCGTGAGTATGAGATGTGGCCAGGGCCCGAACGAGAGCCACGTAGGTATGGGACAGGGGAAAGGTGGGGGCTGTGGGAAGAGGAAGGGAAGAGGAGGACCAGGAGAAGGAGAAGGAGGGTCCTCAGGGGTGCAGGAGGGGGCGGGGAAGAAAGGGGAGGGAGGGAGAGGAGTGAGGGCAGGAAGGGAGGGGAGAAGGGCCAGGTGCCGGAGAATTCTGCAGTGCTGAGCCTGTGGGCAGAGACCTTCCAGCTCCTGGGGCTATTGGGGGGACAAGGTCAAGGCGACCAAGGACAAGGCACCAAGGATGAGATGGGTGCCAGGAGCTGGGCTCCCGTCCAGTCCTGGGGACCAGCAGGAGGCAGGTAGCAGTCCAAGGTGGCAACAGTGCAGACAGAGCCCACGGGTGCCTGTGACACCAGGGAGGGCGCTAAAGTCCCCAGAGGGCAGGACCAACCCACTCCCTCCAGCCCCACTTTCCCGTCTACCCCCACCTGGCCCAGAGTCAGGCAGAGCCCCGGCTCAGCAGGCCCAGCCTTTTAAGCAAAGCCTGAGAAGACAACCTCCAAGAGCCAGAAAGTACCAGAGGCATTGTACAGAGGGAGGGGCTGGGACCCTGACCCCAGAAGTTGTCTCTGCACACCTGGGCTCCCCCAGGCTGGCCTCTGAGCTGAACGTCTGGACGTGGCCCTCACCAACATACTAGAAACATTGACAACCCAACCCGGGTGCACCGCTGCCCAGTCCTGGAGTGGCCACTGGGTGGTACACGTGGGACAAACCTAAATGTCACCACAAAACTTTAAAAACAGAATGGGTGGGAGCGGCGACGCAGGCCTATGATCCCAGGGACTCGGGAGGCTGAGGCAGGAGGATGGCACCCCCACCCAGAAGGCTGGTGGAAACTTGTGAGCTGGACCTCCTGGATTACCCCCCACACACAAACAGAAACACCAGCGTTCTCCACAGGACTCAGTCTCCCACCGCCCAAGTCTTTTTAGATGTTGATGGACCTTTATTTTATTCATTTATTTATATGTGGTGCTGAGTATCAAACCCAGTGCCTCACACGTGCTAGGCAAGCACTCTGCCCCTGAGCCCCAGTCCCAGCCATATTCTTAATGTCCAGGATGTGACCTAAAATGACCAACCCACAAAGATTCAGGGAAAAGACAACCAGCGGCCATTCAGTGCCGGCCTGACACAATGTTGGAATTTTCCGATGGAGATGCTAAAGCAGGAAGTATAGTATAAAAAGAATCCAAAAAGAAACGGTGGACACCGTAAATGACAGAGAGAGAGGCCCAGCAACGAAGTGAAAGAACCACGTGGCCAATGCAGGACTTTAAAATACAGTCTGCAAATTAAAGACCCGCCGTGTGGGTTCCAGAGGGGGTGGGACCCACAGAGGGACTGCAGGAACCTGAAGAGGGAGCAGTAGGAGGGGTCCCGTGGGAGCAGCCGTGGGAAAACCTGTACCCCATGATCATCTATTGTCACCATAGTAGGTCATACGTCTGGATCGTATGTACAGGAAACCCTAGACAATCCAGACCAGGAACACTGCTAGAGCGAGTACGGAGCCGGCACGGTGGCCGAATACAAGACCTCTGTACAAGTCACTGCCGGAGCCGGTTCCCAAGGCAACAAAGACCTCAACCAGCTGTGCAGACGCCCAGACCTGAGGACCCTGTGCACCTCCCAGCACAAGCCGTGTGGCCTTGTGGCCTCACTCCGGCCCAGACACTGTCTGTGTGGAAACCAGACACCGAGATGGAGCCCCCTGAGCCCTGTGCCCCGTGGAGGGCTGTTTGAACGGTCTGGGGGGAAAAGCCATCTCTCCCTCCCCTCCCCTCCTCTCCTCTTTCTTCTCCCTCTCTCTCTCTCTTTTGCACCGGACAGGAGAAGCCCTATGGCAGGTGGCCGGAGCCCAGGGGATATGCTATTTCTGCAGAGCACCTCCCTAGGGACCCTGCTGTGCTACCTGGGGGTCAGAGAGGCTGGCTGTAGACCTCGGACAGCAGGGGAAACAGGGGGACCCCCCCCCCCCGTTCAGACACGTGGTTCCTAAACGTTCTCACTGGGGCTCAGCCTGATCTGCCGCCCCTCCTCACCCGCCCACCTGTGCCACAATTCCAGGGCCCAGGCAAACCTGCCTGCTGCCATCTGCCCTGGGCCTGCAGCCACAGCCTGGTGGGGATTGAGCGCCTGCAGAGGCCCTGGCCCTCTGGCTCAGGAATGTGCACCTCCATTCCTTTTAAATTCACAATATTCGAGATTCCAAAGCCCTGTTGAACTTCTCCAGAAATATTTCCTGCACAGCAGATCCTCGGGGGCCTCCTTCTCCAGGCCCCTGCCTCCCCCATGCCCAGAGACTTCTCTGGTCTGCTGGAGCCCTGGGTGCCCAGGAGAGGCTGAAGGTCCTGATCTCTGCTCCATGGGGGGCTCCATGGAGACAGGAGCTCACTTACCCCACACCTCCTCCAAGGAGACCCCAGGCTCACCTGGGTCAGCACTTGAGGGGCTTCTTGGGAAGAGCCAATCCCCAGGCTGTCCCCCAACCTGCCTGCCACTGGTGTGCAGCTTAGTCTGTGGGACTTGACCCCAGGACAGGGCGTGCACAGCTGTGACAAGGGAGCCATCACGGCGAGGTCCTGGGCGATACCCCAGGCTCTCAGGTATGAGAGATTCCAAACACCCCACCTTCTGTGCTCCTTGTGGACCTGTAAAAAGACCTCGTGACAGACACACACCCCCCCATGTGGACTGCTGAGTCACACGGACCTGTGGACCCTCAGCTCGGGTTTCCCAGGCACAGCCCGCCTGCAGCCCGCCTTGCCCCATTCCTCCCCAAAGCCCAAGGCCCAGCAAGGGCCTGTGGGCAAGGGAACGCCCAGGGAGGGAAGGCCAGTGACAGGGACTCAGCCAGGAAGAGGAGAAGGAGGGAGGGGGAAGGGGGGGAAGGGGGAGAAGGGGAAGGGAAGGGGAGAAATAGGGGAGGGGAGGAGGAGGAGGGGGGGAGGGGAGGAGGAGGAGGGTGGGGGAGGGGAGGAGGAGGAGGGTGGGGGAAGAGCAGGAGGAGGAGGAGTCAAGGGAGGGAGGTCCCTGGGATCTCCTCTAGCATGGCAGACGTCCTGCCTGTGGGCTTTGGGCTCCCTTAGGTGCTCAGGAGACTTGCGTGTCCTGCTCAAGGTCACACTCCAACCCGGACCGCAAGTTCCTTCCTGTTTGTCCTGAACGTCTCTGGGTCTCTGACCCTCTCAGAACTCGCTCTTGTCAGGACGCCTGCTTTCCACAGGAACGGGACGGGAAGCCCAGGACAGCCACCAGTCAGTCCTCCCCTGGCCAGCTCCTATTCATCCCTCAGTGCCTTGCAGTGTGCTGAGGAGGCCCCCAAGGGGAGGCAGAGAGGAACTGGAGGACGGCTGGAGGGCAGCCGGCACAGAGGACTTCAGGGAAAGAAAGACCCTCTGGGCTGAGAGGTGGGGCGGGGTGGGGAGCCGGCCACCTCTTGGCCAGGCATGAGTCTGCACAGAAGGTCACTAGTACAGGGACAGGCTCTGTCAGGGAGGGTGTGTTCTGGCACCTGGACAGGTCGGCCTCGCTTCTCCGCCTTGCCGCGCTCCGCCTGGTGGGCTTGCGCCGCTCCACACTGCGGGGCCTGTGGCAGGCCCAGCAACTGACTCCTGGTGCCTTGGGGACCTGTGGTCTGCACTGCCAGCCCCTGAGAAGGTGGGCCTCCCACGCGGCTCCGTCGTGGCCACTCCCAGCTCATCCCACAAGTCCCTCGGTCCCTACCCCACCCCGGCTGGCGGCTCCTGTGAAGGCCTGGGCCTGGCACCTCCTCTGCGCTCCCCTCTGTCCACAGCAGAAACACAGAAATGCGCTGGGCAGCTGGGCCCGGCCAGACACGGCCAAACCCTGTCTCATGGCTGGTGCCCTTGGGCTAGTTCCCGACTTCCCTTCCTTCTCCATAAAGACGGCTCTCTCTGTGGCACAGTGGTGAAGTCACCTCTGCAGCTCCCTGGCTGCTGGGGACTCAGCCGCCACTAAGGTGGCCACAGTGCTGGCCGCACTTGCCACTTGCCCGGCTCCTCCCTTGCTCTTCTGAGTGCTCCCTGGGGTGGGGGCTGGCTGTGACCCCGCCCGCCTAGGCTGCTGTGGGCGATTGCTGGCCCTAGCCGCCACCCAGACCAGGACGATGGAGGGACCTCAGCAGGCCACCCTATGGGGGAGAGTAGTTGTCACAAGAGCAGCCTGGGGCGTGGTGGTGCTGAGAGAGGCCACTCCCCTCCTGAGCACTCCCCCATAGTGCAGTCAGCCCTGGTGGCCCCCCAGGGCTCTCCCTCTGGTGGAGGCTCCAGCCAGGATGGAGGGCTCGCCCCCTGCACCCCCACACAGGGGGCAGGCCTTCGGGTCCTCCCACACTAAGTGGGACGGGAGGTGAATGCCCAAAGGCCCACCATCCTCCCTCAGGCTTCATGGAGTCCTCCTGTGTCCGGCCCTGTGTGACAGGAACAGGGGCGGGAGAGAGCAGGGACCCTGCAGTCCTGGGCCTCATCTCAGTGCCGGGCCATCAGGTGCAGCCACAGGACAGCTGTCTCTCCAGCCCGAGGGAGCCAGCATGCCAGACCAGACCAGACCCAGCACAGCCACCCCTACCTGCCCCACCGCCAAACCCAGCGGCGTCCAAGCAGGGGGCTCGGTGCTGATGTCACCGCTGTTGACCGGTGACGAGTCCTTGCTTCCCCAATGTTGAAGAATAACACCAAAGAAGCACGCCGAGGCCAGGTCAGAGTAGAAATTAGAAGTTTATTAAAGGACAGCAGAAAAGACTTCTCCCGGAGGAAGAAGGGGACCCAAGAGGTGGAATCCGTGGAAGGGATGTTGTCTCCCCTTTTTATAGTTCTTTCAGTGATGGAATGTAGGTGGGAAGGCCCGCGGGGTGGGACACAGGTGGGCCAAAGAAGTCATCTGGTCAGGAAGGACTTCTGAGTCAGCACCTTTTTGCTGGGGGCTGTTCATTGACATTTCTTTGAGGTGGACTTTGGCCTAGGGCCTTTTCGGGACTTCCATGAGTTGTCCTGCGTTTTCCCTGAGTCATTCTCCGCAGGGTCTCCATGTTAGATTTCACTGGATATTAGACCCGATTTAGCTAACTACACTGACTACCTAACTTTAAATCTGGCTTCACTGAGAACCCACCCACTCAGTCCATCCCTCTCTGTGCCTTGATGTCCCTCCTGTAAAGCGAGCACCAGGACAGTGTCCACCCCATAATACTGCCACGTCGATCACCACGGGGCAAAGTCTTCATTCGCCACACTCTCACCCGCCTGTGACTGGAACCAAGGGACAAAGAAGGCAGGCAGAGGGGGAGGGAAGCCGAGCACAGCCACCCACCTGCACTTCTCAGCCACACTGGGCCCCGCCGAGCAGCTGACCCTGTCACCTTCCAACATCTGCAGGCTCTCGCAGGAGGAGTCATCTGGGGCTGAAGTAACCCTCCTACCTGGTCAGCAGAAACCCCAGCGCCTTTCTTTCTGCGTGTGTGTTGTGCGCATGTCCGCGCACGTGCACAGCCACAATCTGGCTGCCAGAGCTCTGACCAACACATTTACGTTCCAGGTAAAAAGGAAAGGCAGGTCTCAAAAGGGGTGAGCACCATCTATTCCCCTTTAAGGACCTTCCCTGAAGTTTGCTTATGTAGTGCCCACTCCCACCTCCCTGGGCCCAGACCTGCTGTCTTCCCTTCAACCTATCTCCTGGGGCCTCAGCCAGCCTGTCCATTCTCAGTACTGGGCTCTGTCCCTAGTGCCACCACTCAGCAGGAGCCTGGTACCCTCCCTAACCAGGCTCAGACAACAGTCCTCCTCCCCATCATTCTACAGATGGGGAAACTGAGGCCTCAAGACAAGGGGCTTACCCAGGACCACCCACAAAGCCAGTGGTCAAACAGGGCCACGACCCCAGCCCCATGCCCAGCCAGAAGCCACTTAGGGGCCTTTGAAGACGTGCTCAGGTGGTCATTGGTGGCTCCAAGACCTCCCTCAGTGGCTGAGTGAGGAGGCTCAGGGCAGTGCACGGGTGCCCTGGGTGCTCCAGAAGCCTGACCCCAGCACTGCCCACTCAGACCCCACGCTCCTCCCCACACAGACAGACCCGGGCATCCAGCCAGGGTCAGCTCTGGCTTCCAAGAAGGGGTTTCAGCGTCCCCCACTGCCCTCTGCTCCCACCCCGAGTGTGGGGCTCTCAGGCACCCCGTCCTTAGAAAGAGGCAGCTACGGGGTCCCAACTGGGAGAGGATGACCCAGCTCCTCAAGGGTCCCCGAGTCCCACCTGAGCTCAGAGCCTTGGCCCAGGAGTGTGAGCTTCTGGCATGGTCACTACTGTCCATGAGGGTGTGGACAGTCCCTGGATGACAGCCGGGCTGCCCATTGCCTTGGCAGGGTGACACAGGGATAGAAAGGGGACTCAGGGCAATGACAGTACTCTTGGCGCAGTCCCAACCCCCACTCAGATCGGCACGGTTGGAAAAAATCCCAAACCGCCAAGTGAACCCTCAGCAGCCCACCTCCTGCTGCCCAGCCACCTGGGAGCCAGCCTGGGATGCCGGGACAGCCTGGTCCACCCTGTCATGAGGGGGCTGAGCAGAGAGGCCCAGGGACACCCTGACCTTCCCGGCCACTACATGGTTAAATGGCCAGTCCCCCACGCTGGGGGCTCATCAGCCCCAGGCCCACACCCCAAGTCCTGCCCTGGTCATCTTCCCTCCTGGGCCAGGAGAGGCCCTGCCCAGCTCCAGGGAGGGCAGGGCAGCGGGCTGCCTCGTGGTGCAGTGGGGAGGGCACGTCCCAGCAGCAGACGACTGGGCAGGACTGTTCCTGGAAGTCGACGCTTCCTTCTGGGCTCGAGGAGGGGAAGTGTCCCCGCCCGGCCCTCCCACGCCAAGCCGGCAGGCAGTCTGCACCTCATGCAAACCCGAGAAATGGCCACCTCCCAGCCACAGCCTGCTGCTGACGTGGCCTCGGGCCTGAGCTGTCGCATGAAAAGCCAGGGGGGTGCCTAAAGGCCCGTGCAAGGAGGCACCCGTGCCAAACTGCCCAGGCCACACCCTGGCCAGAGGGGCGGCCTCAGACAGCCTGCCTTGGGGTTCCTGGGCAAGGGGCTGCAGAGACCAGAGGGTGCCCTGGAAGGGGCTGGCCTCCTCTGTCACTGTCACTCTGCCCTAGGGCTCCAGTGGAACACAGACCCCCAGGACCAGGCCAAAGCTCCCCGGAGTCGGGGTGTGCTGCGGGATCTCCTCCTGCTCTTTGGTTTGCCTGCCCCCTCCTCCTGGCACTCCGCCGGCTCACCTCCCCCTTCACTGCAGTCCAGCTCCCCACTTTCCACACTTCCCATCAGACTCTGCCCTGCTGAGGATAGCTGCCTCCCCCAAGCCACCCAGTGTGTCCTGTGTCATCTGAAGGGATCCTGGTTTGACTTTCCATATTTGGGTCTCTGGTCCATCTAGAGTGGAGTTGGGATATGAGTAAAGCAGGGCCAAGAGTCACTTCCCCTAAGGACACCAGCTGTTCCAGTGACCTTGGCTAGAAGGTCCTTCTTCCTGGCCACGTGCCTCCCCCATCAACAGCCCAGGCATGGAAGTCTGCTCTGGACTGTTCTGCTCCCAGCTCTCTCCTGCCCATACACCTCACTGTCTGGATTATGTCACTGCATTACAGTGACCGGGGTGTGGGACCCTCCAGGGAGACCCCAGCTTGGTCTGCTCTGTCAGACCACCCGCTCTCTTGGTCCCTTACATTCCCACGAGCACCATGAAGCCAGCTGCTGGCTCTCCACAGGCAGAGGCTCCGGGTTGCTGGCGCACAGACACCGCCCTGCTCCTGCTGGCTCACAGCACTCCTAGGACTCCTTTGGTATCTTCCGGACAGGACAGCTGAGGCTCAGAGAGGCGACCTTCAGGTCACGCTGTTCACATGCCGAGGAGTGGACTGCACCAGACGGGGGGCTCCCAAGTCCAGCTTCCCCAGCAGGCTGTCAGCCTTCAGAGACAGACCTTGAGGACCTGGGCGCCACCCCAGGGTGTCCCCCAGACAGCTCAAGGGTTCTCCCCACTGGGGGGGGGGAGCTCAGGCTGGGCAGGTTCCTGGATGAGTGCAGCTGGGCCCTGGGAGCCCGGGGCGGGGGGAGAAGGGGGGGGCCTCCCCTGCGCTGGGCCCATCAGGCTGGAGCTGAGCACCTCTGCCAACATTTGGTGAATGAAATTGCTCATCACAGCCTCATCTCCAACCCTGGCTCTTGAATTCTCTTTCAAAGGAAAGAAAAATCTTCAGAAGCAAATTTCTGAAATCCTTCCAAAGAGTTCCTAACATAGCTGGTGGGGCCTGGCCACCTGTGGAAACTGATGGTATGAGTACCTACTGGTCACCAAGAAGGAAAACAGAGGCAGAGAGTCATGTTAAACAAGTCCCATGAGGCGCTGGGGGCCCGTGCATGCAAAGTTCTGTGGCAGTGGGGACAGCTACAAAAAGACACTCAAGACTCCAACTCGTCCAACTCCCTGAAACAGGGTCTGCACCCAAAGTCTAGAAGTCCCAAGCCTGAGGCCAGGTCCTTGGCATGGGAGGCCTAGAGAGGCTGACAGGAAGCAGGGCCTTGGGAGGGAGGTGGGCGAGGGTGCTTTAGGAGGAGGGGCCAGCATGGCCAAGTAGGGCGGCAGGGAGAGGTCACCACCTGCTCTGAGGACCATGCATGCTGGTTGCCTGTCCAGGGCGCTCTGACTGAGGCCCAGGCAGGGTTGGGTAGGAGCTCATGCACCTGGAGGGCTATGGGTGACACTGTCTCACTCCAGGCCTTTGTCATCCCAATGGGGTGCCCTCTGCTGGGTCCTCTCAAGAGGGCTGAGCTGAGGGGGAGAAACGGCGCAGGACTGCCTCTGTCCGAGGCTCCAGGGAGGTGAGGTCCGTCTGGAGTTGTGTGCTGGCTTCAGGGTGTGTCACCTTGATGAGACTGAGGACATTGGAGGACAGGAGAGAGCAGCAGCAACCAGGAGTGCTGTGTGCTGGCCCACTCAGTGCCAGGTGGGGTCCTCCTGCTCCTCCTACTGGGCCTGGCTTCTGTCAAGCCTGCAGGTAGCAAGGACTGAGCTGGAAAGGTTTCAGCTGTCCTTGTGGGTTCTGGATAGTTCTTACTCCCCCACCCGTGTCCGTCCTGCTCCCTGGCATCAGCCTTCCAGAGTCTGCTGAGCTGCTCCCTGGCTTCAGGCAGTGAATCCCTACCACAAAGCCCTTCCTAATAGGCACACACCACAGGTGCTGGTGTGCATGATCTCACGTATTAACACACGAGTTACATACTCAGTGCAGCACTTGGAACATGAAGTGGGCAATCTGGAAAGGGGAATGGGTGGTGGATGTTGGATAGGGCATGGATGGTGGGTAGAAGGATGGTGGATGGATAGAGGGGGATGGATGAATGGATATATGCATGGGCGGAAGCCTGAATAGGGGTGGGTGGGTGAAGGCTGATGGGTGAGTGAATGGATGGATACATAAATAAATGAGTGAACAAGTGAACAAACCAGCGGTGGAGACAAAGCACACAGCGGGAAATATAAAGAAGGGACAGGAGCAGGTTCGACCTAGAAGGTGCACGCACATTTATGAGGCGTTGAATCAACTACTGAGAGTCTAGTGCCACAGCGACTAACTGAGGAAGGACATTTGTAGGTACAACACGTAAGCATATTTTGCAATATAATAGGTCTGTGGACTCGTCGTAATCCACCAGACAGAAGCAAGTCTGGGGCCTTACTGGAGCTAGGTGGCCTCTCCAGCTCCCAGGAGACTGCTGTCCAAGCCACCAAGCCCCATAGCCCTGGAGCCTGAACTCCATCTGTAACGGGAGGGACAGCCCTGCCTCCAGGTTCCTCCAGGTGTCCTGGGGAGAGCACCCACGATCCCCGCAGGCCTGTTTCTTTCTGCATGCAAGAAAGGGAGAGAAGGAAGGGAAAGGGGGGAAGAAAGAGAAAGAGGAGGGGGGAAGAAATGATGGAGTGTCCCAGAACCCCCCAGGCAGGCTGCCTCTAGGCCCAGGTGCTCCAGAGCTGTGGGGCTGCCTCCTGCCGTACCCCTTCTTCCTGGGGTTTTCCTCATTCTCTGGATAGAGTTCTAGAATAAAGTGCTGCCAGTGATCTGGGTTTCCACACAACCAGGCAGTCCTTGGAGGAGACATGCACTTTGCCCACTTCCCCATGGAGGCCCTGCCCTGCCCAGCCTGGCCCGGGGCTCCCACAGAGCAAGGCAGTCACTCTGAGTGCCTGTGGAAGCTTGGGCTAAAGTGGGAGGAGGGCCACCACTGGCTGCTGGAGCTGGCCTGGCCCTGGGAAAGTGCATGTCCACTCGGCTCCACCGGGCTCCGTGCTGGGCAGGGTGTGTGTGCGCTGGCCTCTGTGGGCCCAGGATAGAAGTTGGCATAGTCACAGGCCTCCCAGTCCCGCCAAGCCGCAGGCTAACTCCTTGACCCATGGCCAGCTGGGTTCCAATGGGGACACTCCACTCCAGGCCAGCCTAATGCTCGAAATTCTGCGGAGATTCCTGCAGCCCCTCACTTCAGCAGGACCCTGGGTGGGCTGGGACAGAGGGACAGCCTGGCTGGGCTGGCCAACCAAGCGGCACTTTCCATCTGGAGTCTGAGGCGCTTGGGCTGTTTTCTCTGTGCTAGAAATGGCTCCCAACCCTGCACACGTGGGCTCTGCTGACGCCTCCAGCTGGGGGAGGCCGAGCAGGGCCAGCCCCCTCCTTCCCGGTTGGGCAAAGGAAGTGCACACGCAGCACTTGGCTGACTCTGCCTGGCTCCAGGCCAAAGAAGTGAAGAGACCTGCCAGGACACTTGCGGACCCCAGTGTCCAACTGAGCCCAGAAGCAAAGGCTAAACTAGGTCAAATGGGCACTGAGGTGGAGCCAGGCCTGGCTATGGTGCAGGCCGCTCTGGGCACAGGTCTCGCCTGCCGCCCAGCGTGGGCAGCAGAGTGCTCTCACTTCACTTTTGGCTGACCCAAGACCTGAGCAGACTGTTGAGGACGTGGGGACCTCCAGTCTGCGTGCTCCAGCAGTGTCATGGGGGCAGACCAGCAGGACCTTCGAGACACCGAGCCTGCGGGTCTCGGGGAGGCCCTGGACATAACTGGAGCACAGGGCTCCTTGCAAAAGGAGCCACAGACCAGCACAGCCCTTTCTCTGTGTCTTCACTGGGAGTATGAACTTGGGACTAGACAGGCCTGGAGCCTGCTGGCTCCAGCACTGCAGGTTACTGTGTAATCTTGGGCAAGTGTCTCAACCTCTCTGTCTCTGACTTCTCATCTGTAAAAGGTGACAGCAAGAATTTACCTCCTGGGTTATGTGTGAGGATGGCCTTAGGCTTGAGCCTAAGCAGATCCATTTTAAAACTCCAGATTGAAACCTGCAGTCTCACCAGGCACACCTAACAGAGCCCTCCAGTATGGCCCTCAGGCACAAAGAAGTCACTTCTCCCCACCCTGACAAACTCAGAGTGAAGCCTCTGGCAGGCTGTCCTCCCCCAATAAGGGGGAAAGGCAAAAAGATCAGTGTGGGGACCACCAGACCAGATGTTTTAACCCCAGGGTAAATGATGTCACTGGGAAATCCGGTGGCAACTGATAAGGATTGAAAGGGGGTCAAAATCCCCCAAATTTGGTATAAATAATGGAGCAAGAGAACAGACATTCAGCCAGCCGACACTGATGCCCTCACGCCGAGAGCCTGATGAGGACCTGGACTGACATCCCAACACTTTTCACTGTTGCTGATCCTCTGCATCTTCCTCACCACCCTCAAACTCTACAGCCACATCTTGGCCCTGGGGAGAGCCTCCTCAGCCAGGGGTCAGCTCCACCCCAGGAGAAGCCTGCCTGGGTTCCTGGCCTGATCACTGCGGCCTGAGTGAGTGTGCATCTGGTCTGAGTGAGTGTGCATCTGCTGGACTTAGAGCCTAAGGCTTGAGACTTTTGATCTGACACTTGAACTTGGCACGCAGAGGGCATGTCTGTCATGAGCCTTTCACGATTAAGTGTGTTTGCGGTGCTTGGAATTAATCTAGAATGGTTTGCTGTGAACTGATTATGTCTATTGCAGTGACTAGCATTAAGGATTGTCATCTCCTTGATTAAGAACCTATAGAGTGAAATTGTATTGAGTGATCTGAGTGAATAAAGAAAGCACTGACCAGGGCAGAAGTGTGTGGACATTCTTTATTTCTCCCCCTGGACTGCATGAGTTGCACTTTTGCCCCATCGCGACATTATGACAGGACCCTCTGGTGTAGGGAGAGCGAGTGTGCCAGGTGCAAACCAGGCTCCTTCTGAGCCTGGGACCTCAACTCACCTACCACCACTTGTTCCCCTGCAGGGCCACACAGGGAACCTGGGGTCTCCATCCTTGGAGCCTCATAGACACTGAGCCCAAGATGCACCAGGAGGCCTGAGGTCACAGCAGTCCTCGGCCCCAAGGTTTAAAGTGGCCCCCAGCCACCCTACCTCGGGTAGGTGCTCCCTACACACACAGCGGCTCCCACAGCTGAGCCCAGCACCAGCTCCAGCACTGGGCAGGCCACGGCCACCAGACCCTGACACTTAAAGGAGCCACCTCTGACGACACTCCCTGAGGCTCTGGGTCCTCCTCCTTCCCCAGCTCCCTGGCTTGTGGCCACATCGCTCCAGTCTCTGCCTCTATCTCCTCCGTGTCTGCACCCCCTCCTCAGTACACCCTCGCTGTCAGAGCCCACCCTAACTCCACACGCCCTCATCGTCGTTCAACCACTTCTGCAAGGGCCCTATTTCCAAACTAGGCCACGCGGGACGTTCCCAGCAGACATGGATGTGGGGCACGTGACTGCCCGTCATGGGGCTGAAGCAGAGTCTCAAGGAAAGGCCTACAGATCCAAAGAGGAGCCACGTCCCTCTGTTCCCAGCCGAGGGGCAGCCTCCTGTGCTGTAGTGAGGGTGCAAAGGGCCCTTGCTGGGCTGACCATGCCTGGTCCTCCAGGGCGGGCGGGCAGCCTAGATGCAGTGTAGCTCACGGTATTCACCTTTTAAGCCAGGAGACCACTGCAGGGGCCACCTTGGAGCAGCGCTCTCTGCCTTCACCAGCAGGCACGTGGCCCCAAAGGCCAACTGCCCACAGATTCTGGATTCCCACATGAACCTGAGGCTGGTTCCCCAGGGTGCAGGTTCCAGCCAAGGCCAGAAAGCTGCAACCAGGGCCTGAGCCACTCACCTTGAAAGATGTACAGAGTGGACAAAGACTGCTCAGAGGGGTTGTATGGAGACCACCCTGCAGCTGTGGGTGGGAATGATGTCCCTGGATGAGGACCAGCCAGGTCCAGCCCTCCTCTAGCAGGTGAAGCAGAGACCCAGGGAGGAGGCTGCCCTAGGTCACAGGCCAAGGAAACCAAGCTGGGCCTCCCACTCTTGTCGCGTGGGCAGAGGGCATCTCCCCCTTTCTGTTGCCTCACCCCAACAGCACCCACCTGGCCTGGGTGTCCTGCGTGGGTGCTCATGTGCAGTGCCCACGTCCTGTCTTCAAGCATGAGCACAATAGACAGCAATAGACAGGCTCTGAGATGCCCACGAGCCTGCCCTTGGCACTCATGCCTTTGAACAGCCTCCCGAGTGTGGGTAGGGCCTGCAGCTTACCTCCATGGACGCCAGCAAAGGTGGAGGAGCGTCGCCGAAAAACATCACTTCTGTGATCGTGTGACACAGACCAGCTCTGGACTTGCTGCTGTGTTCTGAGCTGGCCTCTGGAGAGGCTCGCGGTGAGCATCCCCCTGGCCTCAGCTCTCAGGTCCCAAGTGCTGCCCACAGACACAGGAGTGTGGGTACCCCACCCTAATCTCTGCACACCCCTCAATACTGTGTGGATACACTCCTCACCCGGCACGGCCCCAGTCTAGCCCTGGGCAGGCTCAGAGCCTGGGGTGGCAGGCATGGGGACAGGCCCGACACACTTCGGTATCAGTCCAGACATACTCTCAGGGCTGCACCCCAAGGCCCACAGTCACCCAGCCAGGGCCCAGGAGCTCCCCTCCTGCTTGATGAGGGGTGGGCAAGGTCCCACAAAGAAGAAGCCTGCAGGGTGCAGGAGAACAGGCACCGTGGAATGGCTGGGGGCTTTGAGACTGTGCAGGAGATGTGGTCTCACTTCTACACACCAGGGTCTGCAGGGGCAGAAACAGTCAGCCTTCTAGAATCTGTGCCACAGGCCTGGGTTATCATCCCCTAGGCGGAGACCGAGGCTGCAGCAGCCTGCTCAGTGCTGAGGCCCTGTGAACAGGTCGGCCTGGGCTGGTGGTGTTTTCCAGCGCACACCCTGGTTCCTTCTCTCCTCACCACCCCTCCCGGCCTGCACCCTCCGTGGGCCCCGTGCACCTGGGTGATGATGCCTGCGTGGCCCTGGATCCTTGGCACTGAGCTCCTGGAAACCAGGAGCCCCCTCTTCTCACCCACGGACACACTGAGCCTGGCGTAGGCCCCCAGGTCCCAGGGAGGAGTGTGGCTCTACTGGGGTCTGAAACAGCTCTGAAAGAACAAGGCCTCTCCATGCCCCACCTGCCTGCCTCAGCTGTAGGGACAGTGGCCTTTAACCTGGCTGAGAATCTCCACTTCCGAGAACAATTCAGTAAGAGTGCCCACCCCCCTGGCTGTTTTAGTCTTGTGCAGGAACGCTACCCAGCCCGCTGACGTGGGAGGAGCAAAAGTTCAAAGCCAGCCTGGGCAGCTTGCCTGTCTCAAAACAAAGAAAATAACAACAAGGGCTCAGGATGGGGCTCAGCAGTATTGTCCCCGGTTCAACCCATAACAAAACAAAAATCCAAAACCTCAATAACAAAAACTATACTGAGAGTTCCACAAATTGAAACAAACTCCTGAAAGGGGAGTTATTCAAGAATTAACTCTACTCTCTACCGTGAAGATTTCTGAAGACCAAAATACTGACCAGAGTATGAGGGCAGAAAAAAATCCGCAGGTGCCAGTGAGCACACAGGTTACCGGGCACTTGAACTATGTCCAATGTGTGTTGACTTCACCTGGGTGGGCCGTCCCTGTGCCAGAAACTAGACAGGGCCAGGGTCCCTAGACCCGAGACACTCCCCAGGGTGGGGGGCCAACCCCTAACTGGAGTATGGCCATCAGGGCTCAGCAGCTCCCACAGCCCGACACCTGCCTCTCTCTCCCTGGTCCAGCCTTGTCTGGGGCTCGGCGTGCACAGCCACACCCCAATACAGGGCACAGCCTGTGCGGGTGCTTAATAAACACTGCTCCAATGCACACACCAAGGGTGCTTTTAGCTCCAAATGAGGTGCAACTCCTTCTCCTGGCCCCAAGCATCACCCTGGACAGTGGCACCCTCACCACCTCTGCCCTGCACAAGGGCAAAGCTACTGCCTGCTGTGGCAGCCCCAACTGGGAAGGACAGAAAAGCCCAGAGGGGTGACCCCCCCAATCAATCAGAACAACAGGGAAGGCACCTTCGGGCCTCTTTTGATAAAGAATCACGACCTCCTAACTACCCAAGGAGTAGAAATTAACTGGCTCTCGCGTTCTGTCCCAGGGGAGCCCTGGAGGCCTGCCCTGTGCCCTATATAGGCCGCCCACTCTCTGGCGACTGCCTTCCCCTCAGGGCCCTCCGCTTTCTCGGCTGACTGCCCAGCTCTACTCAGAACCGCACAACAGAGCTCCTGCACAGGGCAGCTGGGCCCCAGGTCTCTGTCCTACCTTTCATCATAGCTCTTCCTGGCAGTCAGATGCTCTGGCCACCACTGGTAGAGGGGACCCAGGCACCTGACACTGCAGGGCCAGGGTGGCATGAGAGCAAGGTCGCAGGACAGCTGGAGTTGCTGCGGCCTGCTCTTGACCCTGGCCACAGGGGAGAGATGTCCAAACAGTGTAACTCAAAGGTCCCCATCATGCACCAACTAAATATCATTGGGCTATACTGGCATCAAACTGTGTCACTTTATCAACCAGATGCACTCTGAAAATATGCTCCACCTGCCACAGAGGGGACCCAGCGCAGTGCCCAGGCAGAGCGAGAGGCAAACAGTCCACCCGTCATACCGCATGCCCTCTGGCCAGTGCCTCCCAGGAAGGAGCCCCAACACAATGACCCCAGCCCTAGCAGCTGTGTGACTCTGGTCAGTTTTTTTTCAAACTTTAAAAAAAATATTTTGTAGTTGTAGGTGGACACAATCTTTATTTATTTTAACGCAGTGCTGAGGATCAAACCCAGTGCCTCACAGTGAGAGGAAGTGCTCTACTGCTGAGCCCCAGCCCCTCGACAAGGCTCTGGACTTTGGATTGCTCCCATGGCACCAGGTCACGGGCACCTCACCTGCACAGGCCTAAGCCGTGCCTGGCACAGGCAGGTGTACTGCAAGCCCACCAGCTTCCTCCCAGCACTGCCGAGCCATGGGCTTCAAGAAGCAGGGGCCGTGGGGCGGGCGACCCAGGGCATCCTGGAGGTAGGGCTGTGGGGCCACCCGCCCTAGAGTGCTGCAGTGCCCACAGCCACCTTCCCTGTGAGTTCTCTTACTCAAGAATAGAGCCCAGAGCACCCTCACCCAGAGCCACACCGCTACTGGAGACCACGAGCAACACATCCTCACTGCAAGTCCCCAGGACATACTGTGGGAAAGTAAGTGACAGACCAGCGTGTGATGAGATCTTTTATGCAAATTGTGGAAATAATTGTAAGCGTAAATACATAGGGACTGTTTACCTGGAAGCAATCAGAAAAACTGTCAAAACACTCCTGTGGAGGGCCCATGGAGGACAGGAAGGCACAGATACATTCTGAGCCTTGCACAGGAACCCCTTCTGATCTCGCGGCCACCTGGCACAGCCAGGTGAGGGCTGTGCCCGCTGCTCGGCTCTGGGAATTCACACCACAGAGGCCTGAGGCCTTTCAACGCAGAAGCCAGGGGACTGAACCAGCAGTGTGCCTGCAGAGTGTCAGCCGCCCCTGGGGAAGAGGCTGATGTGGCAGCTCCTGCTGGTTAGCAGTTGCCCAAGAAGGATCTGAGTGGATGCCCCAGCTGGCCCCTTGAGGAGACCTGCTGAGAATCTGCATTGTCTGATGTCACAAGGCTGGGTGCATTTGGAAGTGGCTGTGTTGAAAATAAACCCAGTCTCGGCTGGGGTGTCCCGAGTCCCCTGCTCCTCTGGTCTCTGTGTGAGATGCTTGACCACCGTGACGTCTGCAGGGAGTCCAGAGAGGCCACTGGCACAGTACAGGGACCATTAGGGGGCCTGTCTTTTCTTCTTAGAGGCCTGGGGTGGCCTCAGCTCCCCAGGCCCGTGGGCAAATGGGCAGCAGGCAGAAGACAGCACGCAGCCATCGGGATGATGGGTGAAGAACCAACAGATGCGAGTCTTGAGGGCCTCAGAGGACAGACTCCGCTTGGCTTCAGGTGGTTTCTCCCTCTGCAGCTCTCGTCTCCAGTCACGAAGGTGGACTCGCCCATTCAGCACTGAAGAGCAGGAGACACAGCTGAGACGTCGACCACAAGCCCACTCACTCGTGGGTCTGTCGACATCTGCTGGGTGGGTGGCAGTGGTGCAGGGTGCGGGGTCAGAGGTGCAGAAGACTGCACCAAGGTTCTCCCCTGGAGGAGGGAGGAGGCAGTGCCCCAGTGTTGGGAACCTGGGTGCACAGTGGGTTATCAAGCGGGAGATGGCCAGGAAGGCCTTGGTGAGCAGGAGAGGTGCAGAGGGTGGCGGCGAGCCCCGGACTGATCCAGAACCAGCCAGTGAGGAAAGAGGGAGCCTCAGAGGGACAGCATTGCCTGCCATCCTGTTCCAGATGGGCCTGCACTCCTGAAGGGAAACACTTGGAGGCATCTGGGCTGGGGGCTGGCCTTCAAGGACACTTCAGCACACCAGCAGAAGACAGGCGAGGCAGGAGGGGAGGGTCCCCTCTGGGCAGCCTGAGGTGGGGGCTGTGTGCAAGCCCTTCTATCATCTGCCCCACACTGGGGTCACACAGTGCCACAACCAGAGGCCCTCCAGATGTCCATGGTGGTGATGGGGGCTGCAGGCCTGGACACATGGAGACGAGGGCAGCTGACCCTCCCGAGCACACTGATGCAGATGCCTACCTGGAGGCCCAGGCCTGTAGCAGAGGGACCCAGGATGGCCAGGACTTGACTCAGAGCTGGGGGGCTGGGTGTGACCAGGCAGGGCAGCTGCAGGCCACTAGAGCCTGCTTGTGAGCCGATGGGCAAGCGGGCTAAGGACCAGGCCACCCAGGTCAGGCTTAGGCTCCCCCTGGGCTTCTCCTTGGCCACTTCATTCCAAGAAGCCACCAGCTCCATGTGAACGCAGCCAAGGAAACCAAACCCTTCCTGGTTTTCACCGGAAACTATAAACCCACCCAGACAGGAAGGCTGAGAGAAACAGGGCTCCTACTGAGCAATCTGGCCGCCCACTTCCAGAAGCTGAAGAAGAGCATGTACAGCCCCAGCCAGCCTCCAGAGCACCCCATGTTCTGCAGGGCCAGCCCACCTGGCTGCCCTCAAGTGACCCTTGGTGGACATTCTCCTCTGAAACCAGAGAAATAGGATCAACAGAGGCGCCTCATTGCATGGATGGGCCTAAGAGGGGTTTGTCTTCAGGGATGCTCAAGCCCTAAGGCTGTGTGACGCTGTGTGCAACCTGATCTCGGGCCAGGGCAGCTTTAGGACACCGACCTTCCCACAGTAGCACCTTCTGGAGAGGCACAGGGCATAACACAGTCACTGGGAACCCCCTGAAGTACGCCTGGGAGGAGCCCTGGTGCAGATAGGAGCATCCACCAGACTCCCCATGGGGCATATGACTCCATACACCAAGGAGTCTCTGGTCCGGCCTGAAGCCCCCCACTCATGCCATCCTGGACTCTCCCCATAGGCAGGCTCCTCACAGCAGTCCCTTCTGGGGCAGCTCTGTGAACTAAGGCCCACTACTCTGGATTATGGAACGACCCTGTAGGTCAGGGAAAAACAGACCCAGCCAGGATACCTCAGGCCCAGCAGTGGGCATCAATGACAGAGGGACCCCAGAGGGGGCAAAGGATGGCTCCTGGTCTACTCCCAGGGCAGAGCACGGCTTGCTGCCAGCCCCTCCTGATACCTGAGCTCCCATTCTGGGCAGACGAATGCGAGGACCAGAAGGGCAGCCCTCCAGAGGCATACACTCCAGCCGGCCCCAAGTCAGACCACCAACAGCGCTCCTCCTACAGAAATGTGTTCCTAATTTTAAAACAGAATCACAGAACAAAATCCGCTCCAGCTAGCCCACTCATACTGTCCCTGATGGCACTCCTCCTCCCTCCGTGGGCGTTTCTGGACTGCAGGCAGCCTGGAACTGCTGCCTCCTCCCCTGCCCAGACACTGGCACTCCCTCAACCCAGGGCGCTGAGCAGCCTGCGGAGAAGGAAGCAAGCCCCAGGAGCGCCAGCACCGGGCGCTCCACCAGCCAGGAGCCCTTGGGCAAGTTCCTCCTCCCTCTGAACTGTGCCCACAACTTGAGAGGGGGAGGCCCTCTGCACCCGAGTGCAGGTCAGAGGGGGAGGCCACTGCACCCCAGCACCAGTCAGATGGCACGTGCCCATCAGAGGCTGCCTGCTGGCACAACTATCTATGCTCCATGTGGGCTCTGGCAGCCTGGGCAGGAGCGGATGCATGATCAGTGGGGCTCCAGCAGTGTCGGCCATGCTGCAGCCCAGCACGACGCCACACAGGGGTGCTGGCACTAGCTGACCCAAGTCATGTGAAAGAGCATTCCCTTCCCACTCTCACAAGCCCTTCTCCAGGCCAGCCACGTTAGCCTGAAAAACAAAACAAAACCTCAAAGAGAGATAAGACCCAGCTTCAGTGCATATTTTTTGCATGACTGGAAGAGAATGTTTATTTGGCCCCACCTACTCAGAAGTGACTCCAAAAATAATTTTGCCCCCAATGTGAACTGAACAGAAAAGCAACTTTATAGTATTTATAATGAGGAGAAGAAGTGCTCATCAGGAAGTCAAAGAAAACAATGTGCAGAAAAACAAAGAGCAGGCCTCCCGCTCCAGGAGGGTTTGAATTGGTCAAAGCTTTGGGGAAGGAAGAGCAGCTCCAGGCACAGCTGCCCAGGGACCTGGGGTCCCCTCTCCTATACCCACCCCAACACAGGGCTCCAGGGCATTTGTAGGTGGCCCCGTCCCAACAGCACACCACCCCATGGGAAGTCAGCCGCCTGAGCAGCCAGGCTACCGAGGGCAGTGGGTGTGCCAGTGGGCACGGCCCCTCTCACCCATGGGTAATGTGCACGCCCAGGCTCCTGTGCACACACAGGGCAGTGCATGCACACCTATGTTCCTGCATAAACAGGGGACAGGGCTCAATATATGCGTGCGCAGAGGACAGGGAGGAGGAGCTGGCAGCACGCCACCCTCAGGAGGCCCAGGGTCTGCTGGCTCAGGTACGAACAGCACCTCCACCACCCGTGTGTCCCTGCAAGGTCCTTTCCACCACCCAACCCTGAGCTGCTTCTGACCACCTGTCCTGGGTCTTGGGGTCCACACAGAGTAATAAGAGGGGGGCCCCAGCCCGCGCAGCCTTCAGGAGGGCGTCACACAGAAACAGCATCAAGGTAACCACTTAGCTCCTCCGGTCCACTGCTTAGCCATGCAGCGCCGCACAGGTCATGACTGCCCCCTCGGTAACGGTGGAGCCAGGCTGCGTGAGGGCTGAAGGCAGCGCTGCACAGGACCCTCAGGCAACAGCAGTGACTGCTGGCGACGGGGGTCCTCGTCATCGCTGTGTGCCAGGTACAGACCCAGTTCTTCTCTGGCCACAGCAGCTGCACCCCATAGGCTCCCGCCCCAGGCCCTTGCACACACTGCTCCCTCTGCCCCCAATACTCATCTCTGTCCTCCCAACTCCCTGAGTGCTCTTCTCCTTCCAGCCCAGCTCAGTGTCGCCTCCTAAGTCAGGCCTTCCTGAGGGCCAGTTGGGCCCAGGCTGATCTCCCTGCACACTGCGGCTCTCACAGGAATGTGTGCTCTGGATGCTTCCAGTGTGCAGGTGGCCAAAGACAAAGCAGACGGTAACCACCACCTGGGAATGCTCTAGTGTGGCATGAGATCCAGCCAGCAGGCCTTCCCAAGGCTTACCTGCTATGCCTGAGCAACAGATGGAATGAAAGCAGTTGGTGAGTACATCCTGGATGGACAAGGGCCTAGGCTAGGGCAGGCCAAGCTGGACTAGAGGCAAGGGAACCCAAGAGGGAGAGATGGTCACAGTCCCACACAAGGAAGGAGGGTCCTAAGTGACCCGGTGGGCACAGGGAATTTGCGCCCTCCCCAGGGTCTTCTGAAAGTGTTCACTTCCCCCAAGATGAAGGGGGAGGAAGGGGAGAGCAAAGCCAAGACCTGTGTGGGACATGCCACAGCCCGCAGCCCGTACTCCCGCCCAGGTTGGCCCTCACCTGCGAACACCTGGTGACTGTTCCTGAGCAGCGTCTGCAGGCCTCCACACTCGCGCTTCAGCCTTTGCAGCGTCTCCCTGTCCAGCTCCCTGGCCACTTCCATCAAGGACAGGCTCTCTGTTGAGAAGTGGGGTTTCCCCAAACAACAATGAGACATTACAAACAGGAGCCAGGCAGATGCGGCTGGGTCCTGGTTCAATCCCCTCCTGCAAATTCAAATTCCTCAGAGCTCCAGCAGCCGGCCTGTACATTGGGTTCAATGGAACCCAGACCTCACAACAACGGGAACTACAGAAGCAGTGGCTCTGCCATCCGAGCTGCACAGACAGCGTAACACTGTGCAGGACCAGGATCCCACTCTCCTGTGCAGGCTGAGTGTCGACGGATACTGCCAGAGTCTGGTGGTGGCCTGGGTCCCTCTCCTCCCTGGTACCCACAGCATCTGAAGCCAGGGAGGCAGGGCAAGGGGCAAGCCTGCTGTCCAAGCCTTCCTAGGCTGCTCCAGCCACAGCCACCAGCCGGGCCCGAGCTCCAGGTAGGCTAGCTGCGGCACGGAGAGCTGGGTGGAAGGTAAGAAGCAGCACTGCAGGCAGGAACTGCCAGAAGCCACCTGTGGGCCAAGTGATCCAGGGTGTACCTCAATCCCCAGGGGGGCAGCTTCTCGCACCCAGGAGAGATCTAAGGGCCTCCAGCTAGCCTTGGACCTGCAAATACCGTTCTAGGGTGCTAGCACCTGGCCTCAGGGTTTCCACAGCAGGCAGGACTGGGGCCTACCACCAGTTGGCTCTAAGTCTGGAGTGGTTTTTCTTTGTTCACCACTTTTAGACCCACCTCAGCATCGGGGTTCCGGTCCTGTGCCCAGCTAGCCTGCCGCCTCTACCCCTGGCTGTGCCTACTTAGTGGACCACCCAAGGCCCTGTAACCTGGGGGCCGGTCTGTAGTTATGCTGCCAGATCAGCCACCTGACCAGAACCACCCTGGCCCAACAGTGGCTCCTAGGGCCCTGCAGGGCTCTGCTGACTAGGCTGTCCTGTTTGGACACTTTCTGGAGAACAAGCTTGTGGTCTTGCCACATCATGCACAGGAGAGGGCAGCAGGTGAGAGGGGACTTGGCCAAGGAAGGAGCCACTGCCTCCACCTGAGCAGGAGCCAGTCCCATGCTGTTCAGGGAAAGGGCTCCTTGCTGTCCTCCAGCTTCCCAAGACTCCAGAAAAGCAGGTCCGCAGCACCAACCCCAGCAGACAGCCCACACTGCCCCCTGGTGGCCAGCCAGTGTCCCTGCAGGGAAGGAGTCCACCTCCTTATTGAGACCCAGGAAGTTTTAGCAGGAGAACCATAGTTATAAATATAATAACAGCTGGGTGCAGTGCTGCACCCCTGTAATCCCAGCAACTTGGGAGGCTGAGGCCAGACGATTCCAAGTTCAAGATCGGCCTGGGCAACTTAACAAGGCCCTAAAGAACTTAGCAAGACCCTGTCTCAATATAAAAAATAAAAAGGGATGAGTTGTGGCTCAGCAGTAAGCAGCCCTGGGTTCAATCCCTGGCATCAAAAAAATAAAATAAAATAAAATGAAAATAAATCAATAATACAATAACAGATCATATTTTGGCCCGCCTCTCTCAAATGCCACTAATCTCAGACAATGAAACAATCAGATGCAACTGCTTTGATCACAATGGATTCTTTTGAGGATTTCAAGAATTAGCAAATCTTAACATTTCCAAATTCTAGCTGCACATTCAAGGGAACAGTGCTATTTCCTGGCATTCGGTACCCTGCTTTCTAGCTGTATCATTTCTATGGTTGGGAGTAAGCAGCCCCAGCCTCTGGAGTGCATTTAACTACTAAGACCCACAATTGATGCTGGTGAGCCAGCAGGAGTGCGGCAGCCCCCAGTGTGGATGGCCTACCTCCTCCATTCCAGGTCTTCAGAACTCCTTCCTGGGAACTTCCTGTGTGTAACTTCTTTCCACCTAACAACAAATTTGCCACTTGCAAAACCACTTGATCAATAAAATCTCGAGGGAGGGAAGCGCAGTTCCTCACAGGCTCAGCCTTTTCCCTAGGGTGGAATCCAGGCAGCCAGAGCTCCACAGCTGGGGTCCCTGCTCCATGGGCAGCAGTGCAGGCCTCAGACACACCCTTGGCCTCTGCACCCAAGGCTCTGTGGGCTTCTCTGTCGGCAGCCACCTGAGGTGCAGCAGGAGAAGGCTGTCCACCAGGCAGGCTCCGGGGGCAGCCCTGCCTACTGCGAATATACCGAGTCCTCTGCTCATCCATCCAAACTTCTTCAGAGGGTGGGTACGTTCTGGATTTTCCAATGAGACACACCTGGATTTAAAAGAGCAACGTAAGCATTTTGGCAGGCTCACATACTCCAGCACTTCTGGAACTTACGGAACTCCCTTATTCTGGAATACAAACCACACAAGAATTTAAGTCATCTGTGATGAACCCGTTTTTGAAAATTTTTCTGGCGGTGCTGAACCTCACGCATATTAGGCAAACACTCTACCATGGGGCTATGTTGCCAGCCCCAAGATCCTTATTTTAAAAACTAACATTAATGTACATGACCTAGAAAAACTAACAATAAAAGCCCATGAAAATCTCATGACTCAGAGCTTCAGAGGTATGCAAAGGCCAACAAAGTGGCTTCGCAGCACACCCCGTTCCAGACACGTCACTTGGGCTCACCCTCAGTGGATGACCACATCCACCCCATGAGCAGACAAGGGATTCACTCTGCAGAGCTCCCAAGGGGACAGGGAGAGAAGGCACCTGTGTCAACCTGCCACAGCAAGGACACACAGGCCCTGGAGAGTGCTCGGTGCCGTGTGGGTGCTCAGTACACCCTAGCTTCCTTCCTCCTGAGTAACTGAATGAAGGATGGGCCCCAGGGTGGTGGTCATGGACATCTTCTCCAGGCACCAAGCAGAGGCAAGTCACAGAGGATGTGAGAAGCCAGTCCAGTGACACCAAGCCTCCCCTGCTACCCCAGCTGCACCTGCGGTGGGACCGCAGCTTCTCTGCTGGGAGCAAGGCCGCGCCTGGCACGCATTCAGCTCTGAGAACACCTAGACGAAAGATGAGGCAGAGTCAGGTCTCTGACAAGTAACCGGACCTCAGATGCAAATAGCAGGACAGTGGGACCTCTGACTCACCAGGGGCCTGAACTCTAGCCGATTCCATCAACCAACCCAACCTCAAAAGTCAGACTTGCCCAAACAGAGACATGAGGGGCAACAGCGCGAAGATGCTAAAGGACATCTGCAAAGCAGCTCTGAGGGTGACTGCAGGGACCCAGCTGCCCACGTACGTGGACACCAGCACATCCCCAGGACCACAGCACACCTACTCTCTTGGTGGATGGAATCCTGAGGCAGTCTTCTTCCATGTGGAAGCCACAGGAGAGCCCCACTTCCCGAACAAAGTCCAAGTACTCCCGGTACTGCGTCTTCCTGCTCTGCCTGCGGCAGAACCTCCCCGTGAAGTCAAAGAAGCAGCAGGGCAGGACGAGGAACCGGCAGGCATAGGAGGACCTGCAGACAGCCACAAGAGACCCGAGCCTCAGCAGAGAGCCACATGGGGGCCACACAGGGGCAGAACAGCCAAGATTGTTCCTGGCAAATGTTTTTTTTTTTTTTTGGTAGAACTGAGGATTGAATCCAGAGGTGCCCTATCACTGACCTACACCCCCAACCCTTTCTATTTTCAGACAGGGTCTCACTGAGTTGCCAAAGCTGGCCTTGAATTGTGATCCTCCTGCCTCAGCCTCCTGAGCTGGGATCACAGGTGTGTGCTATCTCACCCAGCACGGCAACATGTTTTATATTAAAGAATGAATTAGTCTTTCCCAAGTTGTGGGGAGCCATATTGAGTTACTGAAGCCAGATTTAAAGACAGGTAGTCAGTGTAGTTAGGTAAATCGGGTCTAATATCGAGTAAGATCCAAAATGGAGGCCATGTTGAGAATGAATTCCGGGAAAAGCAGAACAACTCTGTTAATGTCCCCAAGGCCCAGAGCCCATCCCAAAGAAATGTTAATGAAACAGCTCCCAGCAAACTTGGAGATGCTAACCCAAAAGTCCTTTCTGCCCAGGTTACTCCTTTGGCCCACCTGTGCCCCATCCTTGACAGAACAAAGGACAGGAATGTGACAGGAATGCAAGAAGACCTTAGCTATAAAAAGGGGAGACAACCACACTTCTTCCTCTGGGAGAAGTCTTTTCTGCTGTCCTTTAATAAACTTCTACTTTCCACTCTGACCTTGCCTTGGCGTGCTTCTCTGGTGTTATACTTCAACAGCGGTAACATTATCATGCCTTCCAGTCCTGATGCACCATGGAGATCTGAAAGATCACTGTAGTCTGGCACAGTAATGCCGTGACTCCTGACTCGGTCTTTTACCCCACTGGCAAGGCAGTCTTCTGAGTAGGCACACCCTGGGGTTGAGTACACTCACCTGTTCTTTTGTAATCCTACCCCTTGCCCTGTTTGGGATAGAATGTTCCATGGAAATTCCCTTTGTGTGTCCCCTTCTCTTGCTCTGCCTTTGGGTGTGGCCTTCCTAGGTGTCAGCCAACCTGCTGACAGCAGACATCTTGAAGCTAGACTCAGCCCCTGAAACCTGGCCCCTTGCCTCATTTGAATGGCTTCTCCCCAATAAAAGGTTTCAGCCCTCTTGTGCTGTCTCTCTCTCTCTCTCTTTTCACAGACCCTTAAGGTCAGAGGACCCAAAGAAAAAGGTATCTCTGTCTCTTGTGTGGTTATTTTGTGCAGCCCAGTTCACCTGGAGTGACCCTGAGTGTTTTACTCGTGAGGAACGAGACACCAAGTGAATATCTAAAAACAATGCAGCGCAGTGTATCTTTTCAATACAATGTGAATCTAATTACTTGAGCAAAGTATAATTTCCCACCATAGTTATTCTTATCATTGTGATCCAAACATTCAGAATACTTTGAGATTAAGCACTTGGAGTCCTTAGCTAGGAGTAAGAAACTCAGAGGAAGACACCATAAAGACTGGGTGCAGACCTGACCCTGGAACTGCAAGTTCAGACAGTTCAAAAGATCCCTGGACAAAGGAGACCTGTCGCGGAGCCTCCAGGAGCAGCCCCCCACCTCACGGAGGCTCTAAGGGCAACCCATGTGTCACAGACGCAGAGAGCTCCATCTGGAAGACATCGTGGCTGTAAAAGGTCACCTAATGACAGAGTCTGCCTTTGTTATCTGACAGCATCTTTCAACACTGGACATAGATATTGCACAGTAAGAGTGCCGACTCACCTGGCTGCTATGACTGGAATCCAGGGTGTGAGCTCATCGGAATGGTTACCAATCAGCCAATCAACACCAGGGAAAAGGGTCTCATCACTCGGGGTGATCACGTCTTCCTTAAAGAATGGCACAAAAACAGGAGAAAATGGCAAGTCGACGTGGAGCCACCAAGGCAGCAGGACAGAGGCTGTGGAGCCACACACCACAGGGCCACAGCGCACGTGGGGCATGCCCTTTTTGGCCTCGCTGCACCTCAGTCACCAGGAGCAAGGTGATGACCCTGCCCATGCCAGCCCTCAAGGGCACAAATCACTGGCAACTGTTAGGGTCATCCCTGGGGACATGACTAGCCCTTTTCGGAGTGCTGATCTCCTGATAATTAAGAAGATGGTTTTATATGAACCCAATAAGTAGCTACAGGAGAGATGGGACACAGGAACTGTCTCCCTCTGGCAGCAGGAAGAAGGAACATGGGCCAGGGAGAGCAGCCAGGCCTGAGGCTAGGACAAGGCACCATCGCCATACCACCCAGAGCCTCCCACGGAGAGAAGCCAGCTTCACAAAAGCAAAGCACAAGCGAAGTCACACACACACCTAGCCTCAATTCTGTGCTGCTGCTCCAGTTGCCTTCCGTGAACACTCGGACAGCGAGTAAGCCTCCCGACCCAGCCCCTGCCAGACAACGCCTCACATGCTCCTGAGGCTGGCGGCCATCACCAGTTACTGACGGCAACATTCCCACAAACCTCCACACCGCAGTGGGGGAAGACGGGCCAGCAGCCACCACAACGGCCTTCCTTCTGTAGGTGCAGCATGATGCCCAGGGAAGAGGCAGAACTGTCATCCGCAGTCAGAACACATGGGAAGATATGTGACCACTCACCACTCACCACTCAAGGGCACGCCTCACAACAAAGCCACCCGAGCAGGCCTTTTGCAGACGTGAAGTATACAAGAGTAGAGCTGAAATCCTATAGTCTTTCTGGTCCTTAAATAAGGCATGTGCTTTTATTTACACAGATGTTGAAAAAAAGAAAATGGTACTGCTGGACCTACAGTAAGTGCCCAACCTACAAGCAGGTGAAACAAGTCTTTGGAGATATGATTCTTTTATTCCCTCCCAACCTAGGTTTGAGTCTGCCCGTCTGGCTCTTCATGTGGCTTGAATTAATCGAGCCCTCCTGTACACCTGTGACTGCCATAACTGCCCCTGAGCCTCTGGCCACAGTGCCGTGGAAACAAAGCCCTCCTGTCTACTTCATGAAAAGCCTTCACTGGCATTGTGAATACAGCAAACTGCAACTTTCCTACTTCATACATAGTTTCACAAAATTAAGTTGGTTTGCAACCATCACAATGCAGCCATTACCAACAGGTGTTTTGTTTTAAAGCAAAAGAGGTTTTTGAAGGACAAGAGGTGGTCTGACACACTTGACCTTTGAAGTTCTAGACTGGCCCTCCACGGAAATCACTCAGCTGTATCAGGAGGAAACACTTTACCGGGAAATCTATAAACACTGTGTATTAGCGAACAAAGCCACTCTTGTGGAACCACAGTCCTGAGCACAGAACTTGTGATTGGAACTCAGTGGGCTTCTACCCCCACCTTGGAACACAAGTCAGCACCTCCAGACCAGAGACAAAGCTTTAGGGGCAAAAAGAAAAACAGATCAGAACCAGAACTCTCCAGGCAGGGTCTCCCCAAAAGAGCCAGAGGCAGGCTGCTGGGGAGCCTCTGAGGAATGACGAGAACCTCCTACCCACTCTTTTTTTTGAACATAAGTTCTTCTTTTAAATTTTTTTTTTAGTTGATGGACCGTTATTTTATTCATTTACTTATATGTGGTGCTGAGAATGGAAGCCAGGGTCTCACACAAGCTAGGCAAGGGCTCTCCACTGAGCTGAGCCCAGCCCCACCTCCTACCCATTCTCCAGAGCACCCACACCAGCCAGCCCTTCCCTGAGGTCCTGACTGTTTGAACTTCTTACCCAAAGAAAGGGAGGCCTCAGGACACTGGAATTTAAAGTCAGCTATTACTCTTTTGTTGTTGCTGCTATTATTGAGCCCAGGGGCGCTTAACCACTGAGCACATCCCAACCCTGTTTATTTTTGCTTTGAGACAGGGTCTCGCTAAGTGCTAGGGCCCCAAGTTGCTGAGGCTGGCCTTGAACTTCTCATCCACCTCCGAGTCTCTAGGATTATCGGCCTGGCCACCTCAGCTCACTCAACTTTACTCCTTTTGCTTTGATCATCAACCTCACAGTCCAAATCAGGGGGCCAGTTTTGCTAGGTGTATAACAATCAGCGTCTGTACACACATCCACAGAGCCTTCCCCAGCACATGGCCAGCTGACCAAAGGTCTTCAAGCCTGAGGTTTTACAAGTATTTTTTAACTTACTATAACACATGAACATATAAGCAATTACAAATCCCTCTAGAACAAGCAAAGAATAAATTTAGAATAAAAGCAATTAAGACACAGGGCAGCTGGAGCAAACTCCCCTCCTTCCCCTCCTCCGGTGCTCTCTCCTTTTTGGCAATATTATTCTCCGCTTTAAAAAGCAACAGAAAACATTAAAAGTGTCCTGAAGACTTTTACTTTCTTACCTTTACTTTTTTTTTTTTTTGGGGCGGGGGGAGACTGGGGATTAACTCTGGAGCATTTGACCACTAAGCCACACCCCAGCCCTATTTTGTACTTTATTTAGAGACAGGGTCTCACTGAGTTGCTTAGCACCTTGTCTTTGCCAGGACTGGTTTTGAACTCGTGATCCTCCTGCCTCAGGCTCCTGAGCCACTGGGATTACAGGCGTGTGCCACTGCACCAGGCTTTACTTTCTATTTATGGGAGAAATAATAATACCTGCTGCCTGTTTCAATGGCAATGTGGGTCATGTGGGGGTTGGGAGATAAAGGAAGGGACTCGGCTGGAGAGCACATGGGGCTCATATTCTCCTCTCCACTCTCCAAGGAACAATAAAAAACTGTTTTCATTTCTCAAATCAATATTCTGCCCTCCAGTAGATGGGACTCTGACCTGTCATAGTCATGCCTTTGACTCCATGGACAAAGGCCTTCTAGTAATCCAGCAGCCTAGCAGCAGACACAGTATGGTGGGAATGGAGGCCATGCCCATGAAGCTCGCCAGAGGGCAGGCAGCTGAGCCCATGAAGCCCCTGGAGGGTGGGGGCCAAGCACACACAGACTCCCCACAGGGTCCTGAACACTCACTGCACTGGAGTGTCCACAGCCTTGCAAGCACCTAAGAAGAGGAGGCACATCACCCCAAGGTGGCATGGGAACACTCTGCAGGAGACGCATGTCATATGCAGCAGGCTCAGGAGGAGGCCCCTCTCATGGCCAGAGCTCAGCTTCCACTCCTCAACGTGACCAGAGGGCTGTGGAATCTGAAGTGTCCTGTCTCCCTTCCTTTCCACTTTCAGGTCCTGGTGCGCAGGGCTGGCTGAGCCACACACACTCACTCAACAGGTGCCACCGGGATGAGCCTGAAGTCAAGCACGTGGGCTGTCAGTACCTCTAATTGAGTTTGGGGTCCATACAAGTCCCAGATTTTCCTTCTTCGGACATCGATCCCTCTGCCTGGATGCTGAAATAGTTTTAGAAACCAAAGATCACATTTAATATGTCACAACAAACCAGCAACAAAAATGCAAGGTCTGCAGGTAGTGCAGCACGCAGGGCAGAAACTGTGCCTGGCAGAGAGGCTTAAACTCCTGCCAGCGGCTCCTGGTCAAGGCTGTGCTTCCAGCACTCTGCTCTTCGCACCTCGGCCGAGCTCCAGCTCTCCCAGGCAAGCTGCTTACTCCCTACCTGGGAGGAGAAGGGTGCTGACACCCCCCCCCCCCGCCCCAGTGGTCTCCACCTCTCAGCTCCCAGGTCCCACAGGCAACCCGCTTGCAGCGATTACACAAACTCATTCTCGCAAAGCACTGGAAAAGCCCATTTTAACAGCCAGGCCGACTCTGAGTCCAGACAGCAGCAGCCGAAGTGATGCTGTGAACCTTGTGCCTAACCTGAAGAGGAAGAGACTCTAGCAAAAGCCACAGAGCCATACTCACCCCCTCGCTGCAAAGGATGTGGACCAGGAGACCGTTTCCACACCCCAAGTCCACAAAGGACTGTTTGGTGGTCACTCCTCTCTGGGCCCTTTCCTCTTCCCACAGGATCTAAGGAAACAGAAGCGGCAAAGAAAAGCCAGTTTGTAGTTCACATTTTGAAGAATAATCCAGACACAAATCCCTCCTGGGCAGGACACATGGCCACACCTGTGATCCCAGCTACTTGAGAGGCTGAAGCAAGAGGATTTCAAGTGTGAACCAGCCTGGGAAACTTAGTAAGATCCTCTTTCAAAATAAAAAGTGAAAAGGGCTGGGGATGTTGCTCAATGGTACAGCACCCCTGGGTTCAATCCCCAGTACCACAAAATAATCAAAAAACCCAAATGCCACCTGTAACTACATATTGTACTCCCAGGCCTCACTTGAAGCCCTGGCCTCTAGGCAAATGGCACAGGGGAGTCCACTGCTGCTGCCTGACGCTCACTGCATGGGGCATCGAAGCTGCTCTTTCTTTGTTCACCAGGAGTCACATTCAGGGTCGGGGCTGTAATTTAGTGGTAGAGCATATGCTCAGCACATGCAAATACCTGGTTCAATCCCCAGATTTAGGAAAAAAAAGGCCGCATTTAAGTGGTCATTTCTGATATGAGCTTCATAGATAAGTTTCTTTACACTTTCTCTTCATCCTTTAAGTTTTGTGTACTTTAATAATCAGGAAAACTGTTATTTCTAAATTAAAAGAACAAGTCAAAGGGAAACTAAAAATGATCTAAATATTGCATAGATAAGAAAATTAAAACTAGGTAGGTGTGGTAGCGCATGCCTATAATCCCAGTGGTTTGGGAGGCTGAGGCAGGAGGATCACAAGTTCAAAGCCAGCCCTGGCAACTTAGCGAGGCCCCAAGCAACTCAGCAAGTCCCTCTCTCTAAATAAAACACAAAAAAGGGCTGGGGGTGTGGCTCAGTGGTTAAGTGCCCTGGGGTTCAATCCCTAATAACAACATCAACAACAAAAAAAAAAAGGAAAATTGAAACTACTAAGTTAAATGGCTGCCCAAATTTAGCTGGCTAGTGAGCAAGCTGAGGAAGGACCCAGGGACAGGGGCCCAGGCCCAAAGGTGGAAGGCATGTGTGTGTGAGAGCCTAGTGCCAGCAGCACCCTGAAGTTGGCTTCAGAGCGTGCTCCCTTCATGCTAACACATGCTAACACATGACAAGCAGCCTACGGCCAGAACACCATAAGTTACAGATGTGGGGACCGTCCTCCCTCCCAGGGGCAACCTCCACACACTGCATGCTGCAGACCTTCTTACCAGCAGGTATGCAGCAATAGCCACGTCTTCATATACAAACTTTTCAGGATCAGTTACTTCAGGCCACACCTAAAAGATTTTCAAGAACACATGAAAATGGTTGTTCCATTTCCCACCACTTCACAGTAAGACATCCTCAAAAGGCACAAGTCAAACTGACCTGGTCATGCAATAAAAGAGAAAACATGACCAGCTCCAAAGGGACAACTTCACACCTGAATGCTCCTACTGTGAGCCTCCCATTAAGACAAAATCACCACACTATGTGTTCAAAACAGGAAGTGTCTGGTGTAATGTGATTAAAACCAAGATGGGGCTGTAGAAATGTACAAAAGATGTGTAGATGAGGCAATCAGATCTCAGAGGAAAATGCCCAACTACAGGAACCGGTTTATCTGGATAAAAACAACAGGGCCTGGGGATGTGGCTCAAGTGGTAGCGTGCTCGCCTAGCATGCAAGAGGCACTGCATTCAATTCTCAGCACCACATAAAAATAAAATAAAGATATTGTGTCCATCTAAAACTAAAAAATATTATAAAACAACAACAACAAAGAAATAGGTGGTGGGGGAGGAAAGAAGAAGGCCAGGAGCTGAACACCAACGCTCTAGCCCGTGGCAGCAGTGGCAGTGTCCCTGCAAAGCAGGGAGGGAGCCTGGGCCCTAAGGCACATGCAGAGAGACCACTGAGGCCCCCTGGAAGGGACAAAGCAGGCGCTGGGAAATGGCACAGCCTCACTGCTGAGGTCAGCAAGATGCGCATCGGCATCTGGCCCTAGAGGAATCCCAAAGGCCAGTGCTCACCGCTGGGATTCCACTTCCCATCAGAGTATATGACACCCCTCCAGGGAGCCAGCTCATATAAACAATCTTAAAAGCTGTAAAAACATGAGCAATACCTTCCTGCAAGTACTGAGTAGTGGGCAGGAAGTTGTGGACACAGGCAAGGCTCTTTGAGGGAATGGGCCCAGCCCCAGGCAGAGGCCCTCCAAACTCTCGGTGCCTCGTGTGACGGACCATCATGGTGCAGGCTGTGGCTTTCGAGTGCCTTGCAGACAGTGACGGTGATGACTGAGGGGCAAGAAACCACAACGTTGTGTTTTTCCTGGGAGTATGTTCTCAATACTTGAGCTTTTCGTGTTTCCCTTAAAACACCTTCAAATTCACACTAAAGAATTCTGGTAATTAATTCAATGTTCAATCACTTTCAATTACAATTCCCTTCTGATCTCTTGAAAATATAATGTAGAAAAAAGAGCAAACCTCTCCATCACACATTTTGCCTGGGTGCTGGGCGCCCCTCAAGGCGGGAGCACAGCAGCCGTCACACACTAGGGAGCACATCTGGACTTGGGGTCTGCAGCTGGACAGATCCAGAAGAACCACTCTACTCCAGGGTCTGGTCATGGCACTTCATCTACAGGGGCTCACAGATGTCCCACAGAATTACCTTCACCATTTCTTTGTACTTCTCTTTAAGTTCCTGGTAAACCTGGCTGTACCGCAGGATGGAAATGAGAGAGAGGGTGCTTTTAAATTCACTTTTCTTGCTCTCTACAGACCACTTGGCCAACCTGGCCAGCAGTTCTTCTCCAAGCCAGGTAGGATTGGGATGTATAACTCCATCCGAATGCCACCTCTCTGGACAGAAAATTAAAACAGATATGAACCTTTAAAAATAAGAAAAATATGAGTAAGTGGGGCTGGTTTTAATTCTAATTTTAAATTATGTATTTATTCACCAAAAGAACAGAGCAGAAACACACACATGTATAACTATAAAATATTTTACTAAACCAGATGCCAAATGACCTCAAAGTAGTCATGAAAGTTTTGGCTACTAAAGAAAAAAAAAAACACACTTAAGAGCAGAAAGAATTCCTCCTGCTGCCATCTGTGAAGTCCTCCTCGAGTCCCAGGGCTAGAGGGCCGTGCAGAGGGCCGTGCAGAGGATCGTGCAGAACTGCCGGCCCTCCTCCTGTGTGCAGAGCCAGCCCTGCCCCGGCTTCGGGCTTCCTGACTTTGTAGTTTTCATGCATTTTCATGTGTGTTACTCAAACGTGAGTATACTGGCTCCTCAATACTAGCCAGAACTCCATCACAGAGAAAAGGACATGTGCATGGTCCCCCTGCATGTGCCTCTCATGTATTCTCTGTCAGCAAGGACACAACTGCCCTATGTTCTGCTCTTAGCAGGGCCAGATACACTGAGGCCCTCTCTATGTTGGATAAAGAAATGACAGCTCACAGATCACAGTCCACAGGGGGGCAGGCGGGGACAAACATAGGCTCAGAAGACACCACCACACTTAAGGCCTGCAACCTGGGCAGCACTCTGAGGGACAGAGTGTTAAGCTTATTGGTCAGATGAGAAAAAGCTACAAAAACGAAGGTGACAGGCAACAAGGGTCCCTAAGAGCACACAAAACAAGGTCTTTGGATAAGAAAGGCTGCTAACTGGTTGCCAAGTGATAAGAGTGAGCAGATGGGCAGTCTTCTGAGAGCCAGGCCACCATGATGCATCAAAGGGACAATTAGCACCATGAGTATTCCATGGAGGACAGATCTGGGAGGGGCTGGGAAGGACCCTTCCTGGACCTCGAGCGAGGCTCTTTGCCCATGTCCCCAGAGGTCCACGTGGCTTCCTCCCTCCCTCCCTCAGGCTGCTTCTTAGTTGTTCCTTTCCCTGCTGGCCTGACATAAAACCAGTGGCCCAACACTGCCATTTTTAATGCAAGGTCATGGGAACAGAGCCACTTTCACTGTTTTGGCTTTCTTCCTAGCACGGAGAACGTATCTTTTGTCTCCTCTGTGAGACTTGCTTACCTCACATGCCTGGCACGAAGCACATGACAGGTACACAAGTCCAGCCAAAAGGAAGCATGACGAGGAGCCCTCAGATACCGCCTCGTCTGCACTCAACTTAGAACACAGTCACCTCTGGCCCCACGGTGCGATCAGTGCTCAAGGGGATGCCAGCAGCTGTCTGTGGAGCCACTTCAGGAAATTCCAACCAGGAAATAGGGGTGCCAGCCAATCCTTAGTGCTTATTGTAGCCAGGGGCCCTGCTGGGTGCATTCACCATAACCTCAAGGAACAGGTGTGGCCTCAAAGCTCACCGGTAGTAGCTCCGGCATGAGTACATGCCAGATTGATGCCAGGGGTGAGTGGCCTCCCCTGTGTTCCCAAGAGAGAAAGCCAATAAGGAGGGACCTCAGGGCAGGTGTCCTCAAGGGACTCAAGCACTCCCATTAGACTTGGCCTGCAATGGACTTGAAGCCCAGCCCTTCCTCAGAGGTCAGTAATCATCAGACCCACTTCAGTGGTGAGGAAGTGAGGGCTACATGGGTAGAGTGACAGACAAGAAGACTCCACTGCTGGGGAAGCCCAGCTCTGTCTGACTCTAAACCCTGCTCTGTCCCCAGCTCTCCAGGCAGCTCAGGAGTGTTCAAGAAAGTACTGATAAGCTATGGCTCTCAGGAAAGCGGCAGTGGAAGAGTAATGAGGAAGTTTACTCTTCTTTTGCCTTGTTCATTTAATACTAATGGAATCAACCAAATGTCACACTTGCTGCACAGGACTAAATCCTGCATGGAATCAAGGGTTTTTAAGCCCTACTTTAATAATAAGCACCTCTGAATACCCACTGTGAAAGGGAGCATCATCCACTTCTCCTGATCTAGTTGTAAAAATAACAAAGTAACAACAGGACTGGAGTTGACTTGAACTTCATGTCAAAACTGAGTGCTGCTGCCATGTGGGACACAGAGACTAGGGATTCCAGCTAGGTTGTTACCCCAAAACACAGGGCCAACCCAACAAGAACCAGTAAAAAGACAGGAAAGTACCCTGGAAGCCATCCTGCACAAGAGACAGGACTTCAGCTTGCCAGTGACCCAGAATCTTCCAGTCGCCCAGACAAGTAATTGATTGAAACCACAAAGCAAAGAAATGAGCCAGCTGTCCAGTTCTTACCATTCTTCTTTGCTACGACTGAGCTGAATCTGATACACATTGTTCATCTTAACCTCTAAATGCCCATCTTCATTTTCTTCCAAAGGTAAAAAAGTTATGGTTCCATTGGGGACATCTGGGAAAAAAGACAATAATAACAGATTACCACTGCATAGCCTTATGTTGCCTCAGAGGCAGCGTGAAGAGGATGAGTGTGTCACAATCCCAGTCTCCAGAGGCCTTCCCAGCACCCCAGGAGGACAACTGTGTCTTATCACAGTCATAGCCCAGCCTAGAAAGCACGAGGCACGTGGCACTCGTTCTCAATAGCCATTTGCGGAGGTGCAGGAGCCAAGAATTCAGGAAAGGGTGCGGTGACATGGACTGAACACTACTCTAGATGACTGTGACCCCCAGACGCCAGTTCAGGACAGTGAACACCACTCCAGGCCTCTGAACTCTGGGCCCTGAACTGTGTGGAATCCTGGTGGTTACAGGGACTCTGGATTCACCTTCTCATTAAGATATAAGCAGAGCACCTACTTCTAAGTTAACCTTAAGGCAATTTGCCAATTTGTGTTGAAACTTAAGCTTTGGTGGTATGAAGCTCTATCCCTAAAATTGCTTGTTTACCTTTAATATAAAAAATCAGCAAAATCGAATTTAAAGATGAACGTACACCTCACTTCACAAACCAAGCACGAACAACTGAAATCACCTTCCACAGCAGGCCCAGTTCTCTACCTCTGTGTCAACCTGGTCAGCTACCAATAGCTATGATTCCTTAGTCACGTTACTCTGAGACCTGTGTGACCTCACCCAGAGTAGGGCAGAGAAATATACAAAAGCTGGGAGTGTCTCCACTTTCAAAAACAGCAGTTATTAAGCACTTAACACTGCCAGGAACTAATCCCAAGTACTTTGTAATACAAAATTTCATTTAACTACTCCCACAACTATAAGAGATTTTATTACCCCATTTTACAAATGCAAAAACTAAGGCACAGAGACACTGTAAAACCTAACTGGGGGCCACACAGCTAATAAATAGCAAAGCAGAATACAAGGCCACACCATCAGTATTCTATGGAGGACATAAATACTCTGAAGAGCCTTCCTGGCAGGGACTGAATGTACCAGGAAGCTTACAGGAGGAGCATCAATCACCTCCTCAAGAGAAAGGAAGGCAGGGCAAGACAGCAAGATCAAAGGCTTTGTGGGCTGTTTCACTGATCCTCTCAGTCTAGTGGATAGGTTATATAGGTAGATTGTTATGACCACTGATAAAAGCTGGAAGAATTCTAGACTGGACTGGGTCAGAGAGGCCCCTGGAGGAAATGCAGAAGTGTCACAAGGACACCAGGGCAGAAAGTACTGGGGGAGGGAGAAGGCACCTACAGCAACTGCCGCCTGTGGTAGGCAGAGGGTCTCCCCAGGATGGCACACCCACACCCATGTCCAATACTCATGAACACATTGTTATGTGGCAAAAATAGCTTTGCAGATGTGACTAAAGCTACAGGCCTTAAGTGGGAGGGTATCCCGGGTTATCCAGGTGGGTTCAGTCTCAAACCATGAGTCCTCAACAGCAGAGAACTTTCTCCAGCTGGAGGCAGAAGTCAGAGAAACTGCAAGCAAAACAACGATTCAAAACCACTACAGGCTCAGAGGCATAAGGCACTGTCCCAGGAACCAGAGAGGCCTCTAGGAAATGACAACCAGAAAGGAAACAGGGGCACCAGTTCTACAACCATAAACAACAGGGTTCTGCCAACCTAAAGGAGTTTGCAAAGTGGATTTTCTCCCTGAGCCTCCTGACAAGAGCCAAGTCAGTCAGCTCTTACATTTTGGCCTTGTGAAGGAAACCTAGAGCAGAGAAGCCAGCAGAGACCACCAGAAATTCCAACCTACAAAACTGTAAGAAGCAGTTTGTGTGGGTTTGGCCATTAAATGCATAGTAATTTGCTACAGCAACAGTAGGAAGTTCACAAATGCTGAATAAAGTTTGAGGCAGGGAGTAGTTTAAGTCTGAAGGCCACAGTCAAAATAAATGTCTGAAATTTTCTTGAAAAACACTCAAAACTAGTCAGTTCCCTTCTGTCCAATCACCACGCTCTTTCTCATCTGTGTCAGCATAAATTGCTTACTGAACTTTAACTTCTCTCTTTAACGGCTGAACTTCTAATTGATCATTCAAGACCGAGCCCATCCTCACCTTCTCCCTGGGGCCTCGCGGACTCTGACCACCTGGACCAACTTCCCAACCCCTGGACTGCGGACACGCATTTCTACACACTCCCTCAAAAACAAGCAAACACCTACAACTTCACTAGTAAATCGCCGAGTGCTGCCCCGGCAGGTCCCTGCCGCGCCTTTCCAAGGGACGCTTTGCGCCCTCGCCGCGTTCCTCCTCCACTACCAGCTGCGCGCTGACCTTGCACAACCACTTCTCTCCCGGGAGCCGAGAGCGGGCAACGAGCGCTCCTTTTCGGGATGACGGTTCTGAGAGCCAGGTCGAGCTGCTGCGGGGCCTCGGGCGGCGAGCGGGCCCCGGGGCCGGAGAGGAAGGCCAGCACCTCCGGGCTGCCATCGGCCAGGCTCCGGGACAAACGGCCCCAGAGCGAGCCCAGATCTACGGCGCGTCCAGTCCTGAAGGGCGGCCCGGGATCCCCAGCGAGCAGCGGGGCCTGGGCCTGCTCAGGTCCGCCAGCCGTGGGGCTCCGCTCGGGTCCGAATCCCGGCCCGGGGTCTCCCTCAGCGGAGCCCTGGCTGGGTCCCCGCCGCTCCTGCTCGAGGCCAGCGCTCGGCCGGGGACGGCAGACTTCGGCTCGGGGCAGGGCGGCGCTCCCGCGGGCCTCCAGGCGGGCGCCGCTCAGCCGCTTGTTGACCACCTGCGGCTTCTCCAGCCACACGGCCACCGCCGCCCAGAAGCCGCCCGGGAGCAGCGCACCGGGGTCGCACACCCGCACCCGGCCCACCTCCGCCATAGCGCCCCGATCCCTGGCGGCGCGCGGCAAAGACGCACCTGGCAGCGGCGCGCCACGATGACGCACGTACGGCAGCGCGTCGACGTCGGGGCGCGGCGGCGGCGAAACTAGAGCCGAGGGACTTCCTTTCTGGGGTCCACGGCTGCGTCGCCTGGGTCGCTGTCCTTCCGTCCCGTCAGGGGGCTGATGCGGAGGGCGTCTGAGCGGAGTCGGTTCTGGAGGGCTCTGGAGGCGGCGCCGAGCACGCACGGCGCCCCGGAACCGCTGGTAGGAGCCCGGGAGCCCGAATGTGTGAACGCGCAAGNTGCCACTCCCAGGTCCGATCTCAGCCCCGGGCCGCCGAGAACCGTGCACTGTGAGCTCGCGCCCAGTGAGCGGCACCGTGGAGCGGCACTCGGAGGCCGTCCTCGGGAGCGCAGGGCCACTGGGCACAGCCCGAGGACCGCGGTGGGGAGGGTTATCACTTGCAGCGAGTACGTAGAGCACTGGGACAACTCCCAAATCGGTGTCTCCCTGATTGCTCGGGCCAGGGGATTTTATTAGGGAGATTTATGCTAACCTCTAAGGAAAAGACTTTGCTTGTTGAGTCGGGCTGTTGCAGAGCATGCCCAGCTCAATCCATACTTGCTTAGGTCTTGAAATGTGGCAGGTGGGAATGCTCCTCAGGTGAAGAATTAAGCATTATGATGAGCAAAGTTCACTGCATTACCCAGAAGGACTCACATTTTGGCTGAGTTTAAACTGACACCTTGTGGTCTAATCTGGAGGGGGTTTTTGTTTCATTTTGTTTGACCTGGAATTGAACCAATATACTACCACTGATGCTACATGCCCCAGTCTTTTTCATTTTGAGACAGAGTCTTCCTAAGTTGCTGAAGTTGACCTCCAACTTGGCAGACTTCCTGCATCAACCTCCTAAGCCACCTAACCAAGCCTGAGAATCCTATCTGAAACAACTTGAACGGATGTCAGCAGTTATTTAAAGAGGTGACAGCTTCCCCCAAGCATAAGCACCTTGCCCCTAAAAGTTCCTGTCTAGTAGCTGTCACAAAAAGGTTCAAAAACTGCCAGTGTCATCCAAGGTCACCAGCACCTGGTGAAAATCTCAAAAGTCTCAAAGGTTTTTCGTTTTTTCTGGGAGTTTACAGTAACAGGATATATGGCAGAATCAAAATTGAAAACTCACTTGTCATGTGATTTATCAGTGAAGAGCACAGACCAAATGTGGAATTAAGTGAAAGACAGCTGAGCCATGCAGTCTCAGACACACCTGTTCACTCCAGCCCACTCAGACTTTGTTCACACGGTTGATTTTTCTGTTGTTTGAGTTAGTTTCCAGGGGCTTTTGTAAGAAAGAACCACAAATGGAGACACATTCTCTCACAGTTCTGAAGGCTCTGAAGTAGAACCTACTCTCTCCCAGCTTCTGCTGCTTACAGCAGTCCTCAACACTCCTTGGCTTGTCTCGGCTTCATTACAGCCTCTGACTGTGGTCACAGCATTCTCTCTCGTTTCTCAAAGTATCTTTATTTAATAAAGATAGCATTCATATTTGATATTAGGACCAACCCTAATCCAGTGTGACATCACTGTAACTTGATTTCATCTGCCAAGGCCCTTGTGTCCACATAAGGTTAGGACTTCAGCATATCCCTTGGAAGGGCCTGATTCAACCCCAACACTGTTCAAAAATGTTTAGCCTGGTTGGGGCAGCCAACTGGCCAACTGTTACACATCTCACTGTGTGCAGGGACCTCAGCCAAGCCCTGAGGACACAGGTAATCAGGCCCTGCTCATCAGGAGGCTCCAGCTGCCAGGGGATGCAAACAGAGGGCTGTTTGTCCTGGATGCAGTTCCTTTTATCCCCAAGTAAACTTGCTACCTCTAGAGAGTCTGTCTCTTGGTTTCCTTTTAAGTCAACATACCCTTTGGTTTGAATGTATTGGGTTTATAGTCCAAAAAAGTTTTTCCCATTGGTCATACCTGCCGCAGTCTGGCTGGGCACAAAATCACGAGCCACTCAAGCAGGAACAAAGTTTATTTTTTGAAACTGCCGCCAATGTCCGGTACTGCCCGGGAAGATTTTTTCCACCCACGCGGCCTCCTCCCGGACCGCAGAGAGAGCTCCTCCCCGGGAACTCCCTCCTATTGTACTTCCCCAACCAATGGGAACTCTCCAGGAGTCCCGTAGCCGGCCTAGGTGAACAGCAGGAGTCCAATATCCATATGAATGCAAATCTTAACATAATCATATCATCTCAATGGCTAGCTGGCGTCACCTTTCGACCAAAAATGCCATGCATCATATACTTGGCTCTTAGCACATACCACCAGTAAGACCAAAGCTATAGCCTTTTGTATGTGCATCTTTTACAAAACCACATTTATCAGCCCCAGCTCTTCTCTAGGCCATGCTCTGATGCCCATCTGAGTGTGACTTTACAAGGGGAAGCATGGTGCTAGGCAGTGGTGGCCCCGGCAGAGGTATCACAGAGCCACACTTGGTGCAGAATTGATAGCCCATTCCCAGCCCAGCAGCCTGGTGTGCTGCATGGCTGACCCATGGAAACCAGTGAGGGGCAGTGGGGGATTAAGACAGATACACACACAGAGAAAGTTGGGACCAGGGGGACACTGTCCTCTGATGGAGGAACAATGACCCAGAGAGTTACCTCAGCACACGTATTATGTAGGTTTTATTATTGAAAGGATCTTCTCTGAGAAAGTGTCTTCAAAAGCAGGAAGTCTTGAGGTCGAAGCACTGGCAACCAATTATAATTCCATACTTGTGCTCATAATTCTCTACTCCTGGCAGCTGGTGTCTGAACTCAGGTCAAGACTAGTAGTCCGGTACACAGAACCTCCTTTAAGCAAGGTGTCACCATGGCAACTGGGCAGTCTCGACCTGCACCTCTGCACAGGAAGTTCCCAGTGCAGGCATAGCTCCTGCTGCCAGGCAGGCAGAGACTGTGATCCAAGTCACCTTTCTCCACACTGGTGGCCCCATCCCCACCGCTTATCTGTGAATCCTGAACCAGCAGCAGAGGTTTGAGTGATGGGAGAGTGGAGGAAGGGGATACAAATGGCCCAAGCTGTGAGGAAGTGTGTTCAAGGGATTGCAGGTGCCCATGCCTGTGCCCATGGGGGCAATAGAGCAAACACTAAGCCTGAGCAGGGATTAGGTGGGCGGTGGAACAGGACTGAGTCCACATGAAAAAGAGCGGGTGGCAGTCAGATGACAGCTCCAGTGGACATCTATGAGTCGCTCAGCAGCAGCGCCCAGGCTGTTCCTGTAGTTTCACAAGAAAGTCGCTAACAAAACAAGAACAAAAACAGCCTCCTTTTCTTTCCTCTTAAAGTGAGACCCTCTATGCTGACCCCAGTGGCATCTCCATTGTTAGGGCTTGGATCTAGATGTCCCCAAAGGCTCCTGGGTTGAAGACTTGGTCCCCTGCAGCAATGCACAGGCCAGTTTTGAGGAAGTGTGGGGAGCCACAGTGAATGACCACACCTTCCAGTCCTGATGCCTCTGATTCTACCAACCACGGCATTCGCTGTGGCTCTGGTGGGGTCCAGCTCAGATAGTAAGGTGTCTTCTTTGTGGGGTGTGCCCCTAGGGTTGAGTCACCTGTCCCTTGTAGTCCTGCCCCTTCTGCCCTTTTTTGGATAGAACTTTCTAAGAACAAGAATCCCCCCAATAAAAGCTCCCTTCAGAACAGTTCCTTCTCTCATCAGCCTCTGGTGACTTTCCCTTGCTCTCCCTTTTGGGGAACCTGAGGCCGAGAGCGGGAAAGCGGTCCTGAAGCATGTGTAAAGGTAAATTGTGTCTGTTTTCTTTGGTGTCCCTGCAAATTCACATGCTGGTCAGGAACGGCAGGGAGAGACTGGACCAGTCTGTTAATGGGTTGATACCTTTGGGTGTGTTGCTCAGGGTTGGATTCAGGGTGCTCCAACACCAGGCTGCATCCCCAGCCCTTCTCATTTTATTCGGAGAGAGGGTCTCACTAAGTTGCTTAGGTGGCCTCGAGACGTTGGTCCCCCTTCCTCTGCCTGAGTGGCTGGGTTGATAATCTGCGTGGACCACCAGGAGGGCGGGAACTGTGGGCAGGTGGGCATGGCGGGAGGAGGTGGAGACAGTCTGTCCCTGGCCTCTCCCAGGCTCTGCTCCTGGCGGCCTAAGCTGATGGCTTTCCTCTGCCTGTCCTTTTGCCATGATGGTCCTCGTCCCTCAGGCCCAGAGCAGGGGAGCCAGCCAACCACGGACTGAGACGGACAAAACTGACAGCTAAAATAAGCTTTCCTCCATAAAGTTGTTTGTGTCAGGTGTTTTGGTCACGGTGATCCCTTCACCCGGGTCCCAGCAACACAAAAGTCCCTTTCTCTTCATACTTGACGACCATCCTTCAGCCTCAAGGTGCACCTGAATCCACATAGAGACGTCCATGATGCTCCTGTCAGCCAAGATTGCGCTGTATCCTAAGGCCCAGGAGGGGACTGCAGGTTGGGGAGAGGAACTGGGGGCACCGGAGGTGGTCAGAGCTGGAACAACAGTCTTAGCCCAGTCACCAGAACATTAAAGTCTCCGACCAGCCCTGGCAGTGGGGCGGGAGGCAGAGGCAGACAAACCCAAGGAGCAGGGGAAAGAGGGCTGATGCCCTCCCCAAACCTGGGGCATGAGCTGTGGGCATTTTCTCCATGCATGCTTTTTAAGGACACCCTGTCCTAATAGAGCCAACAGGAGGCTATCACCTCCCTTCCCTCCCTCAGGTCTCTGGCTCTCACTGGTGGCTCTGAGGTCTTCCTCTGTAGCCTGCCTTCTGAAGTCTGCTTAGAAGGGTTGAAAACCCAGCCTCTGCCTCAGAGCAAAGCCTGTCCAAGGAAGGGACATGGGCTTTGTCCTTGGGAAGACCCACAGATCACTCCTAGGCACATTCCCACCCTGCTGAGTGGTTTAGCTACAAATAACAGAAGAGATCTGCTGAGCCAGGTGTCCCTGACTCAGTCAGGCTAGGTGGGGACCCATAGCAGCCCCCTAGCAGCCACCAATCAGCATGAGACAGGGAAATACCTGGGATGCCAGATGACCCTCCCAGTAGTTTATGGTGGTTGATAACGTGTTGGGAAACCATGTAGTTCAGCAGGAACACCCCTCTTGGCTTAAACCAATCAGTTCAAATGAATCCCCCTCTTGTAGTAACCAATCACCCCTACCCAACTTGTTCCCTCCAGTGAATGTACTAATCACGTTTTAGAGTTGTTTTATGATTTTCCCGCGGTGTGTGATGATTTGTTAAGAGATGCTATGATGAATGTGGGGTCCCTGCCTTCTCCAAAGAATGTATAAAACTGCTGCAAACCCTGGGCTCAGGGCCTCTCAGCATCACCAGTTGCTGTGTGTACGCGGAGGATGGAGCTAGCTCGCAATAAACACCTCTTTGCTGCTTACATCAATCTTGGTCTCTGGTGGTCTTTTGGGGATCCCGAATTTGAGCATAACAGGGTCTCCTCTGCCCAGCAGAGTGATAGGCCTACAATCCCAGCCACTCAGAAGGTTGAGACAGGAGGATCTCAATTTCAAGACCAGCCTCAGCAACTTAGCAAGGCCCTAAACAACTTAGTGATACCCTGTCTCAAAAAGTTAAAAAAAAAAAAAAAGGGCTGGCTCTGTGGTTCAATGGTTAAGCACCCTTGGGTTCAATCATTGACACCAAAAAGAAAGAAAATATAAACGTTTCTTCCCTCCCTTTCCTGTGGTGGACTAGAAGTCTTTTGTGAAAGTTGCCAGAATCAAAATGGAGTTACTTATGTCAAACCCTAACAAAATGGAGTGGGGAGGCCTTGGGGGATGGGGGTGATTCTTACACATATTTGCCTGGTAATAAGAACTATCACAAAAAGGCCAGCCAAAAAACCTCACATAAAAGATGCCTCTGTGTGGCTCCCTATCCAGCATCTGCTTTCAGCCTCAGACTGACACTGAGAAACTGATGTGACTCCATTTTTGAGAAACCAGCCTCTACCTCAGAGCAAAGCCTGTCCAAGGAAGTGGGCGTGACCCTTATCCTTGGAAAAATGCACAGAGCGCACTCCTAGGCACATACCCACCCCACTGAGTTGTTTATCTACAAATAACAGGAGAGATCTGTGGTACCAGGTGTCCCTGACTGAGTCAGGCTAGGTGAGAACCCATAGCAACATCTAGCAACCACCAATCCTGAGCTGCTGGGATTACCAGCATGTGACAGCATCTGGGAAGCCAGATGACCCTCCCAGTAGTTTATGGTGGTTGATAACATGTTGGGAAACCATGTAGTTCAGCAGGTACACCCCTTGAGGCTTAAACCAATCAGTTCAAACAAATCTCCCCCGCCCCTTTGTACTGCCCAATCACCCCTACCTAACTTGTTCCCTCCAGAGAATGTACTAATCATGTTTTAGAGTTGTTTTATGATTTTCCCACGGTGTGTAATGATTTGCTAAGAGATGCTATGATGTATGTGAAGTTCCTGCCTTCCCCAAAGAGTGTATAAAACTGCTACAAACCCTGGGATCAGGGCCTCTCAGCGTCACCAGTTGCTGTGTGCGCGGAGGACCAAGCTAGCTCGCAATAAACGCCTCTTTGCTGCTTACATTGATCTTGGCCTCTGGTGGTCTTTTGGGGGGTCCCGATCTCGAGCATATCAACACCAGCCTGGTTACTGATCTTTGCAGCCAAGGACAAGTGTTTCCAAACAATGAACGGAAACTCCTTCATTTTACCTCTGAAAACCTGTGTCTTCTTAGATGCCCATGGACTACCATGTCATGCATATTCCAGACTGCAATCTTGTCATTTCCAAATAACATCTCCGTGTTGGAGAGCCCATGTCTTTGTTACTGCTGTTTACTGGTGACGAGTCCTTGCTTCCCCAATGTTGAAGTATAACACCAGAGAAGCACACCAAGGCAAGTTTTGAGTGGAAAGTAGAGGCTTTATTAAAGGACAGCAGAAAAGACTTCTCCCACCCAAGAGGTGGAATCTGTGGAAGGGCGAATGTGTTCCCCTTTTATAGCTAAGGTCTTCTTTCACCTTTCCCTCATTCCTGTCCTGTTCTGTTATCTTTCAGTGATGGAATGTAGGTGGGAAGGCCCAGAGGGTGGGTGGGGCACAGGTAGGCCAAAGGAGTAATCTGGGCAGGAAGGGCTTTTGGGTTAGCATCTCCAGGTTTGCTGGGAGCTGTTTCATTAACATTTCTTTGGGATGGGCTCTGGGCCTTGGGGACATTAACATTCCAAGAGTTGTTCTGCTTTTCCCGGACTCCATTCTCAACATGGCGTTCATTTTCGATTTTACTCCGTATTAGACCTGATTTACCTAACTACCTATCTTTAAATCTGGCTTTATCTTTACCACTCATTTTAGGTTGACGGTTTCCAAATTGGAATAATGCTTTTCTCTGTTAATAAAACGTGAACCTAACTTACTAGTTGTGTTTGGGAAGACATTGTGACCTAAAGGTGTGAATTCTGTAATGAGTGGATATTCTGTGACTCTCAACAGTATCTTCAAACATCTGCAAAATAGCAGCATGTGTTCTTATTGGACTGATTGATTTGGTTTGCAGACAATCCCAGGTGCTCCTATGGGCTCAGACCTGGGCCACAATGCTGCCTGAGAAGGGACTTCCACCCTGACTGCTTGGCAGAAGACTGCTTCATCCTCTAATCCCTTCCTTCTGCTTTTCAACAGGAAAGTCCCAGTAGCTGAAATCATAAGCCGATTTTGAGTGGTAAGTGTGAATAATAATGTTATCATGGAACTAAGGATATTTTAGGGTAGAGCAGGATTAGAAAGAGACTTTCCCAACTGAATCACCACCCAGATATGCTTCCGATGTCTTAAAATTGACACATCTCTAAAATTCGACTTAGCATCTTTCTTTTCCCCACAACCACACCACCTGTTTTTTAGTTCCCTTTCCATGGAAAAAAACCTTTGGGCTAATCTGCTCTTCATATGGAAAATTGCCCAGCCCAGTTGGTTCTCTCTGTGCAAGTTTAAACAGACCATGAGACAGGATTTGGGTGCTGGCAATTAATGTGGAGGTGATCCCAAAATGCGAGAGTGAGGATGTGTGCGATAGAAAGAGAGAGAGGTGTATGTTACTGAGTAGGCTACTGCCATGCGCCACCGCGCTTCCCTCTGGGGACCCGCGCGGCACCGCGGTTCTGGAACTTCGCGAGCACTAGGCCAGCTTGCTAATTTGAAAAGGCGCAGCCCACTGGCGGATGGGGCAGCTCCGGGCCGGGCGGGAGTCTGCAAGTTAAACCGCCTCCCGGGATTCTGCGCAGAGCCGCCGCGGCCCGCCAGGAGGACCGCTCGGGAAAAGCGCCCGACAACAACGTGCGGGGAGAGCCGCGGCCACCAGCGGCAGCCCACGTGGTCCGCGCCGCGGCTTTCCGGGACAACCGGAGCCCGGAGCGAAGACGTCAGGGGGACAGACAGGCCACGCCCTGGAGCCGTGGAGACGAGAGGGCAGCACCCGCCTAGGAGCAGGGGCGAAGACCCCCCTGATGGGAGGGGACGAGACATCGAATGCGGACGAGCCACGCCCCGGGGCGGAGCCGAGGAAGGTGGGTCACGCCCCTTGGAAGGCGGAGCGGAGGCGGCGGCCGCGCCCCGGAGCCACCGGGCCTGTGCGCTGACCTCGGGGTTCCGCCCGCGGTAGCGACGTCAGGACGACGGTCCAGAGCCCGCCGTGTGCGCAGCCGGGGCCGGAGCAGAGCGGACCGCTCGAGGCCTGGGCGGGCGCGGGGCAGCGGCTGTGACCCCGGGGCGCCCGGCAGCCGCTGGGGCCAAACGCTAGCATACGTGTCTCAGATCACCGCCCGCCGCGGAGAGGAGACTGCGTCACGACAGGTTTAGCTGCAGGTGACAGGCCGGCGTCCACGTCACGTATCTCGGCAACCGGGACTCCGTAGGGTGACAGCTCCCTGACAGTGGGACTTGGAGGTGGAACCGGGAAGCAGAAAGGTGGAGACCAGGCCACGGGTCACCCCAGGTAACTTTTCTGTAGGGGTGAAAGCCAGGGGACTTCATAATGAGGCCCTGATTGGCTGAAGTGTCCAGTTTCCAGCAAAATGGTGTTTGGTGACCTGGCTGCTTCCTTAGTTAGACTGTGCAGCATTTTGGTTTGCACTGGTGCATGGGGGGCTTCTGTGCAGGACCTCAGACCAAAAGTATAGCCTCTCTTTTTTTTTTTTTTAAGAAGAAAAACTGGCTTCAGTGAAAGCCACCACTTAACAGATGTCAGCAACTATTGCCAGTATCCGGTTGTGCACTGCGACAGCTTAGACAGTGTGTGCTGACAAACATTGCCTTGCACTGTCCCTGAAGCACACAAGGAGAGGTGGCTTGGCAAACAGGCACCTTGCTGTAGTGTTGGAATTTGAACCCAGGCAGTCTGGCTTTGAATCCTCTTGGCATGGTATAGCAATGGGACCAGAGGAGACTGGATAGGATCATAGGATTTGGAGTCACTCTGTTTGATAATAATTGTAGGACCTTGGGCAATTGGTTTCACTTCAAACAGCTAACTCCCTGGCGATTACCTGCACACAATCCCTCCTCAATAATGGGAGGTTCCATGCTAGGTTTAATAGGGCCATATGTGGCAGAGGTATTGATAGAGTGGGGCCCTGATAAGCAATCTGGGCACCATGAGGAAGGGACTTCTAGGAATGGTCTTAGGTTTACAGTGTGGGTAGCTCTTGGGCTACTGGCAGTGTGAACTGGGCCTACAGGAGGGCAGGCTGGGTCAGGGGTGATTTCAGTGTTGCACATTCAGTTTGAGCATCTCCAGAACTCGAGAGAAGAGGGCTGTCCAGCCAGCTGCCAAATAAGCACAGGGGTCAGGAGGTATGGATGTGGGAGCTCTCCACACACCAAGGACCATCTGTGTGGATGGGATGGTGCATGGGGTGGGTGTCTAAGGACAGGTCTTCGAGGAGACAGGAGGAGGGCAAAGGGAGGTGTGTGGTGCTCCAGGCCACAGGAAGAAGCGTGTGCAGGGTAGTAGGAAGCAGGCCCTGGGCTGCAGAAGCACTCTTGGGCTTTTCTGTTGGTGTGTGGAGAACTTGCCTCTGCCAAGTGGGGTGCTTTATTTTTCCCTTTTTATGCTGCATTATTGAGATAGACTCCACATCCCATGGTCTACACTGTGTGCTACGTGGTTGTTTATATATTCACAGGGTTGTGCAAACATCATCACTGTGTAATTATGGAACATTTTCAGAAAGAAACTTTGGACCCATTAGGAGTGGATTGGTATTCCCCCAGCAGCTACTAATCCTACTTTCTTTCTCTCTGTATTTGCATTTTCTGAATGTTTCCTATTATAGGAAGCATATGACTGTGATCTTTGGTGACTGGCTTCTTTCACTGAAATCATGTTTTCAAGGTTCATATATATTGTGTCATGAATCAGTACTTTATTCCTTTTTTGTGACTGAGTTATGTCCCACTGGGCAGATCTGCCATACATAGTTTATCCCTTCATCCACAGGTGGACATTTGGGTTGTTTCCACTTTGGAGATGCTATAAGCAATGCTGCAATGAAGTTTATGTACAGGTTTTTGTGTAACTAAGTCTTAGTTCTCCAGAGTGCGTGCCTAGGAGTGGAGTTGCTGGGTCCTATGGTCTGAGGAACTGCCAATCTGTCTTTCCATGTGGTGGCACCATTCTCTGTCCCTCATGGCAGTGCACAAGGGTTTGGCTTCTCCACATCTTCTGCAGTACTTGCTATTATTGATCTCTTTGTTGAGGCAGTCCTTGTGGTGATAAAGTGGATCACATTGCATTCTTGATTGGCTTTTGATGGCAAATGATGTTGAGCGTCTTTTCTTGGACTTATTGGCCCTTTGTGTGTCTCTTTGGACAACTGTCTGTTCTAGTCCTTAGCCCACTTTAACTCGGGATACCTGTCTTATTATTGAGTTTTAAGGTTATTGAAGGTGGTTTTTGCAGCAAACATTTTAATTTGGGTGAGATCTCATTTCCTTGATTTTTTTGTTGTTGATTGTGCTTCCATTGCTATATCTAAGAAGGCCTTGCTTAACCTACCATCACAAAGATTCACGCCTATGTTTTCTTCTGAGTTTTATGATTTGGGCTCATTGGATCTGTGGGTCACGGAGTTAATCTTGTGTGTGTGTGTGTCCAGTTGCCCCAGCTCTGGTTGTTGGAAAGGACTGTCTTATTGAGTTATCATGGCACCCTGTGAAAAGCAGCCGAGCGCTGTGGAAGGGTTGAAGCAGAGGTCTGGGACGTGTTACTACATTGATGGGAATTGCCGGTTTCTAGGAAAACTGCTGTGTATGGGAACGGCATTGCTCGGTTTCCATCACCACAACACCTGAGACAGTCCGATTATAAAAACCGTGGCTTGTAGTGTTGGAGGTTCCAGTGCGGCCAGTTTGGTTGTTCCCATTGCTGTGGCCCTGTGGCAAGGCAGCACGTTGTGGCAGAAGCGTGTAGTGGAGCAAAGCAGCTCACCTCGTGGACAGGAGGTGAAAGGAAGAAGAGACTGGGGTCCCACAATTTCCCTCAATCACCCAAGGACCCTCACTAGACTCCACCTTTTAAAGTCCCAGCATCTTCCAATAGTGCCTCCTCACTGGGTGCCAAGCCGTAACACGTGGGCTTTTGGGGGACATCCCAGATCCAAAGCCCAGCAGGCCGCTGCCTTCGAGACTCAGCTTGGTCCTGTGGCATCGAGCATGAGTGAGTCCGTCTGGTTTGGCCTGTCTGGGGGCTGGTGCAGGAGCCCAGGGCAAAGCGAAGGCCTCTGCCATCTTGGTGTAGGGCCTGCAGCCTGGCTCAGCTGATTTATCAGCTCCAAAAGGCTCAAATCAGTGTTTGTCTTGGAAACTGGTGGTCCCCTGGGGCTGTTTGTAGATGGCTTTTATCTGGGTGATGACATTTCCTTCTTTTAATTTTATTTATTTATATTTTGTGGTCTGGTGTTGTACCAGGACTTGGCACACACTAGGCAAGCACTTGATCACTGAGCTACACTCCAGTCCACACCTCCTTTTTTAAAATAAATTTGAGACAGGGTCTCTCACAGAGTTGCCCGGCTGGCCTTGAACTTGTCCTCACACCTCAGTCTCCCAAGTACTTGGGGATCACAGGCGTGTGCCAAGGCTCCCAGCATTTAAGAATGTTTTTGATTGACACACAAAGACTACACACTGACGGCACCTTGCAGCATCTCCACAGGTGTGCATGCGGTGATGCTGGCACCGGGTCAGCTTGCCTGCTCCTGGGTCCCGTGACGTGCAGCTCCCTGTCCCTGGCTTGGCGGCGTCTGTCAGCAGTGTTCCCTTCCTTGGGTGCTCTTTCTGCACCTGTCGCCCGCTGTGCAAGCTTCAGTGCCTTGCTCCTGCTGGCCTGACTTCACAGAGCTACTTTCAGGTGCGGAGCCGCCTTGCCCTCCCAGGTGGGCCCAGGCGCTCCTGCCACATGATCTCTGGTCAGATGTCGCTGGGTTCAGTTTGCGGAGTTCAGCCGAGGGTCTTTGCATCTGTGTGTGAGGGACGCTTGCCTGGGTTTTCTCCTGTGTCCTGGTCTGCTGTTGGTGTCCGGGTCATGCTGGCCTGGGGATGACTTGGGAAGCGTGGGCACCTCCTCGGCTTCGGGGACATGTTTGTGGAGATTGGTATTTTTCTTTGAATGTTTGGCAGATCTCATAACTGAACCCCAGTTTCTCGGTTGCTAACTCAGCTTCTCAGTCATTGTAGTCTACGCGGATTTTCTGCTTCCCATAAATCAACCTTGGTGGGTTGTGCCTCCCTGGGAGTGGACCATTTCCTTGAGTGACCTCCTCGGTTGGCACCTGGTGGTTTGTGGAGTTCTCCCGCATGCTTATTTCTTTACAGTCAGCCCAACTTCCCCGCCTCAATTCCCAGTTAGGAGTTTGAGTTTTCTCTTTTTAATGGGCCCAGTGCCATGATTAACCTGTGTCATTAACATGGGCAAACATACTTGTTTCTTTCCCCAGTGACAGAATTCCCTGAGTAACAATGAAGTCACGGGCTGTGCCACGCCCTGTGGTGGGGATTCCCTGAATACTGGCAGGTCCCCCTATAGCCACAGGCTTGGCAAGCACAGGGTCTTTTATTCCAGTCTCTGTTGATAATAGTACCTGTCACCCTCAAAGCACACGTCATATGTAGAGAGGTCGCAGAAAGAATAAGATAGGTAAAGGCGCCACAGAGGACAGGCTGCTGGGCCTAGAGCTGGGGCAGAGAGACGAACACACTGTCCACTGGGGGTGGTCAGAGAGGGGTTAGGACAAACCAGTTCTGCAGAGTTGCAGGTGCAGACTGGACGTGTCAGCGTGCAGAGGGCTGTGTGTGGTCATCACACGGGAGAAGCTATGCCGTGCTGAAGCCCAGCGGACAGAAGCAGAGGTTTGCTGCTGTGGCAACTTTCCTGGAAAAGGCATGTGAGGAGTGACCAGGTGATGGAGTCCAGGTGCTGCTGTGTCCAGCCTCGGGGTCTTGAGTGATGGGTGTTGTCTGATTAGGTTGTTCGCTCCCATCTTGGTATGATCTGGGCAGTCTGTGAGTCCAGGTGCTTCTGATTATGTTTGATAGTTGGCATGTTTGAGTTCTTGTTTACTATTTGTCCTTGGGATTGAACCCAGGGGTTTGCTACCACTGAGCCACACCTCCAGACTTTGCATTTTAATTTGAGACAGTATCTCACTAACTTGCCCAGGCAGTTCTTGAGCTTGAGATACTGCTGCCTCTGCCTCAAGAGGCATGTGCCGCTGTGCCTGGCTGGCATGTATACGTTTTTATAAAAAATAGGTGTGTTCTTTATGGTGGTGCCTGGCAGGAGAGATTGTTCCGGGGTTACTCAAGGCAGGCACACCCTGAGGACTGCTGTCCTACAGACCAAGGAGTCACCAGGGCAGGCACAGCCTGAGGACTGCTGTCCTACAGACCAAGGAGTCACCAGGGCAGGTGCAGCCTGAGGAATGCTGTCCTGCACACCATGGAGTCACCAGGGCAGGCACAGCCTGAGGACTCCTGTTTCACACACCATGGAGTCACCAGGGCAGGCGCAGCCTGAGGACTGCTGTCCTACACACCATGGAGTCACCAGGGCAGGCGCAGCCTGAGGACTGCTGTCCTACACATCATGGGGTCACCAGGGCAGGCACAGCCTGAGGACTGCTGTTCTACACATCATGGGGTCACCCAGGGCAGGCACAGCCTGACCTGCTGTTCTTATGTCACCGTCACTTGTAGGATACATCCCGCTGGCCACAGTCAGTCCAGCTGAAAGTCTACAGACTCCTCAGTCTGTCTGCAAGGCAGTTGTCTCCACGTGGCCTCTCCCTCCTGCCCGTTGCTCCTGCCTTGCTCTTCGTAGTATCCCCTGTCGCTTGCTCCTCGTGTGCTTCTCCTCCCGTGACCTGGGGTCTCCCCAAGCTGACCTTGGGGAGTGCCGCAGAGCTCTGCTGCCTCTTCCCTGCTGCAAAGTAGCCCTGTGCTCCTCAGCTCTTACCTGTTTCCACAGGGACAGAGATGGGAGGGTTACCCGGAGACTGTCTGCAGAGCGCACTCCCTGGCCCCCAAGCAGGGCTTGGTGGCCACGTCCCTCCTTTCCCTCTTACTGGAACTGTGGACTGTCCAGGGCAGAGTCCAGCTCTGGAGTACTTCAGCAGTCACCTAGAAGCGTTTCACAGTTCCCCAGGCTCCATGGTTGTGGAGAGCCGGGTCCACAGCCATCTCCTCCAGCACCTCCACCAGCTGAGGTCTTGGGAAAGGGCCAGCCGACTCAGAAGTCCCTGAATTCCTTGTTTGAGCGCCGTTTTCTCTTAGTGGAGAGGCAGGTGTCTGCATGTTGGGGACAGAACAGGACCAAAGCCTGGGACAGATGGCCCGCGTCCAGGAACATAATGTACCATGGTGTGTGGCCAGGCTGCTTTGCTGGACTCCCAGGGAAGCCCTGCGTGGTGTCCTCAGGCTGAGCCGAGGCTGCTTGAGCCCAAGTCCCCAGTACCCTCTGGACCCCTCGCCTACCATCTGTTTGCTACACCCACTTCCCGTGTCCTTCCAGCGCCAGCCCTGGGACCTCTCTTAGCTCTCTTTTGTGTCCTCGTCACCCTTTGTCCAGGAGTGGAGGTGAGAAATGTCACCTCGCCTTCTCTTTTGGAATATGGCACCCCTTCTCTGTGCGGGCCCTGCCTGCCGTCCCCTCAGGTCAGGGCTGGCTTTGCTTGGGTGGTGGCACCTGGCCAGGCATGTGGCCATCTGAAGGTGACCTGCCACCCGGCTTCAGGCAGTGTCCTCCGCAGGTTGATGGCAGAGGATGGCGCCCACCTTGGAAGGAAGCGCCCGTGCCCTGTGGCCAGACTTCCCCAGGGGACCCCTGAGCAGGTACCGGGCCCGCGCATCCTTCAGTGGTGCGGAGCTGCTGCTGTTCTTGGAAGGCGAGGACGTGGTCTGCTTTAAGGTGAGGTGCGTGGCGCTGCGGCGTGTGCTGCCGGCGTCCTCGTCCCCTGGTGGAAGTGGGTCTGCAGCTCTGAGCTGTGTGGTGTCCTGGGGCTGCCTCCTCTGTGAGAAGCTGATCCTGGGCCACCGTGGGCCGTTCTCGTCTTTGTAACCCTGGACGGGCCTCAGGGAACCGACCTGAGAGACAGGAACAGACCCCCAGTCCAAGCTCCTACCCTCAAGCCCCTTGTCCCTCAGTTGGGAGTGGCAGCCGTCTCCTCGCTGGTCCTGGGTTAGACTGTGTCCCTGGCAGCTCCAGCCTTGAGAACTGTGTGGGTGGGGGTGAATGAAGTCCCGTCCTTCCTCCAAGTCGGCCGCACGGCCTCCTGTGTTTCCAGAAAACCATCTTCTCGGCTCTGGAGAAGGACCCTCTCTTCTCCCGTTCTCGTGGGGCCGACCTGCCGCTGGAGAAGTACCGGGAGCTCAGCTTCCTTCAGTGCAAGCGGGTGCTGGAGTATGGCTTCTTCAGTGTGGAGGACCTGGCAGCAAGCCCGCTGAGGGTCTGGGCCCTGATCCACTGCCTGGGCATGTACGACTGGTCCCTGGCAACCAAGTGCTTCCTGCACCTACTGGTGAGTGCACAGCGCAGGCCACTGCACATGGCCACACGCAGCTGGACGGGGGCCACCGCCATGCTTCCCCAGGTAGCCAGCAAACCCCAGGCAAAGCTGCACACTTGGATGAAACTCAAAGGCCCATGCCAGATCCTGGGGCCTTGTGTTCCTTTTTGCTGTGTGTGTGACCAGTGGGAATAGGAAGGCGGGCCGAAGGGAGGTGGCCACTGCCTCCTTCCCACACACTGGTAGGGGACTGGGCAGGGTGTGGCCCTCGTCCTGGGTGTGCTGTCGATGGCGGTGGGGCTCTCCCTGCTGTTCACCGTCCTCCTGGCCCCTCTCAGCGGCTCAGGACTTGTCGTAGGTGCCTGCAGGCTGCCTGGCCAGGGACCGGGCCTTGCTGCCAGTGGAATCCAAGGCCCCTGGGCAGACGAACCTCGGGAGGAGCTGCCCCTGTCCCACGGGGCCTCGCTGAGCCAGCATGGTGGCGCGGAGCCGGGGGCCGTGTCGATGTCACGTCGGCCTCCAGAGCTTCTTAGCCCCGTCTGTTTACACAATGGTGTTCCTGCAGGTTTTCGGGTCGGCAGTCTACAACTCCGGTTCTGAAAGACACTTCAAATACATTGAAAAGATCTTCAACACAGAGGTAAGGTCAGCGCCAAGAATGGCCCGGCCTTCCTCCCTGTTCTTGGGATTTGGGGAAGGGCAGTGCAGGAGAGGCCCCTGGAGGTTGTGGCCATCTTATCTAAGGGGAGTCTCGGGCCACGTCCACTCCCCAGCCCACACACAGTGGGCTCTGCTGCCCGCCCAAGCCGGGGCCTGGCGTTGCTTCCGGGGTCCGGAGCAGTCCCCACCACCCTGTGACCCAGAGAGGGCTGTGGCTGGTCTGCCTGTCATCTCACGAGGTGGCACCCGGTCCCATGGGACGCAGCCAGGTCAGAGCTGGGGAGGCAGGTGAACGGCGATGGGCGGGCCCAGTCAGTTCTGCCAGGACAGGTGGGGCAGGCCCTCAGGAACAGCTCGCCTTACGTGCTTTGCACTTGGACTCCTAGATTTTTGGCTGTTTCGCTCTGACTGAGCTGAGTCACGGGAGCAACACCAAGGCCATCCGCACCACCGCCCACTATGATCCCGCCACGCAGGTGGGCGCCCCTTCCTGCCCCTTCCCCGTGGCACTGTCGGGAGTGGGGTGGTCACTAACAAGGAGACCCATCCCGGCCGGTGCTCCAAGATGCACACAGAGCCTCCCGGGTGCTGGAGAGCCGGTGCCCGTGCCCCACGACCCAGGGTAGAGTCCAGGTGCTCTGGTTTGTGCACCCTGAAAGCCAGAGAGGACACCACTGTTGTGGGGTTCACTGCTCTGCTCGCCAGCAGGGCTGGTGCTGCGTGCGCGTGGTCCAGTCACCTGCACGTTGAGTTCTGCGTCTCTCACTGCACACCTGCCCTGGTCTCGCACACCTGCCCTGGTCTCGCACACCTGCCATCTCTCACTGCACACCTGTCCTGGTCTCGCTCACCTGTCCTGGTCTCGCTCACCTGCCCTGGTCTCGCACACCTGCCATCTCTCACTGCACACCTGCCCTGGGCTCACACACCTGCCCTGGTCTCGCACACCTGCCATCTCTCACTGCACACGTGCCCTGGTCTCACTCACCTGCCCTGGTCTCGCACACCTGCCCTGGTCTCGCACACCTGCCATCTCTCACTGCACACCTGCCCTGGTCTCACTCACCTGCCCTGGTCTCGCACACCTGCCCTGGCCTCGCACACCTGCCATCTCTCACTGCACACCTGCCCTGGTCTCGCACACCTGCCCTGGTCTCGCACATCTGCCATCTCTCACTGCACACCTGTCCTGGTCTCACATACCTGCCCTGGTCTTACACACCTGCCATCTCTCACTGCACACCTGCCCTGGGCTCGCACACCTGCCCTGGTCTCACACACCTGCCATCTCTCACTGCACACCTGCCCTGGTCTCGCACACCTGCCCTGGTCTCACACACCTGCCATCTCTCACTGCATACCTGCCCTGGCCTCGCGCACCTGCCCTGGCCTCGCACCTGCCGTGGTCTCACGGCCACACCAAGCATGCAGAGGCGGCAGCTTGTTCTCCACCGTGTGTCCACAGGGCTCCTGGGCGTTCGGGGATAGCCTCATTCGTGGAGCTTGTAGACCAGAGAGACCGCAGGTGAAACAGGCTGCCACCCCGGAGAAGTCCAGGGCACGTGGAGGAAGCGCGGGTGCTCGGCCCTCCCACTCAGCCTGGCGAGGAGCGCGGTCTTAGCAGACAGAGTATTTTGCGTACATTTTATTGTTTGCAATGTTGCTTGTCATTTCTCAAGTCTGTAAATCACAGGCGTGGGATATGCTTCCTTTAAAAATAAGGCCCACTTTGCAGTAAAGGAAGTCAAAGTGCCTCCTTTTGACTGTTGCCAAAGATGCTGACCACAGAAGACGACCTGGGGGAGGCGTGCGCCTCGGTGCTGACCACGGTGTCACTCTTCCTCTCGCAGGAATTCGTCATACATTCGCCCGATTTTGAAGCTGCCAAATTCTGGGTTGGCAACATGGGCAAGACGGCGACTCACGCGGTGGTGTTTGCCCAGCTGTACACGCCAGGGGGCCAGTGCCACGGGCTGCACTCCTTTGTGGTCCAGGTAGGGTGCCAGGGGGACCAGCGGGGGGTGCCTGAGGCCCCTGTGGCTTCTGCGAGTGCAGGTTGGGCCTGGGGAACCGGGGAAGCCGCTGGGCTGTCCGGCTGTGGTTAGCCTGATGCCAAAGGTGCTCAGAGGATTGTGCGTTCTCCAAGGCATCCAGGGAAGCCCCCGGTGTGCAGGGCGCTGTGGGTCCTGCCCAGTGGAGCTGCCAGTCCAGGGGAGAGACAGGAGGAGGCGAGTGGAGTCCCGAGCCTTGGCTGGTGGAGGTGCTCGCAGGCTTGAGGGGCCCTCGGGTTGGCAGTCCCTTAAGTGTGGAAGTGTGAGATGTGAACTGCACAATTAAATATTCCTGAGATAAGTTGACATTGACTCTTTCTACTTTCGTCTTTAGAAGTCTTTCCTTGATTCAAGAGTTTTAAGGATATTTATAATCACTACATTATCATTTTACTTCTCGATGAACTGAAAACTTGCATTCATAGTGTTATTGTTCCATTACTTGAAAAATACCAATTGTTTTTATAATTTCCGTCCTCTGTGTTAGCTGTCTGCTGCTGTGACAAAACGTCTGAGATAATTTACTTTTAAGGAGGAAAGGTTTACTTTGATTTGTGGCTTCAGAGGCTGTGTCCATGGTTGCTTGGCCCATCACGGGAGGCCTTTGGTGGAAGTGTGTGTGAACCCGCAGGCCTCTAGCTGGTCAGGAAGCAGGGAGAGAGGAAGGGGCTGAGGTCCCAAGGGTTCCTTCAAGGGCATGCCCCACGGATGTGATTTCCTCCTTTAGTTCCCATCCCTAAAGTTTTCATCCTCTCCCAAGTGCTAAGCCTTCAGCACGTGGCCTCTGGGAGACATTTCAGATTCAGACCATAATGTCCTATCGTCCCTGGCCCCCAGAGGCCTCTCTCTCTCCCCCTCTGTTGGTACTGGGGTAACCCAGCTCTGCTTAACCACTGAGCTACACACCCAGCTTGTAAAAGTCTTGTCATTTGAGACATGGTCTTGCTAAGTTTCTTCAGGCCTTGCTAAGCTGCTGAGGCTGGCCTCAAACTTGCAATCCTCTTGCCTCAGCCTCCCAAGTTGCTGGGATGATAGGTATGTGCCACCGGGCCTATCTCACGTCCACCTCATAATGTGAAATGCATTCAGTTAATTTCCAAGAAAGACCAAAGTTTTAACTGTCCCATCATTGTTCAAAAGTGCAAATACAAAGTCTCTGAGTCTCAAAGGCAAACTTTTAGCTGTGAGCTCCTGTAAAGATTAAAATACAAGTTACGTACCTCCAAGATACAGTGGTGGGACAGGATAGACATTCCCAATCCCAAAGGAAGAATAGACTATAGAACGAAGGAATTAGACCAAAGCAAGACCAAAACCCAGAAGGGCAAACATTTAACCCTGTAGTTCTGGCACCTTGGGCACATAGTGGCGTGATGTGAACTCGAAAGTGCTTGGGCAGCCAGGCGCGTGGCACACACCTGTAATCCCAGCGATTCAGGAGGCCGAGGCAGGAGGATAGAAAGTTCAAGGCCAGCCTTAGCAGTGTAGGGGGGCCTCAGCAACTTAGTGAGACCGTATTTCAAAATGCAAAATAAGAAAAGTCAAAGCACCCCTGGGTTCAACCCCTGGTACTAAAAAAATAAAATAAAAAACCCAGGCAGCCCCACTGCTGCGGCCCTGCTGGCCGAGAACACTTGGCCTCTCCCCGGGCCTGGCTCTGCTCGCTGCCTGCATTCCGCGCGGCAGGCAGGCCCTTCCTCATATCTCCAGCTTGCGGCATCTCATTGTGGCCTGGGCTTTGCTTTCCCAGCGTCACATGTGGCCCTCTGTGGGGGGTGTCTAGGGATTCTGACCCTGCCCCACACCCCTGGCCTCTCGGGATTCCTAAGGGATCTTGGCGGAAGCCTCCATGGCCCCTGTATGCCTGCAGCACCAGCACCAGCCCTGCACAGGGGCCCACGCCTGTCATTCCAGTGGCTCAGGAGGCTGAGACAGGAGGATCGCAAGTTCAAAGCCAGCCTCAGCAAAAGTGAGGTGCTCAGTATCCCAGTGAGACCCTGTCTCTAAAGAACACGCAAAACAGGGCTGGGGTGTGGCTCAGTGGTCGAGAGCCCCCAAGTGCAATCCTCAGTACCAAAAGAAACAAAAAAAACTAAAAACCAACACCAGCACCACGTGGACAATGCCAAGGCCTGCCGTCCACTGGAGGCCCACAAAATGTCAGAACACAGAGAAAATATAGACAAGTTCTTTGTCTACACAGGAACATGAACAGTGCCAATCCAGTTCCCCACAGAGGCCTGTTCCCATCTGAAACGTCACGAGCCTGGCCTTTACTGTCTGAATTACTATCACCTTCTGCTCTTCTGAGCTGGACCAGATTTTTCCATGAAGCTGTTTATACCACCGAGGCTTTCTCTAACCTGCTCCACCAAACTTGTCTGAATTCTCCTGCAAACCAATTCCAAAGGCTTCTGAAGCTGTACGTGGTCAGATATAGTCGCAGCAATGACTCCGATTCTAGGTGCTAGTTTTCTGTATTAGCTCTCTGTTGCTGTGACGAAATCGCTGAGATAATGTACTTAAAAGGAGGAAAGGTTTATTTTGACTCATGGTTTCAGGGACTTCGGTCTATGGTCACCTGGCCCTGTGGCGTTTGGGCCTGTGGAGAGGCTGCACACCCGGGGGGAGCAGAGCACAGCCTTCACTTCCCAGCACCAGGGGCAAAAGGAAAAGGGAGCGCCGGCTTCCACCCTGTGGGCGCCTGCTCCTGCAGCCCCTCCAGCCCCCCGCAGCCCCCTCCCCTTCCAGGTTCTCTCTCCTGGCCTTCGGGGCAGTCAAGGGCCAAGCCGGCCACTCTTCATTTCTGTTTTTTTGAGCTGCTTTTTAAATGGCATTTATTTCAAAAGATTTTTTAAAATTTGCTTCTGACTCTTCACTGAGCCTTATTGAAAGACTGGAAAAGGGAGAATATGTCTTGTGTTTGGATTTTGGCCCTTTAAATATTTTAAATATCTTTATTTTAAATTTCAATTAAGTTAGACCATTGCTTTACCAGATAAAAGCTGACGTACACGCAGACCCGTGAATTGTAAGTGATCTGACCTCAGCTTCCTCTCCTTCCTCTCTCTTGCTCTTCTCCCTGCCATCGGGGTTCCTCCACACCTCAGTGGACAGCGGTCCTGTGACCATCCGTGCCCTCTAGGGTGTTTAGCAGCCTTGGTCTCCACCACAGGACGCCAGTGCTGCCCCTTAGCTGGGACAACCACATATCTCCAGACACGGCCTCTGAGCTCTGGAGGGGCAGGTGGTGGCCGCTCCTTTGCGACCAGAAGTCCCTGTGCTAACATTCTCATGGAATGAAGCCGTGTCCCGTTCACGGAGCAGAGGTGAGGGCTGGTCAGCCCGCTGGCTCTGCATGTTTTTGGATAAGTAGGCCTTTGGAAACCCGTCTTGGTGAGTGGAGAGTTGCCACAAATCTCGACCGTCCCTCCCACCGCACATACGTGCCGCCATGTTGTTATTCTTTTGGAACCCTGCTGTGGCAGGACCTCCAGGTGGCATTCAGGTAGCACGCACCGTCAGCCCTGACTCCGGCCCTGCAGCTGCCCCCACAGAGCCCTGTGGCCACCGGCCTCACCACAGCGGACAGCCGCCTTCTCAGATCCACAGGCTGCAAGCTGGGGGCTGGGCACTCTGGTTGCATTTCGGGAGCTCAATGTCTGAAGTCCAGATGCAGCAGGGATTCCCTCTGAGGCTGTGGGGTGGCCCCTCCCTGCCTCTCCCAGCTCCTGGCAGCTCTGGGCATCCTTGGCCCATGGCCACCTCTCTCCTGTCTCTGCCTTCACCCCAGTCATGTGGCTTCCTGAGTATATGTCTCCCTGGTCCCTTGTAAGGATCCTTGTCCTTGAATTTAGAGCCACCAGGTGTTTGGGGTGACCTTGTCTCGAGACCAGCCTTCAAGGCATCTGCACAGAGCCTGTTTCCACATGACGCCGGTTCCCAGGTCCAGGGCAGCCCCTGGGCCTGACGCTCCCAGAGGAGATGGCGCGACCCACAGCTGCGCAGAGTGGCCCCTAGCTCAGCCACGGGTCTGGCCACACTCGTTTTGCTTTTCCTGTGATCCTAACAAGCACCATTTGTTGCTCCCCACGACTTCACAGATTCGGGACCCGAAGACCCTGCTTCCCATGCCAGGGGTGATGGTTGGCGACATAGGGAAGAAGCTTGGGCAGAACGGGCTGGACAATGGGTGAGTGTCGGGCTGGGCTTGGCGGTCACAGAGCTGCCCCTCCAGGAACCCTCACTTGAGGTGGGCTTTTGCAGGAGCCTCAGAGCTGCCCTTGCCTGGAGGCTCCCGTGGGCCGCTCTAGGCGGTGGGGACCCTTGCCTGCCTGCCTGCGAACAGCTGTCCCCTCCAGCAGGTGGCGCTCCCAGGCCTCAGGCCAGGCCCAGCCCCTTCCCTCCACCTGGGGGCCCCAGCCTGGGCTAAGCTGGGTGCCAGGCCACCTCCTTGCTGCCAGGTCCTCGGGGCTCAGCCTCAGCACCCTGCTCGGAACCCTAGGACCTTGTCCACAATTGTGCTTTGCCCTGGGCTTGTTCCTGGTGCTCCTGTGCAACTCGGAGGAGGTTTGCTGGTTGATGTGTTTGATACACTCACAGAAACCTACTCAGTGGCTCTTGCTGGGGCAGGAACTGGCTTAGTGCTGGGTGGAAGATGGTGAGCACATGGGGGTCTCTGCCCGCTCCCAGCACAGGTGTGAAGCAGGGTTGGTGCGGGTGTGGGGGGTTCCGAGCGCCCAGGTGGATGTGCAGACGTTGGCTGGGAGCAGCCCGAGAAGTCTTCAGTGAAAGGTTGGTGTCCAGGTGGAGGCCTGCGCTTAGCAGGAGGTGGCCAGGTGACGGGACAGCACAGTGTGAGGCGCCAGGGTGCGCAGCCTGCTTGCGGTGGCCCCGGGAGTCTTGTCACTGAGGGACATCGAGAGCATGAGCTCTGTGCCACCTCAGCTGACTTTCTTGGCCAGGGTCCTCATCCGTGCAATGGTGTGTCCCCAGGTCAGTCCCTTGTGTGGTCCCAAGGAGGAGCCAGGAGAGGGCTCTTGGCCCTAACTGTGTCGGTGCCTCCCTCCCCCTGCACACAGGACCCAGAACTGGCTCCAGGTGAGCCCGGCCCGAGAGAGATCCTGGGCACAGGGAGAGGGGGTCCCTGAGTCCTGGAGGCTCCTGTGGGAGCCTGGGTCCTGGGTGCAGTGGAGCAGTCCTGCCCTGCCGTGTGGCTCGGCTGGCCACTCCCAGCAGCTGCCACAGTGGGTGACCTGGCCTCCAGGAGGAGGTGAGCCAGGTGGTCGCCAGATACCCGCCTGGAGAAACCCCCTTTCATCTTTCCCTCCCCAGTAGTTGGGGGCTGGGCTGGGAGGGTCTCCCATCTCTGCTTGGTCACAGCAGGTTTTGTCACAGCTGGAGAAAAGCGGGTCTCGTCACTCCTCTGTTGAGAGTGCAGGTGTGCGTGGCCAGCAGCTCGGCCACCGCAGGGCCTCTGCTGACCATCCACTAACCTTACAAACCAGCATCATTTGGGAGCACACAGAACGACCTGCCCTTGGCTCCCCTGAATCAACTCCTGCTTCTGGAGAAAGAGTGATCTCTAGGTGGACGGTGCCCCGGCAGCACCGGTGAGACCGCTTCAGTAGACACGTGGACGTGGCCAGGCTCTTCTGATGGCCAGGAACGCCCCTCTCCCGAGTCCCTGTGGGCAGTGGGGTCGGCCCGAGAAGCCAAGAGCTCCTCTGAAGCAGAGTCCCGGCTGTGGGGCCCGTGGTGTCTGCCCACACGCTGGCCGCAGGAGGCCGTGGAGCTGGGGAGCGCCCAGCTTCCCACACCAGCCTGGCTCGTTCCCTCCGCCAGCGGCGGGCTTGCCCAGCAGAGGGCGCCCGCGGCCCAGATGCAGCCCTGCCTCTGTGGTCCTGCTTTTTTTTGCTTTAGGGCTGTTCCTGGCACTGAGCCACACGGCTGAGGGTCGCCTGGATTTCTAGCAGCCACACACCTTGGGGACTCCCGTGAGTGGCTAAGGCTCACCTGCTCACTGCTACCACTTTTTCCACAATAAATGATCTTGAAAGGGGTGAAGAGAGCAGGACCTGCACAGAACAGGGTCACCTGTGGGGTCCTGGGCAGAGGACACCTTACCCACTTCTGTGGGGTGGGGAGCCGTGACGGGCTTCCTGGAGGGGGCCGCAGCCCAGCTGCCCTCTGAGGAGCACCAGAGGCTGCCCAGGAAAGGCAGGGAGGGCCCAGGCCAGGAGAGAGCCTGGGGGGTCCAGGTGTCTTGAGTTGGTGGACCCGGCTGCTGGAGAGGCTAGGTCAGGTGAGGGTCACCCTGCATACGGGGTGCAGGCAACTGGGGAGTGGGTGTGGGCTGGGCTCACCGGGCTGTGGCAGTGTCAGAGCGTCTCTGTTCCTGCTGGTGTTTGATGGAAACGGCTAGGGTGGACTGAGAGGGGACGTCCACAAGCCAGGTTTCAAGGAGGACAGGTGCTGGGAAAGGAACACCTTCTTGTCCAGCAGGCCATCCCCCATCTCCTGTCCCCAGCCGGGACAGCTGTTCACCACCAATGAGGTCTTCTTTGGTTTCACAAGAGCCGTCCTCTCTGACGTTGTGAGTGATCTTAGTCACTGGCTGGGTGGCTTGAGGAACCACCGACGTGTCTGGCTTATGTTTGGGGTTTTGAGTTGGGGACAGTTAAATAACGCACATCCCTTGACGTAATGTGTCGCCTAGGCTGTTGCCAAAGGGGTTTCCCTGACCTGACGACCATCACAATATCTTCAGTGTTTAACTCATGCTCAACCATAAAGGTGACCATGTGATCATCTCTCAGCATTCAGAAGGGACAGGTCACCTCCTTTGGGTTCCCCGGCCGCACCAGGAACCCCCAGCCGCCCTTGGGGAGCGGGAGGGGCTGCAGAGGCCAGAGGAGGCCGAGTGTGGACGAGGTGGCCACACAGCTCTTTGCTTTGTCTTGCGGGTTTTGAAACCTCCATTGCACTCGTTGCACCCGGGGCTCAGGCTTGCAGGTGACACATGAGGAGAGTCAGAGCGGCCGCCCTCAGGGCCAGCTGCCGTCCTGCCAGCTGCCCAGGTGCTGCACTGCCCCATGCCCTGTGCGTTCTCCAGGAACACCTTTGTCCCATGGGGCGGGGTCCTGGCTGTGTGTTCCCCCGTGTGCAGGCCAGCACACGCCCTGTCCTTGGGGTTGTGGCACCTTTGTGCTGCCCTCTGGGGATAGGAGGGAGCCCAGGGCCACCCCCTAACAGAAGCCGCCCTTTCTTCCCCACAGATTCGCCATGTTCCACAAGGTCAGGATTCCTCGTGAAGACCTCCTGAACAGGACGGGGGATGTCACCCCTGAGGGCACCTATGTCACCCCCTTCAAGGTAGGAGGATTCTGCAGGGCATTTGTGGCCAGTGCTCCCCGGGTGCCTCCCCTGCAGGGCCTGCCAAAGCCCTGAGCAAGGCCCTGCCACTGGAGGCCCTGGGCACTCCTCCTTATCTTGGGTTCTGTGTCCCCAGCCAGGGCAGGGACTTGGTCACAGGGTGCCAGCTGCAGGGTGAGCCTGGCCTGGCAGCAGGCTCAGGCTGATTTGGGGCGTCCACGCCCATGGGGTTCCAGTTGGGGGATTCTCCCCAGTGCTGTCACCTGAGGGTCCACAGGGAGAGGCCGCTGGAGAGCTCCACACTTGGCGACCAGCAGGGTTCTCTGCGTCCAGGACTCGCCACCCCTCCCCAGAGACCTGTGGCCTGAGGGGAGGTGGCCCTGGGCTGAGCTGAAGCCTCAGGGCTGTGAATCACGGCCAAGAGCACTGAGCCCAAGGATGGGCATCAGAAAGGCACTCTGGGGACACCCGCATCACCTGGCAGTGAGAAGAGGTAAGGGACACACAAGGAAAGACGGAGCACCCTGAGGCTGGAAGCCACGGAGCATGTGACCTTGAGCTGTGAAAACATCACCCTGACATGAAGCCGGGGGCCTGGAGAAGGAGCTCTGGAGGCCACAGGACAGCCCGAGGGCCAGGTGACACCTGATGCCCACCGGCCGCGGAGGCCCTGGGGAGGCTGAGTGTGGACGAGCAGTCTGCAGACGGACAGGACGGGGTCCTCGGGTGGAGGATCTCATGCTCCCAGGGGAGCAGACGCCGGCCGGGCAGGAGCAAGAGAGGAGCTGGGGGACTTCAGAGGAAAGTCCTGGAGCCCTCAGGTCCCATGGCAGTGAGCAGAAGTCACCTGAACTTGGGATTCTCAAGGCAGCACGGCGGGGGGCCGGGGGGGGGCGGAGTGACGGTGAGCACGTGTTCCCACGCCAGCAGAACTGGCGCTGGGGTGCATCTCCCCAACCCACAGTGTTTTGGAAGATGACGCAACGCCTGGGGTAACAGCAGCCAGGCGGGAGGGGACGGGGCCTTGGGAGGCTGTGTACTGGACGTGCCACAGCCCCACCAGGGACCCTGACTGCTTATGGCAGGAGGAGACGAGACCAGAGGTGAAAACTGGAGGTGCTCTGAGACCCTCCCACTCCACAGGGACACAGAACACGGGCATCTGTTAGCCCTTAGATCAGGTCATCTGACAGGGACAGGGGAATCCACAGGGTTGGGGATAAAAGGAACCTAGTTTTTCAGCAGAATGTCAGGCCAGAGATGCACTCCCAGACTGTGGGCACCCTGCTGCCCTCCAGCCGCCCAGGCCATTGCTGCCTACCGCCTGGTGCACACAGGGCCTGGTCCCTAAGGAGGGCTCCTGCAGAGCTGTGGCCTGCCATTCCCTCCTCCTGGAGCGCCCCTTCCTCCCGCAGCTGGGGTCCCCTCCTCCGCCCATGGTTCACTGGTGGCAGCTGCCATCTGCAGGCCCAGCCGCCGTCTGTGCCGGGAGGCTGGCTCTGGGTGCCCCAGGGCTCATGGGAAGGAAAGGTCACCTTCGTCTTTGGCCCACGCGCAGTGCCTGCTTCTCTTCCTCAGGACACCAGGCAGCGCTTCGGAGCGTCGCTGGGCAGCCTGTCCTCGGGCCGGGTGTCCATCATCGGCATGTCGGTGGTGAACCTGAAGCTGGCCGTGTCCATCGCGCTCCGCTTCTCAGCCACTCGGTGTCAGTTTGGACCAACGGAGGAGGAAGAGGTCCCCGTGCTCGAGTACCAGCTGCAGGTGTGGGCTTCCTGCTCCCTGCTGCCCCAGGCGCCTCTTTTCTGGGCTCCTGGGAGCTGGTCTAAGCCATCGGCAGTAAGGGGACAGGCAAGGGGTGTGGCCGCAGGCAGCGAGGCCCCGGTGTGCCCCCGGGTGGCTTGTAGTTCAAAGAACTGTGTGTAGAATGGCCTCAGCAGGGGCCGGGGCAGGCCAGCCGGGCGAGGTCTGGGCAGCAGGCATGCTCACCTGATGTGGCCGTGAGGTCCCACAGCTGTGGCAGGTGGTGGGCCGCCTGTCCACCTGTCATCCATTCCTTCCCTGAGACATGATTCCCAGGAAATGATTGTCAGAAGCAATAGGTGAGTGTGGAGCCCTGTCCCCTGTGGTGGCTTTTAGGGCTCAGGACAGACACCCAGGCAGCAGTCCAGGCAGGCACAGCCGGGGAGCTGACCTCTCCCATATGCCGGCTCCTGAGGCGCAGGCCCCTGCCTTGCTGGACCTGGGGCTGTGCGGCGGGCCTTCGCAGCCAGGCAATCGCCTTGTGATCCCCACCACACAGGTGGGGACCGAGGATTAGATGGTGAGGCTCAGAGCTCAGTGGGTAGCTCTGCTCAGGCTGGGGGCCGAGCTGTGTGTGAGCAGGTGTGTCCAGTGAGTCTGCGGGGTATGACTACTGCACACCTTTCTGTGCACTGAGGCTCAGGTGCCTCCATGCCGAGGGGAGTAGGGTGCTGTCCGTACCTGGGCAGCCCACGGCCTGCCCACCCCGGCCCCCTCCTCCAGCTACAGGTCAGGAGCCAGGGCAGCTCAGCCACAAACCCAGCCCCATCCTGATGGGAGGCAGGGCCTGGGCCAGTGCCCTGGCCCCATACCCAGTATTGGGTCTGTGTGGTGCTGCTGGTGACACTCTTCCCGGGTCTCAGGGGTTGGATAAGTTTGTATGCGGAGGCAGCCGGCACAGCCTTTGGTGCCTGGCAAATGTGGGACCCTGGTGGTGGCAGTTGGCTGGGTTCCCTTCACCTGTCCCTGTCCTGTGCTGATGTGCACAGGTGAAAAGCCCACGCTCTCTGCCCTTGAGCCTAGTTTCCTGACCACGTGACTGTGTTACCTGCCCCAGGCCTAGGAAGCCCAGGCTGGGGCCCAGCCAGCCTGTGCACCAGGCAGTGTCCTCTCAGTTCACAAGTGGACTTCCCAGGGGCCTGAGGTCACTGGATGGGCAGTGGCTGGCCCCTCAGGAGGACGCGGGCCATGTCTGGTTTCTTGTAGCAATGGCGCTTGCTCCCCTACCTGGCGGCTGCCTATGCTTTGGACCACTTCTCCAGATCGCTCTTCCTGGACCTGATGCAGCTGCAGCGAGGCCTGATGCGGGGGGACCACGGGCCCAGGCAGGTGAGGCGTCCATGCTCTGCTTAGCGCACAGGGTTCGGGTTGCTGAGGTCCAGCAGCCCAGATCCTGCTGATTTGAAAGTCTTCTCCCGCCCCTCCCTCCGTGACCCCTTCCTCCTGTCTCACTCTCCGTTCCTGTCTTGTCTGAGGGTGGAGCCCAGGGCCGTCAGTGAGAAAGGCTTCCACCACTGAGCCGCATCCCAGCCATGATTCCTAAACAAAGTCATGTGTTGATTTGTGAGCACAGGTCCCTCGGCCGTGCCAGCTGCTCGGGACCTGGCTCGTGCTTCGACTGCAGCGGTCTGGGCTGCGTGCACGCCCTGGCTTCTCAAGCATGTGCTGACACGACTCCTAATTCCTGTCTGAGTTCAGCTCTTGTTCTCCTTTTGAGAATGTGATGGTTTTGCAAAATCCCCGTTACCAGCCCCTCAGCGGATTTCATGGTTCTGATCCTTTCATAAACAACGTACAAAGGCTGAGTCCTGCTGACGGGAGTCGAGTTGACAGTTGAGGATCTGTGCAGGAGTGGCGTGCAGGTCCACTGAGATCAGCACGACCTCAGGCGGCCCGTCCCAGTTCCACTGCACAGACTGGCTTCCGCGCCCCCGTGGGCCGCTGCCTGCGCGGAGTGAGACTGAGTCCAGATGAGTGCCCCTGGAAACAGACGAGGACCGCTGCAGCCGGGGTCGGGCTCCGGGTTCTGAAAGCCCCTCCGCATTGCATGCCGTGGAGTGTGGGGTGTAAACGCGGAGTGAGCAGCTAGAGTCCCTGGGCACTGGGACAGGTGGAGGGCCTGGCAGGCTTCTCCCTGGCACGAGTCCTGGCTCTGCGGTGTCAGTGGCGCGGGGCACAACCGGGCTTATTCTTCCTTGGCCCAGACAGACACCATACAAGCTCGAAGTTGCCCTCATTTGAACTTGAAAACCCTTGTAAAGTGGGTCATTTTCTTTAGCAGCTCTCCCTCTCTCCCTCCCTCTCTCTCCCTCCCTCCCTCCCTCCCTCTCTCTCTCTCTAAGTTGTTTCCTGAATGTCAAGTAGAGCAGCGGGACTCAGGGGATGTGTGCGGGGTTGGGTGAGAGGCAGCGAGTGTCCTGCGGGGGAGAGCCCTGCTGGGCGCTGTCTGTGGTCAGGGCTTTTCCGCCAGCCCCAGCCATGAGCTCCCATCCCGGCCCTTGTCCCCTTGGAGGGAGGCGTGTCTCTGGTGTTGTGAGGGTTCCCTCCCTTGCTCTGTGGCCTTTCTGCGAGAGCACCTTCTTGGCTCCCCACTCGCCTGGGCTCCGTGGGCTTTCCGAGAGCGGAGGCAGCCGTCACTCCTCTGCTGGGCTCCCGCTGCCCACCCCGTGGCCCTGAGGCCTGTCTGCTGCCCAGAGCGTGGTCCATTTATCAATGCCATGTCAACTCCTGGGTGCGTCCCTCCCTGTCCTTAATTAAGCTTGGGTCTCCTCTGAATCGCAGGGGTCTTGGACTAGAGCGGGGGATGCGGTCCTTTGTCCTTGATGCCGTTGCTGATGCTGGGGCCTGACCTGCCATCTCAGGGTCTTTTCACCCATTCTCATTGGATTCCCCACCCAAAGGCAGAGCTCGGGCGCGAGATCCACGCTCTGGCATCGGCCGGCAAGCCTCTGGCCTCATGGACTGCCCAGCAAGGAATCCAGGAGTGCCGGGAGGCCTGCGGTGGACACGGCTATCTGGCCAGTAGGTTCTGGAGAAGCGCGCGGTGGTCTCTGCCCTTATCCCTGCTGTTTGATGCTAGGCCAGGGGTCAGCACGCTGCAGCCCATGGGCTAAGCCCAGCCGCTGCCTGTGCTTGTGAATGGAATTACCTGGCATCTAGGCACCCAGGCACCCAGTCCTCCCAGACTTCCTGTGGCCATCTCCACACCGCCCTGCCAATGTTGAGTGGCCCGAGCAGCCCCTACAGAAACCACGCATTCACAGGCTGGCCATGAACCATGCCCATTGTGGTTTGCTGACCTCTGCCCCAGACAGTGCCCTCTGCTTTCTTGACCCATGTCCTGGACAATGAGGCAGCATGTGGGATATGTGAGGGGCCCCAGGGGCCAGGCAGGGAGCAGGCCAGGCAGGGAGAGGCAAGCTTTTGGTCAATGACTCGGCAGGAAACTGGTACGAGTGCTCATGCCTAGAAAGGAAAGTGCTCCATTGGTGTCGGTGGGTCCTCAGGCAGCTGACACGAGGCTGAGAGGGTCAGCCAGCTCCCCCGAGGCCAGGCCAGCCCTCGCTGGTGTCCACTGAAGGCAGTTTAGCCCGTGGTGCTCGGGCTCTCAGGTCTGCCTGTGGTGTGGGCTCCTGCCGGGATTGAGTGAGGTGAGTCACGTGGCGAGTCAGTGGGAGTCTGACTGGGCTCTGGCCCGGCGCTGCTCCCTGCTCCCGTGGCTGTCCGCGTTGGAATCACGGTTACTTCCATTTTATCTTCTTATTTTTGTACTGAGGATCAGAGCCGGGTGCTCTACATCAAGCTACACCCCAGCCCTTTTCATCTTTTGAGACCAGGCCTCGCTAAGTTGCTGAGGCTGACCTTGAACTTGGGCTCGTCCTGCCTCAGCCTCCCTCAGCCTCCCTCACTGCTGGGATCACAGGCGAGCGCCATCGTCCCCGGCAGTTGTTAGTGTCATTATTTGCAGCTTATCTGCACAGCTTCCTGTGGGAAGATCTTCACAACCAGCTCTCCCAGAAGGCCGCAGACTCGCCCCACAGCTCAGCTGTAAAGCTGTTTCCCGGCCTGGGGAGGTTCTGCAGGCTCTTGCCAGCTGGTGAAGGGTGCAGCAAGGACCCAGAATGGCTGTGCCCCTGAGTGGCTGGCTGTCCCTGCTGCTCCAGCCGAGCCTCTCCAGCACCGCTGGACATCAGCATGGCCCTCGGTGCCTGCACGCTGTCCCTGATATGCACTGGAGTGCGGGGACCATGGATGTACAGAATTTACACATAGGTGTGTTTTCGTCCTCTGGGTGAAGTTCCTGGTGTTTTTTTGTTGTTAAAACCCATAGAAACACTACAAATAGTTTAGCTTTGTCCCATTTAAAAAAAAATTTTTTTAGTTGACAGTGGACCTTTATTTTATTTATTTGTATGTGGTGCTAACAATCAAACCCAGTGCCTCACACCTGCTAGGCAAGCGCTCCACCACTGCACCCCATCCCCGGCCCCACCTGTTCCCGTTTTAAGTAGAATAAGGAAATTGAATCATGTAATACCGGAGACAACAAAAGTGACTGAATCAAGGTTTTTAACTTATTTAAACACTGGGCCAGACCAGTAAGACCGAAGTCAACAGAGACAAATGTAAACGCCCATATCTAGGTTTAAGGTATTAATTAGTGTTTTGAAAAATGACCAGAGGTGACCACAAGCCTCCTACAGCAGGGCACCTTTCAGCCTGTGGCTGCCTCCGTTCGTATAGCATGCGGGTGTGGCCACGGGCGCCCTGCTTGCAGGCTGGGCTCCTCGGGGGCAGCCTCGTGCTTGTAAAGTCCCCATCTCAGGAGGGAGACCAGGTGGGTGAGGGCCTGGAGAGTGCCTTATACGGAGCCGTGAGACTGACCGTTTCTGACAGCTGAGGTTTCTCACTGAAAAGAAAGGTCCGTCCAGCCGTAGGAGGAAGGGCAGCCCTGGAATCAGCTCCCTGGAGACCCGCTGTGGAGACCGTGGGCAGGCCGGTCCCCATGCTGCTGGGAGGCGCTACCAGGTGCAGAGGCCTGGGCCGCAGGGAGGCCCCAGCTGCCGTCTGAAGCCCCCCCACAGCCCTGGTCCAGTGGCCAGTGGTACTGCACCCCCTCCACAGCCCTGGTCCAGCAGCCAGTAGCCCTGCACCCCTCCCATGCCCTCCCAGGGCACCGCTGGGTCTCGAGTCAGTGCCGGAGACGCAGGGGCAGTTCAGGGGACATGGGGCTCCTCAGCCCTGTGGGTGGCGGTGGCATCTCTCAGGTGAGCGTGGTGAATGATGCAGATCCTGTGGCTCTGTCACAGTGAACCGCCTGGGTGACCTCAGGAATGACAATGACCCGAACTGCACGTACGAAGGTGACAACAACGTCCTGCTGCAGCAGACGAGCAGCTACCTGCTGGGCATCCTGGAGCACTGCGGGCCAGGTAGGGGTGCCTCACTTTGCAGGGGCCACGCTGCGTGACCGCTGAGCTGGGCAGGGGTTGCTGTGTCTTCAGGGCGGGCTTGGGGGGCCCCTTTCACCAAAGTCATGGAGTGTGTGTCCTAGACGGAGCTCGCTTCAGAAGCCCGCTGCGGACCGTGGACTTTCTGGAGGCCCACCCCAGCATCCTCAGCCAGAGGCTCACAGGCACCCACCAAGCGGACTGGCTGGACTCTGCAGGTGTGTCCCTTCCCCTTGGTCATGGGCAGGAGGTTTCCCTGGCTCTCTTGTTTTCTGTCATTACCCCAGAAAATGCTGGGCCACGGGGGTCTCTGGTGGCTAGCTAGGGTGCCGGGCAGTGGGAGGTCCTGGGTGTGGCATGGGCATTTTCTTTTATCTTTAATGACTTGTTCTTGGGCCATCTTTCTGTGCCTGTGGCTCGGAGGTGCTGGCTCCAGGGTAAAAGGAAAGTGCCCTTCCCGCCACCAGACCTCTTCCTCCCCGGGACAGGCCATGGGAGAGGCCTCTGTGCTCTGGCCTCTGCCTGCTGTGTGTCCTGAGCCCCTCGTGTCCCCGGTGCTCAGGCACACACTGCACTGCTGCAGACTTAATGGTTCCCGTCCGCTGAGGCTATCTGGAGGACTGTGGGGTGGCACCGGGCTTTGTACACAGGAGGCCAGAGGATGAGCATCCTCGAGGGCCCTGGATCCCCAGGATAAAGAGCCACCAGCCTCCTCCCCAGGAGGATAGGAGCAGGGCATCCCAGCCACCAGGCCCCTTGTCAGCCAGAGCAAGGCAACTGCCGGCGTCCAGCACGCCCTCCTCAGCCCCCAGCCTGCGGGGCTCCCGAGAGGGCCTGCAGCAGAGAACCAGCGCCGTGGCAGCACCTGCAGGAGGCCGCGCTGCAGAGTGACCCATTGTCATCGTCGTCATTGTGATCCAGGAAACGCAGCCCAGAGTAGCTGCCATATTCCCCGCCATCACCTGCTGATACAGCTGTTCTGACAGCAACAGATCTTTCTGTTACCAATCTGCCTTTTTAATGTGCTAATAGTAAATGGGGTCACGTGAAGATCTATGTCTGAGCTTCCCAAGTGTTGCCACAGAAAGCGCTAGAAAATGACCTCACCATGGTAGTTCCTTCAGCCACCAGAGCTCTTTCCCCAGTCGTCAGGCCTTGTGAAACCGGAATGCAGGGCTCAGCTTCCCCTACCTGCCGGCTCTGCCTGCCTCTCCCCGTTCCCTGGCATGGAGAGCAGGAGCGCTGGGCCCTCCCGGCACACCCGCCCCAGCAAGCCTGCCAAGCTGCGTCCTGTGCTTTCCTGCTTAACCGTGCAAGACCCAGCAAAGTGGAAGTGTTTTCTGGAGGAGAAACTGCAATAAAACCACTGGCTGCAAGCCTGTGTCCCGCGTACACATGGTCACAAACCCCAAGTCCGGCCCTGGCCTCATGTGGGTCCGGGGAAGCCTTATATAGTGACCTTTGGCCCTCCGGCTCTCCTGGACTGGCGGGAGCATGGCTTTCCGGGATCTGCCAGTGAGTTTAGAGGTGCACGGGATCCAAAACCCTCACCTTCAGGACACCGAGCTGTTGCTGACGGGTGGCAGGAGCTGCCTGCTGCCAGTCCCTACTCAGTGCGAGACATGTGCTGGATCGTGTCCTGCAGCCGGCCCAGTCCATCTGTCCCGGGGTGGGCATAGGGCAGCTGCTGAGGGCTCTGTTGCTGATCTCCTCTCTTTCCTGTTGTAAAGCCCCCCTGGCTGCGTACAAGTGGCTGGTGTGCTACTTGCTCCAAGAGAGTCATCAGAAGTTAATTCGAGAGAGGAGGTCCCAGAGCAGTGACTTCGAAGCAAGAAACAACAGCCAGGTACTTGCTTGTTTTGAAATTTGCTTTTTTTGCCCCTAATTCCCTTGCTGTTATGTCCCTGTGGCTGCCGCCCTCCCCCGGAATTCCCAGAGCCTGGGATGATCGCTGGCCTTGGGCACTTTGCTCCTCTGTAGGATGGCTGTGGCACCTGCTTTATGGTGTGGGGGAGGGGTCGAGGCGCATTGTTACCAAGCCTCGTGGTCTCTGCTGGGGCCAGAGCTGTCCTGGGGAGTGGAAAGGGAGCCGTGACAGCCTTGGTCTTCTGTGAAGTGCCAGTGCAGGCCTCAGGCTCCTCCTGATGGGATGGCTCCCGAGCCTGCCCCACTGCCCTGCGCCCAGCTCTTCTCAAGGGCCCGCCCCCCTCCCTGGGCCTTGGTGGGAGTGGGCCAAGCAGCTCGTGAGTGGCTTGGGCAGCTTGTGGTTCTGCAGCTGGGTGCCTGTGGGAGCACTTGGTGTGCAGCACTGCTCTGTGCCGGGCCGTGGTGGGCCAGCCCTGTGCGGAGGATCCACGGGGACAGGGTCCTCTGGGAGGCCCTGGTGAGCACACCCGGGCCTCACAGGGCTGCTGCTGCACCCTCCTCTCGGTGTCAGGTAACGAGGCCAAGCAGCTGCTCGGGAACCCAGGTGGCTCACCTGCCCAGGGTGCCGGGTTTCTGCTGAGCAGGAATGAACTAGATGGAGCCTAGGACTTAATGAATTCAGCAGATGGCCAAGGTCAGTTCAGCTTCTAGTTCAGGTCCACAGTGGCCCAACTAGGAGGCTTAGAAAGACCTTCTGGAACAGGCCACTTTCTGTACCCTAGGGCTGGGTCACAGCAATTTGGCCATCTGGGTAGGATGATTGGCCACTGGCTCTGGCCACTCTTGCCTGCTGGTCCAGTGGTCATTCTAAAATGAGTAGCAACCTGCACTCATTACCAACTGAGACCCCTGAAGAGATGGTGGTACAAATCACCCCTGCCAATAGCACCTGCCAACAGCACCCACCCCCAGCACTGCAGGAGGCCCGATTGGCCTCCGTGCTGCCCTTGGCCAGTGCTGGCCTCTGGCCATGCGTCCTCAGCACCACGTGTGGCGTGGTGCTTGGGGAGCACTTCGTTGGGTGCTTCACTAATGGGCTTCTCAGCTGCCTTTCAGTGAATCCAGCTGTAAACAAGACAGGCCCCAGGGTCTGGGTCCAGCTGGGATGGGCTTCCTGGGAGAGCCGGAGCTGACCATGCTGCTGTGTGGCCGCACAGAGGGGCAGGAGCCAGGATGGAGGTGGCCCCGAGGCCTTGGGGAGGGAGCACCAGGACAGGCTGGCTCCCTGCTCAGGATCACAGGGAGTTTAGGAGCCAGACTGCAGACAGCTGAGAGCTCGCAGGGCCCTGGCTGGACGCAGGCTGCGGGAGCACAGTCCCTGCCCTACCGGTGAGGTCAGCAGCCATGTAGCTCGGGAAGAAAGGCAGATTGTTTACCTAACCTCAGTCCTGGACCAGCCTCCTGAAGGCGGGGTCCTCCGAGGCTACAAAAGAAAATTGACTTAACAGTTGAAAAGTTCAGCCTTCTGGGCTGGGTGTGGCTCGAGGCAGAGGCTTGCTGAGTGTGTGAGGCCCTGGGCTGCAGCAGCACTGAAGGAAGAGGAAAGCTGGGCTTCCCTGAGGAGCAGCAGTCACCTGCAGCACAGCCAGCCGGGCCCTGGGCTGGGAGCGTGGGGGCACGACCAACGGGGACCTCCGGGTGGAGGTCACACGCCCCAGGCATTGGCTGGTGTTGGGCAGCAGCTACTCCGCGTGCTGCCCTTTGGGGCAGTCACCGGCCGCTCTTGTTGAGGGGACAGTGTGCCTCCCCCTCCCCCAGCAGGCTTTACTGACTTTCTTCACCTATGGCCCTTTGCAGAAGTGAGTGCCCTTTACTACTTTCCTACTGCGGCCCCATGTGCACAGCAGGTTATTTAAAACCAAAAGCACTTTTTGGTGCCTCGGCCGGGAGGCCCCCTCCTGTGCTGGCCAGCGCTGTAGAAAGGTGGCGGTGTCTTCATCCCTGCCTCACTGACCCCAGCCCTGGGACCAGCCCTGCACGGAACCCAGAGCCCCTGCAGAGACCTGCAGAGAAGGACTTTTTCTCTCCCTCTAGCCACCCTGGGCTCTGTGCGTCACATTATGTCCTTTGGGGAATTAAGGAACCTGAGGGGGAGAGCAACGCCCAGGCCTCCTGGCTCAGCTGTGCTGGGATGCTGCAGTCCGGCTGCAGCAAAATAACCGGGGGGTGACGAACAACTTGTGTATGTTGATACAGCAGGAGTGGGGCCGTTTATTGTAGGACAGGAGGGGTAGATATACATTCCACACAGCTTATCTTAATTAACATAAACTAGATACAGCAGTCAACCAATCAGGAATCTCCACACTTCATGGCTCGCTGGCGTTACTTCACAAACCACTCCCTCTGGCAAAATGCCAGGCGCCATCCTGACTTGTTTACAGACCCTAACACTGGGAGATGGACCTGGACCTGCCGACCTAGAGCCCAGCTGTCCCCCGTTCCGCACCGCTGGGTCTGGGCCTGGGCAGCTTGCAGTTGGGTTTTGCCCAAAGTGTTCATTGCCTGTTAAGGTGCAAGGCCTCGGAGACTCAGGCACAACGAGTACTCGATTCTCCCTTTCTTTCCTGGCTGGAGGTGTCTGGGGTTTGTGAGAGGGAAGGCTGGCCTTGGGGACCGATGTGCAGACAGGATGGCTGGGATTTAGGCACAGCCAGGCCCCTCTGTGTGCCCTCTGTCCATGAGCCTCAGGGGTCACTGCTGCAGGGTGGCACCTGGTCCATAGCTGCAACTCCTGTGTGCCTGTTGTGTCCTGAACTAGGGACAGTGGAACAGCTCTGGGGGCACTGAGACTGGTCAGAAGTTTGCTCTGGAACAGGCCCCACACCCACTGTCCTGTCCACGACTGGTATAGCTTTGGGGACAGTGAGTTGCCCACACTGGCCCTTGGGTTCCAGGAACACCTTGGCCTAAAGGCACCAGCTGTAACAGTGACGATGGGGACGCCCTTGTCCCGTGCCCCAGCCCACCTTGGTCACTATTACAGTCAGATCTACTGACTGCAGCAACAGACACTGGTGAGGAGTCTGTCCCTGGAGCCTGTGACCAGTGGTCTTATGTGGACGTTTCCCAGAATGCAAGGGCGTGTCCTCATGCTGAAGCCCACAGGCCACCAAGAGCCACAATACAGGTGCTTCCCAAGGTGTGAGGAGCGTCACCTGCGAGCTCCAAGCTGACCCTGAACAACACCCAGGGCTCCCGACCACAGCTGTGGATGCTCCTGTGCAGAGATGATCAGCTCTTGGCCGCACGCACTGCTCACAGAAACAGCTGCCACCTCCTGGAACCAGGTGTCCCTGCTGCGTGGTGGCGAGCTACAGGGGCAGCTGTCTTTCCACGCTCACCAGCCACCCGTCCAGCCTGCGGCACAGCAGAAATGGAGATGTGCTGCTGTCACAGGAAGACGATAAAAGAGTGTCACCTGAACACTAGACAGTCCGTGTGGCGGAAGGGAGGGCATGGACAGAAGAGCAAGCCTGGCTCAGGCCCCAGCCGACATCCAGGCCTGTGGAATTGACCTCACCTCTGACCCCAGAGAGGACACCTGGTAGAGGGGGGCTCGTGGTGTGTGCTGGGGTGTGGGTGGGACTTTCTGGACCTGCCAGGCTCAGCCTGCCCATTTTGTCAGCGGGTGGAGGGAAGACCAGGGAGGACGGGGGAGCCCAGGAAGCCAGAGCACCTGGCCCGGCCACATGACCAGCCAGAGGACATGAGCAGCCCGAGGGCCCACCCACCCTGAACTCAGGAGAGCCCTGGGAAATCTGGGCGCAGGTCCAGCTGGGGTCCATAGCAGTCCTCACCTCCCTGCCCTGCCTCCAGCCTCTATTGGCCAAGGCAGGGACACGCGCACCTTAGCATGTGAGGGTGGGTCAGGCCAGGCTGTGGCGGAGGCCCTGTGGGCCCCCAGCGGGCCTGCCTTACAGTGTGCCTGACCCTATGGGCTCTTGGGACAGGACAGTCTGGTGGCAGGAGGCAGAGGGAGGAATGTCTGCTCTCCGGAGGCTGCGACTGTGCCCGGGGCCCTGGGGAAGGCCAGTCTGGGACTGGAGACCCTGTGCTGCCCCGAGGGTGAGCAGGCCTGAGGGGAGGCTCCGTGCCCCTGCAGTCAGGTGAGGTGAGCCCTGTGTGTTCCGGCTGAGGTGGTGGCAGTGTCACACGCAGGGGCGCCGCGGTCCCCATCCGTCTCTTGATGTGTTATCTTCAACCTCAGAAGCAGCTCACGCTCACTCACAAACCAAGCAGCGCACAGTCGTTCCCGGGACTTAAAAGGACCTGGTGAGACTGTAAATTGGAGATGAGGGAAGGAACACTAAGGGTTGTCTGCAGATATTTGGGGTACAGGTTAGAAGAGAAAGCGGGACCCGACCGTGACCCCCTGCTGCCAGCCTCCACCCAGAGGCTCAGGCAGGCTTGGCTGGGCTGCGTTGCGTCTGGCCTCCTGTCTCGGGGCGAATGCCTGAGCAGAGGGCAGAATGGCCTCCTTAGGAACTTAGGTGACCCTTGGAGGAGTGACACGCTGCCAGCAGTGTCACTGGGGCAGGCCATGGAGCCCCTCTGGGTCCCTCGAGTGTCCCAGCTGCAGAAGACTGCAGGCCCTGCACCCTGGGGCCATATGCTGGTGTCACCTCCCCTAGGCAGCAGCAGCCTCCCGAGCCTGCCCCGCCCCTGTGCTGTCACTGCCGAGCCAAGTTCCAGATGGCCCGAGCTGGGCACAGGGGTCCCGGGGCCCGAGTGCCAGGCTGCGCTGGGCTGTGTCCGCACGGCGCTTCTGTTGGGTGTGTGGACCAGCTCTTGAGGTGTGCTGTGTCCCCGTCCCCCACCCAGGGGGCCTGTGGGACTGGCCTCACCAAGGCCTTGGCCTGCGTTTCCTGGCAGCCCCGTGGGGCGCAGCCTGGTGGACGCGGCCCTGTTCTGTCTCCAAGGTGTACCACTGCCGCTCGCTGGCCCTGGTCTTCCTGGAGCTCACCGTGGTGCAGCGGTTCCACGCCTACACGCACGGCCCCGGCGTGCCGTCCTCACTGCGGGCTGTGCTGGGGCGGCTCAGCGCTCTCTACGCCCTGTGGTCGCTGAGCCGGCACACGGCTCTGCTCTATCGAGGTGAGACCGCTGTCCTGGCCGGCCTCCCGGCACAGGAGCCCCCCGGGACCTATGCCCTGTGAACGCAGGCAGCTGTGCCCTGCCCGTGTGGCGGCACCTCCAGGCGGGCTCAGTGGAGGGGCCCAGGTGCCCCAGTGCAACATGAGGCCAGCAGAAAGGGCAGAGAAATGTCAGCACCCGCTGGCCAGACGCAGCTGCCCCTGTCCACAGTCCCTGCAGAGTCAGCCTCCTGTGTGCTTCATTGATGCTTCCAGAAGTGTGCTTGTGTGTGTGCATGTGTGTGTTGCAGTCTGGTACTGAAGCCAGGGCCCCCTGTGTGCTGGGCAAGCTGTCCACTGCTGAGCTGCGCCCACCCCTCTTACCTGTTACTCTGAGCAGAGTCTTGCTGGTGGCCCAGGCTGGCCTCAGATGTGCAGTGCTCGGCCTCTGGAGTCCCTGGGGTAGCAGGTGCACCACCGTGCCTGGCTCAGGAGGCCACTGTCACCGGGAAGTGGGCTGGGTTCCAGAGAGCAGAGCCAGCCCTGTGGGCCACAGGCAGAGACAGGACTGGGCTGCTGGGACAACACCGCCAGGAGTTTCCAGTCTAGAGATCTTGGGTGGCTTCTTGGAGGAGGCGGTGCCCAAGCTGATCTGGAAGCCTGGCAGGGCCGGGGAGCCAGGGTTCTCCCCGGGGAGCCTTTTCGGATGCTCTCTCCTAGTCACCCCATGAGCCCTCCCTGTGCTGGGGCTGTGTCTGGGCTTGTGGGCAGTGAGGTCCCCCCCCCCCCACCAAGACCAGCTTTTGGCCCCTGGGGTGGTGGCGTTGCCCCATGGAGGCCCAGGTCAGCAGAGTGGCCGGCAGAGGAGGAGCTGGGCAGGACAGCGCCCAGTGCTGTCTGAGGAGGCTGCGTGGCCGGACTCCATTCTCTAGAGGAGACCCTCCAGGAAGCAAATCCTTGAGCAAACACCTTCTCAAACGCACAGGCCCTGCCTGGACCTGTTAGGACTCCAGAGGAGCCAAGGGGCTGGAGGTGACCCTCCCTCGGGTTGATTCTCCTACCCCAGTGGCTCCAGAGGCCCATGGACCCTGCATGCCACGGCTCCGTGGCCCTCCTGGTCCCTCTGTGGTCCTGGGTACCCGGCTGCTACAAGCCTCTTCCCAGGCCTCCTTCGGCCTCGAAGCCCCCACCTGGGTTCCTTCTTCAGAAGCACCAGCCCAGCCTCCTGCCCTGGCTGATGGAGCCCAGGCCCTCAGGGCTGCGTGTCTCACTGCCTCTCCTCCGGCCAGGCCAGTTTCCTTGTCCCCAGTGCCTGGCCCTTGACTTGCCTATCACATGCTCAGAGGAGTGGATCCAGGCAGGGACAAGGTCTGAGTGGCTCACGGCTGCTGGGCAGCTCCACCCAAACAGGTTCCCCGAGGGCCTGTCCAGGGCCTCCTGGGCGCACTGCTGCGTGGGCGGGGGGCCACGGCCCAGCCCTGCTGTGACGAAGGCTGTGCTTGCAGGTGGATACTTCTCTGATGAGCACACAGGGACACAGATGGAGAGCGCCATCCTGGACCTGTGCACACAGGTGAGTGGCCATCTGTGACCCCTGTGTGTAGTCGCCAGGATGCGTGACGTCTCCGTCTGCATGCTGCGGGGTGGCCTGCATATCAACACACACCCATGTCACGCACTGTGCTACGTGGTCAGGACCCTGAAGTCGCTTCCCACCTGGCAGGGAGGCTAGGACAGTTGATCCCAGTTACTCAAAGGAAAAATGTCATGCTTCCAAGAAAACTCTGGGGGTCTCCGCAGATAGAATTCTTTTGTGGCCTTGAAGAGCAATCTGACACAGGACAGGGGCCCTGCGCCCTGCTGGCCTTACCGGAGCCCATGGCCTCTGCAGTCTTGTGACTCCTGCCCCATTGCTCTGGGTCAGGCAGGCAGCAGTCACCAGGTCCTCTGAGACCAAGACGAGCCTCTGGGGACAGCTCTGGTTAGCAGGCTGCACTGGGGTCTCTGCCCACATCCCCACCTTGTGGGGAAAGACAAGCCCTGAGTCCTGAGTGAACAGCAGCGCGGTGGGGTGTCCAGACACGGTGGTGACCGGGCCCTGAGTCAGAGTGGCCTGTGCCTGCCTGGGTCCCAGGGCCTGGCAGCTGACTCGGCGTGGCCCTGAGTGTGCGGGTGGTTGTCAGTGTGGGGACCGTGTTTTCCAACAGCTGAAAGACGACGCGGTTGCCCTGGTGGACGTGATCGCTCCTCCTGACTTTGTTCTGGACTCTCCGATCGCCAGGGCTGACGGCGAGGTAAGGACCCCCTCATCTGGGTGGGACGTGGGCTGTCCCAGGGGCTGGCAGGAGTCTCTGTGGCACTGCGGAGCCTCTTGGGACCTCGTCACACTTCAGGGAGCCTCCGGGGTGGGTGTCGGGTGCTCTCACTGGCTGCTGGCCATGCCGTCCCTGGCCTGCTCTTCCTCCGAGGGACAGAGTGGCTGCCCCGTCACCCAGGCCCAGGAGTGGCAGTCAGCCCGGCCTCCCTGCTCTCCCCGCTGCCTACCCCAGACCTCGGCCCTGCTCAGGGCTGGCTCCCGCCGCCTCTGAGTTCCAGTCGCAGGGGTGGCACTACAGACATCATGAAGGACCATCCCTGGCCACTGCCCCGGTCCCTTCCTGGTCAGCATGTCACTGCTTGACTTGCTGCGTTAAGGTCTCCACCCCAGCTCAGGCCCCCAGCTCTCGGTGACTGTCCACAGCCCTGGGGCTGCTCTCCCCTCCCTGCCCACCTGGGCTCCCGTGGCCTCTGCAAGGCCCCATCATTCCTGCCTCTGAGCTCCACAGAGGTTTCTTTAGAAGCAGATGGGTCAGCCTGCCGGCGATGGAGCCTCCCAGCACCCGCACCCCCAGATCCCTCCGCCACCGCCCAGCGCTGTGAGCCTGCCCTCCAGCACTGCTCCCAGGTGCTGCTCCTGCCCTCGGACCCAGCCCACCGTCCTCCCACACTCTCCTAATGTGCTCCTCCTCCCGGCCCAGGGCTGGGCACCTGCTCCCGCTGCCTGGAGCGCCCTGTTCACTCGCCTGAGCTGGGCACTGCCTGCTGGCAGAAGCCTTCTCTGGCTCCCCCAGGAGCGTCCCCCACCCACTCCACTGCCCTGTGACCCTCGCAGGGCTCATCACTGAGCCTAAGGCATCTCCCTGTGTGACTCTTGCCCAGTGAGTGGCAGTGTCACACAGGGTGACACTCACAGGTCCACCTGTCCTCACCCAGAACTCGATACCCAGGGCCTCTCGGCCCCTTGAACCATGAGGACCTGGCATTGCAGTGTTTCCTCTCGTGTCTGAGGTCTGCTGCTGCGGCTGTGGGGGCATGTGTCACCCAGCCCAGGCCCCCGGGGTCCCCCAGAGGGACCTGCCAACCTGGCCTCTGCCTAAATGGAGACTGGGCAGGGAACACCGGAATCAACACTTCTTAGCCTGTGACGGACTTGTCCAGGGAAGGGCAGGTGCCGGCCTCACAGTCCAGGCCACTCCTGGGTTGGGGTGGGCACACCACAAGGCAGACCTGGCCCGGGTGGGCAGCATGGAAGACCCGAGTGCCTCAGACCAGGAGGGACAGGGCAGTCATCCACAGGCCCACAGTCCTCCAGCAAGGCTCTGCCTCTCACCCTCCCTGGCCCACACTGTGTCCCCCTGTCCACTTTGCTGATGGGACACAAGTCCAGAGAAGCCCTGTGGGTTGCCCAAGGTTGCCCAGTCAGCATGGCCCAGCCAGGGTCCAGGTGGAGAGGTGGGTCCTGGTGCTTATGAGGAAGAGGGGAGGGGACCTTGGGTCCCAGTGGGAGCCTGAGGAGAGGGGCTTTCCCTCCCCGGGGGGCTGACCAGGCAGACAGGCAGCGGGGCCTGCCGTGGAAGGCCCTGTGGCTGGCGGAGAACCCCAGCCCGCAGCCTGCGCGGCAGGGAGGGTCGCCCCGGCTCCTGCATCTGAGCAGTTGCCTTGCTTGTGGGCGGGAGGTGCGAGAGAAAGGAGTCTCGTGTCCCCAGGGTGGAGAGGGCCCTCTGGCTCTGGGTGCCACAGTCAAGCCAGAGCCTGCCAGAGGTGTCACCTGGTGGGGTGGCCTGGACTGCACCTTTCTTCCAGCTACTAGGAGCCAAGTTTTAGCAGGTGCGACCAGGTAGGAGTTCAGTGAGCAAACCCCCGAGAGAGGGTCTGAAGGCCCAAAAGAGCGCATGCTTCCCACGTGAGAGCTGCTGGGGTGTGTGCCCGGGAGAAGCCGCGGCCTGTCTGGGTGGCCACCCGCAGTGCTGGAGCTGACAGGTGTGCCGCAGGCACAGGCAAGGGGCCATCCTCAGGTGAGGGTGGCCGCCCTCAGTCAGGGCAGAAGGGCCCCTTTCCTTAGGCCAGGTCCTTTGGAGTCACAGGCCCCTCTGCCCTTGGTGGCTGATCCTCTGTCTCCAGCGGGTGGACGACCAGGCCCCAGCCAGGCTGATCCAGGACCGTCCTCCCAGACAACCGCTGCCCGCCCGGGTTTCCCACAAGGCGATGCGAGCAGCAGGCAGTCCAGCACAGGATCCCGAGGGGGCTCTGGCTGCACAGGGCCGGTGGGCCACATGGGCCCGGGCACGCCCCCCCCCCCCCGGCCGGGCCTGCTCTCCAGCACTTCTGGCCAGCTCGGCTGGTGGTGCGAGGGCGCCAGAGGACATTCTCAGGGCGGACTGAAGGTGTGGGCTGCACAGGTAGTGCCCACCTCTGCAGCGAGCCCGGGGGCAGCTCGGGGCCTGCCGTCGTAGTTCACAACTGAATTGTCCCAATTGTTTTCCACTTTTGAAAAAAGGGTTTTTATAAATTAAGCTTAAAACATCCGACACTTTCTGAGAAGTGACTGCAGAGGATCCCTGTCCTCGACATGGCCTTCCCGGGACCCGCTGAGCCCTTTCTTCCCCCGTACCTTGTGTTTCCTGCAGCTCTATAAAAACCTCTGGAACGCCATCCTGCAGGAGCGCGGGGTGCTGGAGCGCCCGTCGTGGTGGCCAGAGTTCTCTGGGAACAAGCCCGTGGTGGGCAGCCTCCGGGCCAAGCTGTAGCCGCGCTGGCCGCAGTGCCCCATGTAGCCCAGCGGACATGGCCACCAAGCTGGCTCCGTAGACGCCCAGATGGTCCCTTCTCCAAGCTCCAGTGCCACACCATGCCCAGCGCTGATGGCTCTGCACCCAGGTTGAGCAGCATTGCCCTGGGGGGGGGGGTGTCTGGGTCCCCAGCTGCTGTGTGGAAAGGGACCTCGCGTGGTCACTGGAGTCCACACCTCCTTCCTGGGCTCAGGTCCCCGACTCAGTGGCCACTCACTGTCCAGGCCTTCTGACCCCCATGGGCATCACAAGCCTCAGCTTCTCCCGGGACTCCCTGGCTCTTCGGCGCCAGCTGGGCGGCCACGTGACTGTGCCCTGACCTCCTTAGCTCATACCATAGGCCCTCTGCACGACTCGGCGTGAGGCCCCAGGGGAGAACCGTGGGTCACTGCTCTTGGTGCATCTGGAAATTTCCATTGAGGACATTTCCCAAAGCTGCAGAGCACAGGGGTGTGAGCGCGGGCGGCATCGTGGCCCACTGTGGACGGGCAGTGCCCAGGGCTTCCTGCTGAGCGTTCCTCATGGACCTTTCCATAGAGAGGCGTCCCCACCTGGCCACAGTTAAATGAGCGCTTCATGCTTTCTCAGGGTGTGGTCTACTGTGTCCATCTCCTCCTCCTCTCAGAGAAAATGGGAGGGAAGATCCCAGACCCTCAGCAGCCTGGAGGGTCTGCTCTGAGCGCAGACCTGCATGGTAACCACGGTGCTGCCGGTGCCCCGCCAATCACACCTCACGTGGCCTGCCCAGGCTCAGAGGCCGGGTCCCCCGCTCAGCCATCCTGCCTGGGCTCCCAGCCAAGGCCACTGCATCTCTACCTGGTGCCCCTCGTCGGACACCGTAGCTGTGCATTCACTGATGGGGCTTCTCTGCCCAGATCCATGGCCTTTCCCCACCGTGAGGAGCAGGCCCTGAGTCCTCCTGTCCCCCTGCCTGAGTGGGAGTCCCGGTGCCCTCCCGCCTTAGCACACCCAGGCCCAGCCCTCCCTGTCCAGCAAGAGAGCCCGCCTTACCTGGGCACCTGGGGGGATCCTTGTGCTTTGCCTTTTCTTTTTTACCTTCAATCAGGCGGGACCTTGGTTTACCGCCTGTCCTTGGGTTGGAAGCCGCTGTCCTTTCATCAACAGGACATGGAAGTTGTCCAAGATCAGGAGAATGCTGTATCTGGCATTGACTCAGGGAGGCTCTCTGCGTGTGCCGCCAGGTCCCTGCGTGTCCCTGTTCTCATGTGCGGCTGTGAGAAGCTCCCAGGGCAGGGGTGGCTCACTGTCCAGGGGGTTTGACTGACCATCAGTACGTAGGTGTCATCTGCCCTTCCACGGACATGACACCCACCCACAGGCCTGCTCGGGCCACCTGCCGGCTCCACCCCAGTCCTGTGGGCACACTGGACCTGAGGGCAAGGGGGCAGGGTTAAGGGCAGAGGTGGTGTTATGGAGTCAGCTTGTAAGTAGAGATCATTTAGAAGATAAAACATTTTGAAAGCAACAGTAAAAATTTGAATAATTGGAATAAAACGTTTAATCTTAATCTCTGCCTTCTCACACTCTTTTTCTGCTGATGAACTGGTCATGTGGTCATCAGGTACTATTTTGAAAATGTAGACTCCTTCCAAAAAGAAAATGAATATCAGCCCCACACTCAGAAGCAGCTCCTGGTGTCTCAGGTGTTTAGTGCTGACAGTGGCCTGGACTGCCCGGGTTGCCGTCCCCGCCCGAGGGCCTCCCTGGCAGGTGAAGTGTTAGTGGTCCTGTCCCCAGCGCCTTCGTCCCTACACGAAGGCGGCTTTTCCATGGGAACAGGGGCACACCCTTGGTGGGCGGCTGGGCCGTTTCCCCATCAGTGACGATGTGCGAGATCAGCAAACCTCCAGGAGACGGAGACACGGGTTAGACGCCTCCCCTCTGCAGGCTGTAGTGGCCACGGGTGCACCTGCATCGGCACGTGGGCAGCTCCCCACTCCCACGGGGGAGGCCGGGCAGTGAGAGTCAGGGCCCACTGCACAGCTGCTGGATGCCCATGGTGTCATTTTGCCATCACAGGGGCACAGCCTGGAGCCTGGCACAGGTGTCCTGGGGGCCAGGAGCCAGGAGCCCGTGTCCTGTAGGACTTGGTGAGTTGTCCCAGCAGTGGCCTTGCCGTTCCTGTGTCCAGTACCGTGCTCCCGTGTGGTGCTCCCATGCCGCTCTGCTTCCCTTTGCACCTGCTGAGGCGGCAGCCTGTGCTGCTGGGATGATGTCTGCTCTCATTCTTTGCCCGATGGAGCACTTAGTTTTCAGTATTTTTACTTGTAAAGAGTTTTACATAATAAGTGACTAAAGCGTTCACGTATCCATTACCAAGGATTTTTCCTGACTTGTCACTTGCCTTTTTTTTTTTTTTTAAAGAAAGAGTGGGAGAGAGAGAGAGAGAGAATTTTTTAATATCTATTTTTTAATTCTCGGCAGACACAACATCTTTGTTTGTATGTGGTGCTGAGGATCGAACCCGGGCCGCACGCATGCCAGGCGAGCGTGCTACCGCTTGAGCCACATCCCCAGCCCCAATCACTTGCCTTCTAATTGCATTCATTTTCCCCTTTTGATGTAACATTGTAAAACTTAAAATTTTAAATCAGAAACAGACATCCAAATTTAAAAGCCAAGAATCATTTGTGCCATTGAGGTCATCCTTGGAAATTCTCTCACACCAAGAGTATTTCCATTTTTATCTGTTTTCCTTTGAGTACATTTCAGTATTCATTGACTGGGAGTTTATTTTCAGTTGTGTTGTGAGGTAAGGGTCCAACATGATTAGCCCAATGGTGCAAGGCATGGATCCAACATGGTTGGCCCGTTGGTGTGAGGTAGGGATCCAACATGGTCAGCCCGTTGGTGTGAGGTAGGGATGCAACACGGTCGGCCCGTTGGTGTGAGGTAGGGATCTGTTGTGGTTAGCCCATTGAACATATACTGGCCTGATGCTACCTGTTTGAATGCAGAGTCACATATGTTCCTGTTTCTATTTCTGTAGTTTTGGGCTATCGTTTCCCATGTCAGCTTCTGTAGTTTTCATCCTTCTAATACCTGTGGAAATGAATAAAGAATTTTTTTGTCAAAAATGTTCTAGGTATATAAGCTTTGGTATTATTTCAAGCCTGGGCCTCCTCCCAGCCCCAAAATTTAAAAAAAAAAAAAAAAAAAAGACCCAGTTATTTGGAATTTGAAGCTTTTGTTAACCTGTAGATGACACCAGGAGAATCTATAAGAAGTAGTCTTTCCATCTAAGATTCTTTCTTCTTGTTGTTTAAATAAAAAGCTATCTGGCTTTTGTACATTTTGGTTACCTTATTAAAACCTTATTTAATTATTATAGTCTTTCATTGATTCACTTTGGCTTTTCTTTGACCTCGTTGGCAAATAATGACGGGGTTGCCCTTACCTTTCCAAAACTCTCACCACTGAGATTTCCTGCCAAATGGTGTCTCCCAGCCCTGCAGGGACCATACCCACCTGGCCACGTGGAGCCACTGCCTGGCTCCCAGAGTGGAGGAGGGTTGTGTTAGTCAGTCAGTGGGTCACGTTAGTGTTATCCACATGGAAAGTGGACCAGGGCAGAGGACCTGGCAAGGTGCCCTCTCACCTGTGGTGGGCACAGGCCTGTGGGGACGGCTGAGGGGATGCCTCAGGATGAGAGCTCCCACTGGGTGTAAGGGGGCAAGATCCTGCGGAGCGTGGGCGTCTGGGAAGCACAGTGGGAAACACCTGGAAACCAGGGAAGAGGGGGAGACCCGTACGAGAGCCCTGGGCACCTTGGGTTGAGGTCTGCACGGCCGTTGTCACCGTGGTTCTTAGTGGCAGTGAGCTGGGGGTCCTGTTTTCCATCATGGGTTGTCTGAGTGAGCAGCTGTTGGGGTCATCACAAGCTCTGATCATTTCTTCCCATTTTGGTGGGGGGTGTTCTGGGGATTGAACTCAGGGCACTCGGCCACCGAACCCTGTCCCCAGCCCTATTATGTGTTTTATTTAGAGACAGGGTCTCACTGAGACGCTGAGGGCCTCACTGTGGCTGAGGCTGGCTTTGAACTCACAATCCTCCTGCCTCAGCCTCCCGAGCCCCTGGGATGACAGGCGTGGCCACCGCACCCAGCCCCACTTTCGTTTTTTATCTCTGCAACAATCAAGGTGGCTCTGGCTCTCAGGCTGCCCCCCCGGCAGTGAGTGAGCGTTGATCAGTATTTACTGAGCACCTAACCGTGGCTCTGTCCTGGTCACTAGAGGGCTTCCTTCTCTTGGACCTGCCTCTTGGGGGCATTTGGCTAGTGCCCAGACTTCATGTGTGATGTGTCTCACCAGGCGGTGGCCCCCCAGAAAAACATCGCAGCCCAGGCCACTGTGGGTCAGTTGGTCCTCGTTCCTCCTGTCCAGCTGTGGACTCGTGAGTCTCATGTCCACCCCCATCCCCTGCTTCGTCCTAACAGATCCCAGTTCTGTCCCAGGTTCTTCCTGACAGACGCAGCCCACGAGCCTAGGAAGCTGCCCTGGGCAGCTCCAGAGTGGGCCTGTCTTGGCTTGGGCTTCTCGGCTCATTTCATTCCCCTGGCCCAGTCCCCTGGCCCAGTCCCTGAGCTCAGTGACAGGCCAACCCCAAGGACGCTGCTGGGGTCCTAGGGACTGACTTGGGATGCTGGGTCACAAGTGCCTCTTGCTTTTGCTGCTCTGTGTGGTGGCTGCTGAGGAGCTCCTTGCTGCTGCTGAGACGGAGCAGCCTGTGGGGTGGCAGAGATGCCCTGGGTGGCACAGAGCAGGGGGCACAGCACAGCTGCAGGCAGTAGGTGAAGGAGGACAGGTGCCCAGACAGCCTCAGCTGACCAGCTGTTCCTCCGGCTGCCTGCAGTTCCCAGGAGGAATGAGCAGAGGCGTGGTGAGGAGTTCTCTGCATCCTGCGCCGAGGAGGAGGTGTGCCACAGGACCCTGCTCTGCTGTCCAGAACCCGGCTGTGCTGTCCAGAACCCGGCTGTGCTGTCCAGAACCCGGCTGTGCTGTCCAGAAGAACCGGGTGGCGCCATCCTCCCCCCCACCCCCCCCAAGCAGGATATTTTGCAATGCTTGAGCGCAGCAAGCCAGCCACCAGGGGACGAGGTCAAAGCAGGAGTCTCTGGGTCCCTCTGGTCCACATGGGCCATGCAGTGAGACTCATCCACTGTGGTGCTTCTCCGGCCTGGGGCTGCCCCAGGGACCTGTGCTTCTGCAGGCCCTTGCTGCCTCTGTGAGGGGGGAAGTTCCGGGGAGGTTGTGTGACACGTGTCTCCTGCAGGAGAACCAGGTGCTTTGCAGCAAGCCACCTTCCAGGCAGGTGAGCCCCACCTGCGCCCCAGCTGCTCGGGTGGACGAGCTGAGCCTGGCTGACTCCACACATAGAGCCCCAAGGTCAGAGGTGGCCACCATGGGGGACTGCTCAGCCCCATGGGCACCCCCAGCAACACTGGCTGGGCAGCTCCTGTGTCATCACATGGAGACTCCACTGTCCATGGGGATGGCAGGACGTCACAGCCTCTAGGGGCACCTGAGTCACTCAGTGCTGCCCAGTGACCCCAGGGCAGGCTCTGGTTTGCTCCTGATTCTGCTCTGTGGCCTCTTGCTGGAAACATCCAGGGCATTATCCGTGGGCTCTGGGCTTGGGTCTTAAGTCCAGGAGTTTGATGTGGCTCCCTGTGAGAACCCAGCGTTCCATTCTGTTCCAAGGCTTCCAGGAATGCTCCACCGCCCTATTCCCCAGCCAGTGGAAGGACTGACCTCAGCGGGTTCCATCCCACAGTCTACCCTGCGGTGCTGGGAAAGTGACTCAGCATGCGGTGGTCAGAGAAGGCTGTTCCCAGCTGTGCGGTGGCCAGCAGGAGGTCAGGGGAGCACTTTGAAGTGAGGCCTCGTGCCTGAGGGTGTTCAATTCACACACTTGGTTGTGAGACTGAGAGCTTTGCTCATTCCCAGGCTCCGTCTTCCGCCTTTGGCACTGTCCTCAGTGAAGTTTGCTGGGCCTCGTGGTTGGTGCTGGAGGCCCATTCGGATGCTCCCAAGGACCCGCCGTGTCTGATGTTTGCACTGATAGTCTTACACGGGCAGGGCTCTTGGGTGGGAAAACGAATCCCAAGGCTGGCTGTTCACGCTTCCGCCCTGGGAGGCTGTTCTATCCAGTTTGCAGAAATTCTTGACATCTCTCTTTTTTTAAAAAAAATAATTAATTTACTTATTTTTTATTCTAATTTGTTATCCATGACAGCAGAATGCATTACGATTCATATTGCATGTATAGAGCTCAATTTTTCATATCTTGGTTGTACACAGAGTATATCCACACCATTTCTGTCTTCATACATGTACTTAGGGTAGTGATGTCCATCTCATTCCACCATCTTTTTTACCCCCCTGCCCCCTCCCTTCCCCTCCCCCCCCTCTGCCTTATCTAGAGTTCATCTATTCCTCCCATGCTCCCCATCCCAACCCCACTATGAATCAGCCTCCTTATATTAGAGAAAACATTCAGCATTTGTTTTTTTGGGATTGGCTAACTTCACTTAGCATTATCTTCTCTAACTCCATCCATTTACCTGCAAATGCCATGATTTTATTCTCTTTTATTGCTGATTAATATTCCATTGTGTATATATGCCACACTTTCTTTATCCGTTCATATAGTGAAGGGCATCTAGGTTGGTTCCATAATTTAGCTATTGTGACTTGTGCTGCTATAAACATCGATGTGGCTGTGTCCTTGTAGTATGCTGTTTGTAAGTCCTTTGGGTATAGACCGAGGATTGGATAGCTGGGTCAAATGATGGTTCCATTCTGAGCTTTCCAGGGAATCTCCACACTGCTTTCCATATTGGCTGCATCATTTTGCAGTCCCACCAGCAGTGTATGAGTGTACCCTTTTCCCCACATCCTCGCCAACACTTACTGATGTTTGTATTCTTAATAGCTGCCATTCTGCCTGGAGCGAGATGAAATCTTAGTTTTGATTTGCATTTCTCTAATTGCTAGAGATGTTGAACATTTTTTATATATTTGTTGATTGATTGTATATCACCTTCTGAGAAGTGTCTGTTCACGTCCTTGGCCCATTTATTGGTGGGTTATTTGTTGTTGTTGTTGTTGTTGTTTTTGGTGTTTAGCTTTTTGAGTTCTTTATATACCCTAGAGATTAGTGCTCCATCTGATGTGTGAATGGTGAACATTTTCTCCCAAGATGTAGGCTCTCTGTTCACCTCACAGATTGTTTCTTTTGCTGAGAAGAAGCTTTTTAGTTTCATCCCATTTATTGATTCTTGATTTCAATTCTTATGCTGTAGGAGTCTTGTTAAGAAAGTTAGGGCCTGATCCGACATGATGGAGATTTAGACCTACTTTTTCTTCTAATAGGCGCAGTGTTTAATTCCTAGTTCCTTGATCCACTTTGAGTTGAGCTTTGTGCATGGTGAGAGATAGGGGTTTAATTTCATTTTGTTGCATATGGATTTCCAGTTCTCCCAGCACCATTCATTGAAGAGGCTATCTTTTCTCCAGTGTATGTTTTTGGCACCTTTGTCTAATATAAGATAACTGTAACTATGTGGGTTAGCCTCTGTGTCCTCTATTCTGTACCATTGGTCTACCCGTCTGTTTTGGTGCCAATACCATGCTGTTTTCGTTACTATTGTTCTGTAGTATAGTTCAAGGTCTGGTATTGTGATGCCACCTGCTTCACTCTTCCTGCTAAGGATTACTTTAGCTATTCTGAGTCTCTAAGTTTTCCAGGTGAATTTCATGACTGCTTTTTCTATTTCTATGAGGGATGTTATTGGGATTTTGATTGGAATTGCATTAAATCTGTATAGTGCTTTTTGGTAGTATGGTCATTTTGATGATATTAATTCTGCCTATCCAAGAACAAGGGAGGTCTTTCCATCTTCTAAGGTCTTCTTTAATTTCTTTCTTTAGTGTTTTTTAGTTTTCATTGTAGAGGTCTTTCACCTCTTTTGTTGATTCCCAAGTGTTTTTTTTTTTTTTTTGAGGCTATTGTAAATGGGGTAGTTTTCCTCGTTTCCCTTTCTGAGGATTTGTCACTGATATACAGAAATGCCTTTCATTTATGGGTGTTGATTTTGTATGATGCTACTTTGCTGAATTCATTTACTAGTTCTAGAAGTTTTCTGGTGGAATTTTTGGGGTCTTCTAGGTATGGAATCATATCATTGGCAAAGAGTGCTAATTTGAGTTCTTCTTTTCCTATCCGTATCCCTTTAATTTCTTTTGTCTGTCTAATTGCTCTGGCCAGTGTTTCAAGAACTGTGTTAGATAGAAGTGGGGACAGAGGGTTTCCCTGTCTTGTTCCAGTTTTTAGGGGGAATGCTTTCAACTTTTCTCCATTTAGAATGATGTTGGTCTGAGGCTTAGTGTAGATAGCTTTTGTAATGTTGAGGTATGTTCCTGTTATCCCTAGTTTTTCTAGCGTTTTGAACATGTATGGGTGCTGTATTTCTTGAACGCTTTTTTGGCATCTATTGATGTGACGAATTATGTTTATTGATTTCCATATGTTGAACCAACCTCGCATCCCTGGGATGAACCCCACTTGATCATGGTGCATTATCTTTTTGACATGTTTTTGTATTTTATTTGCCAGAATTTTATTGAGAATTTTTGCATCTATGTTCATTAGAGATGTTGATCTGAAGTTTTCTTTCTTTGATGTGTCTTTGCCTGGTTTTGGAATCAGGGTGATATTGGCCTCATAGAATGAGTTTGGAAGTGCTCCCTCTTTTTCTAGTTTATGAAATAATTCATAGAGTACTGGTATTGGTTCTTCTTTAAAGGTCTTGTAGAACTCAGCTGTGTACCCATCGGGTTCTGGGATTTTCTTGGTTGGTAGGCTTCTGATGGTGTCTTCTATTTCCTTGCTTGAAAGTGATCTGTTTAAATTCTGTGTATCCTCCTGATTCAATTTGGGCAACTCATATGCCTCTGGAAATTTGTCGATGCCTTCAATATTCTCTATTTTATCAAAGAACAAGTTTTCAAAATAATTTCTAATTATCCCCTGTATTTCTGAGGTGTGTGTTGTGACATTTCCTTTTTTGTCATGTATGTTAGTGATTTGAGTTCTCTCTCCTCCTCTTCGTCAGTATGGCTAAGGGTCTGTCAATTTTACTTATTTTTTCAGGGAACCAACTTTTTGTTTTGTCATTTTTTTCAATTGTTTCTTTGGTTTCAATTTCATAGATTTCAGCTCTGATTTTAATCATTTCCTGTCTTCTACTGCTTTTGTTGTTGATCTGTTCTTCTTTTTCTAGGGCTTTGAGATGTAATGTTAGGTCATTTATTTGTTGACGTTTTCTTCTTTTAAGACATGAACTCCATGCTATGAACTTTCCTCTTAGAACTGCCTCATAGTGTCCCAGAGATTTCAGTAGGTTGTATCAGTGTCCTCATTGACCTCTAGGAATTTTTTAATCTCCTCCTTGGTATCTTTTGAAACCCATTGTTCATTCAGTAGCATATTATTTAGTCTCCAGGTGTTGGAGTAGTTTTTACTTTTTATTTTATCCTTGATTTCTAATTCCATTCCATTGTGATCTGGTAGAATGCAGGGTAGTAGCTCTACGTTTTTGTATTTGCTAAGAGTTGCTTTGTGGCCTTTTTAGAGAAGAATCCCTGTGCGGCTGAGAAGAAAGTGTTATTTGCTTGTTGAAGGATGAAATATTCTATATATGTCAGTTAAATCTAGGTTATTGATTGTATTGTTGAGTTTTATAGTTTCTTTGTCCAGCTTTTGTTTGGAAGATCTATCCAGTGGTGAAAGAGGTGTGTTAAAGTCACCCAAGATTATTGTGCTGTGGTCAATTTGACTCTCGACCTTGAGATGAGTTTATTTGATGAACATAGCTGCTCCGTTGTTTGGGGCATATGTATTCATAATTTTTATGAGCAGAATGAAATGTCCTTCTTCATCCCTTTTGATTAACTTTAGCTTAAAGTCTACTCTTGATATGAGGATGGAAGCCCCTGCTGGCTTCCGCAGTCCATGTGAGTGTTATGATTTTTCCCAACCCTTCACTTCAGTCTGTGGGGTGTCTTTTCCTATGAGATGCGTCTCTTGGAGGCAGCATATTCTTGGGTCTTTTTTTATCCAATCAGCTAGCCTATGTCTTTTGATTGGTGATTTTAGACCATTAACATTCAGGCTTAGTATTGATGCATGATTTGTAGTCCCAGCCATTTTTGATATTTAACTTGCCTTGGTTTCTCCTTGGATTAGCTCTTCCTTCAGTGTCAATCCTCCCTCTGCCGATTTTCATTATTGTTTTTAATTTCCTGTTCACAGAATATTTTGCCAAGGATGTTCTGACGTGCAGGTTTTCTAGCTGTAAATCCTTTTAACTATTATCATGGAAGGTTTTTGTTTCATCATCAAATCTAAAGCTTGATTTTGCTGGACAGAAGATTCTTGGTTCTCTCTCCTTCTTTCAAAGCTTGGTGTATGTTGTTCCAGGATCTTGTAGCCTTCGGGGTCTGGGTTGAAAAATCTGCACATGACCTAATTGGTTTCCCCCATGTGTGATCTGATGCCTTTCTCTTGAGGCTTTTAATATTCTCTCCGTATTTTGTAGGTCGGGCATCTTCATGATAATGTTTCTTGGTGGGGGTCTGTTGTGATTTTGTACATTTGGGGTCCTGTAAGCCTCTTGAATTTGGTTTTCCAATTCGTTCTTCATGTTTGGGGAATTTTCTGATATGATTTCATTGCATAGATTGCTCATTCCTTTGGTTTGGACTCTAATCCTTCCTCTCTCCCAATAACTCTTAAATTTGGTCTTTTTAGGCTGTCCCACATTTCTTGAATGTTCTGCTCTCGGTTTCTTACCATTTTCAATGTGTGGTCTACATTCTTTTCAAGATTATATGTTTTGTCTTCATTGTCTGAGGTCCTGACTTCCAAGTGGTCTAATCTGTTGGTGATGCTTTCGATTGAGCTTTTAATTGGTTTATTGTTTCTTTCATTTCAAGGATTTCTGTTTTTTTTTTAGAACCTCTATCTCCCTGTTGAAGTATCTTTTGCTCCTGTGTTTGTTTCTGTAGCTCTTTGTCAAAGTGATCTTCTGCTGCCTGTATTTGCTGCCTTACATCACCCTCAATTCACAGAACCTTTAGTCACATACGTCCTGAGCTCCTTCTCTGCCATTTCTTCTGCTGTGTTGGCCATGGGCTCTAACCATGTGGTGTCTTGATTTGTTTGGGGCACTTTCGTCCCTTCTCTTTTCAGGTTGCTTGTGTGACTTCCCTTCTAACCCTGGGGTCTGAAGTGTTACTGTTTTACCCTGAGACTTATAGGGCCCCTGCAGGGTTCCAATACCTCTCCTTTGAGGGGGAAGGACAATGTTAACAGATCCCAATATAAAAAAGATACCACCCAAAAACTAATAGTTGCTATCAGGACGTTTACAATTTGGTCACAATGTACAGAAATGGGGAATTCAATTATCATCTACAATATACTCAGTGGGTTTGTAAAGGGGGTGTAGGATGATATGTGGGGAGGTGGAGGTGAGGACAGAGAGTCATCATATCTTAGGAAGTGAGAAGGAGGAGTCTAAGGAAGAGGGTTAGTAGCAGAAGAAGAGAGAGGGATACTTTGGGAAGAAAGGTGGAGGGAAGACCGTGGAGGACATAAGACAAACACATATATATCAAGAAAAATAAAAAAAAAATGTTAGAATAGGAAAAATTGGAGAGGAAAAAGAAAGACATAATAATACCCACGCATCTGTGATGCGCGATCCCGTCGTAGGGTCCTTGTTCCCTCCTTCATGCCGAGCCCTAGTTTCACCTGGATGTGATGGTGGAGAGTAAGGAGGGGAGAAAGGGAAGATCTTGAAGGAAGAAGGGGAGTGTTTTCCTGGCGCTCTGTGTCCTCCCTTCTCCTGCTGCAGGCCGGTCGTCTGTGGGTAGCTGGTGTCTCTGCCCTCAGGATGGTAGGGTCACCAGGTGTGAGGGCTGGCCTTGGGTGCAGGGCACCTGGAAGTGGGGTCCTGTTGGGAGACTGCACCCCAAGGATCTCCTTTGGGGTCTGCTCCTGTGACGTGGGCACTGGCTTATCTCTGCTCTGGCCTGGGGACCTCCCAGTCCCTGCCTCTGCGTGAGCCCCCTCACCTGCTCCTTCCTACTTCCTGATCAGGAGCCTTTCTCTCGGGGGTCCTGTGAGTGGCCCTCTGGAGGCTGCGCACCTGTCAGGAGGCTGTTCTGAATTGGGCAGTCCCTCTGCTGCTGGGGACTGGGGGGGAATTTGGAAACTCTGGGTACCTGGCTGTCCGGTGTCCAAACTGGTGGCTCCCTGACCGAAGATGGTGATGGAGGTGACCCTGATGGAGGCCACTGCCTTCAGCCCTGGGGAGCCGGGTGGTGGGGGCAGAGAGGAGCTCGGCTGTGGCTGTCTTCAGAGCCTGCGCTGTCCCCAGGTGCAGGCAGGCTACCATGCATAGGGGCCTCTGGCAGAGCTGCCGAGCCCCAAGATGGAGGCGATGGGGGAGCCCCACATTGTAGACAGGGGTGTGCAACAGCGTGGCGGGGTGGCGTATGGGAACCCCCGCGCTGTGCTGGCACTGGCTAGTGCCTTGATAAGTTGCTGAGACTGGCTTTGAGCTCGCCATCCTCCTGCCTCAGCCTCCAGAGCCGCTGGGATGACAGTGCCCCTAGCACTTCAGGGGGAGTTTGACGACCTTCCAGCTCAGAGGGTCTCCCTCAGTAAGGGTCTCCTTTAAAGTCATAAAACAAACAATGCATCATATAAAAGGCTGAACTCAGGAAGGGAAGCACCATAGCCCTGCGGCTCACCCTGACCAAGGGCTCCCTGTGGGTGCTCCATTCCAGAACGTTCTCTGGGGGGCTTTTCTGAGCATAGTTCTACTCCCACTCCTACAGACTCCCCCTCATTGCTTCCACTAATACCCAATTTGGAGTCTTTTCTGGGCACCACGCTCGCAGGCTCATCCCAGCTTCTTAAAGGAATGCTCCATGTCCCGTGAGGGGAGCTCCGCGGCCGACACCCTCACTCTCCAGCCCTCAGCAGGACAAGCTGCCAGCAAGGGAGGACAAGCCCCTGTGGCGTGACTTTCCTACGCACTGGGACCAAGTCCTACCCACGCTGCTGGACCAGGACACTGCGCGAGCCGCGGCTGGTACTTCAGGAAGCCTCTCCGGGACCGGCGCCAGGTCCCACCACCAGCCCGGGGAGGAGCCACCAGGAGGTGGCAGTTTGGTGCTTCCTGGCCGGACGCTCCCCCAGAAGCTGGGCTGAAGGAGCCTCTGTCCTCCCTTCTCCCCGCCGTCTCCTGACCAGGGCCACAGGGACGGGCTGCCTGCCGGCCATCAGGAGGCAAGGTGACGTGGAGAGGGCGGGGCAGGCTCCAGGAGACTTGGGTTCAGGTTTTCCCCAGAGCAGATGAGATCAGTCAGGCCAAAGGACCCTGGCCTGTCCCTTCCCTTCCCCGTGTGGCCGGGGCACATCCTTAGGATCCCAGTCTGACACCAGGGCCATCCTTGGCCCTGGACCTGGTCCCCACGAGGCTGCTCCACAGGCCCACTGAGCCAGTGGCCCACAGCCTGTGGCCGGCAGTGCCCAGCGCGCTGTGTGCCCATGTGCTCAGGGGCAGGAAGGGGCTCTGCAGACCAACTTTTGGGCCCTTCCTCTCTGGTCCCCTCTCCTCCCTGTCCGGCACTAGACACTGCAGGCCACCCACAGTCCGGCCACTCTGGGCCCCCCACTCCTGTCGACTGGCCTCGTCTTCTGCCCTGAGCCGTAGTGCAGACCTCTTGCAGGACTCACCTCAGCCGGGGCCTGCCACAGTCCGGCTGCAGCAAAATAACCGGGGGGGGGGGGGTGTGACGAGCAACTTGTGCAGATCGATACAGCAGGAGTGGGGCCGTTTATTGTAGGACAGGAGCAGTATTTATACATTCCACACAGCTTATCTAATTAACATAAACTAGACACAGCAGTCAGCCAATCAGGAATCTCCACACTTAACGGCTCGCTGGCGTTACTTCACAAACCACTCCCTCTGCAAAATGCCAGGCGCCATCCTGACTTGTTTACAGACCCTAACAGGGGCCATGTAGGGCCTGGCATCCTGCCCCAGGGCTGGAGCGTCCTTCTTCCCACCTGGCCTGCCCTGGCCCTGCCCTGGCCCTGCCCTGGCCCTGAGCACCAGAGGCGCTCAGCATCCTGTGCTTGGTGCCCACCTGGAAGCCTGTCCTGCCATCGAACCTGCCCTCTCCCACTGCCTCTTGTCCCCTGTGTCCACCCAGCCTGGAGGAGAGCAGCCCTTCACGTTGGCAAAGAGCCAGGACCCAGGCAGTGGGCAAGCAGCGGAGCCTCTTCTGTGAAAGGGGTGTCCCCCTGGGGACTGGAGGACACAAGGCCACGCTTTCCTTAGAGGCTCAGGGGCAGTGGCTCCCGTCACCACCTCTGGGTGAGGAGCAGAGCGAGGCAGAGGGGTGCAGGGGTGCCTGCGACGGCCCACGCCTGGCAGAAGCTCAGGCGGGTCCGTGGGTCTGAGGGCCCCTGCCTGGAGGGAGGCTGGGTTGGTGCTGGCCTTGTGAGGGCCTGTCTGCGCCTCGGAGGCAGGGCTGTGCTGTGCCCCCTGGATGAGGCGGCACAACAGCTGTGAGTGGGATCCCGTGGCCAGCCCTCCAGCCGGGGTGCTTTGGGGCCCAGCCCTGAGTGCCTGAGCTGGACCTTGATGTCAGAGTCTCTCCAGACACCATCTCTACTCCTCACAGCTGTGCACACACACACACACGTACGTGCACACACACACACAGACACACAGACACACAGACAGACACAGACACACACAGAGAGACACACACCGACACACCCACACAGACACACAGAGACAGACACACAGACATGCACACACAGACACACAGACATGCACACACAGAACACAGACACACAGACACAGACAGACACGCACATAGAGACACACACACAGAAACACACAGACACTGACACACACACACAGACACACGCAGACACACACGCACACACAGAGGCACACATGCACACACAGACACATGCACACACAGACACACAGTCAGACACACACAGGCACATACAGATATACACAGACACACAAACAGACACGCACACACAGACACACACACAGACAGACACACATGCAGACACACAGGGACACAGACACACAGGGACACACACAGACACACACACACACACAGGAACCCAAACCAAACAGAGAACAGAGCAGGACGTGGAGCTCACCCGGCCACCTGCAGGCTGCCCGGCCACTGTCCAGTACAGGACCCACCCACAGTCACTCTGGGTGACCTCCCTGGGAAGGGTCAGCAGTGTGCTCCCAGAATCCCCTGGGCTGCTGAGGACACAGGGGTGGTTGCCACATGTCTCCCAGGCCCCTGCCCCACTGTGGGAGCTGCTCCAGGACAGGACACAGCAGGAGGGAGGCAAAGCCCTGAGGCCACGGAGGTCACCTTCCAGGGCCAAAAAATAAAACAATAAAAGCAGAACAGGGCGGAGCCAGAGAACAGGTGGGCGGCTGGGCCCAGGGCAGCGGGAGCCAGAGAGCAGCCTGCCCAGGGCAGCAGGTGTGGTGAGAAGCCCTAGGTCTTCTGGAGGTGGGACCCTCAGGACTTGCCAAAGGAGAGGGGGCAGGAGTGACGAGTGGCCCAGACTGCTCAGCCTGCGCAATCGGGAGGACGGGCCACAGTCCCCAGGAGCCGGCCACGCAGAGCCGCTGCCCCTCCCGCGGGGGAAGCGTCTCCAGTGTGTCTGGAAAGCCAGGCCGGACGCACAGGAAGCCTGCCCTCCACATCCGGCCCTTGCTGCCCACCTCCTGACAGCTCGGCTGGCCCTGCCTGGGACCTGCTGGCGCCGTGCTCCCCAGGTCCCTGCTGGACGCCCTGGCCACTTTGGCTCTTGCCTGAGGCTTCTTGTGCTAGGGCCCAGGTCACTGTCTTCTGGCCTCCTCAGTCAGCATCCTTGGCCCTGGGGACACTGCCCCGTGGGCATCTGCAGGCAGGTCTCAGGGTGCACCCCTTAGGGGCCGAACCCCACATCTCATGAGCACTTCTTGCCGGGGTCCTTTCCAGAGATGAAAGACCCTCTGTGAGTGGCACAGGAGAGGTGGCTCTCCAAGGTGTGGCCCAGGGGCGGCTCTGAGTGCCACAGGGCCTGCCTTCTCCCTCCTCCCCACTGCCCGGGAGCCTGGTCCCCCCAGGGACCTAGTCACCACCAGCTCCTCATCAGCGGCTGGACTTCTGGCCTCCTCTCTCCCTGCCCGGGCCTCTCACCCCCTCCCCTTTCCCAGATGGCCTCAGCCCAGGGGGGCCCCCTCCTCCTTGAGCACCCTCCTTGCTGGCCACCACCCCTTGGCCTTCTTCCCTTGAGCTGAACTTGGCCTGCGCGTCCTGTTCTCTAATATCCGTTTAACCAGCACCCTCAGTGGGAGACCTGGGCCAGGTCCACTGTAAGTGCTTCACCGGGCCTGACCTTCTCCTCCGTACACCCGCTGAGGTTCTCACTGACACCAGCAGCAAGAGAGGCTGGGCAGCCTGCCCATGACACACCGCCAGCGGGCGCTAGAGCAAGGGCAAGACAGACGCCTGGACCCTGCGTCCGGGCTGCCTCGTAACACACACTCCGCTGTCCTTGCCTGTCCTGGCTGCCAGAGCCCCCGGGGTTGCAGCCCCAGCAGAGTCCTCCGCGCCCCTCCTGGCCTCTCCTGGCCTAAAGCAGGGTAGGGTCACGGTGCTGTGTGAAGGCAGGAGCCCCCTCCTGCCGCACTCAGAGGTGAGGAAACAGGGGCACTCACAATGCTGCTGGATGCCGGCTGGCCCTGGTGTCACCAGCCTCACGGTTCTCACTCTTGTGAGACTGGAGTGGGATCCAACCCCCTATGGCCGTGAGCAGACCCCCGCCCCTCCCACAGCAGCGGGGGGGGCCTGGGGAGCAGCCCCGGGGGTCTTGATTCCAGCACGAAGCTGCCAGCCCCTGGATCCCACTCTGAGGAGCAAGGCCGTTGGACCTTAGAATGCCCAGCCTGGGCCAAGGGGACAGGTGAGGGTCTCTCGTGCCCCTCACCACCAGGGGAACAGGGCTGCTGCCCGAGGCACATGGTGTGCGGGTCAGGGCAGGTTCAGGGCCTGGGGAACTGAAGGAGAGCCCACGGGCCGGGGAACTGAGGTCCGAGACCCGGGAACTGAGTCTGAGGCCCGCAGCACAGATGGGGCGTGACCAGGCCACCTCTCCCCCACACCCAGGGCCATGGGTCCCCATACTGGGGCCAGAGGGACCGGAAAGTCGTCCCTTTCTCCGAACACCAACAAGTCTCGGCCTCACTCCTGTCCACGGCCTTCGGATGCAGGCCCCACATCTGTGGGAGCAGGGCCAAGTCCCTGCCAAGGCCACTCAGACCCTTGTCCAAGCTGAGGGAACCTGGTCCTGCCCTCAGGGCATCTTCAGGACTGGCTGGGGGACAGGCCACGAGGCCCAGCCTGGCCCTGCCCCAGCCCTTACACCCACCCAGGGAAGGTCTCGGTCCTCGCTCGCCGCAGACGCTCGGGGACTTATTCTTAACCACAGCCTTCTGTGCGTGGGGTTCTAAGGAGCTGAACCCACTCCCTGCCCCGCTGCCCACCCCCAACCCCTTCCCTCCAGGCAGCCACGCCCTTCAAAACCCAAGAAATCTCCTGGGGCTTATGCCTGAACCCTACAGCCTGGTACCACAGCGCGGCATCTCCCAGCCGTGGCCCTTCCTGTCTTAGCTCCCCTCTAAAGATGTCGGTAGCAAGGCGACTGCATCATGTCCGGCTGGATGCTGATTCAAGCCGCGACTCTCTCCTGACCCCCATCTCCAGCCCGTGTCGCGTGGTGACCCATCGTCCTCCACCTGGATCCACTTCCTGTTGATGTACCTGCTTTCTACCGAGGGTCCCTGGGGACTAGTCGCCATGATCTCAAGGACCTGACAAGGTCTGAATCCACTTGATGGGCAGTTTGACGGGTTCCAAATTCTAGTTTGGAGATGGTTTTCCTGCAGAGGCCAGTTCTGCAGGAACGGTGCCATCCTATCTAGTTGCCAGCATCGCTATCCCAAGTTCAAAGCCACTCTGATTCCTAGTTCTTCAGAGTGACCCTCCCCTCTTCTATTACCTACTCAAAAGTTAAATTAAAAAGTCAGTGGTGCCCTGCGGGGTCTTGTTTGTCCCTCACGCCTGTGTCCCTCAGGAGGAGGAAGTGAGTCTTGCTCCTTCTCACGGTGGTGGAGCCCGACTGCAGAGCCCTGGAGCACCCAAGGACTAACAAGTGACCTCGTTTTCCCCAGGCTCCCCTAGTGCGGCCCCGGGCCAGTGGGGAGGAGGAACCCTGCATTTGTTGTCATCTCCGACGTCACAGGTGTTTGCTGAGGCGGTGGCTGCAGACTGAGCAGAGGGCCTGGCCTGCCGTCGTGGGCAGCAGGCGGCGCCCAGGAGCAGCAGGCAGCAGGCCGTCCTCATCCTCGGCACAGCACCTGCTCTCTCCAACCCCACCTGGAGCGCCTGCCCTGGCCCTCCTGCAGCTGCTGCCCGGGCTCCCAAGAGCCACTGTTGAAGGAAGGCAGCTCAGGGGAGAGCCCTGAGGGAGGGTTGGGCACAAGCACACTGTGTTCAGGGACAGTGGGCTCCGCAGCCAGGAGGACGGAGCCAGAGCCCACAGGAGGATGGCGGATGGCGGGCTCCTGAGGCCACCCTGGCTGGAATGCTGGGTCCTGATCCTGCAGGGCTACAGCCTCAGGGGACATGAAGCCCCCCACCCCACTGACCCTCCCTGAGGCTTCAGAGAGGCGAGTCCCTGGGGACGGGCGGGGGTCTGTGAGCAGCAGCTCTTCCTGCCTTACTGAGGGGCGGGAAGGCCAGGGCCAGCCCACCTGGCCCACAGCTCAGTGTCCTGGACGGTAAGAACTCAGTGGATGAGCGCATGTCTCCTGGGAGCCCACTACGTGACCCTGGGCCTCGGTCTCTCTAAAATGGGGTTAAACCCTGACTTCCCCGGCCAGGTCATGAGGATGACCGATAGCTCCTGTCCCTGCAGTGAGAGTGTGGGGCCTCCCGCCCCAGCTGGCATCTGTCCTCGCAGGCTCTGGAGAGCGCTGCCCTGGCACAGTGCCCTTCCGTGATGTGGAGGGAGGAGGAGGGACATCCAGGGCAGCAGAGGCCATGACGGCCCAGACCAATCTCCAGGCTGCATGGGCCAAATGCTCTGCGAAGGCAGCTCTGAAGGAAGGAGGGCGGCGTGGTGGGGCCCGGAGGCCTCAGAGGCTGACCTGCAGCTTGCTAGGCAGAGGAGTGGGCTCCTGCCCCCCCTGTCGGCTGGGGTTTGAGTGGGACCAACCAGCTCTGAGCGGGTTCTAAGTTGGAATCTCGGTGTTGCCTCTGCGGCTATGGCGACTAAGGCTGGGGTGTGGTCACTGGGGCCTGGGCTTCCTCTCTGCAGAGCGTGGGGGTGAAACTCCCTGTAAAACCCCATGATAATGAGCGTGGCTTGGGGGGCGTTAGCCCCCCAGGATGGTCCTCGTATTATTGCCAGCAGCCTGGCTGTCTGCAAAAGAGCCAGGGACCATGGTGACAGACACTCATGACACACAGACACCCCAGAAGCAGGGGCCCTGTGCAGACCGCCGCCCCCGTGGCCCAGCCCTGGGACCGCCGCGTTCCAGGATGCGGGAGCCGGCCAGCTCCTCTGCTACTCGTTAGGACCGTCCCCACCCCCGCTGCAGCCCCTCCTGCCCGCAGTGTCTCAGTCCACATCGGGGCTGCCTGGGGACTCCCAGCCAAGTCTGGTCTGCCGGCCAGCCGCAAGCCAAGGGGCCCACGCCTTCCAGAAAGGAAGAGGCAGGAAGCCCGGCCCGTGAAGTCTGGCCCGAGAGCCAGGCCTGGGGTGAGGGGACGTGGGTGCTGGCCAGCGAGTGAACTGGGCAGCCTGGGCCTCGAGCCGTAGGTGAGGGCAGTTCTGAAGTCTCTGCTGAGGCTCTGGAGCCTGGCCAGGGTCAGGGGGCGAACCGAGACCTGGGGCTCCAGGGCGCGGACCCAGCCCTTCCCTTGGGGCCTGGAGGGTGTGGATTTATTGGGGGTGGGGTAGACAGAGTGAGTGGTGTCCAGATGATTTCTGAGTGGGAAGACGGTCAGCAGGACGCTGGACACCAGCCAGGCCTTAGTGGGGATGCCCCGGAGGAGATGGCAGGTGACATTCAGGTTCCTCTCAGGGCCCACCTGTGTGGGCCTCCCTTGCTGGGTGCTCCGAAACCCTTCTGCCCTGTTGGGGTGACTGTTGGGCACATGTGCCTGGTCCATATGGCTGTGTGACGAAGCCCCATAGACTGCTCTCACGCACAACAGGCACCTGCCTCTCATGGTCTGGAAGCGGGAGGTCCGAGCCCAAGGTTCCGCAGGACGGGGTGGTGAGGCTCCCCTGGCTGGAGAATCGTCCCTGGGTCCTCAAGCGGCCGGTGGGGAGAAAGGGTGCTCTCCGGGGTCCTCGGGAAAGGGCACTGCCATGGCTTGGACATGGTTTGAGCATGTCCCCAAGGGTTTGAGTGTTGAATTTAATCCCCTTTGTGAGGTGTGGACAGGGTGGAAACTCAACCTGACCGTGGTGCTGGGGGCCCCTGGGAGGGGTTAGGATCACACGAAGCCACTGGGTGGAGCCCCCAAGGCCGAACCCTGGCAACTATGAGCAGAGAGAGGGCCGAGGAGACACACACCCGCTCTCTGACTCTGTGTAGCACCCTGAGCCACCACCGACTCCGCCAGCAAGAAGCCACCACCTGATGTGGGCACTTGGCCTGCGCTGTAGCTGCAAGTGGAAGAAACCTCCTTCTAAAAAGCATCAGCCAAAAAAAAAAAAAAAAAGCATCAGCCTTGGGCATTTCCTCACCTGAAGAACAGGCCGGACTGAACGCCCACCAGGCCCCTCCTTCAGGACCTCCTCACGCCCAAGGTCCGCCTCCTAACAGTGTCCAGCCAGCCAGCGAATTCTCGAGGGAACCGTTCACAGCAGCACTTCGAGGGGGCAGGGAGGTTACCCCTCCATAGCTCTTGGTTGGCCCTGGTAGGAGGGTCCCCAATGCCCCCAGTGACCAGCACTGGGCCTTGTGTAAGACAATGCCTGGACAATGCTTTGGGGACATGTACTTAGAACTGCCCACCCCCTTGGTGTCATGAGCTGCCACCCCCAGGTGGCCAGGGATGTCCCCAGCAGCCTCCCTGCTCTCAGAGCAGTGGGGGAAGGTGTCTTGGCAGGTGCCGAGCCATCGGGACAGATGGGCCATCCTGCTGGGGTGGACATGGCGTTCTGTCCCTCCCTCTGGCCTCAGTCGGAACTGGTGTGGCGCCAGCTGGCAGCAGGGCGAGCTGAGAGGGAGCTGTCTGAGCGGCTGCTGGCGTCTCCCCGGGGCTGCAATTGACAGAGGGGAGAGAGCGTGATGGGGGGGCCCGGGAGTGTGGGCCTCCCGTGTGTGCACTGCGTGTGTAGGTCGCAGATGCTGGCCAGTGGCCCCCAGCCTGTCATGACTCTGCCAGGGCTGCAGGTGGGGCCAGGCCTCTGGTGCTCAGGCCTGCCTCCCATGTGTCAGTGTCCCCTGCACCTTCACACCTGTGGAGAGGGGCAGGCCTGCAGGCTGGCCCTGCCCCTGTCAGCCCCGCCCTCTGCAGGGCGTGGGGTCCCCATCTGTGGATCTGCAGAGGCCCAGGGCTCAGCTGCAGGATTGCCCTGCCTGCTCTCCTCCCAGCCTCACTCCCACCCCTGCCTGGGCCTCCTCCTGTCCACCCCGGGCCTGAGTGAGACCCTGTGGCTCAAGTTCTGAGCCTGCATGGCTCCTAGCAAGAGACTGTGTCACCGTCACTGTCACTGCTGTTTGTGCCTCCTGCAGGAGTGCTGGATGACCTGAGGCCTCCGCCCTCCCCCCAGGCCCCGTGTCTCGGTGCTGCAGCCTGTTTGTGTCTGTTTGTCCCTGGAACTGCCCACGATTCCCTGGTGTCTCTGGCTGTGGGAGCCACCCTGAGTCCCAGGGCGCACACCTCTTGTTGCTCCACAGGACGGTGGAGCTGACAGGATCCCGACACCCTTGGGGACTCCCACCCACTGGGCAGGAGCCAGCTCAGGCGTCCTGTCTTGCCACACAGGCCAGGGCTGCCGTCCTGGGGGAAGGGGCTGGACAGGTCACCTAGGGCCTCCCACCCCAGCTCCTGCTGCCCAGCACCGCTTGGCTCCGTCTGCACCCTTGACACACGGACACCAACCCCAGGGCCCGGCACAGACGCTACCTCACTCACCGGGGCTGCCAGCCTGCAGGACCTCAGCCATGGCCAGCAGGCCAGTCTGGGCAGGGCACAGAAGTTCCTGAGTCGGCTCCATCAGGCGGTAAACACCAGCCGAGGGTGTGGGGCAGCAGGGGCCGACTTGGTCACCGTGTCTCAGACTCCTTCTAGAATAGCACTTCTGGGGTCCCACCAGGCACAGGGAGGGGAGAGGGGAGGGGGAGGCCACCCAGCCCTGGGGAGCGCAGACCTGTGTGTACCTTTGCCCTGGGTGGCCTCGGAGACTCGAGTAGGACCCTGTGGGGGGGCTCCCATACCCACTCGACCAGTGAGAAATCTGAGGCCCAGGGGTGAGCTGACTAATCCTGGCTCACACAGCTACAGGTGGGGGGGGGGGGGCGCAAGATGCCAGGAAATGCCCTCTGTCCCCAAAACACATCCGACCGGCCACACTGCCTTCCTGACTCTGCAGGGCCAGCCCCTCCTGAGGTCTCACCCTTGAGCCTCAGGCCAAGCCAGAGTCCCCAGGAACTTCTCATGGAGAGAAGTCGAGAGGTGACCTCGGGCTGCCTGTCTCCTGAGGTCAGGGGTCCAGGTGGAGGCCTGAGCCAGGGGGAGCCATGGCAGCAGGGCCACTCTCAAGGGACGCTAAGGCCCTGAGTGGTTGCAGGTGTCCCAGTTCGAGGCTCCCTCACCAAGGGCCAGCTCTGCGCAGGGCGGTGTCTGATGGGCTGGAGCTCGTGAGGAGGGAGTCCTGGGTCCTCCTGGGGAGGTCTCACCAGGTAAGCAGATCCTGGCTTCCTAAATCACGCCTGCCAAGACCCTCCCGGTCTCACCAGGCCACAGTGAAGAATCAGGCGGTCAGGCAGGCAGGAAGAGGGGGGTGTGCAGAGCCCCAGTCTAGGAAGGTGGCCCCATGAGGGGCCTCATAGGCAGGGGGGCATCTTTGGGCATCACAGATGCAGCCTGACCTTGGACCAGCGGCCACATGCCCCTGGGGTGGGCCCAAAGGAGGCCCAGCCATCTGGCCTGAGCAGTGGCTTCCCTGGGCCCTGCAGGGTGTAGAGCAACGTCCCTGCCTCGCCCCACTGGGGACAGCAGCATCACTCAGAATTGTCACAACCCAAAATACCTCCAGCCATTGCTAAATATTTGCTAGGTCAGCATTGCCACTGATGAAGACCAGGGCTGGAGTCCCCTGGGCTCCTGGGGCTGGACTGTCCTCCTACCTACCTGGTGCTGGACTTTCGGTGCTTGCGCTGTGACAGTCCACCAGGAGGGACACTTAATAAGGGGCTCTTTCCTGTGGTGTGTGACCTCCAGCAGAGTTAGGAAGAGCATCCCAGGGAGACGGGACGAGCAGGGTCAGGGTCTTCCCAACAGAGTGCTCCCAGGGTGTCGACCTGGGACGGGGTCTCAAGAGTCCCCCAGACACCACCCAGAGGCTGCGTCGAAAAGCCACAGACCTGCCTCAAAGAGGGGGCCCGCACCCCTGAGGCCAGCAGACAGGGATGTGGTTCCAACCCCATGTTTCAAGAGATTCCTGGGATCCACGTCTTTGGTGCCTGGCGCAGGGCAGTTATGATGCTGGTGGACACAGATGGCACATGACCATCATGACCGCACGAGAGCAGTTTTCCGAGCTTTTGCTGAACTCTTCAAAGTCCCAGTGAAGGACAGGGAGCTGTGCTTCTGCTGCTGGGTTGACAGCCTGGAGGCACGGCAATGGCAGGGTCGGGGCAGCGCTGTGTCCACCCACTGGGAAGCTGGGCCACAGTGACGTCTGTGCGTACAGACGGAATGCTCCGTGGTGTGATGTGACCACCACGTGGCGACCCACCCTCAGAACGCTGTGGGTGCAGCAGGGGGCAGATGAGGAGCTGAAGGCCTGGGAGGCAGCCCGGCAGCTGGGCAGGGAGACTGCGTGCCCTGGGAACATCAGTGCCCCCCCCCCACCCCTAGGCTCAACAGCCCAGTCCAACCCGGGAAGTTACTTTGCTGCTCTCAGGAGACAGATAGGATGTGGGCCCACACCTCAGTGCCCCGTTGCCACCGTGTGCTGGGTCACGAGCAGCGGTGACGTCTTTCTTTGTGCTGATCTGATTTTTCTGCAATGAACATGTGCTACTTCAACATTAGAAAAAAAACAGTGAAATTTTTTCTAAAGGAAAAAATGCAGAGAGAAAGGCGTGCGGGCCTGAGGGCCGGGCCGTGTCCAGCCACTGCGCCTCCAGAGCGGCCTGGACGGGGCCAGGAGTGTCACCGGGACGGCGGTCACACGGCTCCTTCCTGGAATCTGGCAGCCCCCTGTGTCCCAGGGCTCCGACGGGGGGCTGTCTGGGGCCTGGGCAGCTTCCCATTTTCCACGGCCGAGATGGGCTGAGGGGACCGTGTCTCCAGCTGGGTCCTTTATGTTTAAACGCTGTAAAAGTGCACGAGTTCAGCCGAGCTTCTCAGTCGGGACCCCGTCTGCAGAGCCCACGGTGGAGAGGCCCGGGGAGGTCCGGGGCGATAGGGGCCTGCCTCACACTCTGCTGGGACTTCGAGGCCTGGCCTGGCACCACCCTGGGCCTCTGGGCTCCCTCTGCCTGGCAGGGGGCTGGAGAAGAGGGGACGCTCCTTCTCTACCACTTCCCGCCTGTGCAGAGGGCTCAGTTTGGCTCCCATAAGCCGATCGGGGCCAAGTGATCCCAGAAAGCCCTGGTGGGGGGTGGGGGGCGTCAGGGAAGGGGCTGTGTCGGTGGGCAGCTCAGGGCTTCGGACACTCAGGGCGCAGGGCAGTGGGGCCCTGGGAGGCTGAGGCGCACACCTCCGGTGGCCCCAGGGAGCCTGAGGAAACCAGAGTCACCCACACCTCCCAGCAGAGGACCCCCCAGGCACTGCCTGCCAGCACAAGCTCAGTCTGATCTGAGGTCGGGGTCACTGCCCGGCAGAGAGGTGGCCCTTGGGTGGATGATGGGGGCCGTCAGCAGGCGAGCTTGTTGAAGGACGGGCCACCACAAGGCCCGGCTCCTGCCTCCTGTGGCCGCCTCGGGACCGAGCGGTTGTTTCTGCCCATGTTGTGCACAGAAGTGTCACCTGATGAGCCACACCTGCTGAGGCCCTGGGGCGTGGTGGACAGGTGAGCTCAGCCTTCTCTTCTCCTCGGGCCAGAGCAGGGCTGGGAGGATTGATGAAGGAAACAGCGGCGAGGCTCCGGGCCAGACCTTGCCAGGCCGAGAGGACACGGGGTTGGCTCACTCAGCAGATATTTACCGGCCGCCCGCATGTGCCAAGCCCAAGGCTGAGCCTGCCTGAGCCCGCAGTGGCTCAGAGACCCTGAGTAGAGAGGGACCTGCAGCCGTGCCTGGTGCCACAGCCTGGGCTCCCCATCTTCCCGCTGTGTCCCAGGCAGGTCCCTCGCCCCTGAGCATCCACAGGAGTGGAACACAAACATGGCTCCAGGTCACTTGAGGATTCAATGACATCACGGACAGCCGCGCTCAGCACAATGCCTTCCACATGGTGAGTGGTCAACACGGGGTCACCACGGTAACAGTGGTCAGACAGACTCTGCCGCCCAGAACGCGCATCCCAGAGCAGGGACCTGGACCCTGCCTACAGCAGCAGCCAGGCTCTGTCTGAAGGACGGATCAGGTGACGGGCCCACACCTGCCAGCCTTGGCCACACCACGGTGGTCAACACGGCCTCCACAGGCCGGGTGAGGGTGTTCCTGAGGGACGCGCTCAGAGCCGGCCTGCCCTTCCCCGGGGAGCCCGGGCGGGGCTTGGCCAGAACCGCCTGCTCACCTGGGCACTTGTACAGCAGGCTATGCCAGTGCCCGCCCCCACAGGGGCCTCACGTGGCAGAGCCAGAGGCTACTGCGGGCCCTGAAGTCGCTCTCTTGCCACAGAGCCAGACTCACCACACAGGGCCTCACTGGTGGGCGCTCCTGGGAGCATGGCCTCCACGCTCATTCCTCGGGGATGGGGTTCTCGAAGAGGGTAGCTGGCGGGAGGGGCTGGACACCTTGACCTCTGGGAGATGGACGAGCCCAGCTGCCACCCTGCAGGTGCCCCCTCCAGGGGCGCAGAGGCCCTTACCTGCAGCGCACCCTACAGAAAGTCCTCAGGGCCCTGACTCCGGGTTAGGAGCACTTGATTTCCCAGGCTCAGAGTCGGAGCCCACACCTTCATCCTGCTGGTGGGAAGAGGCTCACAACAGAACCTGGTGGTTCTCCTGTCCCTGGAGACTGGGGTGTGGCTCTGGCCCCAAGGTGTCAGGAAGAGGCGTCTTCCTCCCTGTGTGGACACAGCAGGCAGAATGGGAGTGGCAGCCGGGTGGGTGGTGTCCAGCCTCTGCCTCTGTGGAGGTGACAAAACGCTGCAGTATGGCATCTGCCCATGTCCAGGCGGGACCTCCCACTCGATCACCAGCAAGCTGCTGCCGCGGGGCCAGGAGTGTGGCATCGGCAGAGAGGCGCAGCCGGGCAGTGCTGCCACTCCTCGGCTCTCCTGGGCAGCAGCCACCTGGGCTCAGCTCTTCCTGCTTCCAGGAGATTCTGAGAAGCAGAGCACAGCCGGGTGGACACAGCAACTGTCCACCCAGAAGGGGCGGCGGCTGCACGTGGGTCTCCCTGTCTGGCAGGGTTGTCTCAGGACACTTCCGGGCTTGCCCCACCACCCTGGGCACTGTGACCATCCGGGGACCCTCACAAAAGCCCAGCTAGACTGCCTTTCTAGAGTCTTCCTGTCACCTTCTTCTGCCTGCCTGTCACCTCCTGCAAACCTCAGAGCCGCTGTTACCACGCCCGCTCCACAGGGAAGGGAGCCAAGGGCCTGCTCCACGTGCCAGGCTAGTTCTCCCAGATGGCATGATAACTGGCACTTGGGCACTGCCACAGTGGGCACTGTGCCCGGCACCGTCCATCTTTCCTGGAACCTCCACTTATGCACCAAGTGACAAGGACAGGCTGGTGGGGCCCAGAGCTCCATGTTCTTCTGGAGACGCTGCATGAGGGCCCTTCAGCCGAGGGCCCAGCATGGCCGTGCATGACCATGTGTCATGGAAGCCACAGCTGCTCTGGGACTCTCTGGGAGACACCGTGACCTGCTGGAGTCAGGAAAGGTCTTCATGGCCATGGGGAAGGAAAAACGCCTCTGCAAGACAGGACAAGGGAGCTTCTACCTGGGAATCTTGGGCTGCAGGTGGGGCTGAGGACTGCGGAGGCCGAGGAGACGACAGCTCTCCAGAGAAGGCTGGGGTAGGCGAGTGGGCCCTGCAGAGGGGACTGGGGATCCTTCAGTCATTTGCTGAAAGACTGGGATGTGCCTTCTCTCCTTTGTGCCCCAAGAAATATTGAGTCATTCTTCACCCCTGATGTAGCTATGAAATGGGCTCTTCTTGAGAAACTCTGATGTGATGGCGGTGGTGATGGCGGTGGTGATGGTGATGATAATGTTGGTCATGGTGGTGATGGTGATGTTAGTGATGGTGATGGTGTTGTTGTTGTTGTTGGTGGTGTTGGTGATGATGATGGTGATGATGATGGTGGTGATGGTGATGTTAGTGATAGTGATGGTGATGGTGTTGTTGTTGTTGTTGTTGTTGGTGGTGGTGGTGATGGTGTTGGTAATGGTGATGACGGTGGTAGTGATGGTGATGGTGATGGTGATGGCGGTGGCGATGGTGATGGTGATGGTGTTGGCGATGGTGATGGTGATGGTGTTGTTGTTGGTGGTGATGGTGGTGATGGTGATGGTGATGATGGTGTTACTGTTGTTGTTGGTGGTGGTGATGGTGGTGGTGGTGGTGTTGGTGATGATGGTGGTAGTGATGGTGATGATGATGGTGGTGATGGTGATGTTAGTGATGGTGATGGTGATGGTGTTGTTGATGGTGGTGATGGTGGTGNNNTGGTGATGGTGATGGTGATGGTGATGATGGTGATGGTGATGGTGGTGATGGTGGTGATGATGATGGTGATGGTGATGGTGATGGTGATGGTGATGATGATGGTGATGATGATGGTGATGGTGATGGTGATGGTGATGGTGGTGATGGTGATGGTGATGGTGATGGTGGTGATGATGGTGATGGTGATGGTGATGGTGGTGATGATGGTAATGGTGATGATGATGGTGATGGTGATGATGGTGATGGTGATGGTGGTGATGATGGTGATGATGATGGTGATGGTGATGGTGGTGATGGTGGTGATGATGATGGTGATGGTGATGGTGATGGTGATGGTGATGGTGATGATGATGGTGATGGTGGTGGTGATGGTGATGATGGTGTTGGTGATGGTGTTGGTGATGGTGGTGGTGGTGTTGGTGATGGTGATGATGATGGGGATGGTGGTGGTGGTGGTGATGGCCTGTCATATTTTGGGACTTACCAAGGTCAAGCAGAGTTTTAGTTTTACTTTACCCAAGTATTCCCATTCAGTCCTTATGGAACCCCAAGGTTGCCCCATTATTGTTCAAATCCAAGCTCCCCTGAGCCAAGCGCATTCCTTGGTCATGTGCTAGGAATATGAGGGTGACTCTGACAGATGCAGCCCCAGCACATGGAGTGCACAGTCTGTTGGTGGGGACAGGCACATCAACTGATGGCAGGGGGGGACAGGCAGAGAACCCCAGACGAAGGGTCAAGGATGGCTTTCCAGGGGAGGTAGGATCTGGTCCTGGGGCAGATGGTGGTCTGTGGAGGCCAGCCGGCTCTGCCAGGGATGCTCAGCAGACCCCTCCTGAGCTGCCAGGGCTTCCACTGGCCAAGCAGAACCCAGCTGGCACCACCTCCAAGGCCTATTTTTAGGCTCAATTTGGCATTAAAAGCAAATACATTGTCAAGATAACGGACAGCTTGGATCCCAGCCCTGAACAGGCCCTCTCTATGACACCAAAATAGAAAAGGGCTCTGTGTGGATGACAGGCTTCTGGCAGAGGCCAGGTCAGCGCCCAGCCCTTGGATGTCCTGAATACCTCCTGCCCAATACAGTGTAGAAATGCATGCCCAGCAGCTCGCCCTGGTCCCGCAGCACACCGCTGGCCACTCCCAGGTGAGCGGGACAGGTCGCACTTGAGAGAGTGGGAGAGAGCAGAGGATCCGCCCACCAGAGCCAGCAGCCTGAGGCACTGCCGCCTGTCCCTAGGTGAGGAAGCCACGCTGAAGGACGGAGGCCCTGACCACGTCAATGAAAACCCGCGCCCCCAGCTGGGCCCCGCGAGCTCCCCCCACAGGTATCTGGCAACACGCCACCTGCTTCCCGCCTCCCTCCCCATGGTCACCCCGCGGTGATGACCACTAGCCCACTTCAGGGCGAGACAAGTGAGGCCCAGAGAAGGCAAGAAATTTGCCCGACCAGTTAGTGAGTTGGGTTTGGACTTGAATTCAAGTCGGTTCGGCTATTGAATGTCCCCCAGGTCCCATGCGCTGAAGTCTAGGTCCCAGCTGAGGGGGGTCCTGGGACATGGCTCCTCTGCCAGAGCAGAGATGGTAGCCAGGCCAAGCCCTGGGGCCAGGGAGCCCAGCCCAGACCGCGCACTCAGGAAAGGGATAGGACAGAGGCTCACAAGAACCACCAGGGAGTGAGGCTTTCGCTCTACAGGGGAACTGAGACCCACGGGGAGGCGGAAGCCTCAGTGTGGCTGTGGACGTAGACCCAAGCCCAGGTGGTCTGGAGAGCGAGCCACGCACTGCCGGGTTTCAGGTGAGCTGATGGGGACAAGCTCCGTTGGCCCCGCCCCACCTTCACGCACACCCTGAGGACACAGGCTGGGCTCCACGTGGGCGGCGGTGGGCATCAGACCAAAGATCAGGCCCCTGGAGCCCGGCGTACGCAGGCCCATGAGGATTGCTTATGTCGACATGTGACACAGCCACACCTCGACCTCAAGCTCCTCCTCCCTGTTTGACCACTGGCCCCGGGGATGCTATTTTCTTCTACTTTAAAAAATTGTCGTCAAATGCATATAACAAACTTTACCATTTTAAATATGCAATTCAGTGGCATTTAGGGACATTTGCCTTGTTATAAAACTGTCCCCACTTGGTGTTCAGAACTTTCTCATCTTCCTAAACTGAGGCTGTGTCCCACGAGATACTCCCGCCCCTTCCCCTGGCCCAGGCGGCCACGTCTGCTGTCTCTGAGGACCCGACCGCTCCAGGACCCCCTGTGAGTGGACCCCGGGTTGTGTCCTCTGTCCCCGGCTTGTCCCTTGGTGCACTGCTCCCAGGGGCGCCCAGGTGCAGGCTTTCTGTGGCCGAGCCCCACAGTGTCTGGCTTCTCCCCTCATCTCCAGTGGACACCTGCGGTGTTCCCAGGAGGTGATTCTGGACCCCGTCAGGGCGTTGAGCGGCTGACCTAGAGACAATCGTGAGGAGCCCACGGCCAGCCACGCTGGGTCTGGAGACCCGCAGAGGAGGCCCGCGCCTTGTGTCCCCGCGTGTCCTGGGGGCGATCGCGAACTCACACACAGCCTTGTTGTAGTCACCTCTTTTTGCTGGTGTGACCAAAAGACCAGACGGGAACCATCAGAGGAGGAGTTTTCTTTGGGCTCAGGGTTTCAGAGGGTCAGTCCCTAGACCGCTGGCTCTGGGCCCAGGTGAGGGAGCGTCACGGCAGAAGGAGCTGAGGAGGACATGTCCTGAGGACATGGCCACCAAGAAGCAGAGAGAGACAGTTTTACTCCCCAGGGACAAAATAGAAGCCCCAAAGACACGCCCCTGGTGACCCACCTCCTCCAGCCACAGGCTGGCTGCCGGCAGTCCACCCAGTGAGTCCCTACGGGGAGCTAACCAGGACTCCGCTGCGTGCCAAGGTGCGCCTCTCACAGCCTGGGCACTTCACCCTGGAACCTTCCGGCACCATCTCACACGTGAGCTTGTGGGGGACACCTCACACCCGGACTGCAGGACGCACCTGTGTGTGACGGGCGCAGGTGCCCACACCGGTGGACATACCAGGCTGGACAGAGGGGTGGGCTGGGTGGCTGCTGGGCCCCACCTGGGATGCTCTGGATCACTAGTGCACGCCAGACCCAGGGGACAGCTGTGCCGGTGGCGTGGCCGAGCTGTGGGGAGAGCAGGGGCCCTGCCGAGGGCCAGGCTGGGCACCTGAGACTCTGCCCCTACTCTTCTTCTCCTCCTGCCCCTTCCTTCTTCCCATCCTCCCTTCTCCTTCTCTTTCTTAAAACCCTTTAAACATATAAACATTGCCACCAGCCCCCAAGCCACAGGGAAGCCCTGGACCTGCCCACTGGGGTGGGCGGACCCCGCGGGGGAAGGCCTGGCCAGGGTCCCCGCTAAGGAGTGTGGGGTCGTCACAGGTGAGGCTTCTGATGGCAGGACACAGGCCAAGGGAAGTGGCTGAGCGTCCTTCAACTCAGTGAAAGACCCAGGGGTGCTGGCCCACTGCCTTCCTCACGCCGCCCGCGAGGCCTGACCACGTGCTGCTGCGCTGGCCTGTGGTGGGCCCAGGTGGTTCCCTGCCCACCCGGGGACGCACAGGTCCAGTAGCAACAGGAGTTGGAGGATCGATGCCCTGGCTCCCTCATCCTTTATGTGGGTGACACTGCCGGTCAGCCCACCCCGTGTCCCTAGCTCCCACAAGGACTGTGCCAGGTGCCCAGGGCAGCAGCCAGCTCTTCCCACCCAGACTTCCTGTTCTTCCTCCTGCGCCCAGCCTCGGTGTGTGCACAAAGGCTGACCCCTGGGCACGCCCAGGCCTCACCTCTGGCCGGTTCTTTGCAGCCAGAAGAGCTGATCTGCTCTCTCCACACACCTGTCCCCCACGGCCACTCCAGTCCTGGCATCTGACCAGTCCATGCAACAGTGGAGAGGAAGTAGAGGAAGAGGGTCCCAGGTAGGGACACGGCACAGGGAAAGCCGAGGAGGGGGGAGGGGTGGCCATTAGGGAAGGGGGTGGCGGTGAGGCTGGTCTTGGAAGCCCAGGCGCATGGAGGAGGAACGAGGGCCAGCCGCGCTGGGGGAGCACCAACTGTGGAGGGGACGGAAACATTAGATGATAGCCCGAGAGTCCAGCACAGGTGAACTGACCAGAGCGTCCTAGCATCTGATCACCCGTCTCAAGGGCCCCAAGGGCTGAGGAGGGGGAGGAGGCTGTGTCTGAGGGTCAGGGAGCAGTGAGCCCAGAAAGGAGTGTCCCCTGGTCTCCACTGTTGGCAGCAGGGCAGGTCCAACCTGGAGGAAGGCCGCCCCAGCGTCAGCAGACACACGGGGACAGGGCTGGTGACTTCTTCTCCCTCAGTGGCCCGGGGGACGGTTTGGGTCAGGACATCCTATCTGTCTGAAGGTGGCCCCAGCTTCAGTGTCTGTGAAGCTCACCGAGGGCCCCGTCCCGCCCTTGACGGGGTCGAGGCCCTCAATGCTGGCCGGTCAGGGTTCGCTCAGAGGCCACCCCCATGCGGGGACGCAGCCCTCAGCAGCACATTCTCATTGTGAGCAGCAGGAGTCTGCCCTGCCCAGGCGCTGGCCCCCAGAGTCCCAGGTGCGTGCAACCAACCCAAAGGACAGAGTCCTGTGGCCTTGCTCGAGGGCCAGGAGCCCTGGGGAGCTGGTCTGGGCTCACGGGGGAGGCGCCCCTCTCACTGCGCTGTGGAGCCTGCCGTCCCGCGACTTGAACCCTCAGGGTCACTCCAGGTGAACTGGGCTGCACGATTTAACCGCAGAGAGAGAGAGAGAGAGACCTTTCTCCTTGGGTCCTGTGGCGGCTCCTCTGACCCTAGGGGTCCTGGAAAGAGAGAGGAGCGCGTGCTGGACCTTTTACTGGGAAGAAGCCATTCAAATGAGGCAGGCAAAGGTGGGATTCCACAGGGACAGGTGAGTGGAACTCGACCCTGCGGTGACGCCTGCTCCTGGAGCCACGCCTAGCTGTCCAAGCTGGGACAGTGCCCAAGTCACCTCGAAATGTAGTGACGGTCAGAGCCCCCTGGGCACACCATCCGCCATGTCACAGGGGCCACTCCTAGAAAGTGCCACCCAGACCCAAGGCTGGAGTGGGCCTGGACATCTGGGCAGTGGCAGGAGCCACCCTGGGAGTGGGAGGTGGGAGCTTGTCCACTGTCCCAGGACACTGCAGGCAGGAGGTCACCCCCAGCCACAGCTCTGTGAAGTGCATTCCCCCGGGGTTCCTGTGCTAGAGACTTGGTCCCCAGGGTGGCAGTGGGAGGCGGGGCCTCGTGGGAGGTTGTCAGATTGTGGGGGGCTGCCCTTGGAAGGCTTCACGTACTACTGGGGGACCCTGGTACGTTCTCATGGGGGGGTTGTTATGGAAGAGCAAGGCTGGCCCTCCCGGCTCTCTGGCTTCCTGCCTCGCCATGCGCTCCCCTCTGGCATGCTGCCACCATGATGTCATGGACCACGAGGACTTCACCAGAGCCCAAGTCAGGGGGCTATCTGATCATGGACTTCCAGACTCCAAAAGTATGAGCTAAATAAACCTCTTGTCTTTACATATTCTCAGATTCAGGTATTTCGTTATGGCAAAGGAAAAGAGACTACCATGCATTTTGAATGTACCACTTTACAGAAGGGGAAACTGAGGCTCAGAGAGATGAGAAGCATGGCAGAGCAGCCCTAGGACTGCTTCTAAGCCTGTGGTCCCTCCTGCAAAGTGCCTCTCCCTCCAGTCTCAAGTCAGGTCCTGTGTAGATGGGCCACAGAGAAAAATCTAGAAATAAATGTAAAGGCACCTGATTTCAGTGGCCAGTCCAGGACCGTGCATTTCCCTCCCTCTCTCCTCGACCCATTGACAGGGCAGTAAGAGGAACAAAGGAAAGGATGTGGACAGGTGTCCAGGCCGGAATGGGAGGCTTCACCAGGCAAGGCTCAGGGTTTCTGGGAGACGAATCTCAGCTGGCAGTGGGGGGGCTGCTGAGGGAGCGGATTGGGGGGCTCGGGGGCTTGGGGCAATCTGGACAGCCAGCTCCAGGCTGGGCCACCTGGGGTGTGGCATGGAGCTTGGAGGAGGAGAGGGGTGGATTTGGCAGCGGTGTGAAGATGAGCTGAACTGCTGGGCAGAGATAAGCCCCAGCTCCTGGACTGCAGACGCCAGTTTCCAAGGGAAACTCAGCTCCGCAAAAGAAGGCCCCTCGTGTCGTCACTGAGGGGGAGGAGACTCTCTGCGGGCACCACAGGGCAAGGCCAGCTTTTTCCAGGGCAGGCTGAAGCTGTCAGGGGACACCACGTGGGTCCCATGTTCCTCGGCAGAGTCCCTCAGTGCTGTGCTTGAGCAAAGCCAGGACCAGCACATGAGGTGGGGGCAGATCCCCAGAGGATGGCAGAGTGGACTCCGGAGAGAAGAGGCTCACTCTGGCTGCTGGCAGGTGACTTAAAAATCATTAATGTTCCAGAGGAGTTGAGATTTAGCACACTATATATAGGTTGTTATATATATGTTTAAAAAAAAATTGCCAGGTACCGGGGTGCATGCCTATAATCCCAGCAGCTCAGGAGGCTGAGGCTGGAGGATCATGAGTTCAAAGCCAGCCTCAGTAAAAGCGAGGCACTAAGCAACTCAGTGAGACTCTGTCTCTAAATAAAATACAAAATAGGGCTGAGGATGTGGCTCAGTGGTCAAGTGCCCCTGGGTTCAATTCCCAGTACCAAAAAAAAAAAAAAAATTGCCAGGCACAGTGACACACATTTTCCTTGTGACAGGAACTACTTTAAGTGTTTTAGTGACTTTGTCACCAGGAGGGAATTAAGATTAACTCCATCTGACAGATGAGAAAACTGAGGAAAGAGAAGTTAAGTCCCCCAGGCATGGCTAGAAAGTTGCAGAGCTGAAATTCAAACGCAGGTTACCTGGTTACAGATTCTGTGTTCTCATACAGACTCTAGTACTTCTGGAATGACCAGGAGGGCAGCATCTGTCTAGAGGGTTTCCAGGTTAAAACAAAAAATAGAACAGAACTTGGGTGATGCAGCCAAAGCTGTGCCAGAGGCAAATTTATTCCTTTAAGCATGATTTTTTAAAGAGGCAAATTAATCCTAAAGAAGAAAGTAAGAGAGAGGGAATTAAAAAAAAAAAGGTAACAGCAGAAATTAGTGAACTAGAAATCAAATAAACAATAGGGGAGGATCAACAAAACAGAACTTGTCCCTCCAATAAAAAAGAAAAAAAAATTCAGATTCCCTGACAAGACAGATAAAGAGAGAGAAGAGCAAGCAGCCATGTCAAGAGAAACTGAGGACAGTGAAGAAATAAAAGGGGATTCTGTGCAGCCCCGTGTTTGCACACCTGCGTTCTAGAAATGAACACGCCCAGAGAACGCAGCTCACCTGAGCTGTCCCAGAGGAGACAGGAAATCTGACAATCTGTTAAAGCAACCAAAGCCTCAGTTTAGACCTTCCCACAAAGAAAACTCTGAAACCGATGTCTCTACCAGAAAGTTCTGTCACTGGTTAAGAAATGAGTGATGCCAACCTTGCACCATGTGTCCCAGAGAGCAGAACAGGTTCTGCAGCCCACAGTACACAGTGCTGACGGGGCCCTGGGCCGGGCAGCCATTGGAACGCGTCTCGTACGACCCGCCTCATGGTAACCTCCACCCATGGTCTACTTCTGCACCTTTGCCCAGTTTAGGGCTCGGTGGGAGTGGACCATGCAGAGTCTGCCCTGGGCCTGACTTATTTCACCAGTACATGTCCTCCAGGTCCATCTGTGGGGGAGGGCATTTTCTGTGTAAACCAAGAGCTCAGAAGCAAGGAGAGAAGGCAGCAGGGGACCTGAGCCCGGCTTGGACAGGCTCCGCCCCTGGATGCCTCGATGACCAGCAAATGCTTGAAAAGCCGCCCAACCTCATTCCCAGTCACGAGTTGCAGTTGAAACCCGCGAGTCACCACCACCTGCCTGGGAACACCATGAATCCAAGACTGGCCTCGGAACCGCTGGTGGGTGCAGCAGTAGGATCCCAGAGCTGGCGGGGTGCAGACCAGGACCCCCTCCGAAAGTGCACAGTCCTACCCTGACTGAACGCAGGCCCCACGCCCACTCAGCAGAAACCTTGCCCAAGGGACCAGACGCACCTGCGAGGGCACCAGCCATGACGGTCAGCAGCCCTTCAGAACCAGCCCTGTGACCATCAGCGGGAGGCTCCTGGGGCAGGCTCTGCACCATGGTGTTGTGAGTCGCCCTGGCTGCAGCCATGCCACGGGGGGAGCACGGACAGAGCGGCTGTGTTGGTGAGGGCTGAGGGTGCAGGGGACGTCCTGCTGCCCACCGTGGGAGCCCCCAGAGGAAGGAAGCTAGGTCCTCCATGAGGCTGGAGGGGGCCCCCCGCTGTCTCCGGCCCCAGGTGATGGGTGTGCAGTGGCTTTGAGGTCATGCAACGAGCTAGCAGACTTGGGGTACTTTTCTGCATGTGTCGCCCTTCATAATAAAAATGACCTTGAGGGGGCTGGGGATGTGGCTCAAATGGTAGCGCGCTCGCCTGGCATGCGTGCGGCCCGGGTTCGATCCTCAGCACCACATACAAACAAAGATGTTGTGTCCACCGAAAAATAAATAAATAAATATTTAAAAAAAAAAAAAAGACCTTGAAAACATAAAAGCACCCAAGCTTGCCAGTCCTCAGCAGGCCCAGCACCCCGCATGCTCTCGGGTCGGAGCAAGCCGTCCTGGGGAGCCGTGGGCGTGTGCACGCCAGTGGGCTGGGCACTTCCCTCTTACCTCTGCTCACCTGGGTTTGGAGTGGCCACCAGCTCTGGACCTGAGCACGTAGAACTCAGCTCTTTGGGGACAGGGAGGTAAGTGTGGCTTGGGACCAGTGTGTGGGTGAAGACAGGCGGTCAGCGGAGAGCGTGTGGGCAGCCCAGGAAGAGGGGGCCTCCCAGTTAGGGGCTCTAGAGGGAGGGAGGGTGGCCCCGGAGTCCAGGAGTAGAAGTCTCTTCTCCTGAAGAAGGAGCAGATCAGAGGTGGAGACTGAGGTGGAGAGGACAGGGCCTCTACTTCCTGGGGGCTCTCCTGGTCTGGGTGTCCCCAGAGCCTCATGGTCCCAGAGAGGGGCTGAAGATGGCTGGGGTATCATGGACAGCATGAGCCTACCCTAGTGGAGGAGCGTTGCTGATGTGGACGCTGCTCCTCCAAACCAGAGAGGACCCTAGCCTCAGGGAGCCCAGTGGTGAAGTGCAGCCCCTGCCACCCCCTCTCCTTTCTGGGTCTCACACCCCAGGCTTCCCGGCATTCCCTGGCATTCCCCGGCATTCCCTGGCATTCCCCACATCCCCGGGCATCCTGGGGTCTGGTTTGGAGTGACGTGGCCAGCCTGAGCCCAGAGTCCCAGAACCAAGCTGGACTTCTAGGTCCCAAGAAGAATGTATTCCCCGGACACCTGCCATTTTCCGGGCACTGGTGGGCTCTGGGGACACAGCTGTGATAAGCAAAGTCCATGAGCACACGGAGCTGGCGCTCCAGGGGAGAGAACTCAAGATCTGAATGAACACCAAGATCAGCTGATGCCTGGAGCCGCGGCTGGCCGGGTCCCTCAGCTCCGTGACGCAGGCAGGGCTCGGGCTTCCGGGAGGGACTCAAGTTTGAGACAAGTTTTAGAGAGCACAGGAGTTTCCCGGGGCCGTTGTGACAGACCATCACCGACTTTGTGGGTTCCAGCCGCAGGCTCTATTCTTTGCAGTCGTGGAGGCTGGACTTGGGCAGTGTCCGCCTGGGCTGAGGTCTTGGTGGCTGCAGTGCGACCCTGCCCTGCCTGTCAGCTGTAGAGGCCATCTGCCATCGGCCCTCCCCGTGGTCTCCAGCCCTTGTGCTCTCCTCTCTGTGTGACCCCTCAGCCCCCTCAGGACCCTGGGATTGCACCAGGCCCCTGTGTGACCCAGGATCACCTCCTCATTTAGCCTCCTTAACTTGATCCCATCTGCAAAGTCCCTTTTGCCACATACGGTGACATCCTGGGGCTCCAGGGGTTGAAGCGGACACTAAGGGGGCCACTTCTCAGTTGGTCTTGGAGGGGAAGGTCAGTGGGGAGGAAGCAGGGCCCTGGGAGAATGGTCCAGGCAGGGGAGCCACTGTACAAACCCAAGGCTGCCCATGAGAACAAGGGCCAGGCCGGGCCAGAAGGGCCTGATGACTGTGGACCAGGGCCTGGGAGGGAGGGTCCGGCGCCCTCTCTGGCAGAAAGCGGCCGGCCCCTCCCCAGGCTGGCCTCAAGCCTGGGCACAGCCCCAGGTGCCCCTCTCCCCTCAGCTGGGAACCATTCCAGAATGTTCCTCTATGGTCAACATGTGCTGGAAGGAACTGGGGGGTGAGGGGAGGGTGTCCACTGGCAGGGTGACTGCTGGGGCAGAAGCTGTCCACCCTCCCGGAGGTCCTGACCTCTTGAAGGTCTCCGTGTTGCAGAGCGGACGTTTGTCCTGCAGCAGCTGTGGCCACAGCTGCCTGAGGGGCAGGCAGTTGCCTGGAGGTCAGCCACAGCCCATGCGAGACCTGGAGCGAGCCCTTCCCTCTCAGGGCCTCAGTGCCCCTTGTCAGGCAGACAATGGAACAGCCTCCCAGGACTCCAGGTGTTAGCGGAGGCCAGGAGTGGGGGCAGCGTGGCTGCTGAGTGCCCTGTTTACAGCCCCAGGGTACACCCAGGGGACAGCGGAGCCCTGTGGGGCGTGGGCCTGAGTTATACAACATTCTGGCTGCAGCAGGCAGCCCCGAAAAAGTTGTTTTTCACCAACAGCAGCTGGAGGGGCAGCTGGGAGGTCAGCACTCCCCGAGGGAGCTGCCAGGCCTGGGGCCAGGAGGGGGCCTGGGGCCACAGTCCCACCTCCAACAACAGGGCTGCCCTGGACAAGTGGACACATAGCCCTGGCACTGTGAGCTGTCTGAGAGCTGGCCTCCCTCCTGGGGATGGTAACCACAGCCACCTGGTGTAGAGACTCAGAGCTGAAGGCCCTGAGGGTCAGCCGGAGTCGGAGCCGAGCCGAGCCTGGCCTGCCGGGCTCAGACCCCACCTCGGCCTCCCCTGCACTCAAGAGCAGCTGGGGCGTGGGGGGGCGGGCGCGGGACGAGAGGTGGCACCGGGCAGACCCTGCTCAAGAGCCTCCAGGCACTGTCATTGTCCCCACCACATCCAGCTCATCCTCAGGTGACCCCAAACCGTCAAGGACGCAGCATCAACTCCACAGCCGAGGAGGCTGCGGCTCAGAGGGCAGAGCCACCAGGGCCACTTGAGCTCTGCCTCCCACCCCACAGCCCTGCTTGGTCTCAGGAGGGAGGCCCGGAGGCTTGGTGGCCCCCAGCCGTGGGCGTGGTGGGCGTGGGAGGAGATACCGCCCTCCGCCAGCTCACTGCCCTCACCCACAGGGCCGGGTGTCAGTGTCTGCCCCCTGGGGGGACAGTCTGAGGAGGGGAGGGGTCTTCTACCCACCACACGGAAGGTGCCAATGCAGGGCACCGGCAGGACCCCCAGCCCTGGTTCTGGAAACCGCTAGAGGCCAAGGCTGGGTGAGGGCTTTTCTTGCCCAAGACCTGGGGCTGGAAGTCAGCGGAGGAGCTGGGCTTTGTACCCCGTGGCCTGACTTGAGACCCTTTGCAAAACCAGAGGTCTTGGGGACAGGTATGTCCCGATCCTTAGCTGTTGTAGAAACCTGTCCTTATCACAGAGGCCACCGCCTCGGTCTAGGCTCCTACACCTAGCAAGGTGTGCGACACGGGGCCCCCAGGAAAGCGCCGACTGCTCGGCGTGGGCTGCCCCAACACCCCTCAGACGGACAACTCTGTGCTTGTAAACTTTAATGTCCGTACAGTAGAGAAACACACAGGGGGCGGGCAGCTGTGCAGCGAAGCTCGAGACACACCCGGAGGCACACACGGGAGTCTGTGGGCACGGCGGGGCCGGCTCAGTCCTGCACTCGGGCGGCTCTCCCCTCCGCCACCTGGGGCTGAACTTCTCCAGGCCGCAGCTGAGTGCGTGTGTCACGCTCTGCTCCCTGTGCTCCTGGGAGGGTGCACCTCGTGGCCAGTGCAGGGCTCGGCTCAGCAGAGGGTTGTTCACTGGCACCTGCTCCAGGCCAGTCCCTGTTGGACCCTGACCCTGCCAGGGGTCATGGGCACAGCCTGCCCTTTGGGGAGTCTAGGTGGCAGGGCGGGCAGCCCCTGTCATACCATGGGGGGGGGGCACTGCAGCAGAAGGGAACTGGACAACAGGGTGAGGGAGGTGCTCATGAAGGAGGAGCAGACGTGGGAGCTGGGACCCGACGTGGGTGGTGAGTGGGACCAGGGGGACATTTCAGACAGAGGGATGGACAGGTGCAGAGGCAGGAAGCCGAGGAAGAGGGTAGACTTCAGGAACTGCAGGAGTTTTATAGGTTCCAGAGAACTTCGAAGGTGACCTTCAAGAGCAGGTGCACCAGGGGAGCATGGGACTTCCCTTGTGGTGCTGGGATTTGGGATCAAGGCGGAGATCTGGTCCTCCAGCCAGGCCCAGCCTGGGACTCTGCCTCTGGACGCTGGGAGGCTGTGGCGTCCTCCCTGCTGAGGACCACAGGTCCTCCGTCCTGGTCCTGGAGAGGCTCTGTCCCTGCCATCTGCAGGGCCTGACCCTGGCGCTTGATGCTGGAGAGGTGGCCCGCCTCACACGACCACCTCGGGCACAATGCTGAACAGGAGGTCATCGTTGCCCCGCTGCACCTCCAGCAGGAGTGGAGACTCTTTCATGATGGCCTCCTGCAGCTCACTTGAGTCCACCAGGGGGCGCCCGTTGACCTTGACGATGATGTCGCCATCTTGGATTCCCCCTCTGCCAAAGGGAGAGACACAGGGGCACTCTTCTCACGGGCCTGGGCTGAGGCCAGGACATGGTGGGGTTCAACAGCAGCAGTTGAACAAAAACCATGTCAGTGAGAAAGAGCAGCCAGCAGACCACGAAGTCCCTTCCCCAGAAGGGAACCAGTGGGTGCGGAATAGCATTCTCCATGTGCCCTACCCCAGGACATGCTGGGCCATCTTTGCCAGGAAGCTCACAGCCACCTGAAGTCAGTGCAGGAGACCTGGCCCAGGCTCCACCCCGCCACCAGGGTCTGCCGCCCGCCTCCCAGGCAGCTCCCCGCCTCTTGGCAGAGCCTACCTCTGAGAAGGTGAATTTGGAACAACCTCCTGCACATAAATCCCACTGCTGACCGACGGGAAGTCGGGGTCGCCAGCCTGGAGTTCCTCCACCAAACTGAAAGGACAGCTCAGCTGTGAAGCCTCTTCCGAGCCCTGGCACCAGCTCCTCGGCATGCAGCTGCCCCGCCCTCTGCCCAGGCCAGACAAGGAGCCTCCCGGGGGCTGCCACACTGCCCTGTCCTGCCACCTGGGCACTCCGTGTCCCCCACGAAAATCTCAATGCGAGGCCCCATTAGAAATGTAGAGGGCAGAGCTGGAGGGGAGAAGGGAGGGTGCACGGGAGGAAGGAGGCGGAGGGAGGGAGGTGATGGGTGATGGAAGGAGGAAGGACAAGTGGGGAGCAGAAAGGAGAGATGGACAGACACTTGGCACATCCGTCACGGAATGCTCAGAGGAGACTGGACAGATGGCAGGACAGGCAGGGGACAGAGGAACAGGAAGGACACATGAGCAGGCCCACCAGTGTGGTGGTCTCCATTACAGAGGGCCTCCAAATTGCACCCCTGGAGTAACCCCCTGAAACAGGGAGAGTGTCATTTGGGGACCGTGTGGTGGGGTGGGTATCCCAGTTCTTCCCAGAGCCCCTCGATGCCTGCACGTCCTCCGGCTTCAAACCCTCGGACCTGATTGGTGGACCCCGTCTCCCTCCTCTGCCCACTTCTCCGTCCCGCCTGGGTATTTCTGGGCACTGATCACGGTAGGCCTGCCATTGGGGGCAGAGTAGAGTGGGTGGGGCTCATGGCCAAGGAGGTGGGGAGGGGTCCCACGAACAGTGGGGAAGGCAAAGCTGGGGCTCTGCAAAGAGGGGTGGCCTGTGAGGCAGAAGCGCATCCCCCAGATCCATGCACTCCCAGGACCTCAGGGTGCGACCTTGTTGGAAACAGGGTCTTTGAAGATGGGATCAGTTAAGGATCCTGAGATGATGTCATCCTGATGTAGGGTGAGTCCTAAGTCCAGGGACTGGGGATTTTGTAAGAGAAACAGGAGGGAGATTTGGACACAGACACACAGAGGAGGCCACATGGACACAGAGGAGGGATTGACATGATGTGGCCACAAGCCAAGGACACCCGGAGCCACCAGGAGTGGAAGAAGCAGGAAAGTTACTCCCTGAGCCCCTCAGAGGGGCCCCACTGACACCCTGATAGCAGACTTTGGGTCCCCAGAACCGTGAGCTAACACATTCGGCTGTGCTTAGCCACCCACTTTGTGGTGACTTGTGTGGCAGCCCCAGGAGGGATCCAGAGCAGCACAGGAGGAGTCCGAGCATTGGCCAGGCAGGACCGGGGCAGCCTGAGCAGGGGCACGGAGGGGGCACCCCTCACCTGGGAGTGATGGTCCGCATCCGAATGCCGATGAACCGCTTCTTCCAGTCTGGAAATGAGTAGAGCAGGACTAGGTTACAGCTGCTGAAAAGCCACCGCCCTCCCCAAGAGGACCAGCAGGGGACAGGAGGTGCCCCTTGGGACCAGGAAGCAGCAGGAGCCACCCTGCCTGAGGCAGCCGGCCCCACGTGGCCAGGCTCCTGCATCTGTCCTCTCAAATACTCCCCAGAGCTAGGAGATGCCCCAGCTGCAGTCCCCCATACCACTGCCTTCACGTCCACTCCATCTCTGTTCCACCCATCAGCTCCAACACCCGCTCCCCTTGCTGAGCTCCACACCCAACCCCAAGGGCCCTCCCCCAGCCCTACATTGCCAGTCCCCAGTGTCCTTACTTGGAACTGAACTACCTGCCCGTACACAGTGACACCTGAAATGCCCGGTGAGCACTAGCCACGTGCCAGGCCCACTGAGGTGGCCCCGCCACCCCGCTGCTCCAGCCAGCGATTTAGCAGGTGTCACAGACCCAGAGACTACAGCGACATGTTGTGGACCATCAAACAAGACGCAATTCGTTTCACATTTTCAATTCATAAAAGCTTTCTGACCACAATGGACTAAACTAGAAATCAATAATAGAAATAAACCCAGAAAGTTCTCAGCCAGTTTCAAAGGAGAAATCAAAAGGGAAATGAGAAAGTATTTTCAAAATTGCATAAAAGTGAAAATCTAACACATCAAGCTTTGTGGGAATAAGGCAGCTCTTACAGGGGAACCAGCTTACTTAAGTGTGTGTGTCACAAAAGGGTGGCCTCAAGTCAGGGCCCAGATTCCACCCAAAAAACACAGAAAGGAGGCCAATGAGACGTCAAGAGAGCACATGGAAAGAAACAGTCTGAATCAATGAAATAGAAACAATGGAGAAGATAAAGGCAAACCCAAATCTCATTCTTTGCCACCAAAAAACCTGATAGACCTTTAGCAGCATGACTGGGGAAGAGAAGAGACACCGTTGTCACCGGGGAGAGCTGGAGAGGCCGCATGGCACGGACCCAGAGACAGCACAAGGGTGTCACCAACCACCCGAGGCCAACACGCCTGGAAACGCTCTGTCCTTCCCTAAGATGGGAACTGGACGACAGGGGACTGGACAAGGATGTCCACTCTCACCACTTCCCTTGAATGTTTTACCAGAAATTCTTCCCGGGTAAGAAAAAGAGAGAAAGGACATTCAGACTGGACACGAAGAGGTCCGACTGTGACATTCGGGCTGTAAGGCCATCTATGTAAACAATCTAGTAGACTCTACAGAAAAGTGACAGTGAGCACCAGTGTCACGGTTGGACCTAACGCTCCCAGCGGCTCCCGGGTTGAAGGCGTGGTTCCCGGGCAGCAGTGTCCAGGGGTAGGGCTCCTGGGAAGGCACTGGACTCAGGGCTCTACCTCAGTGGACTAACCCACGGGTGGAGTCATCTGAATGGACTCTCGGAGGTGGTGGGAACGGCAGGAGGTGTGTCTGTCCCTGTGCCCTCCTCTCGCTCTGCTCCATGAGGCGGGCAGCTCTGCTTCCCCGTGAGCCTCCTGACCATGCTCTGCCTCACCTCAGGCCCTGAAATGATGGCGCCAACTGCCCACGGACTGACTCCTCTGGAACCGACTCACAGTAAGCCTCTCCTCCTCTGGCTGATTTTCTCAGGTCCTCGTCTCCGTGGCGGGGAGGTGACTGGCCATCAGGGAGCTACCAATCTGGGGAGGCAGCTGTCTCAGGACCAACACGCCAACAGCATCTTATTTGTATATTCTTGTTACAGACCATCAGCGACTGACCTGGACACTGCAAACTCTGGCCACTGCTGAGAAGGGCCAAAGAGGACCCAATCGACGGGGAGAGACTGTGATCTCAGGTCCAAAGGCCCAACAGTGTGGACAGCAAGCCAGTTCTCCCCAGGCTCATCTCTGGGTCCAATGCAAGCCCGACCCAGACCCCGGCAGGTCACCAGAGTGAAAAGCTAACCCTGAAGGTTTGGGAGTCAAAGGACTGGAAGAGCCAAAACAGCTGGAGGAAGAGCAAGGGCGGGCAGGGGGCTCCACACCCGGCCTGAAGCCCCTCTCTCTACTTTGCACCATATAAAAATCTATTTTGAAATGTGTTTTAGCCCCAAGTCTGAAACCTCAAAAAGTAGGACTTTTGGGGGAGAATCCTGGTCTTGGGCTGCGGAGATCCCTTAGCTACGACACTAGATGCGTGACCTAGTCCCAAAGAAGCTGGATTCATCCAATTGTACCAAATTTCTGCTCTTTAAAGACACAACTGTTAAGAGAAGAAAAAGGCCAGTCAGGGCAGCAGAGAACCCCTGCAGCTCACGGATCAGGCTCCTGTGCCAACCAGAGGGAAACTGCAGCCCCTCCAGGAGCACAAGCAACCTGAAGCTTTTTTTTTTTTTTTTAGGGCAAAATATTTAAACAGACACTTCACCAAAGATGGACGACTTTACCGGCCACATGGTGGGTGGTGTCTGCAGGCTCTGGTTTTCAACTGGCTCACGGCACAGGCTGCCTGGGGTTCTGAAGCCTCCCGGCTGCGGAAGGGTCTGGGGTCAGCAGGGAGACAGGCCAGTAAGGGCTCTGGTGGCCAGAGGCCAGGTGTGCGTAGTCCTGCAGGTAGGCCCCGAGGGCTTGCTGGTGGGAGGGACGAGGGCTGGAGGCGTGAAAGGACGGGGCTGCCCTTCACTGAGGGGCCGCTGGGGGCTGGTGGGCAGGAGTCTCCTCCTACAGCTGGGGAGAGGTCCGTGGGGAGGTGAGTCTGTGGACTCAAGTCTAAGCCCAGGAGGCTGGACGGGGACAGGCCAAGCCCGAGTCTGAACACCTGGGCCACCCTAGCGGCTCCCTCCTGGCCACTGGCTGCAGGTCAGCGTGGTTCACAGCGCGAGGCCACGCTGAAAGAGGTAAGGTGCGGCCTCCCGCACACACGTGGGGGCAGGGCCTGGTCCCTTGCAGGTGAAGGGTGCTTTCCCAGCAGAAGCCCAGTTTGGGGTCACCTGGGAGGCCAGGGACAGTCACTGGGTAGGAGGACCCCTTGCTGCCCCTCCAGCAGGGCCAGCAGCCCAGCCATGGAGGCAGCTCTCTAGGGACACGGGGGCAGGGGCAGGGGTGTGGTCGTGACCCCAGGTTTTCCCGCAGCCTTTGCTGGAGTCTTGTGAACAAGGGCGTCCGCCACTGGCCGGAGGAGCTGGGCACCTGGCTGCGCTCCTTCCTCAGCCCATGGCTCCGCCGCCCCAGGGTGCCCTTCAGAGGGAGCCCAGAGGCCGCCGAATGGCGAGGAGATGGAGCCTGAAAGGGCCCGTGACCTGGGCACATGAGCTTTAGAAGCAGAATGCGGTAAAGCCCCTGAGTGGGAATGTCACCTCCACAACCCAAAACCTCCGTGCACAGGGGCTGCTCCCCAGCTCCCTCCTGCCCTTGGCTCCCTCCTGCCTGGCTCCCTCCTGCCCGCGGCTCCCAGGGCTCTGCCCAGTCCCTCCCGCTCCCACCCACATTCCACCTTTCTAGAAACCCTGCTGGCTCCACCTTCAAGCAGACCCCCACCCACCAGGTCTCCCTGACTGCTGCCACCGGGCAGGGTACTGAGAGCACCTGCTGTTCCGTGGCTCACCTTGCCCCCCCCCAGCCAGAGGAGCCCCTGTCGTTACCCCCACTCTCTAAGCCTCTCCAGCCCCCACGCTGGCCCGGGGTCCTGCCCAGAATGCGCTGGCCCACCCCTGGGATGTCACACGTCCTGCTCATGGTCAGACAGGGCCTCCCCCATCTCCTGAGCAGGCGCCCCTCTGCCAGATGCCACCTCCCAGGGGTCTCCTGCTCCCTGTCCTCTGTAGCCTCCCACCTGCCTTCCTCCTGATCTCTGAGACACCATGTCACCTGTTGGCCCTTGGGGCATGCTCTTTGAGGGCTTGGTCCAGCCTGCAGGAGGGCCAGGCAGGGAGAGGCAGCTGGACACTTGCCCTGGCTGCCCCGGCCTTGTGTGTGACAAAGCCAAAGTTCAGCTGGACCTTGTCCAGAGCTCAGGAGGAGAGGCTGGCCTGGGCTCAGCTGCCCCCTCTCCCTGAAGAAGGAATGAGAGGCACAAGACCCCCTGCCCAGCCTGGGCCTCGGCTCTGCCCTGCCCTGCCCTCCTGCTCCAGCCTTGCCTCTGTGGGTGGGGGGCTGCCTCTCCCACTCCCCAGTCTGCTTGGGAAGGACCTCCCCAAGTTCTGCCTGTCCCCCCCTGCCCACTCCTACCCTGCAGCTTTCCTGAGCTCTCACAGCCAAGGAGCCCTGCCCCCCACAGTGCAGTGGTCACGTGACCTGAAAGCCCCCGGGGCATCTGCAGCCCTGGACGAGAACAAGAGTGCACTTAGCATCCTGATTTAATAAAAAGATTGATCATTTTAAAGAACTTTAACTGGGTTTGGATCATTTCATATTTTTATTTAGAAAAAGAAAAAACAAACTCTAACTTTGGAAGAATTTTAAAACAACAGATTCGCTTCTCAGCTAAGATATCTGAGGGGTCTTTGTGGGAGGGGGTGGTCTGCACTGTCCTTGGGTGAGGGATGAAGGTTTCTCAGGGGCCAGGTGAGGTCAGTGCTGACCAGGACAGTCCCCGTGACACAGAGAAGCAAAGCCAGGTGCTGGCGGGTCCTTTTCCAAGAAAGGAGAGGAAGAGGCGAGAAGGGAGAGGCCACCACCCCACTCCAGCAAGACAGGCAGCTCACACCTCACCCACAGGCACAGCCACTGACTCCCGGGGTGGCCCAGTCCAGGGGACCCAGAGACCTAGGACAGCTAAACTGGAAAGGCTCGGAGAAGGAAGGACCCAGCTACCAAGGAACCAAGGTGCAGCCCTAGTCTAGCTCTGAGGCTCCTGGCAGCCAAGAAGAAGAGGCCTGGGGCTCAGATGGTGCCCACTGCCCAAGAAGAGGAGGCTGGGCTTCGTGGGAAAGAGCCTCTGCCCAGCCCCAGACTGTCTTCACCTAAGGACACTTAGGAACGAATGCAGGGTCCGGTGGCCATTCTTCTTTGACCAGTCCTCAGGCTGCGCTGGGGTCCTTGTGCTTGGCGGGCAGGATGGTGGAGGAGGGGCGAGCAGAGAGGGCCCTGCTCAGTGGAGTGCTGGTGAGGGGCGGGGGAGACAGGGAGCAAGGTCAGGGCGAGGGTGCCGGGTGCCAGGCTGGGTGTCGGCCAGGAGGTGAGCACAAGATGGAGAAGTTCAACTGGGCCACCAGGAAAGGGCCCAGGTCAGGAGTGTGCCCTCCCCTGGAAGGTGGCGCCACCACCAACCAAAGGTGACTGGGGTGATCTCACTCGGACAGTCACCTTGTGCCGTGGCAAGACCTCTCCCAGAGGGGTGCTCATGGCCACGTAGGAGTGGACAGGGTGGAGTGGGCAGCCCTGTTGGGACGGGGATGAGGAGAGGGAAGTTGGCTGGAGGTGGAAGAAGGAGTTGGCCACGGATGGAGGGATGGGTGGGAGGAAGGGAGGGGAGGCGGAACAGGTGAATGGGAAAATGGATGGGCACGCGGACGTGAGGATGGATAGATGGATGGATGGATAGACTAGGTAGTGGGTGGATGGTGAGTGAGTGGGGTGGGTGGATGAATGGTTGGATGGAAGGGTCGAAGGAAGGGAGAGAAGGAGGGATGGGTGGGGGCAGGTGGGTGGACGGGTGGATGGATGGGTGGGTGGGCTGATGACAAGTAGGTGGGTGGAAAGGTGGGAGGATAAATGGACAGATGGATGGACAGGTCCACGGGTGAGTGGGTAGGTGAGTGGGCTGGTGGACTGGTGGGTGGGTGGGTGGGTGGGTATTAGGAAGAAACCATCAAACTGTGACAACTAAGGAACAGCCCAGTCAAGAGGAACCAGAAAGTCCAAGCTGATGAAGAGAACTGAGGCCAGAGCCCGGAGCCACCAGATGTGCCTGGAGGGCAGCAAGTGAGGAGGGGCAGGGAGGCCCCCGAGAGGACACAGAGGAGCTGTCCTGACGTCCCCTGGCTCTGGGAGGGCGAAGGGACCCCGTCTGGTGGTGAGCACTGCTCACAGCGCACCTGCTCCGACGCTGGCCCCGGAGCCGGGAGGCAGGGCCTGGCCCTGGGGGTGCCCCTGCCCCCCGCCCCCCAGGAGGCCGTACCTTTGATGTGCTTGTCCTGGAACTCTGACAGGAAGCGCGTGATGCGGTCTGAGGGGATGGCAAAGGAGATGCCAGCTGCAACCTTGAGCGTGTTGATGCCAATGACCTCGCCATCCTGGCAGGGCCATCAAAGGAGGGTGGTCACACGAGGGAGCCAGGCAAACTGCTGCCCACAAGGCACGGTGCCCACAGCCTCCTCTCCAGAGGGGGCCCTCAATGCCCCCATAGGGACACTCCTGGAGTAGCCCCAACTGGCCTGAGGGGTTGCTCCTGGGTTGTCCCCCTTCTGCTATCTCCAGAGAGACCTTCTCCGTCCTGGGAGCTCGAAGTCGAGGCCTGCCCCCTGCCCCACCCTCTGCCCTGGGCGGTAGTGCCCCTGGACCCAGGATGCCAAGAGAGAGGGAGGGCTGTGACAGGGCGCTGTCTTCGTGTCTAGGAAGCAGGGGGCAGGGAGTGGGGCCAGGGCAGCCCCACAGCATGCCTTTGTCCCTGAGCCTCCCCCTGCCTCTTCCCCAGCCACCAGGACCTCACTCCCTCAGCCTGGGCAGCACCCTGGGCCTGTGCCCTGGCCAGGGGTGGGATGGACCTTGAATATAAACCTGAGGGAGGGAGGCCCAGGGTGACGATCGCCCAGACTGTCTCCTGCCCCACGCACTCAGGGCGCTGTTCTTGGGCAGTGCACTCTGGTGGCAGCCTCGGCCCTTGAGGGCATGGGGCAACATGGGCCTTGGGGCTCAGTCCCCTCCTGGGCCTCCGGCCCAGCCGTGCTCCTGTCTGTTAGGTGTGTGGATTCTGGGGCCTGACTGTGGGTCCTGTCCCTGCCTTGAGGCTGTGCCCCGCTGCGAGCAAAGCCCTGGAAACCAGACGCTGGATCTAGGAGACACTCACCAGGTTCACCAGGGGTCCCCCGGAGTTCCCGTACTGCAGGGGAGGAAACAGGTGTTAGCTCTGCCTGAGCCCCCAGCGCCCCTCTGCCTGGCCCTGGCTCAGGCGGTGGAGACACAACAGCGCTGCCCCCCGCAGCCTCGGCTCAGCCCTGCCTCACCCACAGGAGAGCTGAGGCCACAGAGGCCACGCCCACAGCCCTCTGAGGACTCCTCTGTCCACCAGCGCTCTCCGCGCAGGCCCCCTGCTTTGGTGTCTGACCACTGGCGGGCAGGGGCACCCAGTGGGGCATGCAGCGCAGGGCACCTTCCCGGTCCTGCTGACCTGGCCCGGGGTCCCCATAGAGACTAACGGTTCCAGCCCTGGGAGTCACGCAGGCCCGGCGGGCGTGTGCCGCACTGTCTGGGCAGAGCCCTGAGAATGCAGGGGAGGCACCACAGGGAGGTAGAGGGCCCAGCTGGGCACAGCCCGGGCATGACCCAGCATGGCAGAATGCAACGCTGCCCCGGGGGACAAGGCGTCCGGGTCGCGGCCAGGCCTCCCCATGGCTGAAGGACCATTAGGGTCTGAACCCCCAGGGTGGCCGGCAAGCCTGGGCACAAGGCCCGGGTCAGCACGGCTTCTGGCAGCAGTGAGGAGCTGGAACCTGCTCCGGGGACAGGAGCGAGCCAGGTCTTGGGTGTGAACAGGGTGTGCCAGGGCCTGGCGGCCTCCCCTGCTCTGGGACTCACGTTGATGATGGCGTCTGTCTGGACGTAGTCCATGTCTGAGTCCCGGAGGCCCAGCTCCCTGCCGTCCCGCTGGGCGGTGCTGACGATGCCCGTCGTCACAGTGTTCTGTAGGGCGAAGGGACTGCCAATGGCCACCACGAACTCACCAGGCCGCAGGTCTGCCGAGTGACCCAGCAGCAACACAGGGAGCTTTTTCTGGGGGGATGGGGAGAAAAGAGAGGGAGGCTCAGGTGACCTGAGTTGAGATCCCAGTGGGTGGGCCCAGGGAAGCCGGGGGCAGCTGTACAGGGAGGGCCCCATGAGGCCGAGCCAGGCCCCAGCATGGACCAGGGCCAGGACAGCGCCAGACCCAAGCTGGAGTCATAGAACAGAGGCTCAGTAGGGCTGGCCACGTGGCCCACCACGGGAAGGCACAGAGGGCCCAGCTGGGCACAGCCTCTGAGCTCCTGAGCCTCCTGGCTTAATGGCCACAGGACCCTCTGGAAATCCGGTGGTGCCTGGGGTGGACAGCTCTGCAGGTGCCAGAGCCAGCTGAGGACCCCTCGACACCACACCTCCTGACAGACGCACAGGGCACCCGAGTCCCGGGGTGAGCTGACGTGGCCACCCACGCCAGCCCCAGTGCCCCTCTCTTCACGTGGGGCTCAGAGCCTCTGTCTGACCTGTGACTGGGCTGGGAGCTGGCAGAGGGGCCAAGTCCAACTTGCTCTGCACTCAGGAGCTGCAGGGAGGCTCTGAGGGGTGCCCGTGAGCAAGTGCCAAGGTGCACACACAGGGCAGGTGACTGGCAAGAGCCAGGCAGCCCTGTCAGTGGCGTCCACGTCAATCCCAGGGTCTGATCTGCCTGAGTAGCCTGAGACGTCACTGCTGGGGAGGCTGGGGAGGGCCACCTGGGACTGCCTGCCCACGGCCAGACCACATGGGCCTAGCTCTGGAGGGAGCAGGACGGCTTCTCACCTCTGGCCCTCTCCTCCTGCCCTCTGTTCTCCCCTTGCCCTTCTAGCCCTGTTGGGGGCCTCCATGTCAAATGAGACACCTTCCTGGGGGGCAGTTTTCATAACAGCTGTCCGTGGAGAAGAGGGGGCATCCGCGGACGGAAGCCACACGGAGAGACCCCGGCGGGTGTGGGCACGGACCCCTGTGCTCTGATACTGGCCATGAAGCTTCCGTCCATGGCATGTAGGGGCCCAGGAGGAGGAGCCAGGCCACCCATCGGAAGGCGGGGACCCAGAGAGCAGACCTCTGAGAGGCCAGAGGGCCAGGGTGGCTTGTGTGCAGGGAGGCCCGAAACCGGAGCTGGCCAGTGGGGAGGCGGAGCCACCGCTGGGTTGGCGCCACGAGGCCGCCAGGCTCAAGGGGGCTTCCCCTGGGGACATGGCAGGAGGTGCTGGCCAGGGGTTCAGTGCTGGGTTTCACTGGCTCGGGCAGCACCTATGGGCACAGGTGTCCACGAGAGCATCTGCTCTGCCCACCTGGTGTCCACGCTGGCTGGTCCCTCAGGACAGTGCCATGAAACCAGGCGGAGAGACCCAGCCGGCACCGTCTGGCTCTCCCCTCCCGGCCTGGGCCCCGGGGCAGGGCCAGCTGTGGTCCTCAGGCCACACCCCCTCTGCCTGCGCTCAGGCTCTGCTGGGCACAGTGACCTCACCCTGGCCTGGCCGACGGCCCCTCTGGACATCAGCACAGTTGCCCAGTGGTGACAGAGACCACGGGGCCCCAGCCCACAGCATGACCACCAGGCGCGTCACGGGATGGGCCGGCTTCTGTCCTCGAGCCTGCTCCTGCCAGGACTCAGGTTCCCTGACTTTAAAGGGAGGTGACGCCCCAGACTCAGCAGCTGGGGGTGAGCTGGCTCAGGTGCAGGAACTGTCTCCAGCCTGCCTTGGCAGGGCCACAGGAGGTCCTGCCAGAGACCTGTCACTACGAGTGCTGTCCACCTGTGTCCAGGGGAGGGGCCAGACCCCAACTCAGCACCAGGGAAGCCCCACGTGCAGGCGCCCACCAGAGGCTTAGTGACTGCGTGACAGTCGCGGAGGAGGCCACGGGAACCCCAAGGCAGCCTAACGACCACACTGGGCACCGCGAACAAGCCCAGGGGAGGCCCAGCGTCTCGGCTCAGCCGGCTGACCCTGCCACACTTGGCCACGGTCCTGGAGTTACCTGCCCTCCCCCAGCCTCAGTTTCTCCATCTGAGATTCCAGGCAGGGACTACCTGAGTAAGCACGGCTTGTGCCCAGCACCAGAAACAGAGTCCCTGTGCCGGGGCAGCTGTGCTGGGCAGCCAGAGGCAGGGGCAGATGCCGTGGAGGGCGAGGTGGGTGTCTTCCAAGGCTCTGGCCTCAGTGGCCACATGGGACAGCTGCATCTGCAGGAGCAGGCCCTAGGTGCGCCCATGGAGCCCCGTCCTAGGGAGTGACGAGGACCTGGTCTTCCCGCTGCTCGCCACACACTGCCTGGCCAGTCACGCAGTCTTGCTCGGTCCTGCGCCTGGGGCCGGGAAGGGCAGGGAAGGGCAGGGCTCCAGAGACCCAGGCTCCAGCTCTGACTTGGCCAGTGACCATGGGACGATTGCTGGTGGCCCTCAGGACTCAGTTCCCCAGCCGTCCTGGGGACGTTGGGCCGGGCATCCAGAGGCCTGGGGTCAGGAACAGGCTGCCTCACGGTGTCCCTGCTGTCCCTGAGCTCACCTTGGGGTGGATCTTGATGGTGGCAATGTCAGACTTCTTGTCGATGTCCTTGATGGTGGCCTCGTAGGAGTCTCCGTTCTGCAGCTGCACCTTGAGCTGTTGCCGGCCTGAGGCTGAGTTGGTGCTGGACACCACGTGGGCGTTGGTGACGATCAGACCCGCCTCCGACATGATGAAGCCCGAACCGCTGGACAGGGGCACGTTGCGGCCAAACAGAGGGTGTCTGCAGAGCGCAGGCACAGGGGGTGCTCAGGCAGGCCTCCTCGGCCGGGGCAGGGGCAGGCAGCCGGGAGAGGAGCCCGCATGGGCCAGAGAGCACGGGCGTGGAGTCCCCGGGCTGCACAGATGGTGGCTGTGTCACCTACAGGCCATGCCCTGGCCATGAAGCTGGGCCCGCCTCACAGCCATAAAGAAGGGATGGTCACCTCCAGCCTGCAATTTGCTGCGATGAGCACCATGCCCGTGAAGGCCTGCGCGGCCCCCAGCGGCACTGTCTGCCCACACGGGGCCCTGGAGCCAGACAGACTGGACCCTGATGGCCAGGCCCGCTGATTAGCTGTAGCCCTCAGGTAGGTGTCTAAGCCTCGGGCCTCAGTCGCCCCATCTGGAAACAGGCTGTCTGCGTCAGGGCCACACCCACCCAGAAGGGAGGGAGGGGCAGCAGAGGCAGCTTGGGGCAGGTGGGGCGTCCCGGGTCCCAGCACAGGGCTGGTGCCGGGCAGTGCACAGTCCCTGGGGCTGCTAAGTGGACGGGGACAGGGGACCAGGCCCTTGGGACCTGGACCAGGCAGGAGAGGAAACACCAGGAGGAAGGCCTGGCACATCTCAGGGGCACAAGGGCTTCTGCAAGGTGCAGAAATAGCCCCTCAGACAGCAGCAAGGCCACCGGGCGGCTCCAAGGTGGGCCAGGCCCGCACACTCACGGCCGGTGTGGGCATGGGCACAAGCGTTAGTCCAGCACCTCATGCAAACAGGGTCTTTGCCGCTGTAATGAAGTTAAGATGAGGTCACGCTAGAGCAGAGTGGCCCCAAACCCAGGGACTGTCAGATACAGGGACACGGGGGCACGGGCCAGTGGGTGGACTGGACAACACAGCACAGCCCAGGATGCCAAGCGCTGCTGCCCACCAGCAAGGAGAGAGGCCTGGAGCAGGCTCTCCCGGGCACACCCTGATGTTGGGCTTCCGGCCTCCGGAGCGGTGACCAGCCCTCTGCGGCCAGGCCACGTGGTCTTGACCCTTCTGTCAGAATCCAGGAAAACAACGCAGCACATGCCCAGGGAAGCCCAGCCCTGCCCGGGTCAGGCCACGGCGACGGGCAGAGCGTGAGTTTGTGTCCAGCTGCTCAACCACCCTGCGCTCTGAGCCTGGCACTGTCCACTCCCGGCTGTGACAGCCCCGTCCTGCCCAGCTGTGTCACCTCCAGAAGCCCTGCACAGCCCCCGCGCCCAGCACATGGGGTTTGCAGACAGGGCCCGAGGGGGTCCTGTGGTCTCCTCCCCGTGCCCACACCTAGGTCAGGGGTCACCATCCACTCAGATCACTGCCTCCAAGGCCAAGGAGGGACTGGCACTGCCACCCCCCAGGCCACCTGCAGTCAGTGATCAGTGGTGTGGGGCTGGTGCCCCCGCTCTGCGGGGAGCTGGTGTGGCTGTCCAGACACAGAGGGACAGCGAAGTGCCACTTAGTGCACCCAGTTGTAATTTCCTCAATGACTTGTCTCGGCCCCCAGGGAAGGGCAGCCGGGGGTCAGCCTCTGCACAGAGACCGGTTCCACCCTGGGGTCAGGAGCCCAGGTCAGCCGCAGCGGGGCCTCCAGCTTTGCGGCAATCTCAGGCCTGGGCTTTGGCCTCCTGGAATGGGGACAGCAGAGGCCCCTCCTGGGGCTCCTTGGGGCTCCGTGGCCTGGGACTGTCCACCAACGCAGGGCGCTCTGCAGGCCGCTGGTCGCGTGGGCCACGGTCACCCGTGCACTGAATCCCGTGAGTGCCCAT
>NW_026000108.1:3318860-3327153 GCF_001458135.2 Marmota marmota marmota
GACAGGGCAGGAGGCTGTGGCAGGACCCCGGGGGGACCTGTGCTCCCTGACCCTCCCTCCCTCTGCACCCCACCCTTCCCTCCCTCCCACTCCTGCCCCTGCCACACTGGCCGGCCACCTTGGTTGGGGCCAGGCTGTCCTAGGCAAAGCCACTCTGCCAACCCCCTTGGGGACCCCACTCGTAGCTTTGGTGTGGCCTCCGGGGCCCCAGGCAGCCCACCACCCTGATGCCCTGCTGCTTCACCCTGGAATCCAGCCGAGTTTGGGCCCCAGCAGACAGAAGGGACCCAGGGGACATCAGGAAGCCACCGCGGTGCAGCAGGGCCCCACGCACCTCAGGAAGAGCTCGATGTGGACCACGGCTGGAGCGATCTTCTCCACCACGTCGGCGATGAAGTTGAACTTGTACCGCGGGCTGGTCAGCGGGTGGAGACCTGCACTGACAGAGGCAGCCGGTGGTCAGGAGCCCTGCGGCTCCCAGCAGCCCTGACTGTCCTGGGGAGGAGGAAGCCCCACCTGAGACCCCCTATTGGGGCCACCCTCTGCATGTGCAGAGCCTGGGGTACCTCACTGTATGATGTCCAGACACTTGGGAAGGTGGCCCCTCACCCTGAGGACAGGTAAAGAAGGCTTCTGCAAGCTGAGCATCCTCAGATCGCCTCCCTGGACATTGCTGAGCTAGCCAGGAGGCTCAGAGAGGCTAAGACACTTGCCCTGGGTGACACAGCATTGATACTGGGGCCAGCGCTGGGCTCAGTACCCTGTGCCCTTCCTCTCTGATGGGACAGCTGTGTGCTGGCAAGAAATGACCATTCCACCTCCTCGTGGGCTCTGCAGGTCCTCTAAGCCTGGGAGCTGGTGAGTACAGTGGGTGGGGAAGCTGCCCCCGGGCCCCAGGGTGGCCTTGCTGGACAGACGGTGACCGATTCCTGAGTGAACAGGGCCACACCTTCATCTCTCTTGGCCACAGCCCTGTCCTGCTGGCTGGGCGGCTTGTGAATTTCCCAGCTCAGGTCTCTGCTGCCCTTCGCCATGGGCTGCTGCCCACGAGGCCCAGGCTGCAGGCAGGTGGGGCAGGGCCCAGGCCATGGCCTCTGGTCTCCTGCACTGGCCTTGCTGACACCCCCAGGTCCCTGGCCTCTGTGCTTCTGGCTTGGCTGGGCAGGCTGCTTCCAGCTCTGTGGCTTCAGTGCTTCCTTACGCACCTGGCCCGAAGGTGCCCCTGGGCCTGCAGGGACAGGTGTGAGGGTGACTCGCAGACTGTGACCCTCCCTGCCAGGGGCACCGCCACATGGACACCCAGCCACCTCAGCTAAGGCCCAGCCCAGAAAGCACGGTGTGTAGCTGAGACCCCCAGGTCACTGGAGGTGGGGACCGCAGACCAGAGGACACCTGGCTTCCTGGACCGTCCAGCCCACCTGCTCAGCCTGAACAGAAGGCCACCTGTCAGGGGTGGCCAGGGTCTGAGGGGAGACGCCAACCCCCACGGGCTCCTCACAGATCAAGCTGGTAGGTGTGGTGGCCCTGGGCCCTGGACTGGTTCCCAGACCCCTTCACCACTGCCTGGGTCGGGGCCCAGGCTTAGCACCCAGGGGACCCCTGACCCTCCACACAGTGGGTGGCCAGGCCCGCAGCTCCTCCGCCTGCCCCTGGCTCTGGGCAGGGTGGGGACCACGAGGAATCTGCTCTCCCGCAAGATGCCCACAGCACGGAGGCTCTGACCGGGCTCTCGGGCACTCCAAGGGGTGCCCAAGCATCTGGCAGGGAGGGCCCCCTGCGACCCCCTGCGTCTGGGCCTGTGAGCAGCAGGCTGTCTCGGGGAGAGGCGCTCGGTCACCCCGACACTGAGGCCGATGTCACCCCTCCCCAGTGCGTCCTGCCACCTCCGCCCTGCAGGACCACCCCCACTTCTCCTGCCTCCCCAGGGACCCCCAGCCTTCTCCTGGTGGAGGCTCCCCCCGGGCCCCTGGCCAGAGCCCCAGCCCCCGGGGCTCCCTCCGCCCACCTGGCTCCACTTCCCCAAGCACCTGAGGACCAGGGTGGGACCCGCCAGGGGAGGACCGCCAAAGACAGCACAGTGTGACGGGAAGCTCAAGGGCGAGGCCCGGAGTCCAGCGGTGCCCAGGCCAGGCCCGGGAGGGTGGGCACAGCACACGCAGCCATCTGTGCCTGTGCCCTGAAGACAGCCCTGGACACTGGGCTCTGGCAGCCTGGGACGGGGCCCCGTGTGACAGCATAGGGTGGGGACGTCTGTCCACCTCACAGGGGTGATCAGACGCTCAGGTCGAGCGGCCTCCCCGCTGACTTTATCCTGGACTGCAGAGGAGCTGACCCCGGTCAGAAGCCTCTGCAGGCCGCCCCGGCCCCTGGCTGACCCTGCAGGATCCCCACAGGAGCGGGGTGGGAGAGCAGGGCAGGGCCCACGTGCCTGGGCTGCTGGCTCTGCTCCGACTCAGCAGAGGCCTGGACGGCGTGGACAGTGGCCCTGCTCCTCTGTGCCTGGGGACCAGCACCTCTGCACCACGCCACGGGCGCAGGCCGACGGGGCTTCACCCAGCACGGGAGGGGTGGGCTGCGCTGCCCGTTGACCCCCCAGGCCAGCCGTCCGCAGTGGGCCAGGGAGGAGCAGGGCAGGGAGGGGTGGGCTGCGCTGCCCGTTCCCCGCTCACCCCTCCTGCGCCCGGCGTGGACTCTCCAGAGAAGCCCTCGTCCACCTGGCCCCCCACATGAGCCCCTGGGGACAGAGATGGGTCTGGGTCACCCCACACCCCAGCAGTGACCAGCACAGGGCAAGGCAGCCCCCAAAATGCGCAGAAAGAGGGAAGGAGGACGGGGTGCTCTGCCTGGGGCTCCTCCAGGACCGGGAGGGCCACCCACCACACCAGGGAGGCCCAGCCGTTGCCCTGAGAGCGCAGCCGGCCCACGTCATGGCCCAGGGCGGAGGCTGGGAGGCAAGGAGCGTGCGGCGCTGGCAGCCCGAGACCCCGGCCGCCAGGCTGGCCCTTTAAGCCGGCCCCACACAGATGAGTCAGGATGAGTCAGTGGGAGGGAGGCAGCGGCTGGGAAGAGGCTCTGTTTATTTGGGGTTTTGACAACCCCACCCCCACGCCCGCCTGGGCCCTCGGCCGGTTCAGCTGCTGCTGCTTTTATTTTCAAAAATAAACTAAACTGGAGTCTAGGGAAGGCCTGGAGGTTTGGAGGAACTGGACAGTGAGGCCCAAGCCAGGTGTCCGTCTGGGCCTCTGGAGAGGAAGGGGCACAGCCAGGACGGCGGGAGGCTGGGAAAGGGACAGAAGCCCCGTCTCAGGGCTCCACCTCCACTATTCCTTCCTGGCAGGCTTCCAGGAGCACTGAGGGACAGTGGCACCCCTTGAACTGAAGATTTTGTGCTGGTTCAGGGCAGTCAAAACTGCCAGGAACAGACGGGGAAACTAAGGCCCTGAGTGGGAAAGTGAACGAGCAAGACGCCCTGCAGGACCACCTTGCCCTGCTGCATAGGTTCTGCACTGCACAATTCTGGAGCCATTAACAAAGATCATGTGGCCTGCTTCCTGGGGGGCTGCGCAGGGCACAGCTGTGTGCATCAGCCCTCTAGCTCCTAAGGGACACAGCCAGGACACAGACCCAGTTCCCTGTGTCCGGCTGCTTAGGGGTGAGACCCAGCGTTGCTGCTCCCCATGGCAAGACCCCAGAGTCCCCCGAGCCCCTCACACTCCTCATCTGTGAAGGGGATAGCCGGCACCCTCCTTCCCTGAGTCGCTGGACGTCTGAGACGTCCGCTAGCGATCCACACGTGGGGGCAGGCCCAACACTGGCCAGGGGGTTCCTTAGGTAGAGGGCGTGTGCTAGCACCTGGGAGGTTCCTGGTGAGGCGCGGCCCAGGGCCCGGGAGCTAAGGCGGAAGGCGGCAGGTCCAAGGTCGGCCTCACAACTCAGCAAGACCCGGAGCCAAACCATGGGGACAGGAGGGAGCAGAGGGGGCACCTGGCGGGCACCCTGCCGTCCCTCCAGGGAGTTCCCCTGACCTCTTGAGCCCCCAGGTTGGCGGAACTTGCACCCAGAGGGTCGATGACTGGACCCACGGGAGGCCAGGAGGGCTTCCTGTAAGGGGAGGCCCAGGGTGCTTGGCCTGAGTGGCCTGGGCCGTCCAGCACCCCGACTGGGGATCGAGGGGCCTGGCTCCATCTGGACACAGCGCGGGTCAGTGGGTAGGGCCCCGTCTTCCGCAGGGTCAGCTCAGCACAGAAGTCCACAGTCAGGAGTCAGGCCGGCCCAAGCCAAGGACAGGCCAGGGTTGGACTCTCCTGGAGGCTGGACGCCATCTCATGAGCCAAGGACCAGAGAGTGGAGGGTCAGGAGTTGAGGGGCCTGGCTGTGTGCCTTGGGTGGGTCCCCTGACCTCTCTGGGTGGTTCCTTGTCTGTGAGGTGGACTAGCGATTCCCGCCTCGAATCAGCAAGATCACCGGCCCTAGGAGCCTGCCTGGAGCCCGGGCCCAGCCAGGGCCGTCACAGTGGCTGTAGGAGACGCAGCCCTTGCCCTGGGTCTGGGCTGCAGCCCTCCCTGCCCTGTGTCCCCCGCTCGGGGGGAGCAGGCTGGATCCGAGGTTCTGGGGGTGGGGCATGAGGGACAGAAGCACAGAGCGGCTGGGAGCCCCACAGAGCCCCAGGGGGCTGCTCCCAGAACATTTCCTCCCGCCCTCCCTGCTCACTGCTGTGGGCCAGCCCAGGGTGCGGGCCAGGCCTCGGAGACAGATGAAGTGCTGGGCCCGAGGGCACACTGGACACAGGCCTGTGAGGCTGGGCCCCGAGGGGGCACCGCTGGCCAGGCCTGGGGTCAAAGGCTAGGCCACTCCTGGTTCAGGACACTGAACAGGCCCGGAGCTTGCAACCCACGGACAGTGGCAGCTGGAGGATGGACACCTGGTCCCTCAGTGCCCTGTGGAGAAGTTGCCACCGTGTACAGGCCGGGTGGGCGCCGGGCAGAGCGGGCAGAGCCTGGCACGGGCACGTCCTCTGGGTTCCTGCTGCGCCAAGGACGAGGGTTAAGGTCCGATTCTGCTTCTCTCAGGAGGTCACTTCCTGGGGTGCTGGGGGCCAGCACCAGACAGCCAGGCGGGGACCGAGGCTCGGGCAGATCTGCCCCTCCACAGAGGGGCAGCTCAGTGGGCTCCCGGGCCTTCCCCATAAGGGGCCGTGACGCCGGGCGCCCGTTTCCCAGCACTCTGAGGTGGAGACCAGAGGATCACAAGTTTGAGGCCAGCCTCGGCCACTCAGCGAGTCCGGCCTCACCGAGGGCTGGGCTGCAGCTCGTGGTGGAGACCGGGGGGTGCCCAGGACCAACACAAACAAATACACGCTCCCCACAAAGACGCCCCAAAGGTGCGTTTAGGGCTTTTCAAGCCGGTGCACAGTCCCTGCGTCACCCCGTCCCTCCCAAGCCCCGGTGGCCGGCTCCTCCAGTGTGAGCCCGCAGGAGGCCTTCGGCCTGGCAGAGGGGCCGGCCACCTCCTGCTGCAGCTGGCACCGACCTCGGGCCCCCGGAGCCAACACATGGGCCTGACCTCACTGCCCAACAGGGGCCGGGCAGCAGGCCACCAGCACCTTGCTCAGGCCCCTTAGAGTGGACTTGAAGGCAGCACCTGGGCAGGTGAGGGGGTCTCCTGGTCTTGCAGTGAGCTCTCCTCACCCGCTGGCCACCAGGACACCGCCACCGCCACCAACACCGACGGCCACTGCACCGGGTCACCCGCCCTCCACAGGCTCCAGACGGGTGTCCCCTGGGCTCTCCCACCCGCTCCCTCAGCACCCCACCGCCACTCTAGGCCCCACCACCCGCCACCCTCCTGCCACCCCAGGGCCTCTGGAGCTCCCTCCGTCAGTTGTCACCCCTGCACGGGGCCCATCCGCTGTCCTGGCCACACTGGCCACCGTGAAAGGGCTGTCAGCCACGTGGCCATTCTGTCTGCAAGGACCCAGCCTCCCGGGGCCCACCTGCCTCTGGGGCCTCCCTCGGGCCCCCTGTGCTGGCTTCTCCGTGGCTGTTTCCATGCTGCCTCCTCCAGGAAGCACTCCCTGATCTCTCCCTCTCCCCGACCCCATCTGGCACCTCACCATCTGTCACTAACAGCACAGGACTAGGGACTTCACAGGGGCAGGGTGATGGTGGGCAAGGAGCGGAGGCCAGATCACACCGGGCCTGCAAGCCGCCTCGGGGGTCTGTTTGGTGGGTGGAGCCATGGTCTTGTAGAGGGCGAGGGAGGGGACAGCCTGGTGGGAAGACCCAGGGCAGGAACTCCTGACGCCCCCGACCCCAGGCTGGTGCAGGAGCAGCAGGGGCAGGGAGTTCCCGGGCCCCGTGCTCCTCCCTGGCTGGCTCCTGGCGCCCGGACGCTGTGGCAGAGGCTCTCGGGCTCTCCGTGGCCCGTGCAGCTCTGAGTCACCCAGGCCCTGAGGAGGGGGCACCAGCTGCGGCAGCTCCTCTGCGGCCCCAGGAGGGAGGAAGGTCTGCAGCCCCGAGGCCGCAAAGAGGATCGAACTCCAAAGCCACCGGACGGGACGCGCTCCCACAGAGACCCCTGGAGACGCGCGGACCTCTGGGGCAGAGTGCCCCTCGCCCTGACACCACGCCAAGCCACCGGACTCTGAGTCTGAACTCAGGGTGACCCAGTAGGTGTGGAGCCCTGGGCACACGTCACTCCGCTGACAGGTGTCCCCATATGGGAAAAACGCCTTAGCAGGGAGAGGGCGGGTGCTCCCAGAGCAGGTGAGCCTCCGCACGGCGCTGTGGGGTGGACGTCTCCTGGGGACCCTCTCGTTTCACGTCACCTACTGCACGTGGCAGGGACCAGAGCTGGCCCTGCACTGTGAGGCTCAGAGTCCGCAGAGGAAGCAGAAGGGTCAGTGCAGACCCAACGCAGGTGATGCTGTGGCGCTAAGGGTAACCTGGGCGTGGTGGCATGAGGGCAGCCCAGGGCCACGGACACCAGGCCACAGCAGGAAGAGGGACCAGCCACCTGCTGTTAGGGAGGGGAGCTTGGCACTGGGTACAGCAGGTACAAAGGTCCTGTGGCCCTGCAGAGGAAAGCCCAGGGCCCCAGAGCACAGTCCTCATTCTAGGCAGACCCAGGCCAGGCCTGGCTCCTTCCTGGCCGCCACATCACCCTTCCCAGCCTCTGTGGCCCCAGCACCCTCCATATGGAGGGGCCTCTGTACGTGCAGCTCTGCTGAATCCTGAGGTCCGTGCCCTGGGAGACAGCAGCCGGCCACGCACAGTCTCCCCAGGAACAGTGGCCCTAGGGTGGGACCGCAGCCCTGAGCAGCCACCAAAGCTGGGTGACGCACTGGTGTCAGTTTCAAGGTCCCGAGCAGCCCTGTCCCTCTGGCCCCCCTGGCCGGTGGGCTCTGGGGCAGCACGTGCTCCTGGGCCCCAGGCCCTCCTGTCCCTTCCAGGGAGCTGCCACTCATGCGCTGCTCAGCTCAGGTGCCCCCTCGGGGAGCCCTCCCGAACCCCCAGATGGAATGGATGCCAGCAGCAGGGCGGCACAGGACAGAACACCTCGGTCCAGCAGTCGAGCGGAGCTGTGGGAGGCGCTGCCCACGGGGGCACAGCTGGCGCACACCGGGCTCGGGACGCCGTCTCTGTGGGTTTCTCTGCAGGAGTGGTGACAGTTCACCCACAGGTGAGGACTAGAGGGTGAATAAGGGAGGTGACTCGGGGGAGACATCCATAGCCTCCTGCCTCCCCGAGCAGCCTGCCCATGTCCCCGATGGTCTGTGCCATGTCCTTGTCACCAGCCCGGGGCCAGGCAGCAGAAGGAGCGTTTCCAGCAGCAGGCACCTCTCTCCTCCTGCCCTCCCGGGCCTTGAGCCTCATCCTGATGGCGACTGCCCAGGCGCAGGCTGGAGGTGGCCCCGCCACACACGAGCTGCAGTGGGCAAACGTCGGGTCCCCGGGACCTCTGCCCCTCACAGCGAGGTCCTGGAAGAACCAGTGACAAGCCCCTGGGTGGGTGGCCCGTGAGGCGCAGGGGACCTTCCCAGATGCACGTCCATCGCTGAGCTATGGCAGTGCTGTGCCCCACGCTCCGCGCCCCGGGCAGTCTCCACACAGCCTGGCGGTCACCCTCTCCTGCCGGGTGTGAAGAGTCTGCTCCAAGCCCAGGCCTGAACCCCACGGCCAGCGCGAGACACGGGAGGGGTCTTGAGGGCCCAGGTCACGAGGGCCCCACACCAATGGTCTTGAGGCCCCGAGGGAAGAGGCACCGCACTTGGCCCACTCCCCACTGGGCCAGC
>NW_026000108.1:3329140-3343931 GCF_001458135.2 Marmota marmota marmota
CCCCGCCCCGCGACAGGCCCCGCCGGCCTGGGACTCAGCCTGCCTGTTCCGGAAACTGCGAGTGACAAACCCATGCGTGAGGACCTGGGGAGGGAACCCGCCGGGAGCACCCCAGGCCCAACCGCAGGCTACCCCCCAAAAGGGGCGGACAGTCAGGATGTTCCGCGCCCCTCCTGGCCCTCCTTGGCCAGCACCACCAGGTCTGCCGCAGACTGCCCTCCTGGCTCCCGCTGCCCCTGGGGACAAACACTGGGTCAGAGCTGCTGGAAGCTTCCCCAGGTGTCCTGGACCATGGTCTCCCTCCAGGCTTCCGGGTCTGTGTGTCAGTCTGCCCATCGGGTGGAGTGCCGTCTCTGTCCTCGGCGACTCTGGAATGGCCTGGCAGCCCCGGGCCTCAGTTTCCCCTCTATGAGGAGGATCTAGTAGCACTTCCCACATGGCAGAGGCGTTGAAGTCCCCGCTGACATTGCTGGCACTCAGTGCTGGGGTCTGGAAGCTGGCTCCTTTCTCACTGTCCCTCATGCATTCTCCAAAGGCCACCTCAGACCAGGGCCTGCCCCGGGGGCTCACTCTGGTGACTGGGACATCAGGCTACCCTTTTGAGGCTGCAGGAATCAGAGAGCGCACCTCCTCTGAGCTGAACCTTGGGTGTGCAGGGTGCAGGCCCAGATGGCAGCTGCCCACCACCTGGGCTGAAGCCGAGGGAAAGCAAACAGGGCAGTGCCTCCCGCAGCAGGAGACCACGGTCTGTGCCTCATGGACCCGCAGCTCCAGGGCCTCACCTCTGGCCACCTGGAGAGCCTGCAGAGCCCCCTCAGCATGTTCTCAAATCCCCAGACAAATGGTGGCGGTGGCCGGGGAGCAGTTCCTTTAAGGCAGTTTCCAGACTCCGCAGAGCAGCACCTCGCAGCGAGTGACCCTGCCGCCTACCTCACCAGCTGCCGCGGGTGCCCATGGGATTTCCAGGCAGCACTGACTGAGCCGAAGGGGCTGGGAGGCCCACAGCCAGCAGTGTGCATGGAGACCCTGTCCCCTAGGCGGTGGAGTCCCAGGGACAGCAGGGGCTTGGCTGCCTCACCACGAGGGAACGCTGGTCTTCATTTGGAGTCGGCGAAAATGAGGATTTTTTTCCATCCAAGTTTATGGACACCCAGGTCAGGGGTGCAGGGGCACTGCTAGGAGGGGTGGGTCAGACTCCTGGGGCCTCCTGTCCCTGCAGGCTTGGCTCTGCTGGCGATTAGGCAGGGGAGTGGCCCGTCAGACAGCCGTGAGCACCCAGGAGCCCCAGGGGGGCAGTGACCTGTGAGGTGAGGTGGGCTTCAAGGCCAAGGCAGGGGTCTGGAGTGAGGGGGGCCAGGGCCTCCCCTTCCCAAAGGGCCTTCCGCAAAGGACCACAGCTGCTTTGCTGCTCTGAAGCTGTGGCCGGTTCGGACCACTACTTGAATGTCCTGGGTGGGGCCTCAGGGCTGGGCTGGGCTGGGCGACCTTGACCCTGACCCAGGCTCCTGCACCCCGACTCTACAGGGTGACTCGGGCCCGAGGGACAGAGGGTCAGGATACCAGCCTCTGAGTGTGCCTGTGGGCATGGGACCCAGAGCAGGCTGTTTGGGGGCCCTTGGTGTCCTACAGATGCCCGCCCAGAAGGGGGACACAGTTCCCTGCCAGGATTCTCCAGGACACAGAAAATCAGGCCTTGGAAGCACCCGAGCTCCTTAATTCAGACTTTTCACGTGCAGGTGGGGAGACGGTCCCCGGTTCTGCTCTGCAGACAGGAGTTCACACACCCTCTGCAGTGTCCAGGGGGCGGGGCTGCACGCTCTTGGCCCCGGGTCCTCCAGGGTCCCCAGGTGGATTATCCACCTCAGTGCTATACCTGCCCTGAGAGGTGGGCATCGGAAAGACGGGCAGGAGGGGGCCAGAGTTCACGCAGACTGGTTCCCGTCCAGGCCTGTCTCAGGTCAAGTGCGTGCTCTCTCCTCTTGACCACACCGTCTCCCCTGACCTGACTTACAGCCACTTAGCAAAGGGAACGTTTAGTCCCCTTGTGCAGAGACCGCGACGTGGAGTGCAGGGACACAGTCCTGTCTGGTTTCCTTTCCTACTGAGCAGGCCGCAAGGACTTGCTTTGTTCTTTGCTGAAGGGGCCCCGCCCTGCGGGCTCCTAAGGGGAGCCCAGGGGCGGACTGTAGGGGCAGTGGCGCCCCCTGCTGCTCCTGCCCTTTGCTGTCTCTGACTCTCCCAGAGCCCTGGCCTCCTGGGCAGGACTGTCCTGAGGGCCTGGCGTCTGCAGGGGATCTTCCTGGTCGGGGCCCCTCTTACTCCCAGGACATAAGGGGACACAGGCATGGGACAGCCTCTGCTGCAGTCAGCATACCCAGACCCTGGCAGGCCCCTGCCTGATATCAGCCCTGTCCCCCGGGCCATGGTGGGGACCTTGTGATGCACGCAGACCCGTCACACGTGTATGCCTGCTCCCCGGCTCCCCCTACCAAGAGAGACATTCTTTAAAACAAGACCCGGGAAGCCACAGGAGCCCACGGGACCCCTCCAGCCTGGCCAGGTCTGCTCCCTCCAGGGGCCACCGTCCCTCGGACTGGCCCAGGGCAGGACAGCAGGGCCCTGTCGGGGCCTCGGCTGCTGTCTCCAGCCTCTTCCACGTGGCCCCTCCCGAGCCCAGAACCCACAGTGGGTGAAGTCATGGCTTACGTCACTTTGGGGACCTCAAAGACCGTCCCTGGCCACACCTCAGCCTGCGATAAGATGTCTCCATCTGCGCTAGCGGGTGACTCAGAGGGTGGCCCTGCTCAGGGCTGGGGTGGAGAAGATGTGACGAGGACACAGACTGACACCCCCTCCCTGGACTCCCTCCGAGAGGACACCCCGAGCCCTCCTTCCTGGGTGTGTCCAGGCCTCCTGCCACCAGTCCCTGCACCCCTCTCTGTGCCCACCATGCATGTCCCTCCGTGATGGCCATGGCTGGAGCTCCTCACTGCCCCAGGAGCCCTGTAAAGTAGCTGATATAAGGCTCTGTGTTTTGCAGGTGAGGCAGCCCTGGCACAGAGAGGTGGAGTAACCTGCTCAAGGCTGCACAGCATGGTTCCACAAGGGCAGACACAGGATTTGGATCCAGATGCCTGGCTCCAAACACCTGCCCTAGGCTGGCCTGTGGTCCATCTGGCTGCTGTCCCATTACCCATGCACAGTGGACACTGGGATGGAAGGGAGCAGGACTGACCAGGGACCGCGGGGGCTCCTGGAGTGGGCAGCACGCAGGAGGGGCCCAGGGCAGGTGTCCAGGGAGGGTGCTGGGGCCCAGGCCTGTCTCCTCTCTGAGAGTCTTGCTGAGCTTGGGGCTGGGTGCAGGGGGCAGAGGGGGCAAGAGTGGAGGGTCAAGAAGGACAAGCCAGGATACAGGTGAGAGCCTGTCCCCCCGGGGAGCCCTCGGTGCAGAGCAGCACAGTGTGGCCATCTGCTGGGTTCCCATGCTCTGGCAGGGAGAAGAAATGACCAGCCGGCAGGGGGCCGCCGGGGGCTGGGTGGGCACCTGCTGCAGGGCCACATGCCTCAGCCCACCCCCACCCCCCCGTGACAAGCACAGCTCAAACTGCCTTAGGCAGCGGGCTGTCAGGCCTCTTTCTGATGGGTCCCGGCTCTGGCATCAGGCGTGGCCTGATCCAGGCCCTCGTTGTCCTCCAGCCCCTCTGGACTCTGCTCCCACGGTGCTGGTCACAGTCTCAGGCTCCGGTGGTCACAGGTGGCTGCCATTGGCCCAGACCCTTGCCCTCTGAGGGGCCTTGCCCCCAGTCCCAGCAAGAGGCAGTGAGCCACCTTGACCCTGGTGCTCAGTCCATCCCTCACAACCACAGGGTGCAACCTCCAGTCCAGCTCCTGTTGGGCCCCTGAGGCCCTCCTCCTGGGATCAAAGGACAGAAGCTGTGTGGGTCCGGGAGCAGGAAAGGCAGGTGGACCTACGGCCTCCTGAGGGCCGGCCTCTGCTCCCTCCCCATCAAGACTGGCCCTCGAGTGGTGAGGAGGCTGTGCCTTCCGCAGAACCACATTCTGCTCCTGCCTCCCGCCTCTGGAGGTGGCCGGGCCCTGGGGGCGCGGGCCTGCTGCCCCCCTTCTGCTGGGGGACCCTGCAGACGTCAGCCTGCCCCGAGTTGTTGCTTGTCTGTCTGCTCTGAGTGGCCGTTGACCCTCAGTTTCCCATCTATCTGGAAAATGAGAACCGAACTTCTTCCAGGGGTCCCTAAGCACCAAAGGGGGCAGTGGGCAAGATACTAAGAGACCCCTGCCCCACCCTGTGTGCACAGCCACCACAGCCTCTTCCTTGGAGCGTGGGTGGGCCTGACCTCATCAGATGAGCCCCATCAGGCATCTGTAATTCTAGCAGCTCAGGAGGCTGAGGCAGGAGGACTAAAGTTCTAAACCAGCTTCAGCCACTTAGTAGATTCTGTCTCAAAATTAAAAAATAAGAAGGGCTGGGGATTTGAGAAGAGGCCCTGGGTTCAATCCCTGGTATAAATAAATAAATAAAAAGAGGCTGAGCCCTTCGAGGGGAGAGGTTCACGGCATGAGAGGCTGGAGGCAGGAGGTGTGGCAGGGACCACAGGCCGGGCCCAGGGGCCTCAGGAAGCCGGTGGTCCCTAGCTGACAGCCAGAGGACACTGGGGACTTGAGTCCAGTAGCCACAGGGAGGTCTGATCCGCCCACCAGAGAGCCTGGAAGCGGTAGGCCACCAACAGCTGATGGCAGCCCTGGGTCCCTGGCCGAGATGGCCCTCCCCCCCACAGAAGCCAGGACCAGCTGCGGGGTGGGTGGGACTTGCCCCCGGGCCCCTAGAATGGAGGCAGGGCCTCTTGGTGCAGAGAGGTGAGGCTGAGGCTGCCATCGGGCAAGGGGCCTGGGGGCCTGGAGGAGCGAGGTCCACTACACCTGTGCCCCTGGCCCAGGGGGGAGCTGGCCACAGCTCCCGCCCACTCACCAGCTGGGCCCCCCGAGTGTTGGTCCAAGTCCCAGGAATATCCCTACGCCCAGTTCTAGGGTGCAGTGAACAGGGCCAGGAGGGTTCACGCGTCCTGCCAAGGCCCCCAAGCCCACAGAGGTCGCTGACCGTGGCCACCTGCTGTCCTCTGACATCTCGAAGGCTGCTGGGTGAGGAGCCCTCCCTCCCCGCCCGGCCACTCCTGCTCCTGCATCCAGGGGGATCAGCGCCTTGCCTTGCACCAGAAGGTCATGGGCCAGGGGCCTCCTGCACCTGGCCCTTTCCTCTCAGTGGACGGCCTTCCTGGCTTGTCCCCTTTCTGAGGCTGAGTGGAGCTGTGCTGTGGTCCCACACGGTGCTGTGGCCCTCACGTGGCCCCATCTTGGCTGCTGTGAATGGGCAGCACGGTGCAGGGCAGGGGCCTGGGACCCGGGTGGCTGCCACAGTGGAGAGTTATGGAGCCCTCCTGGTCCCAGGTGCTGGTGGACGTCTAGCTGCCCAGTGGGGTGCAGGGGTGGATCTGAGTGACAGGCAGGCAGAGGCCAGTAGCATGTGGCCCTCAGCGTGAGTCCCTGGAAGGCCCCTGGTGACATCGTCCTCTCGGGCCCCGTCCCTACTCCACCGTGCTCTTGTGGGCTCCCTGTCCTCTGCCCTGCCCCCGGGTGCCCTCTCCACTCTTCTTTCAATATCTGGTTTGGGCATCATCTTCCCAAGGCTGGGACGGCCATGGCCCCTGGACCCACTCTCCCCGGGCTTCCCCTGAGCAGCCCCCTGGACAAGGGTTCTCACCCCTGGTCTGCCCAGGACCCAGGTACATGGCCAGTGCTCATGCCCATCTCCAACAGGACCTCTCTCCTGGCCCTCCGGGAGGCCCTCGGAGCTCTGGGGAGGTCTAGGGACCTGCAGGACGTGCTGTCCAGTGGACTGCCCAGGGCCACACGGCTGTCAGGGGGAAGCCCAGGGTGGTGGGGCCTGCTGTGTCTGCTCGGTGCCTGACGGACGCGGCCTGGGCTTGGGCAGCAAGCGCAGGGGCTGCTGGGATGGGAGTGGGGTGCGGCCCAGGGACGGGAAGGTACAGGTGGGCCAGCACCTCTCGATGCCCAAGAGCCACGTGGAGGGTGTCCACTGCCTCCCTACAGCTCCGAGCCTGCTGAGGAGGGCCCGTGTTCCTGGGAGGGGTCCCTCCATGGCAGCTACCCCCAGCCACAGCAGAAGGCACCCTGTCACCAAGGGAGGGAGCAGGGCACAAACCTGCGGGGCCACGTGACGCCATTCTGTGGCGTCCCTGTAAGTGCCCAGGTGAGGCCACTGCAGGCTCCAGGACATCCTGCTCTCAGGGACGGCCTCTTCCTGTACGGTCATGTGGGAGCCACATGCGTGTCATGTGTTCGTGACGTGAGTCTGCACTGTGTGTGGACATGTGTGCTGCACACGCGTGTGTGTGTTTTGTGTGGCGTGTGGCTGTGGGGAGACTGCAGTGTCTGCATGTCTGTCACCGTCCAGCCCACAGTCCTGCCCCCCCAGGCATGTCCAGGCCAGGATGGACGTCCTTCCACCCTTGCCACCCTGGGAGTCTTCCTGGAGGCAAGACGGGGCGGGGAGAGGCCACTCCAGCTGTTGGGGGGCCTGGGCTGCTGGACCCGGGGCTGACCTCCACTCCCAGGAGGCCAGCCGCCATGACCGGGGCAGGAGCGCTGCCTTTACTGTTCACCAGTGCGGCCCAGGGGTCACCGACGCAGGGACGGCCCAGGGGGCACCGACGCAGGGGCAAGCTGGACGTGAGCTCTGCCTGGGCGAGGGGCTGCCCACGTGGAGGTCACCAGCGGGTGATGAGCCCAGGAGGGACCTGCACAGCAGGACCAGTCAGCGCCCCCCACAGCGGCCCCCACTGCGGTCCCATCCCTGTCCCTGTCACCTCAGAGCCACTGGCACCCCCACCCTGTCCCCACAGGCTCAGAAAGTCCTGTGGATGTGTCGCCCCTACACCATGGCACAGGGCTCACTGAGTGCCAGCCCCAGTGTGGGGCAGGTGGGGGCGACCCCTCCCCAGGAGGGGCCTGGCCCATGACGTCACAGCCAGTTGTCACTTGTCAACCCTCTGTGCCTTTCTGTGTCTACACTGGGAAGAACTTGGTTCACGACTTACTCATCAGTAGGGTCACTGCTGACGCTGGTGGTGACAGACCTGCCGTTCTCCTTGGGGACCATCAGTGAGCAGCAAGGGTCACAGAGACTCTCAGGTCACCTGGGTAGCAGGCGGCACAGTGGCCCGAGAAGACAGGCCCAGCCCACCCTGCCAGGGGACCTTGTGAGGAAGCCAGGTGGCTCTGGGCCATCCGGGGCCTGGGTCTGACCGTGAGGCCCTTGTGAGGGGCGCAGGAGGGCGGTGGGCAGAGGAGGGCTGCAGAGGGCCTGGTGCCCGGAGCAGGTGCAGGCAGGGGTCCTCGGGGCCCGGGCTGCATTCGGCGTCTCTGGACCTGGAGGCCCGAGAAGGGACCCTGGCTCCCTGGAGCAGCCTGACTGCGCTTCCTGGGACCCCTGAGCTGCCTGGACTTGATGTGGAGCGTGAGCTGTGGCGGGTGAGCCTTCAGCCCGGGCCCCGCGGCCCTGCGCTCTGCGGAGCAACTCAGGGCAGCACACAGCCTGCAGAGCCCAGGACAGGGGACAGGCCGGCCGGCGGTGCTTTCCGGGTCTCCTCGGGTTTGCACACGGTCAGAACCCTCCCAGGAGAGGGGGAGGGTCTGGCGGCTTCTTAAAAAGCCACCCATACAAGTCGGAGGCAGCGGGGCACCTGGGGGCTGGCAGCAGGGAGATGGAGGCCATGTCCCCCCCAGAGACCAGTGTGACCCCACAGCGGCTGCATTGGCCTCGCCCCAGACAGGTGATAGGGGCGTGTGCAGGATGGACCCCAAGCAAGCCGTGGTGTGGCCACTCCACCCCGTGCAGGCCGGGGCCACTGCCCAGCCTCGAGAGGGAGCGCCTTCTGATCCCTGTCACCCACACACGCTTCCCCCTGCGTCACCTTGAACCAGTGGCGAACAGGGGTGAGGGGCCCTGGCGGCCCAGGGCCAAGGTGGGGGTGGGGATGGGGTGGCTCCGCGGGGCAGTGCAGGGTCGTCCTCGTACAGGGGACGGTTCTGCGTCTGGGTTGCAGTGCTGGTCACACAATCCACTGTGACACAGGACGTGGGATCCTGCGGGGTCAGCGCTCGGCTGGAGGTGCGCTCGACCCAGGAGATGGGATCCCTAGGAGGGACCAGGGAGAGACGGGGACCTCGGCAGTGTCTCTGCACCTTCTTCTAAATACGGAGTCAGAAAGACGATCCCCGGGGGGACGGGAACAGGAGAGGACATGGCTCAGGGTACTGGTCAGACGGGACGGAAGGACAGGACGCAGCTGAGCCGGGAGCTGGGCCACCCCCAGGGCTGCAGGGATGGGGCAGGTGGGATTGCTGGAGCCCAGAGCGTGTCCCTGGAGCTGGGGTCCTGGAGAGGCTGGAGAGCACCTGGTCTGTCCCCTCCCCTCCCACCTGGGCAGTGCGTCCATCCGCCCAGGCAGGTGCAGGAAGGAGGAGCCGCAGGGCCCAGGGGGAGCCCATGTGCCTCCTGAAACCTTCACGGCTGGGCTGTCCCTCCAGTCTGGGGCCCACCCGGTTCACCTTGCTGTCACCCAGGATTAGCTTTGAAAGGACGTCTGTCTTGTTACCTGGCTGCCACTGGCTGATGGTGCTAGGTGGGTGTGCTGAGCGTGAGGCAGCAGAGCCCTGGGAGGGGAGCTGGGACCAAGGCCTGGAGCAGGCTGCTTCTCGTCAGTGTGACGCTTGCCGGGCCTGGCCGGCAGCCACACATACGCAAAGCCCTCTCATCTGGCAGCCTGCTTGATCGACCCCTCCCTGCAGCCCACACCCTACGACTCATTGTCCTGAGAACCTCATCCTTCCTTGGTCGGCCTTGCTCTGCCCGGAATAGCCTCTGCTTCCCTCAACGACTTTCCCCACACCTCGAATGAGTGAGGGTGTCCTGGGGGCCTCATGGCCTCAGGAGCTGGGTTCTGTGAGGGAGGCCCCTGGAAGTGTCTCTTGGTGGCCTGGGAGTGGAGGGCCTGGCCTTAGACGGTCCCAGGGGGGAAGGCAGCGCCACCCGATGCTCAGGGCAGCGGGGTTCACACAGCGAGTGCTGGAAGGAAGCGTTTCGCCAAACACCAGTTAATAAAAGTGGACGAGGCCGCAGTGGACAGAGGCCGCAGTGGGCTGCCCTCGAGGTGGCCGTGTTGAGACCTGTCCCAGCTGTGGGAAGGAGTGGGGCTCTGGGGCCCACGGCGGACACGGGGCCAGCACACAGCGAGGTCTCTGCTGGGAGCCAGGGGCCTCAGAACTGCTGGGCACCGGCCACCAGGCACCAGTGCTGAGGCGACGCTTTTCACAGCAGCTCGGGGACACCGAGGGGCACGGGGGAGGGGGAACCTCAGGGACACCGAGGGGCACAGAGGGGGGAACCTCAGGGACACCGAGGGGCACAGAGGGGGGAACCTCAGGGACACCGAAGGGCACCGGGGGGAACCTCGGGAACACAGAGGGGCACAGGGGGGTGCTGGCCAGGAAGCAGTTGCAGAGGGCAGCCCTTGTTGGCAGGAGGACGTCAGGCGGCAGGGGCTGGGACCTCACACACCTCAGTGCCAAGGTGCCACCACTATTTCAGAGTCTCCTATTTCAGACGCTTTTCCAGAACCGAAGCTGCTTCTGGACGCTGGCCTCAGCCCTTGTCCATCTGCCTCTGCAAAGCCAAGTGCTGCCCCTGGCCCTAGCCCTGTGGACCCCAGGCCCCAGCTCCCAGCATCTGCCAGATGCCCAGGCATGGGCACCACCTCCCGGGGCTCCAGGGTGGCAACTCCTTTGCCCAGTGGTGGGTGGCAGGGACCCTCTGGGCTCATCGGGGGCTGCTCTGAATGGGGAGACAGGAAGTGGGCACAGCCCAGCTCTGCCAGGCCAGCTCAGTTCCCCATCCGACAATGACCGCTGGACGTCAGGCCTGGTCCCTGGACCTGCCCATGTTATCTCCCAGGAACAGATTTTCTAGGCAGAGGAAGGTGAGGCTCTGGAGAGGAGCACCTTCCTGGGTGACCCAGGTGGGCCCCGTGAGTGTCACAAGGGTCCTTGTCAGAGACAGGCAGAGGGAGAGCTCACACACAGTGTGGCCAGAGCCTTGCGGCTCCCAGCCAAGGACGCGGAGCCCCAGGATCTGGGGGACGGGGAAGCAGAGCCCGGGCAGGAGCGTGGCACTGCCCTCCTGCCCCCGGTGCCCGGCTCAGGCCCCCGGCTGTGGTGTGTGACGTCAGCAGGGAGGGGCACCAATGAGCCGTGGCTGTGGAGCTAGAGGTGCAGCCACAGGGGGACGTCCTCCGCACGTTTCCTGGCGCTGCCCGCCAGCGTTGTCTTCCCGGCCACCCCTGAGGGTCTTCGTGTCAGAGCTGAAGGGCCAGGGAGACGGGCCAGCCCTGGGGATGCAGGCGAGGACAGGTTGGACCTGGTGGCTTCCCCCCAGCCCATGTCCAGCCAGGGCAAGCCGCCCTGGTCGCCTGCTGGCACCCTGGGGCTGGTGGGGAGCTGGAGGCCCGGGTGGGTCTGCTTCTGCAGCCCACTGACCTCCCCTCTCTGAGCCTCAGCTCCAAGGGGCCACAGCCCTGGGGTGTCTGGAGTGTGCTCCGTCCCCACGAGGTGACGGCCCCACTGCCCACCCAGAAGCCCGCAGTGGTTCAGAGAAGGAATCTGAAAATGTTCACTTGTCAAAACTGATCCCGCGGGGGCTCTCCTGCCCGTGGGCCAGTAGGTGAGCTGAGGTCTCGGGGACGGCCTCGTCTCGCCATCCTGCTCCGTTGCGGGGCTGCGGCCAGCCTCCCTGCGCTCCTGCAGGAGCCGGGCTTTCTCCCCGCGCCTGGCCTTGCGCCTGAGACGGGGACTCTCTGGGGTCACCTCTGAAGGTCACCTCTGAACGCTGCCCACTTGTGAGTGTTTCTTTCCCTCTGTCCTGCTGTGACCGGGCGTGGGGGGACCCTGAGCCCTCTGTCAGCGGCTGCTTCTGTGTCCTCTGCCAACCTGGCGGGACCCCAGCAGGCCCAGGGGCCGTGCCGCTGCCCATTGGGCACAGACGGGGGGCCTTCTGCCTTTGTGTCCTTTTGGGGTCTCCCTTGGTTTGTTCACAGCCTGTGACTCACACAGAGAGCCCACCAGGGGTCCCGTCCACAGCCAGGGCTCTTCCTGCCCAGGGAGGGCTGTCCCCAGAGGGGCAGAGGTCTAAGTCTCCGCAGCCAGGCGGGGACCCTGGGTAAGGCAGGGCCAGCCCGGCCTCGTTGGCCCGTGTCCAGGCCGTGGCGGGAATGGGTGCGTCTGCAGCTCCTCCTGGTGCTGATGACCCACCCAGTGGGCCTCCCGCCGGCCGCTGCCCTGGAGGGGGCTGTCCAGTGTGAGTGGCTTTGGACGGCCTTCTCCAGCCACCTGGCAGGGGGGATGCGCTGGACGGCCCGGGCAGCAGCTGGGAGGGCAGGGGAGGCCCTGCTGGCCTCGGGCTGAGTTCTGGGGACGGGTGGGGCACTGGGACTGTCTCTCCCCGGCAGACCTCCCCCCGGCCCCAGGGAGGGCTCCTCACTCTGCGGCCAGTGCTTACTGCCCCCTGATGTCCCCATGGCCCTGATGCCTGGCCACATGGCCCCACCCTGGAGTCCCTCCTTTCAGAAAGGAGATCCAGCCCAGGCTGCGGATCACGAGCCCCGGAGGCCATCAGGGTCAGGGGACGTGTCACCTGGGCTGCGACTCCTCCCGGCTCAGGTCCTTCCAAGGCGGAGCTCAGCGCTGTGCAGATGGGGCCCCCTGTCCTTGTGGGCAGTTGAAGGGGACTGCTGGGCTCCTGGGGGAACCCCCAGCTGACTTCCCCGTCACCTGCTCCACAGGCGCGAGGTCAGGCCCTGGACGCCCGAGGACGTGCCAGTGGACAGCCACTAGAAGAAAAAAGCTGAGGTCCCCGATGGTGCAGGCCAGAGCCCAAGGGCACCCCAAGCCCCAGCAGGGACACCTGGACACTCTGCATTTGCAGGACAGGGACCCCAGGGCCCGCGTGAAGCCCCCTGAGGACTGGGAAGTCCCTCCAGGTGCCCTTTCCCCCCTGCCCTGGGGAGAGCTGGCTGCCTTGCTGGGCAGCACCACCTTCCTAACACCTGTCCCTGGTCAGGGCCGCCGGCCACTGCGGTGGACGTGGATAACAGCAGACATGCGGGGGGCTCCCACCCTCCCTGAGCCTCAGAGTTCCCGTCCGGAGCAGGAGCCCAGGCTGGACGTGTGCCTGGTGGGCTGCCGGGGAGCCGGCCACGCGGGACGGAGCTGGGCTCTGTGGCCCTGGCAGACGGCTGCTCTTGTCTGTCCAGAGGACAATCCCAGGGAGCCCTAGAAGGAGTGGGGTCTCATCCCCAGCCCTGGGGCCCTGGTCTGCAGCGGCCCACGGAGCGGTCAGTGGGCGGTGAGCGCACGGGAGGCACGGGGTCTGCACAGGCAGCCTGGGCTGCAGAGGCCCTGGCACAGGCCCCTGGGTGGCCTCACGCCCACTCTGCTGGAAGGGGGCATGTGCTGCCTGGGCCTGGCCTCGAAGGGCAGAGCAGGGCTGAAGTCCAGCGGGCCTCGGCCCAAGCCAGCTGAGCCCCCCCACTCAGCCACAGAGGAGGCCGCGAGCTGCACTCGGGCTCAGCTCTCACTATTCACGCTTTCTCCCTTCTTCCCGGGACCTCAGGAAGGGTTTCCCTTTGGTACTGATGAAGAGACAGAAGGTCTGAGAGGCTAAGCAAGTTGACCAGAATTACTCAGCCTCTGGTCTAGTGTTCCGTGGAGGCTGGAGTCGTCCTGCGGTCATCGCAGGCAGCGCTGGCTCAGGCTCTCTGCACCCCACATGTTGCCTTCGTCTCCTGGCAACTGGGCTGAGGCCCAGAGGTACCAGCTCTCTGAGGCCCTGTGCTCCCAGGCAGGTGGTAGAGGACACCTGGGCCTGTGGACCCAGCCCATGTGGAGAGGTGGACCATGTCCAGGGGCGGTGACTTCAGAGACCTGGTCCTCAGGGTGGCTGCGACAGCACTTCTGGCCCAAGTGGCACAGGTTGCCCGTCCCCTCCTCCTGGTCCCACAGAACAGGGCAGCAGGAGGCCCCCTGCCTCCCCAGCCAAGGCCCCCCCGAGGGGGTCTCTGAGCTCTCTGCTGCCCCCTGGTGGGCGAGGCTGGGAGCCCCGTGGGCGGAGCAGAGCTAGGCCTCCCAGCTGGATTCCTCCTGGGCTGGCGGAGACCAGTCAGCAGCCCCCCCCAGTTCCACCCCAGGCTCTGCCTACGGCCCCTCCCTCTCCAGGCCCGTTTCCGTCCTAGGAGGCTGAGGAGGCTCTTTTAGAGGCTCTGGGCACAGGGAGGGCTGGCTGACCTCACAATGGCCCAGTCTGCTCCAAACCCACCTCACTTGAAATCATGTTTGCAAGAGGGGTTCAGGCAGTACAGTGGGGAGGGGGAGGCCCTCCCTGGACCCTGCGCCTCTGAGCCTCAGTCTCCCTGCCTGGAGGTTGGTGAAGACACCACCTGGTCCCCTTCCCAGGGGCCTGGATGCCCATGGCACCCAGAGTTCCTGGGGACAGGGCTGAGGCTGGTGGCCAGAAGGGAGGGGTGGGGAGCCTTTTACCAACTGCCCACTTCTTGCAGGGCTGAGGAGGCTGGGGTTGCCTGGCCATGCTCAGCCCAGCAAGGTCCTGGGCCCTAGGACTCATGGACAGCACTTAGGCCTCTCTCCCCTAGTCTGTAACCCCTGAGAAGTGAGAAGGTCCGGGAGCCACCAGCAAGGCCTAAAGGCAGGCTGGTAGGGTGGTGTGGTAGTTACTGCCCTGGGCTCAGGGGCTCAGCCCCTACCTGCTGTGTGACAGTGGGTAACACACTCAACCTCTCTGTGCCTACGTTTCTTTAACTAGGGTAATAACAGTCCGAACTCCTCACATACTGGGCATTTTGAGGACAGAGCAGGTCCAGACGCTGGGAGGGAGGACAGGGCTGACACAGGATCCTGCCTGGCTCCCGCCACCTCTTCATCATTTGACAGGTCGGGAGGTGGAGGCTGGGGAGGAGACTCACAGGCCACACCAAGAGAGGCCAGCAGGTCGCTGGAAAGATTTATTGCTATTTCCCTGCGTCCAGCCTGCCAGGAGCCTCCAGAGCCAGGAAGGCAGAGGCCCTTCCACAGGGCCAATCCCTCGGCGTCAGGGCAGGTGGCCAGGGGCCAGCCAGGGGGCCCTGCTGCAGAAGCTCTGGGGCACGAGGTTGGTCCTGCGGGCGTTAAGCTCGGAGGCGAAGGTCCTGGCCTTCTGGTAGAAGAAGAGGGACATCTCGCGGTCCATGAGGAAGTGGTGATAGATGGTGGCCAGGCGCGAGTAGATCTTCAGCTGGGCCTTCTTGTGGCCCAGGTCCACGGCCGCCGCCAACGCGAGCTGGTAGTAGCCCGCTGCGTCGAAGGGGTCCTGAGGCGGGGAGGCCTCGTGAGCAGGCGGCTTCCCACTCGGAGCCCAGCCCCAGGTCCCCGCCCCAGGCCCGCGGCTCCTCCACCCTCTGGCCTGCCCACAGCCCACCCCCGCGGCACCCAGAGGCTCTGTGTCTGCTGGGCACAGGGCCACGGCTGGCCACGGCCGAGCCTGCAGATGGGGGCTCTGAGCTCTGCCCCGCGGGCGGCCCAACTCCTGCGTCCTCGTGACCAGACGCGCTTCCTGGAAGCTCCCCCAGGAGGACCAGCAGCTCCCGTGGCGGGG
>NW_026000108.1:3346363-3349849 GCF_001458135.2 Marmota marmota marmota
CCCTGTGTGCGAGCCCGTGTCCTGTGTGTGAGCCCGTGGGTGTGCCTGTGTGCATGACCATGTGCGAGCCTGTGGGTGTGCCCGTGGGGGCAGCTCAGGATTCGCCCGGGACCTCCGTCCTCGCTGAGCCTGGCCCCTCTGGCTGTGAGGAGCCTGGGGTAGACGGGGCTAGGGACAGCTGCCAAGGGCACCCTCTCTCTCCACTTCCTGCTGTCCCCTTCCCAGGGGCACCACAGGCCAAGTGCTGCGCACTGGAGGGACCAGCTGCCCTGAGCCCCTGGACACAGGGCTCCCCGAGGGAGTGGGAGGCTGGCCGTGAGGTCGAGGTGAGGCTGTGGTGACAGCTGGGCAAGAGGCGCAGGAAGGAAACAGAGGGACTTCTCTGTCCTTGACCCCACCACGCCCGGCCCAACCTTGGCCTCTGGATGCCCTTTCCTTCCTCCCATGGGCGGGGCAGGTGGTGGGTGTACCAGGAGGAGATAAAGGCCCCTTCCCAGAGACCCTGGCCCCAGAATCACAGGTGGGCAGGTGAGTGTCCCTCGGGGCTGCCAGATGCAGCCCCTGAGTTCATGGGGACCTGGCCACAGCAGGAGGCTGCAGGGACCACGTCTGGCCACCAGGTGCCGCCAGCGCACAGCAGGGCCCACAGGAGCCCAGGCAGGGGTGGGCGTGCCGGTGGGCGGGCATTCAGGATGGGTGGGCAGGCGCCCCAGCTCCCCAGCTCCCTGATTCCTGTCAGGGCCCCGAGAGCTCAGCCCAGGAACTGGGGCTCCCTCGCCCGCCGCGGGAGGAGACCCTGCGCTGTGGTGTGAAGCGTGGGCCTGGGCTGCGCAGGGTGCCTGCTTTGGGCTGGGAGACCTGCAGGGAGCTCCTGAGGGCAGGGGACAGATGGAAAGAGGCCCCGCTCAGGGCCTGGAAGGGCAGCCTGGCTGCGGGGGTCTCTGCACCCCTCCCTAAGCCTGTTGCCTCTCTGGGAAGCGCAGCCTGGGTGCCTTGAAGGTCACCTTCCCCCAGGGCCCTGGGAGGGATCCTGAGAGGCGGCTGGCACCTGGGCAGGCCTGGAGCGGGGGCCAGGGTGGGCTGGATCTTGCAGTGCGGGTCTCCGGGGATCCGGGTCCCCCCAGCAGTCCACCCCCTCTGCCCTTTCTTGCTAACTCCTACTTGACCATCAAGACTGGCCTGGTGTCACCTCCTCTAGGAGACCCCTGACTACACCCCCTACTGAGTGTCCTGTACCCCATGAGTTCCTGGCTGACCTGGCCACCCTCGGGGCTGGACAGCATCTGCCTTTCTAGAAGCTCCTCGCAGCCAGGCCTGGGGCTCCAGGGAGACCACTCGGCGCTGCTGGAGGGCTGGACCCCAGGCCCCACGCCCCCCCACGGAGCACCGGCCCCCCCACCTTCAGGTCGTGGAAGATGATGTCGCCGAGCGCCAGGTACACCTTCACATAGTACAGCGTCTCCTCCTCGAACTCCAGCGGCGAGCTGCAGAGCGACAGGGCCTTGAGGTAGAAGTGCTCGGCCAGCTCGCCGTGGCCCAGCCGGTGGTGCAGGGCGGCCAGCCGGTGGTAGGCCACTCGCTCGTTCAGCCGGTCGCCTGGGGACAGGCGTAGGGGTGGGTGTGAGGACACGGCCCTGCGGGGTGGGCAGGACACAGGGCAATCTGGAGCAAGGGCGGACCCTGCCTCTCAGCACTGGGCAGCTCCAGCTGGTCGCTTCCCCCAAGCCTGGCTTTTCCTCTCTGTAAAGTGGGTGGACAACGCCTGCTTCCCCTGGACCTCGGGAGTGGGCCAAGGGGTGGATTTGGACACCCTGCTCCAGGCCCGCACAGAGCTCCCTGGATTGTAACCAGGAACCCCTGATGGCCCTGCGATCCTGTGCTCCTGGGCACTAGGGCTCAGGCCACCTGCAGACCTGCTGTGGTCTCTTCCTGAGTGTGTCACCAGCAGAGCCTCCTGCCTTGGGGATTCTCTGTCCAGTGGAGCCCCAGGCCTTCCCCTGCAAACAGGCAGGCCAGCCTGGGTGGTCCCCAGCGTCCTTTCCCTTCGGGGCCAGCACTTGGAGCCTGTGGGCAGTGCACGACGCTCTGCTGTGGGCTCCCTGCGTCTGCAGGGAGACGGAAGGCCTGGCTCAGCACGGTCAGGTGCTGGGCAGAGGGACACCTAGAGTTAAGGGAGGGGCTTCTGGGAAGGGGACAGGGATTTCCCCAGCCAGAGAACAGTAGTGGCTGACCAGGGCAGGGGAGGACCAAGGCCGTGGAGGCCCAGAGCCAGGAGTGCCCCAGGGGCCCATTGGCCTGCACCCAGTTGGCAGGAAAAAGGCAGAGGAGCCCAGAAGGCTTTGCCCTTTGCGGGACACTGGCTGGCCCTGGGCAGTGGACAGGGGCTCACCCAGGGTGATGCTGAGAGCCAGGGCCTCGTGGGCGAACTCCAGGCCCTCCTGCGGGGCCTCCAGCGCAGCCAGCAGGGCCACCAGCTTGTTGCACAGCCGCAGCTCCGCCTCCCGGTTCCCCACGGTGACCGCCAGGGGCAGCGCCCGGTCCTGTCACAGGGGGAGGTGGCTCAGGCCTCTGCAGCGCCCAGGTGCAAAGTGCCCCTCAGCCCACGGGGCCGGAGCTTCCCACGCCCCCTCCCGCTCTAGGGTATTCCCACAGCCGAGTCCTGGGAGGAGGACGGGTCGGGGTCCCGACAGCTACACTGGGCGCTGGGGTCATCCGGACTCGCCCCCTCCCAGTCTTGGACCAGCTCCTCCCGCCCCCAGCCACCAGGGCCTGAGGGGGAGGCTCCTGCACCCTCCACTTGAAACACACACTGACGTGGACGGGGCCCAGCTGCACCCCAGGAGCCTTGGGGACGGGAAGGGAGAAGGCCAGGTCTCATGTGCATGTCCCTTGACACCTCCCCTTGCCTCCCAGCCTGTTTCCTCATCTGTAAGATGCAGACAAAACCTTCCCACCCAGGGTTGCTTCAGACCATTGGGTGCCAGCGAGAGACCAAGGCTGGGCCTCTGCCCTGCCCTGGTGGACGTGCCGAGGTCATTCCAGGAAGCCAAGCAGGTGCCCAGGGCAGCCTGGCCTCCAGGAGGACGCCTGACCCAGCCACACCTACGCCTGGCCCATCAGTGGTCCCTGCCTGAGGCCACGCACAGACTGGTGGCGCTGCTCACCCGATAGAAGGACACAGCCTTCTCCCGCTCCCAGCTGCCATTGAAGAAGATGTCTCCGGCCGCCTCGAACAGCTCCAGCCCCAGGTTGGGGTCCCCCGTGTACAGGGCCGCATTCTGCGCCACCTGCAAGATGGAGCTCTGGAGGCCACACCCGACAGGCACCCAGGGTGCTCAGCCCGGCAGCCTCCCCACCCGCCCAGACGCAGCCTGCTTCCACTCGCTGTGCTCTTGGGACCCAGGGGCCACAGCCCTGAGCCCCTGAGAGCCGAGAGGGGCCTGCCCAGCCACAGCCCCAGAGCCCTGGCCGGTGCAGCCGTTGGCA
>NW_026000108.1:3351040-3369513 GCF_001458135.2 Marmota marmota marmota
GGGCTCCCGCCACTTGCTGCCCCTCTGTCTCCACTTCTGCTCCAGGTCCTTAGCCCCCCTGACCTGACCACGTCCACCTTCTTTCTCACCAGCTCCACGGGAAGGGGGACTGAGGTCGCAGCTGTGCCCACCACTTGGTGCACAGTAGGTGCTCAGTGAACATCCCAAGTGGAGCCTCTCCCTGGAGTCCAGCCACACCCTACTGCCTGTAGCCCCAGAACGTGCCAGGTCCCCTGGAACCTCTGGGCCTCTGGACCACGGGTCCTGCTGCCTGGAGCACCCTCCACCAGGCGGCTCTCGCCCCCTTGCCCACAGCTAGCTGGAGCCCCCTCCTGGTGCCCAAAGCAGGACTGGTTCTCCTCTCAGTCAGAGCTCCTCGTCCTGAGTCCTCAGGCCTGGCTCAGGGAAGGTGCACAGTGGTGCTCAAAAACAAAAGCCTCAGGGCCCCCCACCGTGTCCTATGGTGTTGGGGAAGCCCCCAGAAACAGAGGAAATGTGCCTTGGGCTGCTAAAGCAAGATCTTCTGGGCTTCAACTGAGGGAGCACATCGATTGTACAGGGACTAAGCACTTCCTGGGCACCAACACAGAGGGGCCATCATGCTGCCCCCAGGGAGCTCAGATCGTTGTTGGAGATGCTGGGCACTGGGGGAGACTATCAGGGAGCCAGGAGGACAGAGAGGGAGGGACAGGGGCCCTGGCCTACAGCAGGTGCTCAACATTGGCTCTGGAATGGATGGACAATAGTGGGTGGGTGGATAGATGGTGGACGAGTGAGTGGATGGATGGGTGGGTGAGTGGGTGGTGGGTGAGTGGGTAGGTGGATGGGTGGGAGATGGGTAGGTAGGTGGGAGATGGGTGGATGGATAAGCAGGTGGGTGAGTGGATTGGTGGATAGATTGTGGATGAGTGATTGGATGGATGTGTGGATGGATGGGTGGGTGAGTGGGTGGGTGTGTGAGAGGATAGGTGGATGGGTGGATGGATGGGTGGATGGATAAGCAGGTGGGTGAGTGGATTGGTGGATAGATGGTGGATGAGTGAATGGATGGATGTGTGGATGGATGGGTGAGTGAGTGGGTGGTGGGTGAGTGGGTAGGTGGATGAGTGGATGGGTGGAAGATGGGTAGGTAGGTGGATAGATGGGTGGATGGGTGGATGGTAAGCAGGTGGGTGAGTGGATTGGTGGATAGATGGTAGATGAGTGGGTGGGTGGATTGGCAGGTGGGTGGGTGGATGGATAGGCAGGTGAGTGAGTGGATTAGTGGATAGATGGTGGATGAGTGAGTGGGTGGATGGATGGGTAGGTGGGTGGGTGGATGGTAAGCAGGTAGGTGGGTGGATAGGCAGGTGGGTGGGTGGATGAATGGTGGATGAGTGAGTGGATGGATGGATGGATGGATGGGTGGGTGAGTGAGTGGATGGATGGGTGGATAGGTGGATGGGTGGATGGATAGGCAGGTGGGTAAGTAGATTGGTGGATAGATGGTAGATGAGTGGGTGGGTGGGTGGGGGCAGGTGAGTGGATGGACAGGCAGGTGGGTGGGTGGATGGATGGTGGGTGAGTGAGTGGATGGATGCGTGGAAGGTGGATGGGTGGATGGACAGGCAGGTGGGTGGGTGGATTGGTGGATAGATGGTGGTGAGAGCGTGGGTGGGTGGATAGGCAGGTGGGTGGGTGGATGGATAGATGGTTTCATGGGTGAGAGGATGGGCGGGAGGGCGGGAGCTGGGGTTCGAGTGGACGTGTGGCGGGTGAGCGCGGCAGGCTGCCCGTCTGCACCGCCCACCTGGATGTACAGATCCACCAGCTCGTTCTGCCGCAGGATGTAGTAGATCTTCCCTGCCTGCAGCCAGGCATAGGCCTCCTTCTCCTTCTTCTGCAGGTCGATGAATATCCCTAGGCTCCGCTTGGTGTAGTCCAGAGCGGATTTGTAGGCCCTGGAGTCAAACGCAGATGTCAGGCAAGAGCCCTGGGACCCGCCTGGGCTCCTCCACGGTGGGTCTGCAGGTGGGTGGACCTTGCCGTGTGCAGCGCCCGCCCCTCCCAGGCTGCTGGGAGATGGTCTTCAGGTACAGAAAAGACAAATTGTTCAGAGGGAAGCGGCATTGGGGCAGACACCCTGCAGGAGCAGCCTGCTTCCTGTGGCTTCCCGGTTTCTCTCCCGTCTCTTCCCGTCCCTGCCCACACAGCTTTGTCTCTGGACACACCAGGAACCCTCAGCACAGGGCAGAAATTCAAAGACGGCCTAGACGGGTGGTTCTCACACTTGCGCCTGCCCCAGAGCGCAGAGGGCTGTTCACAGGCAGATCGCTGGGCCCTGCTCCAGGCTCTGCCTGCCCAGGTCCACGCTCGGAGAGCAGCACTCTAGAGCACTGGCCCATTTCTTCTGCTGTGAACTCAACGCCTGGACAGGAACCCGTCCCCCTAGTCCTCGTGAACATCTGGCTTCTGCCCAGCTATCAGCGAGTCCTACGTGACAGGTGGTGTTCACCACAGTGACCCCACAGGGCCTGTGGGCTGGTCAGTGTAAGCCACACAGGGAGGTGTCCCAAGATGCTGTCCCAGGGAAGCAGGTGCCTGGGGAACACATGGCCACTGTCATGTCTGGGGGACAAGGGAGGCCCGGCCACCCTGTGACTGAAGACTCAGGGCAGGCAAAGTTCAGCTCACAAAAGCCACCATGGCAGGAAGGGTGACCTAGCGATGGCTGCCCTGCATCTGTGGGGCAAGGCTTGTCTGGGGGTGAGAGCAGATGGGAGGGTGCCCAAGCTGGGACTCGCAAGTCATGAGTAATGGACAGAGTGACCCCAGGCCCATCAGCTGATGCCAGGAACCCCACAGTCACCAAAGGGAGGTTGCCCAGGAATGGGGCATGGTCTCCATGCTGCCCCCACCCCACACTGGGGTGCAACCCTTACCGCTCAGTGCCCAGTGACAGGTACAGATGACTGATGGCCTCCAGGAGCTGTCCCTCCAACACCTTGTCGGCTATCCTGCGGGCCAGTGTGAGCTGGAACTCATGGTAGATGACGCTCTGTGCCTCATTGGGCATGACACTGCTATAGAAGTGGCACAGCTGCTGGACGGCTTGCAGTTGGCCTGAGGAGAACAAAAGGAAGATGTCACCCTTGTGACTCCACAGTGCTATATGCAGGGGTCAAAAGCCCCTTGCTGAATGTCCGCCTCTTCCACACCTCTATAAGCCAGGTCCTTCAGATGGGGAAACTGAGCCAGGATAGTCCAAGTGGCCATCTCAGGGGCATAGCATGGACAGCCCAGGAACAGCAGGCTGTGGAGGCTCCAGAGACAGCCCTGACCATCTTGATGACCCTCAGAGCCAGAGTTCCGTCCCATCAGGCCTCCTGTTTCTGCCTCACCAAGCTCCTAGCCAGAACAGGGGCTGCCTCCATCCTGACCTGATGGCCAGGTGGCACCATCACCTCCTCTTACAGATGGACACACAGAGTCCAGAGTGTTTGCCTGGAGCACATGGAATGGGACTCTGCTGTGCCCTGGCATCACAAGGCCTGCACTCTGTCCAGGAGCAGGCTCCAAACCACGGGCCTGCGGGCCTCTCCTCAAACCAGGGGCTGGGAGTTATGGAGAGCTTCCAACTGTCAAAAGTAATCCAGAGGAAAACAAGGAAGTGGAAATTACCCACACCATAAACCAGCTAGACCTCATAGGTACTTACAAAACACTCCACCCAACACTAGCAGAGTTCAGTTTCAGTGTCATAGAACATCCTCCAAGATGGTCCACATGCCAGGCCACAAAGCGAGCCTTAGTAAGTGTAAAAGGGTTGAAGTTTTGAGAAATATGTTCTTCAGTTACTTTGAAATGTAGTTAGAAATCAGTAACAGAAGGAAGTTTGGAAATTCCAAAATATGTGAAAATTAAAATACACATTCCTAAATAACAAGTGGGTCAAAGAAGAGCTCACAAGGAAAACTAAAACCACTCTGATATGAACAGAAACAGAAGCACAATATACCAGGACTCAGGGGGTGCAGCTAAAGCAAGAGTGTAGAGGGAAATTCATAGCCCTGAATGCCTTTGTTAAGAAAAATTTCAAAGGCCAAACCTAAACTTCCTCTGCAAGAAACTAGAAAAAGAAGAGTTAAATAATTCTAAAACAAACAAAGAGGAAGAACATAATGAAGAATAGAGTGGAAATAACAAAATAATATAGAAGAGAAACCAACTAACCCCAAATCTGGTGTTTTTTGCTTTTGTTTGTTTGGGTTTTTGCCTACTAGGGATTGCGCTCAGGAGCACTCGACCTGAGCCATGTCCCCAGCCCTGCTTTGAGGCAGTGTCTTGCTAAGTTGCCCATACTAGTCTTGAACTTGTGATCCTCCTGCCTCAGCCTCCTGAGTAGCTGGGATCACAGGTGTGTGCCACCAATGTCCACTCAAAAGTTGATTCTTCCAAAAGATTAACAAAATTAACAAATCTTCCACCAGACTGACAAAGAAAAACGAAGAAGATGGAAATTACTAAAATCAGAATTGAAGAGGGGATGTGGCGGCCAACCTCCTGCCAACCTCCTAGAGAGGAAGGCTGTAAGGAGCGCTGTGCCAGCAAGTCAGATGACCGTGGGAGGTGGCTGGCTCCAGGAAGGACCCCTCCAACACCCACTTGGCTCAAACATGGCCGAGTATGCACCTGGCAGCCCTGGGAGCCACCCCTGCCCGCCTTCTTGGACGTTTGGTCTGGCCCAGCGTGGGAACCCGCGGTTTCTGCACTCAGCATTCTCCGGGTGGGACAAGCCCCCCCGGCCTCGGACTCACACCCAGGCGCTCTGAACAAAGATGGAAAGTTTTCTTTCCCGGACGCCGGTTTGCAGAAGCACGCTGGGGAGGCATGGAGGAGGGACGCGGGTGGCACTTGCGGTCACCACTTACTCTCCAGGTGGCCCGTCTCCACAGCGACCAGAAAGGCCCACTGGTAGTAACACTTGCCCTGCTGGGCGAGGGCCCGGCGGGTGCACAGGTGGCCAGTCCACAGGAGCACCTGCGTGAAGTCCTGACCACACTCCCCGACGGGCAGCTGTGAGAAGAGTCTGATGGCCTCCAGGAGGTAGTGCTGGGCCAGCCCGATGGCACTGACCTGCAGACACAGCGCCCCGAAGTTGGCCAGGACCACTGCCTGGTTCCGCAGCTGGCCCAGGCCCCGAGCCAGGCGCAGGGCGCGGTAGTAGCCCTCGGCCGCCTGCCGGGTCCTGCCCGTCCTCTTCAGGGCGATGGCCGCCATGTTGACAATCACACCCTCCTGGTCCTCGCTGGCCACATCTGCATCCAGGATGGACTGCAGGATGTCCAGGGCCACCAGGCTCTGCCTGTGGAGCAGGTGCAACCAGGCCAGCACCACCAGGCGGTCCACCACGGGGCGCGCACCGGCCACGGCGTCGGCCTCCACCGCCCGCATCATGAAGGCGATGGCCTGCCCGTGCTGCTCATGGTGGCTGTGCAGCTGGGCCAGGCTGGCATAGAGCAGGCCGCGAAGGGCCCGCCCCGTGCCTGCGGCTGTGGAGGCCAGTGCCTGCCTGAGGTAGTGGGCGGCCTGGGCAGGGAGGCTGTGAGCCGCCGTCCTCTGGCCGTGCAGCCGGGGGGCGTTCCAGAGGACCAGGTCCACGCTCCTCAGGGAGCTGGCCAGCGAGCCTGGGGTCCGCAGCGAGGCCACCCTGATGCAGCTCAGAGCCAGGTGGGGCAGGCACTTCCTGCTGTAGGTGTCGGCCAGGAGCAGGTAGCAGCTCAGAGGCCAGGCGGCGGGCGGGGCGCCCAAGCCCCTGTGCAGCAGCAGCAGCCTCTCCAGGTAGGGCAGGGCCTCCTCCGGCTGCTTGAGGTGGGTGTGGTGCCTGGCCAGCAGGAAGCAGGCCCGGGCCTCGGCCTGCGGGCTCCCACCGCTGATGGCGCTCCGCAGCGCGTACCGCAGGAGCTCCGCCTCTGCCTCGGTGCTGCAGATGTGGCTGGGCGTGCCCAGGAGCAGGGCCGCAGCTTTGGGCACCACCTGGGCACACTTCTCCCTGGATTTCTGCTTCATGTAGATGGTGGCCAGGTTTGCATACACGGCCACCACCAGGAAGAGGTCCTCAAAGCAGCCCCCGCGCGCCCTCAGGGCTTCCTCAAAGTACACGCGGGCCTGGGAGAGCTTGAGCTTCCGGGCACACAGCCGTCCCAGGAGGAAGCAGAGTCTGGCCAGTGCCATGCCAAGGCCAGCCTTCTTGGCCATCTCCCGGGCCCGTGCCAGGAGCCCGGCCAGCTCCTCCTCATCAGCAAAGCTGCAGAACATGCTGCCCAGCCATGGCAGGCAGGCGTCATACAGGCCACGGAAGCAGGCCTGGTACCCAGGGGCATTCAGGGTCTGCAGCAGCGAGCCCAGGGCCTCTGGGTCCGTCCCACTGTCCTCGGGAAGCAGGCAGAAGGGGGGCTCCTCGGTGTCGGGGGAGCTCACGCAGCCAGAAGCCTCCTGGAGACCCCTGGCCTCGGGCTCCTCCTCAGGGCAGCCTGGGAAGGTCTTGCATTGTTCTAGAACATCCTTCACTGTCCGCAGGGTCTCCTGGGGCTCGGGGTTGAGGCCGGGTAGAGGCATTTCTGCAAGTCACAAAAAGGCCCAGTGGGATTAGCGTCCAGTGTGAAGGCCACTGGCCTGCACAGTTCTCCCCTCCCCCGCCGTCCCTGGAGCAGCACCACCCAGGTGACCCTCCCCCCAGGCTGCTCCAAGGACAGCAGGGTCTGGTGGCTCCATGTTCCTTCCCCATGACCCTGTTCCCTCCATCTCCGCCCTCTTGAGAGCACCGTCATGGGAGATCCATGCTTCAGAGCTCAGCCGTGGCTGGTGGGTCCCTTTCCCTTCAGAAAGAATTGAAGCCTCATAAGGAGTCCTGTCCACCCTCTGGGCTAGCCCCAAAGGTGTGATTTGCTCAGCCTGCTGGGCTCGCCCCATCCAGGAAGCCCCAACTGCCAGTCAGAACTGCTGATCTGCCCACTGAAGTCGTCATACAGAACAGGCAGAACGGCTCCATCCCCAGGAACCAGCCAGCTGGAGAGGAGGGCTGGCCACCTGCCCTTCCCCGCCACAGGAAAGGGACCATCTCTGGCAAGAGGAATCGGGAATGGCTCCCAAAGCAAACTCTTTGTCAGTTGGCAAAGACTTAGAACAAGAAAAAATTAAACTCAGTTTAGGGGCAGAGGTCCTGCCAATCCGACTGCCCTGGATTATAGGAATCTGCCCCCCACAGAGCCCCCATGGCTGGCCTCCACTGCCAGCCCAGCACAGGCAGCTAAGGGGCCCACGGGGTCTTTGCTCAGGAGACAGGAGGGTCTGCAGAGGCTCCAGGTGGGAAGGAGGCACGCCCAGCCTCCCGAGGGCCCCATCTCAGGGCCTCCCTGTCTGCACCCCAGGGCAGCCCTTGTGAGTTGGTGCTTGGTTCTCCCAGGGAATTTCCAAATGCCCCCCACCCTGCCATTCAGACCCCTGGGGAGGGGTGCAGGGAGCCAGCTGAGCTGCAGAGGGGAGAAAAGAGGGTGTCCCTGAACCAAGAAGGCCCTCAGGAAGGACCTGTAGGGACCTGATTGGGGGAGCGGCTTCTTCTCCAGAGCAATGTTCCAGCTCCACCCTCCTTGTCCCCGCTCCCTGCGGGCAGTGGGACCTGGCCGCCTGGCACAGAGCAGGACAGGCCTCAGCTGCTCTGAGTCACCCAGAGGAAGCCATAGCCGAGAGTGGGCTGTCCTGTGGGGCCCAGCGCCTCGAGGTGCAAGGGGGGTTTCAGGCCCACCCCATAAACTTCCCACACCCGCCTGCACCCTCACGGCAGAGGACTGGCACCCCCGCTCGGTACCTGGTGCCCAGCACTGCCACTTCTGCCCTGCACTCCTGCCCCGAGGCCCCACCTCTGACCACAAGACCCCAAGCTCTGGGCAGCACCCACCTCGCTCCTCAGGCTGCATACCCTCTGCTTCTGCCAGGCGGTCTGGGAGGGAGGAAGAGAGGTCATCAGGACTCCAGACAGTGCCCTGTGGTCCCAGGCCATGTCCAGGCAGGGACCCTCTGGCCACCAGCACCCATGAGGGAGAGGTGTGGCTCAGGAGCCAGGAGTCCACGTCCCCCAGGACCTACAGACAGGACAGAGCGTGGTGGTCTGCCCCGGCCCTCCCCTGACCACACAGAACTCCAGCCTGCCCTCTGGACAGGGGACCGTGGCCATGGAGGGGTGCTCTGGCCCTGTAAGCTCCACTGGGGAGCAGGGTGGATGGAGCCACAGCAGCCCTAAGTCCCACAGGCTGGGGCGGAGCCACCCACTGTGGGCACGTCCCTGCTCAGACTGGGGCAGGCACCTCCTGGCCTCAGCTGCCACCTCCTAAGAAGGGGCTGACACCCTCTGGCCGGAACCACAGCGGGCAGGAATGAAGAGAGCTGTAACCATGGGCACGTGAGGGTGCCTGGACCTGACACGGAAGGCACGTGCTCCTGGGTGCCCGGCAGGGAGGGCACAGAGGTCACTGCGGTACCCCAGCCACAGCGTCTGCTCCCCGAGAAAGACAGCCCATGTCGGGGGCTGGAGCCCGGAGAGGCCAGGGTCAAGGGGCAGTCTGTTCAGGAGGACGTTCTTCTGTAGGCCTAGAAAGCTTCAACCTAATGTGGGCGGGAAGGTGTTTCGATGCCTATCATTAAGCAGGAAGAAAAATATGTGTAGAAACGTCTGTGTGCGTGTGCACATGCTACATGAGTACATGTGGGTGTGCGGGCATGAGTGTGTTTGTGTGTGCATACATGTGAGTGTGTACACGTGTGGTTGCGTGTGCTTGTGTATACCTGTGCCTCATGAGTGTGAGTGTGAGTGTGTGCGTGGGTTGCGGGCCTCTGCTGGGCTCGGGCATCGGGGCCCACCACTGGGCGTGCACGTGTCCCTGGCTCAGCCCCGCTGCTCCTGGTGTGGACAGCTGGCTTCCTCCGCTGCACTGTACCTTGGGCCTCAGGGAGACGCTTTCCCATGCAGAGGTTTGTGGGGAGGTGGGGAGTGGCACCGCTCCGTAGGTGGGCACCCTGGGTCCTGCCTGCCTCCCCAGCCGCCAGGCTGGGTAGCCCTCCACAGTGGCAGAGCTCCAGCTCCCTCTCCACAGGGGGTTGGCAAGGCTGGGCAGAGGCCGCCAAGGTGGGACCCCCCTGAAGCTTGTCCCCCTAGAGCGAAGCCAAGCTCCATGTGCCCAGCCAAGGCCAAGGGTGCCCGTGCCTTGGGTTGGGGCCTGAGACCAGTGGGGAAAGGCTTCCTCATGACCTTGGGCAATGGGGGCCTCAGCACCTCCTGCGTCCCCAGCTCGTCACGCCTCTCTCTCTGTGCCTACCCCACATGCCCAGAGGCAGTGGCCGTCTGTCGCCTGCTCACCTTTGGGCACCCAGGGCTTGGCCTTCTCTGTCCACATGAAGGCATGAGGAGTGGGCAGCTGGGGGCTGCTGGGAAAGGAGGGGGGAGCAGAAACACCTGCCCCCAAGGACTCACTGGGAGACCTACAAACCCAATGCCAATAGGGTGGGGGACAGGTGGCCTCAGCACTGGCCAGATGCCACCCGGTTCACCCAGTCCAAGCCTTTATCTCCACTGTGGGCGCAGTCACCATCCTTCCAGGAATCCACCCAGCACTCTCCCAGGTCCCCTGCGGGGACACAGTCAGCCAGGCCCCACACCTACCCAGACTGTGCACGGAGCAGACCTCGGTGCCCGCCATCCTGCTCAGCAAGCGCTGGGCGGTGTCCTCCGAAAGGTGCCCCTCGCTGCTGAAGAACAGCCTCTCTCCCTCGTCCAGGAAGACCACACTCTCCAACCTGGGGAGCCATGACGCAGGTGTCAATCAAACAGGAGGCCGCGACCGGGGCTGCTCTGCAGGGCCCCAAGGACCCCACCAAAGGCCCGGCACAGCGGTTCTGCATCACCACGCTGGGACGGCTCCGCTGGCCTCTGAGGACACCAGCGAGAGAGGGCCATGTCTCCAATGGGCCAGTTTTAGGGGCAGGGTGAGGACGAGGCCCCGCTGCCTTACCCCTTACAAACCAGTGACCTGCAGGGACCTGGCGCCAACGGGAAGGCTCTTCCGCTGCGGCACGGTTCCCTAGTCCCACCTGACGACACCCGCCGCTGTCCCGCCCCTGCTGGACTCGGCCACCTGATGCGTGACTCGTGGACACAGCCAATTGGATCTTCAGCTGAATTTGTTGTGATCGTGTCTTTTGACAGTGACATTTCACAGTCAGACCGTTTCTACTCCCTCATTTGAGACAGTCCCCACGCACGGCAGCGAAGACCGGGAGGCCAGCGCCAAACCACTGTGCCTGGGAAGGGGGCTCCCGGCAGCTTTTAAAGCCCCCTCCAATGTCTCCTGCAGCTGCTGTGCCAACCGTGCTCCTCACGCAGCCTCTGCAGGGTCCCACAGTGCTCAGCCAGGGACAGGGCTGGCGGGTGGCCACCAAGTCCAGGAGGGGGACAGGAAGGAGGCAGGAGCTGGGAGGGAGCTACAGGACTAAACGGCCTGTATGACATGGACCTCTGGATATAGCTTATTGGTCAGTCTCAGCGCCCAGCCCAGAACAGGGCCACCAAAAACGTGTCTCACCTGTGGGAGTGGGAGGTGAGCCCACAGAGGGGACAGGACCGGAGTGGAGGACACTTTCCTCACACCCACATTCTCCAGGCTCTGAACTGGGTTCTCACAATGAGAGGCCAAGTCCAGGGAAGAGACCACAAGGACAGGCATGGCTGTGCCCACTGACCACTCCCCAAGGACCCTCACTGTTGCCAGGGCTGGGCAGCAGTGACACAGAATTGACCAGCATCTGTCCCTGGGAGTCCCTTGGCTGGGGTTGGGGGCTAGGGGACAGGAAGAATGTCCCTGGGAAAAGCCATTACAGACAAGACTCAGAACCGTGAGAGCCAAGGAACCAGGAGCCAGCCTCCCCACAGCTGGACTCCGGGGGACTCATGGCAAGCGGTGGCCCTTGGAATGGGAGGCACCAGGGCTGTGAGGGGCCTCGAAGCCCATGGCTGACACTTGAAAGGGGTTCATGGAGGGGAGAGACTTGGGGTGCTGAGTTAAGGAGTGACCCTCCAAACTCCAAACTCTTGGAAGGTAACGATTTTGGAAATGAGGTCTTTGCAGATGTAACTGGTCAAGGTGGGACCCACTGGAGGGGGTGTAACATGACAGCAAGTGTCCTTCTTAGAGAAAACAGTCACAGACACAGGGGAGGAGGCCTTGTGGACACTGGGTGGGGCCGGAGGGACACAGCCACCAGCCAAGGGGCGCTGCTGGCAGCCGAAGCTTGGAGGGCACCAGGGCCCCCAGCTGGGGAGGCAGCCTGGGGCTGCCCGCACCTTGCTCTCTGCCCCTGGCTCCAGGCCTGAGGGCCAGCCGCCTGTGGGACAAGCACCAGGAGGTGTCGGGGCGCGTCCCCTCTCAGAGGATGCCCGCCTGGCAGCATCTTGGAGAGGTGCTGGGGCAGAGGCAATGGTGACCTGAGCCCCGCAAGGGGGAAGGAGCTGTCCAGGCCAGCATCCAGGTGGTCACCTGGGAAGCTCTGTGGATGTGGTGGCAGGGTCCCCCGGGAGTGGTGGGGATCAGCCTAGAAAAGGGGGGCCTCATCCACTCACTCAGACACCGGGCCCTGCATGCTGATGTGGCTGGTCCGCACGAAGCCCACCTGGCCTGAGGCCATGTGCCGGCCCACGCACCAGGGCAGGCTGGGCACCTGGGCACCCAGGATCTCAAGGAGGTCGCCGGCCTGGAAGGACACCTCTTCAGGCCCTGAGCCCTGGAAGTCCGCCACCGCTGAGGCCTGGCCAAGCCCTGTGGAAGGAGACCACGCGGTCAGAGCTGGGGCTGGTGGGCAGAGGCCGGGACTTCTGGCAGAAAATCTGCCTTGCCCCTGGGGGAGGTGAAGGAAGCTCAGGCCTGGACATCTAAGTGGACCCCAGACAGAGGCGCTTTTATCCCTAAACCAAACATGGGAAACGGCAGCCATGACTCTCGCTCAGCCGGGTTGTCAGGTTCCAGGGAGACTGTGACCTGTCCCTCCTGCCCCCAGGGCCTGTGTCCACGTAGCTGGCACAGAAGCCAAGCAAACACAAGCCACTGGGGGCCAAGCAGAGAGCTCTGGTGCCCCTGAGCCCGGGAGCTGCAGGCAGCTTTTCACAAAGACCCAGGACAGGGCCAGGCTGAGCCTCGGGGTCTCCTTGGCACCCACAGCAGGTTCAGCCAGAGGCTGGCTGCCTCCTCCCAGGTCTTCCAGGGTGTGGAGACCTGGGACAGCTCATTGAGGTGTCTGTGAGCCACATCCCAGGCTCCTGGGGACGATGACAGGATGCCAGCCCACCTTCCCAGGGGCTGTGAAGTTTGGATCAGCCCTGGAGTTCTCTGAGCCTCAGCCTTCATCCTGCAGACAGGAGGGGACCACAGCCTTGTCCCTTGGCTTGGGGAGGGTTCAGGGCAAACACAGAAACTTCCAGAATGCTGGTGCCCATGACTCATGGGCTACCTCTCCCCCAGGAAAGAGAGGCCGGTGGAAACGCTTACCCATCAGTGAGCTGTCAGGTGTCACAGGTCCACCCACGGAGTCGTCAGCGGGGCCCCAGGGGGCCCTAAGGGCCCACCTAGAGTGGAGAGAGGAGGTCTGTGCCGTGGACCTCAGACTGGGGCAGACGCCTTCTGGGCAGGTGTCCAGCCCCAGCAACCTGAGCAGATCCCTCCACCTCCTGGTCACATGTACCTGCTGGGCCGGTGGCACTACAGCCCAGGGACCCCTGCAGACCACCCCCCGTAAGCACCTGCCCCCACTGCTTCCAGGAGCAGCTCAGTGCTGTGGGGCTGCAGGAGCCTGGCCTCCGGCCCTGACCCTACTGTCCGTCACCATGGGCCTGCACAAATGACCCTGTCCGGGCCTCTGCTCCTCAGACAGACAGCAAGAACACTGTAGTGGAGACTGACCGTCCTCCTTCTCCATCTCTAACCTCTGGAACCTGACCCTGGAGGATGGCCTACGGAGGTGCTCTGTGTCACCTGCCAGGACCTCACTGGGCACAGCAAACAGGGGAGTTTCTTGGAGAAACTAGGAACTCCTCTGGTCTTCGTAGGAGACATGAGCGGCCACTGACCGCCACCCCACCATCGCTGTCAATCAGGAGGTTGAGTTTCTCTCTTGGCTTTGGCTTCTAGGAAGCTCCCAGCCTAGTCTATGAGCCATTCAGCAAGCCAGCAGGATCTTCTGGGTTACCGTCCTCACTAGCTTTACCTGCACTCCGTTTCTGTGTGGGCAAATCTCCGTTTGCCTCCTTCCTGCGGGTGCAACTGTCCTGAGCCTCCCTGGAGGGCTTCCGAGGGGGCCTGATGAGGGCTGTGTGCTGCACACTCCTGTGCCCTGAGTCCCGGGAGAGCCCACGGGCCCCCTCGAGGCGCTGCCTGTGGCCCGGAGAGGAAGCCGCAGAAGAGGTCCCCACCTTGCGTGTCCTCCCACCCCACTGGGCAGTCGACCTGCCAGGCCCAGGGACCATCTGTGAGGCCCAGCACCACCCAGCACCACCGGGACGACAGAGAGTCCGGTACCCACTGATGGAACGGAACCAAGGGCTCCGGGGCAGCCACTGTCACCGCCCCAGATGTGGTGGGAATGGGGCTTGAAGAGTCCGCTTCCAGGGCCACGTCCCCCAGGGAGTGCCCCGAAGCCTTCCTGAGGACCTGGGGGCCCTTCCCCACACTCTGGCGGCCAGTCGTCAGTCTCACATGGTGGTCAGGACACAGGACAAAGAAAGGCCCTTTGAAAGGAAAAAGGTGGTCATCCAGGTGGCTGGACCGGGCAGCTGAAACTCTGCCAGCAGGACCACCCCGCCCCTACAGGACCCACAGTGAAGGCAGCCCGGGGGGAGGCCCCATCAGCTGCTTCAGCCCCAGGAACCAGTGGACTGGCTCTGGAGGCCCAAGGAGCCCAGACAAGAGGCCAGCAACCCGGGGTGGGCCCCAGCTCTGCCTCCACTGGCCTCTGAGGCCTGCTCAAACTCAGACTCTCTCTGGGCCTCAGTGTCCTCCCTGACCCACGAAGGCCAGACGGTGGTCCCCAGCACTTCCTGCTTGGACGGCCACTGGGAGTCCAGCCCCGACCAGGCAGCTCAGGCTGAGAGCCGTGGGGAAGGCCGTTTGACCCTCCCTCCTCTAGAATCGGGCCTCGAAGCCCAGCAAGAATCAGGGCTGGAGGTGGGGACACCAGACAGCCTCTCTGCCACTTCCCAGACACCTCATCTCCCCGGGGGGCCAGCCAGGGTCTTTGCTGCCCAGGCCCGCTTACTGCCAGGGTGGGCCAGGGGGCGCCAGGTAGCCACCGCCTGGAGCAGACCTCCTGGCTCCAGAGCTGCCTCCTGCTACAGCCCCAGACCAAGGTCGCCGTCGCCACGCACGGCACCCACCTTCCTGGGCCAGCAGGCTCTGGTGCGTCCGCCTCAAGGCGTCCTCCTCCACGTGCACCTGGATGGCCGTCTCCTCCTCCTCGCCTGGCCACAGCAGCCAGAAGGCCCGGTCCACCAGCAGGTTTTCCAAGCAGTGATGTGTGAAGCCTGCAAGGCCAGGCCTGGTCACCCGCAGGCTCTGGAAGGGGCAGGGAAGGCCCCAGCGTGGGCCGCCTGCCCTGGGAGCCTACCTGTGCGCGGTCCACTGGTCTGACCATCCTGGCTGCCAGTGGCCATGTCCAGACCCTCACCCACCCACCACCACCATGGTCAAGTTAAGGGCCTCTGTGTGCCTCTGTGTTTGCATTCTTAAGTCAGAGGTTACAGGCCACGTTGACCATCATAGGATGGACACAGAACAGGCCAGGGAGCCCTGGCCTGGCGCTACTGGCCCATGTTATCTGTTTCCATGGAGACAGTGCTTGGCCATCAGGGTGCTGGTGACGCCCCCATGCCTGGCCAGCAGGCAGCACCAGCCTGGCTCCCATTAGGGCCACAGCAGGTGGGGAGCAAGTCCTTCAGTACTCTAGCTGAGGTGTGGACATTCGAGGACAGGGCCAGAGGACGCTGCCTTCTGAGCACCACAGTACCTGCGGCTGTCCTGCGGGGAGGACTGAGGACAAACTGGCTCCTCTGAGAACTGTCTCCTCCCAGGAGACAGGACAGAGCATCAACAAGACCTGCCGAGGGTGCCATCAAGGGTCTCCTCCTCCAGCTTCTTGGCCCTCAAACGGAAGTGGGCTCACAAGGCTCCCCTAGCTGGGTCCCACCCCAGGCTGCTGGCCTCCTGTCTGGGCTCCTTGGGCCTCCAGAGCCAGTGGGAGCCTAGCTCCCTCCCCGCGGAGGTAAGGACCACGCCGTAGGGAAGGGACCCGGAAGCTCAGGCACCACAGCCCCCAGCAAGACTGTCCACCTCAGCTGTAGCCAGCACAGCCCAGCACAGTGCCTCCCCACCCCCAGAACAAGGTGGACCCTGGGCCCTCCCTGTTTTTCTGGAGAGGCCGCTGTGAAACGACTTATTCTCCAGCCCCGGTTGGTGCCATGGACACAGGGTGAGTTACGAGTCCTCCGAGGGGGCCCTGGGATCAGCCCTGGGAGGGTGGCTGCTTTACCAAGAGCATGGTAGGTGGAAAACTTCCAGATTTCTTCAAAAGTCTTAAACGTCACCATGATCCGATCCTGGTCACTGTGGATAGACAACAGCCTGGCTGACAATTCCTTAAAGGAAAGAAATAGAATTTAGGGACAGTCCCAGTGGCCTGCAGGGCGGTTCCTTGCAGCCCTGGCTGATCCTCTCCTGCTCACAAGCCGACCGCGGCTCCGCCACCTGCAGAATGCAGCCCAGCTCCTGCCAGAGCCCCGGGGCCGCCCTGCGCTGCTCTCTCACCCTCCCAGCCTCCCCCTGGCCACTGCCCTCAGCAGCTGCCCTCAGCCCGGCCACAGCGCTGCCTTGGGACCCGCCTTGCCTCACTGCACCTGCAGCTCCCACCGAGGCTGAGTGCACTCGGGCCTCTGTCCTCTGGGGTGACGGTGACGGTGTTGGGGACAATCGCACCATCCGGGAGCTCTTCTGACTAAAGCGGGGGCGGCCAACACCCCTCCATCTGACAAAGGAAGCCAGGCCTGATTCTGAGCTCAGACCCTGGGCAGGTGGTGCCGCGGACTGGACCCCAGGGCCCACCACGGCCCTCCTCTGTGGCCCAGTCCCAGGCGGAGCCCCGTTTGTTGAGCAGTCTGAGCCAGTCTCTGTGCCGGGCACTTGGTGAGGTATTTACCTGGTCCCCACCTCTGGGCGTCTCCAGTGTGGCGGACGAAGGTGCCTTCACACAGGCTAGGAGGCCACCGTCAGGGCGGTCTGACCCCAAGTCCGTGCTGCCCCCATCCCAGCCCTGTGGCAGAGGGGGGCCCTGTCTCCTGAACTGTCCTCATTCCGTGACATCCCCCCCTGTGCCTATTCTCTTTACTCGAGGGAGCTCCTTTCCCCTGCTCCCCAGGCTCCAGGGCTGACTCACCCCCAGCACGCGGGCCACCTCCTGGCTCTCGTTCTCCAGCAGGCGCAGCCGGCCCCGCAGGGCCTGCTGCAGGCCGGGGTCTGGCTGTCCACTCTTCCTCCGCACGGCCAGCAGCTGCAGAGCCAGGTCTGGAAGGGGCAGATGGAAGTCAGGAGGTCCTGCTGGCCCAGACCTGGGTCTATGGGGTGCTCCCCGCCACCCCCGCTGAGCCTCCAAGTCACAAAACTGGTGCTGGAGGCTGGGCCAGCCCGGGGCACCCAAACCCAGAGAGCAGCTTGACCTCCAGTAACAGATGCCCAGCTCAGCTGCAAAGACCTGCCTGTTCATCCTCAGGCCAGGCCCCTGCAGGGATGGGAAGGTGGACTTTCGTTTCACCCTGCAGCAGGTCAGCCAGGAGCCGACATTCAGCAAGCGGCCTGGGCACCATGACCTCCAGCCCCACCTCTCCCCCGGCCCCATCTCCAGATGTGGCACCCAGCCTCCTGGGACACCCCCCAGGCATCACAGAGGCCTCAATTCTACCCTGGCTCCTGTCCCCTCTTCCTTATCTCCTGGGGGACCCTGTGCCCACTCCATTCCCCGGTCACACATGGCATGGGCCCAGCAGCCTGTCCTGCTGGCCCTGTCCTCAGCCCCTGCCCACGGCTCAGGACAGCAGAGCCGTCGGACAACTGTCTGGCCAGGCTCTGCCCTAGTCAGTCCTCTGGCCCATGCAGAGCCAGAGGCCCCAAGAGAGCACCCCCAACCTGGCCTGGCTCTGGACCCTCTAGGGTAACACTGAACTTCTGCAGATGGACATGGCCTGTCTACAATGTTCCAGGAAATGGCCAGCAGCCGTGGGGGCCGCAGAGCTCTGGAGAGCTGGCCGAGCACACGAGGGGCCCGGCTTTCCCATCAACCCTGTACATGTTGGGGAGGTCTTTGGGTGAGGTTGATCCGACTGGGTTTTGATGTGCGTGTGAACATGCCTCCGTGGAGCCCGCCCCTCTGCACAGCTCACAGGCACCAACAAGAAAGCAAATCTGAAGGAAATCTCCACGTGTGGCCAGGGCTTCCTGTGGGAGGGGGCAGCGGTAGTCTCCCACCCCAGATAGAATGAAACGTAGGTCCCCTCCCCGGCCCTGCTGGTCCTCTGCTGCCCAAGACTCCAGGCACCCAGGGCCTCCCCACCTCTTCACTCCCCCAGGGCCTCCCAAACCAGGCCCTGGCGGCTGTTGCCCTGATAGCTCCCAGCTTGGACACCACCCCAGGCCCTAAAGCCAGGTAGGAGACAGGGCACGGGAAAGGGGCCACCCCTTAGGGAGCTCAGCTCCACCAAAAAAGGGGAATGAGAGCCCAGGAAGGAGGAGTCCCTGCGCGGACTCCAGGCACCACCTGAAGTTAGCTGGTTGCTGGTCACTAGCATCACGGCTTGCTCCCCCTGGGCAGGTTAGCGGGGAGGAGGTCACATGTGGGCAATGAAAGAAGTCCTGGGAGGTTCAGCTGTCCATCAAGGTATCAGTGGACCCCCCAGGGGAGAGGAGGGGAGACTAGCAGCCCAGCGAAAGCCCCTGTGCAGAGGGTCCAGCCCTCCTCAGCTCCACCTTCTGCTCCCCGTGTTTGCTCCTCCCAGAGGCACTCCCCTCTCAATTCACCTCTCTTTGTCCCCAATCTCTCCAGTCTGGCTCAGTTCCTTGCTCCGCAGGCTGAGAACCTGGACCAGGACCCTGGGCCCTGCTCTAGCTACACCCAGCTCACAGGGACCCTGAAGCAACAGCCTTTTTTTCTAAGGCTGGCTGCTGCCACCAGAATCCAGGTTCCTGGGACAGCCCCCTCACCTGTTCTGACGCTGAAACTCTAAGACAATCAGCCCTACCTAACCCCTGGGGTCAAGGTCAGCTAGAGATCTCCAGCAGATGCCCTCTCCTCCCCTACTGCCAGCCCTCTACAGAGTGGGGCTGCCCTCAGATGATCAGGAAGGAGGGAGGGAGGGA
>NW_026000108.1:3370776-3380639 GCF_001458135.2 Marmota marmota marmota
TCTCACCAACTTGCTCAGGTCCTTGCTAAGTTGTTGAGGCTGGCCTTGAATGCACAATCCTCCTGCCTCAGCCTCCTGAGTGTCTGGGGTTACAGGCTACCGTTAAATACCCATACTGAGGTTTTGTAGGAGAATATCCTGGTTGTGGGAATCCTGGATTCCTTTGGGATGAGGGAATCATGTTTACTCTTAAACAGTTCAGAAAAAAAAAAAAAGTGTGTATGTAGGTAGATGATGGATGGATGGGTGGATGGATGGAGAGATAAAGCAAATATAAAGAATGTCAGCATTGGAAGGGTAAATGGGAATCGTTTCTGCTATTTCTTGCAACTTGAAATTGTCCAAGGAAGACAAGGAGGTGGGGAATCAATGTGGAGTCCTCTCCCCGGAGCCGGCCTTGCTGCTGGCGGCCAGTTGAGCCTCCTCAGACAGAAGTCCATGGACTCAGCCAGCTGGGCTCAGAGACCACATGCGGACCTGGAGGCAGCGTGCCTGCACATCTCCAGAGGAAGCCCCTGGCAGCCACAGGGCTGGGGACACCTGACTCCCCTGGAGGTCCGAAGCCGCTTCTTGGGTGGGCCACTCTCCTGCTACTGGTCTGGCCCGTCTAAGTCCGGACTTCTGTGCACTCTGCGGGCCTGGGCAGGACCCAACCCCTGCTGACCCACCCAGGCGCTGGATCCACGGTGGAGGGTGGGCTGCCAGGCCCCGTCCCCAGCCCTCTAGGCCACCCCTCCCAGCAGGACCTCTTCCCATTTTGAATCAGTGTGCAAAGCCCACCTGGTCCCTCCCCAGGTCCACCCACAAGCAGGAGGACTGAGATGACAGGCGTGACACACTGGGAGCCCAGGGCCGCAGTGACTGGGTCTGGACCCAGCAGGGGCTCAGGGGGTCTCCACTCCACTCTCCCACTGTGCCATTCACCCACTGACCCCTCAGATGGCCTTCGAGCCTCTACCATGAGCCACGCCCTGGAGACCCTCGGCAGGAGAGAGGAGGGCCCTGTACTAGCTTGTGTCCACCTCTCCCTGCCCCCTCTGCGGGACGGTGGAGGGAGGGTCCTGGAGGTCGCAGAGGCTGCCCCTCAGATTTCCCAGAGGGCAAATAGGCCCAGGTTAAGCAGAGGCCCATGACACTCAGGATTGGAGCCGGTCTCCCAGGTGCAGCCAGCCTGGCTGCCCTGTCACTGTTCCTCATGTCCCTCACACAGAGCTGTCCTTGTCTGGGCCTCGGGAGACCCAGCCCCTGTCCCCATGTGGCCTGGCCAGTTTCTCCCTGTCTCTGGGCCTGGGCTTGCCCCCTCAGGAGCAAGGGACACCCTGTCCAACAGGGTATGAGAACAAGGAGGGGCTGCGAATGCTGGCCACCCAGAGTCTCAGGGCAGCCTCTGGAGGAGTGGGCGGCCTCTGGGTCCTTCCCCTCTGGTTTTGCCATCATGACAGGCCCCCCAAACAGGAGCGGGGCCCTGGTCAGGAGCATGACTTGCTGGGTCAGCTCTTGTCTTAACACACCCGAGCCGACACCAGAGCTGGGGCCTGTGTGCGGGGTGGGGGAAGGCAGGGATGGCGGGGGTGGGGTGGACTGGACAGCGGTGGCCCCAAAGCTGCACTCACCACCTCGGACTGGCGCCTTGGCCTCCTCAGGCCCAGCCTGCTCCCGGCCACAGGGTGAGCGCATGGCCCCACTCTGGACCTCGTGCCCGCTGCTGTGGCCTCCAGAGGGTCTTGCAGGCCCCCAGCCCATCTCCGCTGGCTCCCCAGTGGTCTCCTCCTTGGGGCTCTTCATGACCCGCCCTGGCCCCAGTGCTGAGGCCTCGGCATGCCCAGTTGGCCTGTGGAGAGAACAGTGGGCGTCAGCAGAGGCCTCTCCAGGGTGGGGCTGCCAGACCATCAGGGACCTCTCTGCCAGGGTTGAGGTGACGGGGAGAGAAGCCAACATTGCAGAGTGTCCGGCACCTCCAAGGCCTAGCCGTGGCCCCGCTTGCAGCCTGTGTCCCCAGCACTGGGGCCACTGTCCGGCCTGTGATGGCCAAGCCAGACCTGGTTGTGACCTGAAAGCACAAAACCACTGTGGTAAGAAACCTGTGCCTGGGGAGGGGTCAGTCCCCCCTCAGCCTTTCTCCAGGAAGCCTGAGGGACCACGTCCCCACCTTTGGGTGGTGGATGACTGCCCTGGGGCTCTGACGGCGCCCTCTGGAAGTGTGCGGATGCCTGTGAGCAGAGCGGGTCCTCTCTGGGAGCACCTTCAGGTTAGAGCCCCTGCACGGGCTCCAGCCTCTAGACTAGGAATTTTTTAAAAGAGGAGAAAAGCCCCAGTGGTAGGACGGGCCTAAGATGAGGACCTGTGAGTGTCGAGGAAACTGCCGATCAGGGCTCGGAATCTGGGGTCTGCTCTCTTCTGGGCCGCCCCTCACAGCAGAGATCCGAGCTCTCCTCTCCGAGGCGGCTTGCTGCTTCCCGCAACAGCCCACCTCCTCTGGGAAGGGGGGAGGAGGAGCAGGAGGTAGGTGAGGCAGAGCCCTGGCCAGGAGCTGCTCACTGGCCTCACACTTTCCTGGGCTCAGAGATGAGCACTGACAGGCCATGCTCCCAGGTCTGTGGTTTTGTCACTCATCTGAGGACACGTTGTCCCCTTTCATGCATCAAACACAAGCACAAGAGACACGGGCTCAGCTCTGCCCCTCAGGCAAGGCTGCTGAGCATGGAACTGGGCAGAGGTAACCGACGGCCGAGCTCACTCACAGGGAAGACGGGAGCCACCTGGGTGGCACGCCCAGCCTGAAGGCTGCACATTTCAAGCCTGACCATCTGCTGGCTGTGAGCAGGGAACATTCAATCCTGAGGGTGCAGAACTCCCCAGGATTCCTCTGCCCAGAGCACTCAGGGGGACAAGGCAACAACCCCTGACCCCTCTCCATCCACCAAGGTGCAAGTCTGGTCTCCCTGGACCTGCCCCCTGTCTTGGCAGACGTTGGAGGCAGACCTAGGTCATGCCATGGCCAGCTGCATGGGCTGGGCCCAGGTGTGCCCAGCCAGGGCCAGCTAGCTGTGCTCCCGAGTCTCTGGCCTCCGCCCTGGTCCCGGGCAAGGAATCAGCAGAGGACAGACAGGGAGTCAGACAGGGCAGCTGCAGAGGCACCTGGGTCTGGGGTCTAGGATGCAGGACGTAGGCTAACAGATGAGGTAGAGTGTACCCCCAAGGGCAGAGAGGCCATCAAAGCCTCTAACCTGGGTGCAGTGGCCACACCTGTAATCCCAGTGACTCGGGAGGCTGAGGCAGGAGGATCTCAAGTGCAAGGTCCGCCTGGGCAATTTAGTGAGATCCTCACTCAAAATAATTAAAAAGGGCTGGGGGCGTGGCCCAGTGGTGGAGCACCCATGGGTTCAGTTCCTAATACTGCAAAAAAGAATGTACTGAAGAGTCCCCGTGGGAGGTGAGCAGTGGGGTGCGGGGCTTGTCACCAAAACAAAGGCAGCTGAGCCCCCAATTAGTCACAGCACAGGTGTCATCTCACATCAGGTTCTTGCAGACCCTGTCCCTGTCTTTTGGTCCTGGATGGTTCCAGGTGGCAATTCTAGAATGGGAACTAAGGGTCACCTTGTCCCGGAGGTGGAGGGAAGGGAAGTGGACTGCAGGGAGGGCTCCCTGGAGGAGGTGTTCATGGTGAAGGGCCTCAGCCCAGGGCAGCCAGGGGCCGGCAAGGCTTCCAGAACACCAAGGCTGTGAGGTGGCCTCGTCTAGTTCCCTGCCCAACTGCCCACTGCCCGCCTGTTCCATGTGAAATCCGATGGTCGGTTGATGCCAAATCCTTCCCATCCCCAACCGTCTCTGAGGGGCAGGGACGGGGACTAGGCTGGGTAGATGGGAAGGGGGCAGCAAGTCAGAGGGCCCCCAGTGAGGGTCCCTGGTGCCTGAAGAGAACCTTTCCCCTTCCAAGGGAGCTGCTCAACCCAGGAGGTCAGCGCAGGCCTGAGAACACCCCACTCCCTAGCAAAGAGGCAAGTGGACCTGGACCCCGGGAGCACAGAGTGCCAAGGAGGTGACAGAACTGTCAACAGTGCGGTGTGTCCACCAGGTTGAGCCTCGGCCTGGAAGGCTGCCCCACCTGGGGATGCCCGAGGGGCTCCTTAGCACATTCAGGATGCAGCTGGGTCACCCTGGCCACCTCCCCCAGCGCTGAGTCCAGCCCAAGCCTCAGAGTCTGCTCCCGTCCCCTGTCCCCCTTGCCCAGCTGCCACACTGGCTCCTGCCATGTGATGCCCACTGCCTGGCCCAGGTCTGCCGGGCGCAGGAAGCCCACGGTGGANCCTGGCACAAAGCTGGTGCTCAGGGACAGGTCCCCAAGAAAAAGGGAAGGCTTCCCTGGCTCAGGGGACTTCCCGCCCGCTGGTGAGGGACGCGGGACAGCCGCACACAGGGCTCCTGCTCGGAGGAGGAAGTGGGCTCAATCTCTGCAGGACACTTCCCTCCCGGCCGGCCGCTGCAACAAGCAGCCTCTTCCGGCCTCAGGCCTTCTGAGTCCTGCCCAGGACAGCAGGCGTGGCACCCCAGAGTGAGGCCTCTAGCAGATGTCCCGTACTCCCTGAGGTCAGCTGGCTGAGCCACAGGCTCCAGGCCCCGTCCAGCACCCAATCCCAGAGTTTGCTACCAGAACCCAGAGACGAGGTCCAATTTCAGTGAGTGGAGGTGCTCCGTGCTCCGTTACCACCCAGAAAATGAGAATAAAATGCCACGAGGGGTCGTGTGGTTGGAGCAGGTGGCTCTGTGGCTCAGTGTCCAGGGAGCTGGGCTGCTAGCGGGAGATGGAGCCCACAAGCCCTGACTGGCGGGGGGCTCTGGCTGGAGCTCCCCGGGGCTCGGACTGGGCAGACCCCTAGGGACACCAGACCTCGGCTCTTTGCCAAGAAGCAAGCCGGAGGGTGGTCCAGTCCTGCTCCCTGGATGGCAAGGGAAAGCTCATGCCCCACAATCCATGCCCCCCAGAGACCGCGGGCTGAGCCTCACGTGGAATCACCTTCAGCTGAGCTGAGTCCTGCTGGACAAGGGTGGCCCTCACCCAGTGCCGGGTGTCCTCATGAGAAAGAGAGGCAGACCCATGGAGAGGCCCTGGGACCGCAGGGCCAGAGCCTGGGTGACCTGACCACAGGCCCAGCAGCCCTGGGCTCCAGGGCAGGAAGAGCAGGACCCGCGTGGGGCCTCTGGGCACAGCCTGGCCCTGCCCAGCCTGTCTGCAGCTCCAGCCTCCAGAACTCTGAGAACACAGTGTCACTGCGGGCCACCAAGGGTCACTGTCAGGGCAGCCGAGGACATGACCACTCGTCTCTTTCTCTCTGTGTGGTGGGGCTGCCGGTGCCCACGTCATGGAGTTTGTGGGGAGAGGTGACCTCTCACGTGACACGCTGCACAGGGCCCGTCAACCTCATGCTCCCACGCCCTGGCTCCGCCTACCGTTGCCGCATCCCAGACTGGGGGGGGGGGGTCCTAGGTCCCTGGGGAGGTCACCCTCGGCCTGCAGAAGGTCTCCATGGGGCTTCTGAGGCCACATGTCCTGGGCAGGACGTGAGGCTGGAAGGCTGAGCCCAGGAATTTTTGGTTGGTGGCCCTGGTCCAGCCACTTATCTTGTTCTTTGATGTAAAAAAGACCCAGGGTGACTTTGGAGTGGCCTGGTCACACCCACAGTGGCACTGCAGGCTATGCGGAGGTGCTGCATCAGCAGTCGTGCCAATGTGGCCTGCGATGACCCAGGGCTGGCCACACTTGGGACACACTGGCCCAGAACCCCTTGTTCCTGGCTCCGTTCCCACGTCTCATCCAGACCCTGGGGGCACACCCCGAGGTCAGTGTGGCCATGAGGTCACTGTGAGGCGCTTGTAAATGAATTCTCATGTCAGATCACATGATAATCCCTGAGAGGGTCTGGCAGCACCGTGGGGGGGCCTGGTGACAGCCTCCCTTGGCCTACAGCAGTCCTGCCCCACCCCCACTGCAGACAGTCTGAAGAATGTTCCCAGAAAGTGGAAGGTGGGAGGCTATTCCTAGACACAAAGACGGCCACTGTGTGTCTGCCAACACAGCCGCCTGGCGGTCCACCGCCCTCCCTCCCGCCCCAGAGCCCGCCGTACCTGAGCTCTGCTCCTGAGACACCTCTCAGGCCCACCAGGCCAAGGGTGCAGGTGGCCTGTCCCAACTCTGCTTGGTGCTGGCTGTCCACGGGGCTGTCTGCAGCTGGCCGGGGCAGGCAGAAGCCGCCCACAGAGGCTGACTGCAGAGCAGCCACCACCGCCCCTGCTTCCTGCCCCACTTCCTCCCAGAGCCTGGGGCAGCAATGAGAGGCCAGCGCTGGCCGCGATTGATCATTAGCCCCTTCCTGGGTGGGTGCCAGGCCCTGTCCCCGCCTGCCCACTGCCAGTCCCCAGGCTCTGGGGTGGAGGCCAGGGGGCACCCAGGCTCCCGTTTGGCACTGGGATTGGGGAAGTCCACCAGCTAGCAGCCCTCGGGCTCTGCTCTCTGTTCCCCTTCCAGTTCTGTGCACGTGGGCACACACGTGTGGGCCTAAGGACACACACACACTCGTGGGCACACAGACACAAACAGTTCCTCACTCCTGCGCCCAGGTCATAGGAACATTCTGGGGGAGGAGAGGGGATGTCCTGCTCCTCAGCTGGCCAGTGTGTCCCACCTGGGAGACTGGCCAGAACCTTCACCTCTTTACCTGCCTTCTGGCTGCAGCCCCACCTGGGGTTGGGACGGGAGATCTCTAGCTGGCCAAGGCTGGGGCCATGACAGGGAACCCCTGGCCTGGCCCCCTGGGACTCAGAAAGAAGCAGGTCTGAACATGGGCCAGCCTCCTGCCCCAGCCCTCTGTGCCTGCCCCTCAGGCTGGGGCTGGCCTGCACCACGCCCTGGGAGCACCCCCCATCCTGTCTCCCTCTGTGAGGGGCTGACAGTGGGTGCGCTTGCCACCCGCTCTCTGCCCAGACTCTGGAGGGTGAAGACCCCTGACATTCTGGCTTCCCTGGGCCTGTGTACCTGGGAGCTATGCTGAAATAGGTCCTGGATGGGCCCCCTGTCCACACCAGGGTCAAGAGGCGTTTCCTCTCCCGGCCATTGTCCCAGGCGGAGCCCAAGACCCGGCATCCTGTTTGTCTACAGCTGAACTCTTGGCTGCAGTCCAGGGCTTTTCCAGGACCCCCCCCCACACACACACACACACTGTGTGCGGGACCCGCCTCCTCCCAGCTCCGGCCGCTGAGGAAGGAGCAGGTGTGTTCTGGGTCCAGGACTTTACAACCAGGGCCCTCCTGGGGCTGCTGGATGGACAACCCTGCCTGCCCGGCCTCCTGAAGCCCAGCCCAGCTGGCGTTCCCAGGGCCACCTATCCCTTCCCAGAGCCTCGGTTTCCACCTGGTGGAAACCACTAAGTGCCCTCCCAGCTCAGTGGTTCTGACCCTGACACAGGGGTAGAGAACACGCTGTCATCTGTCAGGAAGACGACACAACCCTCCAGGTGACCCTCACCCTGTGGGTGGTCAAAACAGCCTGACCAAACATTCCCGTGACTCCTGTTGGAGTGACCGGCCGAAGCCCAGCCCACGTCCCCACCCCCCCTCCCAGCCAGAGGCTCTGGGTGCTGAAGTCCAGCAGAGGAAAAGCAGCAAGCTCTGCCCAGGAGCCCAGGAGGCCACCCTGGCCCAGAGTGCAGGGCCCTGCAGGTGACCAGATACCCATGCCTTCAATCACCAAGCCCCAAAGCAACGACCCCTCGTCCCTTTTCCCTCGTCAGAGAGGCCAGCCGGTGCTAGCGACTCTACGGGCCTGGCGGCCAGTGACCTGCAGGCAGGACCCGGAGGCTCTGGAGTCCCTGTCTCCTTGCTGCAGAGGCCCCAGGAGCAGTGGAGCTGGGCAGAGTGACAGGCCCTGGAGGGACTTGCTCCTGTGAGGAGCAGCACCCTCTGGGGAGCACCATCTGCCTGCAGGAGGCCCCAGGGCCCAGTACTCCAGGCCAGGGGGACGCCTTGTCCAGCCAGTGCAGAAGCCACAGCTCCACCCCAGCGCCCTGGACGTCCCCTAAGGCTAAAATGCAAGGGCAGGACTCACCCAGGACGGGAGCACGGCTCACCTGGGAGGTGGCCTCCGAGTCCCACCAGGACACAGGAAAGGCCTTTGCCAGCAGGGCCTCCTGCAGGGGCCCATGTGGCTTTGAGCTGCCCCGGCACACTCGGGGCCTCCTCCAGGGCACACTCCTGCCGTCCCATCTCGCCCGGTCCTCCACCTGGAGCACGCTCAGAGGTTTCCTCAGAGACGGACTTGCCAGACTGGGAGCACCAGGAAGGGCCCAAACCTGTCCCTAATCTATCCTGTGGGGAAGCCCCAGCCACCACCAGGGCCCAGTTATGGCCTCCAAAGTCCCTAGTCAAGCCCTTAGCTGTGGCTTCCTGGGGACCCCTTCGGTGGACCCTCCTGCCCTTAGTCGGCCTGGGGTCTACCCTGCCCGTGGGCAGCAGGTTCCCTCCTGTGGAGGGCCCAGTGGCCGAGCACCCCCAGGGGCTCCCCAGACAGGGGCCCAGTGCTGCAGTCCAGCCCTGGGAGCAAGGCAGGTGGGGTGCCCATCCCCCTCTTGTTGCAGAGGGCTCTTGTGTTTGTGTTCTGAGTCCAGTAGGGAAAACAGTGACCACTGTGGTCAGTCAAGACAATGGCTTTCCTAATTGTGTCATTTAGAGCAGCGACGGTTCTCGGGACAGCTGTGAGCGGCACCCTGTGGAGGGTCGAGCTGGGGCGGGTCCAGAACCCCATGCCGGCTGCCGTCCCCCCACGGCCTGCCTCTCCACCTCCAGGCACCTCAGCTCCCTGGGGTTTGGAGCTACACCTGCCTCGTGTGACGATGGCCTGACTATCCCAGCCCTGCCCCTGGTCCCTACCCACCAGGTCCCATAGGCAGGTGGGAACAGGGAAGCCAGGGAGGAGGAAGAGAGGGCGAAATCCTAGAGGCTTCCTGGAAGTGGAGGCTCCTGGACAAACTCTTAGAAGGAGAAAGACCAAGAGGGCGGGCCCAGGGCACCCCAGGGGACAGGGATGCTCAGGAGAGCACATAGCCCAGCCGCAGCTCACGGCTGCCAGACACACACAGGCTGGAGCCTCCACGGCCACTCTGGCAACTGGATGCTGGCGGCTAAGGAGAGGCCTGGCACGCTGGCCCTGAGGGCTGACCTGCAGCAGGCCATCAACAGTGACCCCAAGAGCGCAGGGCCCCGGGGAGCTCCAGCCCAGGCCTCACCGGGGCCTGTCCAGGCAAACGCCGTCTGCCGGGGCCTCTGGTTGTCCTTGAACAGGTGACCACCCCCATCCCCTACCCTGTGGAGGCCAGAGAGAAGGTGCTGTCCTCTCTGGCTGTCGGGCCCTCACATCTCTGCCGTCCCAGCATGGAGACGGACAGACGAGGTCAACAGGTGGTGAGGCGGCCGCCAGGACGACTCCACAACGCAGGGGCGGAAGGCCTGTGGTGTGGTCTGAGGACCCGGCTTTGGACATGGGAGTGGGCCGAGATGACGGCGAGGCAGCGCTGAACCTCGTCTGGTGACAGGCCAGTGACTGGCACAGCGAGGGCCCCTGAGACACTGGCCTCCGCCATGCAGGGAAGAGCCCAGCCTCCACAAACAAATGGGGACAGTTCACCCACACACGCCGGGAGGGGAGCTCCTGGGGTCTATGTGGGCCTTTCATTTTAAAGGTGACCTAAGTGACCAGCCCCTGCCCAGGTTCTGAACGGGGGTTCCCCAGAATGGCAAAGACGCCAGGCCCACCTTCCAAGGAACACGCGTTTCCAAGCCCTGGCTGACCTGAGGTTGGGGGGGGGGGCGGGGGG
>NW_026000108.1:3381076-3388188 GCF_001458135.2 Marmota marmota marmota
GGGGGGAACCTGCCCAGAGACTGCCTCCCAGGCTCCCGCCTGTACCCCCCAGGGACGGTGCTGTGAGCCTCGGCACCAGAAGAGCAGGTGCCTGCGGCAGGGTCCACACAGGAAGGACTGGACAGCCCCTGTTGGCACAGGGGGTCTGTTTGTAATGTCTGTGGTTATCACTGAAACCAGCAAAAATGTGCCCCGGCCCCGGAATTTCAGGAACTCCTCTGCAAAAACAAGGCTGCAGGAGTAAACAGGCTTCCCGGATGACCGATGGCCCCCGGGACCCGGATGAGTGGCTGGGCGCGGGCCCCAGGCTGACAGGAAGCAGACAGCACGTCCCAGGCCTGCGGCGAAGGGTGCCCTCCGCAGTCTGGCCGAACCTGGAGCAGCCACTGTAGTGACACCCCCTTTCTCCACAGAAGTCTTAACTGGGCTGATTTTAGGACTGTCAGCAAAAGAGTCCAATGTAGATAAGCTTCCTATTGTCCTGTCCCCTGTTTACTTGGCCACTAGCAGGGAAGAAATCAGCACTCCAGGTGCTGGACACCCCCTCACTAGTTTTTCACAAATGTATCCAGTATAATAGTTTGTAGAAATGTGCAAACAGGCCTCTGGCCTTGAGCTGGGGCTTCACAGAGATGTCTACATTCCTAAGATAAGAGAAGATATAACTGGGCTCCATGGTAACAGCTGGCAGGGGACAGGAGAAAGGGGAGAAGAAGCTCCCCCCTCCTCAGGTGCTGTCCTTGAAGGGTTAACAGTGAAAGAAAAAGCTGCTTTTACGTGAACTTCTGCAGACTGGGAACTTCTGAGCCCCTCCCCTTACACGCGGGGTATAAAGTTCTGAAACTACCTGAACTCTGGGTTCAGGGGATTAACTGAGTCCAGCAAAACCTGGCTGCAGTCAAATAAAACTGTTTCCTGCTATCTTTGGTGTTCTGCCTCGTCTGTCCCTACAACACCACAGGACAGTGGCCTGCCAGCTGTCAGGGCAGGTGTGTCCCCAGCCTAGGAGATGGAGGACTCTACAGCCCAGCTGTTCCTGCATGACAGGGACCCCTGGGAACAGTGCTCTTCCCTGGGGTGACAGGGCTGTTCCGTGGGCAGGGCATGTAGAAGAGGGACATGGCCTCCTCACACCCCAATAAAGAGGCTTGGCCACAGAGGAGGAGGAGGAGCAGAAGGGCCTCCTTCCCTGCCGAGGGAGCAGGCCAGGCTATGCACTGGACAGCCCTGCGGGCCGGGTCCCCGAGGCCCAGCTCACAGCTCGAAGAGCACCCCATGGGCCACCCGACCTGGGGGTTGTGGGGTGCACAGAAGAGGCGGGAGTAGGAGGCTCCAAACGGGGCCACGTTGGGGGCTTCATGGCTGCCATTCTCCCAAGAACACGAGAAAGAAGGCCCCAGATCACAGACAAGATCCTGACACCCCAATCCCAAGGACCCTCACTCCCCAGGCCCCAACATTCCTGACTCAGGAGTGAGAGCTTGGCCGGAATTCCTGACATTCCCTGGAGCGCAGTCATCCTGGTTGATCGTGACCTTGGCTTGTGCAAACATTAACCTGCCAGCACTCCCCACCCAGACCCCTCCCTGGGGAGCGAAGTCCTCCTGGCCGGCCCCTCTCCCTGGAGACAGGCTCCCAGCCAGTGCACTACCTGCCAGCTGGGCCCGAGGGCTCAGGCGGGTTCCCACAGCCCTGCCTCCTCACCCCACCTCCAGCTGTGGCCAACACAGGCTGGGCTGCAGGTCACCCTGGTGACCTGGGTCTGTGTTGGCACTGCCCGTCCTACCCCCTCAGCTGCTTCCACCCAGCAAAACCTCAGTGCTGTCTGCTCCGGCCAGTGCCATGACCCCTGCCAGCAGATGCCACCCACCCACCCTACGTGCCCCTGAGTTACCTTGCCCCGGTCCCCCAGCACCGTCCATGCTGCCTCAGCCTGTCCCTCCCTATCCTGACTGCATCTGCCTGTCAAGGGTCTGCCCTGCCGACTGCAGCCCCTGCTGGACACCTCCTCCCTCACCTTGTCACAGAGTCACCTTCTAGGGTTCTTGCTCCTTGGGACTTCTAGAAGCATCTACCTACCCTGCTGGCTTTGCCAGGGCTCTGGCTCAGACCAAGGGCTGGAGGCCGTACCACCTGGGCTTCCTCTCCATCTGCCTCCAGCCCAGAAAGACATCTCAGTGGACTTGGGCAAGGTCCACAGCCCCAGGAGGCAGCCAGCTCGGGACCCTTCTCCCCACCAGGTCCATCCAGCCGCCCCCACAACCTCACCCGCTGTCCCATGGTGTCCCCTGTACCTGCCTTGCTTCTCCAGGCCTCCCCTGATGCAAGACCAGCCAGTGCCCGGCACCCCAAGCCCACCATCCGGGACCTCCATTGGGGCCACACCTGCCTCCTCCGAGGTCCTCCAGGGAGGTGCTGGCCTGTCAGACACGGCATGGCACTCTGCAGGTGTTCACTGAATGACCAATAAGCAGAGGTGCCAGCAAGGGGGCCTGGCCGTGTCGGTGCACACAGGCCACCAAGTAGTGAGAGCAGAGGGCCCATGTGCTCTGGACAGGACGGCGGCCCCAGCAGGGGTGGGTCAGGCCCCACTAACGCACTCCTCTGCAGGCCAGCGGTGCAGGCAGGCCCCTCCTCCCCATACGTCCCTCCTGCTCCTCGGCAGCTGCTGGGGGGAGTCACTCAAGTGTGGAGGCTCACAAGGCATGGGAGCCTCCGTGAGGCCCAGGATGAGGCGAGTGGACAGTCCCTGGCAGCATCTGGCCTCCAACCCCTGCTGTGCCCACTGGGAGTCTGGAGAGAGGGACTGGGTGGCGTCCTCCGAGCCGCAACCCCTGGGCGGGCAACACCCACACCTGCACCCTTCACAGCCCTGGCGCCCAGCTGTGACGCTTCCCAGGTGACATCACAGGGGCGTGGCCAGAGGGCGCTGCTTTGATGCCAGGCCAGGAATGAGCCCCCAGGCTGCTCTTGCCTGCACCCCCAGGACTCAGAGGACAGGGTGGCAGTGGCACACCTCCACTGGCTGGCGCGGTACCCAGGTGTGGCTTGGAGATGGAGAGTGTCCCGGAGCAGCCACCAGGCCGGAATCCCCAGGAGGGCTGCTCCTCTGCTCTGCCTTGGCCGTCTGCCCGGGCCCTGCACTGCCCCACGTGGAGACAGGGGACTCCACCAGGGAAGGCACCTACTGTCGTTGGCCTTCCACAGGGACAGGACCGGCAGTGGCCTCCTGCAGCCCTACTCTGGGCCAGGCCCAGCACTGAGCACCCAGGGCATCGCTGAACCAGACACCCTGCCCTCCTGAGGTCTCAGCCAAGGGACAGACAGGCAAGGAGACGGACGGAGACAGACAGCTCAGCCAGGGTGGCCAACAGGGCAGGCAGAGGGACTGCGCAGCAAGCACCACCCATCTGCTGGGGACAGCCAGGGGCCTGCCTGGAGGAGGTGCTGTGAGCCAGCCTCGGAGCACGAGAGGTTCACCAGACGCAGTCCCTGGGAGGAAACTCCCCAGCAGGGGCCTAGGGCAGGCAGCGCAGGAAGTAAGGAAGCACAGTGGACAGACGGACGACGGGGAGGGAGGGAGGGAGGGAGGGAGGGAGGGAGGGTTGGCCAAATGATTGATGGATGGATCAATTTTCCCTAAAATGATGAGCCTGTGTCTTTCTAAGGATGTAAGAGCTCATGAAAGAACTCCCAACACCCAGTGTGGTGGCACACACCTGTAGTCCCAGCTACTCAGGAGGCTGGGGCAGGAGACTGCAAATTCGAGGCCAGGCTGGGCCAGTTTGTGAGACAATGTAACATTTTTTAAAAGGGCCGGGATGTGGCTCAGTGGGAGAGCAGTCCCTAGCATGCTCTCGGCCTTGGGTTCCATTCCCAGTACTGCAAAATAAATAAGAGAAAACAATAAAAGAGCTGGGGGTGTAGCTCTCGCATGTGTGAGGCCCTGGGTGCCGTCCCCAGCACCTCCGACACAAACACTGGGGCTCCCAGTGGCCTGCGCTGGGACAATTGGAACAACAATATAAGGTAGTGTCCACCCCAGCCCTGTGGCGGCATAGGTGGCCTGGGTCCATACTGATGTGAGGCAGTGGCTGGCTAACCAGGTGCAGGGCCACCTCCCTGTGGACCAAGGGGCCACCTCCCTGTGGTGTGGGAGCAGAGCCAGCTCTGCCGTCCTGGCCAGCACGCCTGCCAGGGCTGGTGCGTCACAGGGAGAGTCCTGCACTAGTGTGTGGCCTTGGTGCCATGTGGCAGGGATGACACCTCACCCTGGCTTCCTCCCCAAACCCAGTTGTGTGGGGACAGGTGTGGCAGGGTGGCACGGTGACAAGTGAGGACATGAACTCTGCTCGGCAGTCAGGAAAGGCTCTTCCTGGAGGTGTGACACCTGAGCAGGGCCTGGGTGCACTGCAGGTGTCGGAGGGGCAGGGAGGTCTGTGTCCTGGGAGGGACGCGGGCTGGACGGGGTGGTGGGGAGGAGGGTGGACAAAGCCCTGTGAATAGGGTCTGAGCCTCCAGCCAGGCCTCCCCACCACCGAGATGGAGGACAGGGCCGATGGGAGGGACCCAGCGAGAGGACAGGCGTCCACGTGTGGCCAACAGAGCCCAGACGAGCACGCAGACTGTCCATTCCTCCTACTGTCTTGAAAGATGAGAAATGAGGCTCCGTCCCTCCCTTAGAAGGAGCATGACCTGACCCCAAGACACCCTTTGTCACCTCCCAATTGGGCTCTTGCCCCGTGTCTCCTCCTCTCGGCGGTGAGGGAGGGATGGCTGGCGGCGCAGACCCTCCTCACCCCGTGTCCCTCGGCACACCCTGGCCAGCTGCAGAGAACACACGGTGTCAACGGCGGGCAGGTGACCAGCACCTGGAAAACCACAACTGTGTTCACCCTTTGACCAGCGGCCTGCCCCTGCCCGCTCTGCAGATTGCTGCCTCGTCTGAAAGGGCAGGTGTGGGAGGTTGCAAGTCTCTGTTGACAATGACAACACCTGGAAGTCACTGAGGTGTCAGGTCTTCTCACCAGCCCCGTCCCGCCCAGCAGGCCGCGGTGGTAGAGAGGGTGGACTTGTGGGCCGGCAAGGAAAGACCTCGGGACAGCTGAGCGGAAAGAAAGGAGCCGCAGATGACCACAGCCCCCTCCCACCCCTGGCAGGTCTTCAGTGTAAAAGAGCCCGGAGGGTTGCCCACATCCCAGCCCGGACGTGCCTGTGAAATGCAGATCGATGGGGTGTGGGACTTTCTGGATCATATGGGGGCAGGCACAGGGCACCAAGGACCCCGAACGCTGTGGCACATGTGAACCTTGACCCACCAAAGTTCAGAAGAACACTTGGAAGGGCTGGAGTCCCGGGAGGTACAGGTGGACAAGACCACTCCTCACCTGCCTTTTGGATGTGTGGACAGTCCATAGGAGGAGGAGGGGGACAGGGAGGGAGGACCCCGGGACAGAAAAGGACACTAGGTGGAAGCACAGGGTCCTGGGCCTTCTGAACCAAACACATTCCACCAAATGAAACCTACAAAAGAGGCCCAGCCCCCGGACACCGTGGCACACACTGTGATCCCAATAGCTCGGGAGGCCGAGGCAGGAGGATCGCAAGTTCAAAGCCAGCTTCAGCAACTTAGTGAGACCCTAAGCAACTCAGCCCAACCCTGTCTCAAAATAAAATAAATAGGGCTGTGGCTCGGTGGTAGGGCACCCCTGGGTTCCATCCTGATACTGCAGAATAATAATAATAATAAAGACCCAGCAACGCAGAGCAAGCTGGACAAGATTGGAGGGCAAATCATTAAGGCCCAAGGATACGGCGCTGTGGACGGCGCTGGGGACGGGGCCAGGCTGGAGCTCACTGCCTACGCTGACACCCCAGGCCACCTGCGTGCCCAGCCTTGGAACGACCCAGGAGCCCCCGCCACACCTCCTTCTGCGGTGAGCCTGACCGTCTCCTCACTGCCCTGCAGGACGAGGAGATGGAAAGAGGCCTTTGGAACAGCACCCAGCTCCAGCTGCTGCAGACAGCCTAGGCCACCCCTGCCCTGGGACGGAGGGTACGTTCCCTCAGGGTACACCAATCTGCCCCTGGGCCCAAGCAGTCCACACCCAGGTCCACACAAAGATCCTCCCCGCTCAGGCCCGGCCCTGGGCCCCAGGCTCACTGTGCACCAGGAGAAACAGGCTCAGAGAAGGCCACCGCTTCTCCTCTGGCCACCAGGCTGCTCTACTCACCCTCAGGGCCTCCTGGCAGAGTCCATAGACTCCTGTGAGGGCCAGCCTGAGAGATCCTCCTGCCCAAAGACGGGCCGACTGGCCTCCACCCTGCCGGGTCAGGCCCCTCTGCTGAGGCCTGCTGCAGACCCTCCCTCCTGCAAACCCACTCTAGGGCCCACCCAAGGAAGGAGGGGCTGTCCCCTGCCACACCAGGGACTTTGGCCTGAGGGCAGGGGAGGGCTGTGCTGGGGGCTGGGGGAGCTCTGGATTCCCTAAGACCCTGGATGCTGGCATCCAGGGAGGCAGGCAGCCCTGGAGGTGGGCACAGCCTTGACCCCCACCCAGGGCTCCTGATCCTCTCTAGGGCCACCACACTGCAGGGTCCCCTGCTGTGGACATTGTTCTGAGCACGCAAGATGCTCCCACCTTACAGACAAGAAGACCGAGGCTCGGAAGCAAGCCATGGGCCCAAGGCACTCAGCCAGGAAAGGGAGCCCCCAGCTGTGGCCAGAGGCCCCGGAGGCCCCCAGATCCTCCCCTTTCCACGGCCCGGGTCCTCAGGTCCCAGGAGGTCGCAGCCCCACCTCGCACCTACCACCCCACAGCACACAGTCCCATCACTTCTCAGACACGGGACACGGGCTGCCCTTCTACGGCCCTCCCTCGTCCTGGCCAGGTGGTTCCAGGCGCACCCCCTCCCCATGCACACCCTCCCCAGCCTCACCTGTCCCCACAGGTGACCCTGAGTGTCAGGCCCTCCGGACGCCCAGCACAGAGGTCTCAGCCCAGAGGTGGAGAACTTACCTGCCGCAGGACCGTGCCACCCAGGCGGGGAGCACCGAGGGGGCAGGCTCCAGGTCCTCACCTGCTGCCGTCTCAGCCCTCAGTCGTGCGGAG
>NW_026000108.1:3388976-3403549 GCF_001458135.2 Marmota marmota marmota
GTCGTGCGGAGCAGCACCCTGGCTCCCAGGATGGCTGGAGCTGGGGAGGGGGGGGGCGGTGGAGGGCCCGCCCCTGGGCAGGGCCAGCCTCCTGACCTCCTCCTTATCAGCTCTGGGCCAGCATTCCGGAGCAGGGCGGGGAGAAGCTGCCCCAGGGAGCTCAGAATGGAGCTCCAGGCCGGGCCAGGCTTCAGAGGGGCTGAGTGGGGAGGTGGGCAGGGGGGACAGGCACCACCTGCCTGCATGGAGGAAAGAGGCCAAGACTGTGGGACAATCCAGTGCCAAATGGCACTTGTCCCTTCATATGTCAACAGGTGGGCGTCACCTGAGGGCCCACTGTACCCCCACAAGCCCACGGAGCACAGGGGTGGGGCCGCTGTCTGCTGACTGGCTGTGTGACACCAGGCAGGTTTCTCAGCCTCCCTGTGCCTCCTTTAAAATGGAAGAGCAGAGCGGTAGGTACCTGGCCAACCTCCGGGGTGTGAAGGAGGAAGGGTCAGTTAATAAATGTTGAAACAGCGCCCCGCACACACATCAGGCATCCTGGTGGTGCTGACTCTCGGTCCCCAAAGGGGGTTTGTGGGGGCCTGGGGGAAGGACCAGGTCTGTCTGGAAGTGGGACATGCTGGCCATGGGGCCTGAGCTGGACTTCAGTACTGGGCAGGAGCTGCCCACCCATGAGTGGGGTGGACACCGCCTCTATTTCTCTGTTTTTGCTTCTGAGAGCATCGTGTTTGCCCCACGGAGCCCTGCTCACCGACGCCTGCTGCGATGGCCACAGGCCCGACAGGTCTCGAGGTCTAGGCACTAGGGCTTCCTGCCTGCGGTGCTCCTTGTGCACAGAGCGGTGCTCCTTGTGCACAGAGCCGATCTGGGACCAGGGATTGTGGCCACACCAGGCCTCCTCTGCTGTTGGTGTGATGAGGGACAAGGGACGGTCTTCAACATTCAGAGGGAGAGATTTCACAACCAAACCAGGCATCTGGCTGCTCTGGAAGATCCAGAAGGCCCGGCCAGGTGGTGTTCCCACCCTGCCCACAGGGCAGGAGCTGAGGGCTGCTACTCCCTTCAGGAGGCCACAGCCGGACCTGCTGGCTGACCCCTGCGGGGTCTGTTGTGACAGAGGCCCTGCGGCTCCCTCCGGGGCCACCAGAGCCCTGGATTCCTGGAGGCCCCACCATCCCACAGGTCTCATCTCAGCAGGCCGGGCTCCACCCTGGGCTGACCTTTAGGACGGCCTCTCTGGGGGCCCTGGAACGGCGCTGGTCACCAGCTGAAGCACTGGCTGGCAGGGGTCCTGCGCTTGGGCTCCTACCCGAGAAGTCTGCAGGCCTCTCTGGGCCTCAGTTTCTCCACCTCAAACTGGAAGGGGCTGGTCTGGGTGAGCTTCCGACAGGACCCAGCTCAGGCATGGGAGCAGGCACCCCCTGCCAGCGAGGCTGGGGATACCATCTTCCTTCTCAGGGCACTGAGGGCCCAGGGCCACAACTGGGGCCCTGAGCCTGTGATCCAGGGTCTGTCCTTCCCAGGGCTCGGGCCACCTCAGTGGCAGAAGCTTTGACACCGCAGCCTTACATGGCCCCTTTTCATGTAGCTTCCTGGGCCCAGAACTCACCCAAAAGAATGAGGGCTTCATCGCTGGGCCTGGTGGGGACTGGCACTGTGGGGCCCAGAGTTACTTGAAAACACAAATCCTCCTGTCACCCCAATGACTTGGGAGGCTGAGGCAGGAGGATGGCAAGTTCAGGGCCAGCCTGGGCAACTCAGGCTCTGTCTCAAAAAATGAGAATGGCCGGGGTGTGGCTCAGTGGCAGAGCACCGGAGCTCAATCCCCAGCACAGCAAAAACAAAAACAAGGCAGGTGCAGTGGCACACACCCCTGATCCCTGCGGCTTGGGAGGCTGAGGCAGGAGGATCAGGAGTTCAAAGCCAGCCTCACCAACAGTGAGGCACTAAGCAACTCAGGGAGACCCTGTGTCGAAATAAAATGCAAAACAGGGCTGGGGTGTGGCTCAGTGGCCGAGTGCCCCTGGGAGAGCTGAATTCCTTGTCTTGGCCTTTTAAAGGCAGTTTTAGAAACTTGCTTAAGGGAAGAAAGCCAAGCATCGCTTCCTCTAGCCGGCCCAGGTCACAGTGGGGCCATCAGGCCACCAAGGGCCCTATGAAGCAAGTCTCACATTAAAAGAGGAGCCCATGGGAAGCAAAAGGTGGCCCCTAGGACTGGCCTGTCCACTCTGAGTGACGAGCTGCCCAGGAGAAACCAGGAAATCCCAGGTAGTGATTGGGCAAGAGGCAGGGAGCCGAGAGCCCTGGGGACGGCTGGCCTCCCCGCTTCCTCCTGGGTGAGCATGTTCCCCAAGGCCACAGCGAGACCCAGAAAGGGCGGGCAGTGGGCAGAGTGGGGACAGGTGGGGCCGAGCTGAGAACTGCAGCTCCACACAGAGAAGAAGGGCCCTGACTGGGTGACGCTCAGGGCCTCCCAGGACCTGAACTCAGTCCTTGGGACTGGGCTGAGGGGGCCCCCACCACATCCTGGGCTCCCACAGAGCTGGGCCTCCATGCCCCAGGTGGACCCAGAGAGCTGCGCCCGATGTGGCTGTGTGGGAAACAGTCTCCCTGGAGAGTCCTCTTGCCTCCTGTCCATGGGGACTGGGCCACCCCGCACAGCATCTCACAGAACCCACACGTCCTCCTGAGAGCTTGAGAGCACCCTGAGGTGACCTCGCACCCAGCCCAATGCAAACACTGTGTCAGGACAGGTGTGTGTTTATTTATTTATTTACGTATTTTTGCAGCATCCACACCCTGGAGTGCTCTACCACTGAGTCACATCCCCAGCTGTTTTTATTTTTATTTTGAAGCAAGATCTCACTGAATGGCTGAGGCTGGCCTCCAACTTGCAATCCTCCTGCCTCAGTCTCCCTAACAGCTGGGATTACAAGCATGTGCCTCTGTGCCCTACTCAGAGGTGGCATTTTAGAAAACATATTTTCAACACTCAGTTGGTGGAATTAAAAAATGCTCCTAGCTGGGCTCAGTGGTGACGCCTGTGATCCCAGTGACTCAGGAGGCTGACGGAAGAGGATTGTGAGTTCAGAACCAGCCTCAGCATCTTATTGAGACTCTGTCTCAAAAAATAAAAGACTGGGGATGTGGCTCAGAGGTGGAGCACCTGGGCTCAACCCCCAGGACCCAAAACAAAACAAACAAAAACACTCTTTAGAGAAAAAAAAATTGCACAGAAGAGCGTGAGAATCCTGCTGCAGTCCTCGGGGCGCAGCTGGGGATGGTGCTCCCTGCGCTCCTCCTCCTGCTCTGCACGTTCACCTCACAATCAGAAGACAGCGATTTTACCACCAGGAGGATGCTGTTGTGTGGAAATAAAAGCAATGTTGGGTGAGTTCCCAGGTTGGAGCGCCCCTCTGCAGGGCCACCCGGCACTCAGGCCCCTGGGCCCCTCTCAGAGGCCACACAGTGTGTCCCAGGTGTTCCCCAGCCCTTCCTTCCAGCCGGCCTGAGGCTGAGCCCAGGAGCCTGTCCCTGATGCTTTGTGTGAGCCCCCTCCCCCGGCCTCCCTTTGGGGTCCCCTGCAGACGGCAGCCTGGCCCTCTGGCAGCAGCCACCACTGCCCTCTGGTGGAAACCCAGGAGACCAACAGCAAAGCCCTGGGTGGAGCTCGGGCTTCTAACCAGGGCCAGGGCCTCAGTGGGAGCCTGCTCCCTAGAGAGTGGACGAGGCTTGCCGGCGAGGCCCTGTGCTGGCAGCCACCTGGAACCGAGCCCGGGGCACATTCACCATTGAGCTAAGTCCCCAGGACTTTTAAAATTTTATTTGAGAGAGGGGCTAAGTTGCTCGGGGGTCCTGTTAGGTTGCTGAGGCTGGCCTCGAACGTGTGACCCTCTTGCCTCAGCCTCCTGCCTGGCTGGGACTATAGGCACGTGCCACTGTCCCCAGCAGACCCCTGATTCTCAGTCACACAATAACTGTAGACAACACGTGCTGATCACTTAGGTCACCTGAGCATCGTCTGGACACGTGCCAGCTCACGTGGGCTGCCTCATCTGGTCACCAATGCAAGGTGGACAGCCTCAGTCTGCAGAGTGACCAGCCCATGGGGCCAGTGTCACATGGCTGACGAGGGGCTTAAGCACCAGGTGCAGCCCAGGTGCTGGCCTTGTGACCAGACACCAGAATGGCTGCCTCCAGGGGACTTCCTTCTGCAAGCTGTGGCACTGGGCTCGGGACGGCCAGGGTCGTGGCCGATGAGGCTGTCGCTCTAGACTCGTGCTGTGGTTTGGAGGTGAGGTGTCCCCAGTGCTCAGTGCCAGACGATGCAAGAAGGTTCAGAGGAGAAATGATGGGTTTAAGGGCCTCGGCCCACTCAGCGGTCACCCCCAATGGGATAACTGGGTGGTAGCACTAAAGGAGGGGCGTCAGGGTGTATATTTGTGTCTGGAGAGCGGCGTCTCCCTCTGCCTCCTGGTCATCGTGGGGCTGCTGCCCTCCACCACACTCTTCCCCCTCACCTGCAGCCCAAGGTGGAGCCTCTGAAACCGGAGCCCGATCAACTGTTGCTCCTCTGCGCCTGCTCTGGTCGGGTCTCTTAGTCACACAGGGAAGAGCCACCGAGACCCTTGGGAAGCTGCTGGGTGAGGCCAGAGCAGGGCTGGCAGTAGGGACCCTGGGCCAGCCCAGGGCCACCTGAGAAGTGAGGTGGGATGGAGGAGGGCCAGGCTTGGCCACCTGGGGCCCAGCGGGCGCTCCTGGAGCAGGCTGGGGTGCCCAGCACCTTCCCCCCATGAGCGGTTTCCACCTGGACGCTGGCGGTCCGCCCGGGCCGACAGACCCTGGCTCCTGTCCTCAAGCTGTGACTCCAGACACCGATCTCCCTCCACCTTCTCTCACAAGTGGGCTCCCGCGTGGTCACTATGGAAGCAGGTCCTCCCTCAAGGAGCCTCTGGAAAGGCTGACACCCTGACAGAACCCCGAGACCCTGGCCACAGACACGGTGCAAAACTAGGTCCTCAGGTGAATGGGACAGTGCACTCCGTGAGAGCCCTGCAGCGCCCGGCACGTCTGTTGTACACAGTGGTGGCCTTGTGGGTGTCCCCCTCCCCTCGTCACCCCAGAAGGTCAGCTCCTTGTTGGAACAAGGAAACTCAGGAAGGCTGGGTCTATTTGGGTCTTGGGACCTATCTTTCTGGAAGGATGGGATGAGAACAATCTGGGAAGGTGTTGTGGTAGCTCTCCCTGGCCTGTGGTCCCCAGGAGTCCAGGGTCAGGCTGGCTGGCACCAGGCTCTGAGGGCAGCATGGTCTTCCTGGTCCTGTGTGCTCCGCAGCAAGGGTCCTGGTTGATGGGTGGCAGAAACCACTTCTCAGGGAGGGCATGAGGGGCAGGTGCTGGCTCAGGGGAAGTGGAGGAACCAGCCTCACCTCTGCAGAAACTGCTGCCATCATCCTTAGAACTTTCCAGAATCCACACCAGCCCCAGCAGACCAGCTTCGATATCCGCTGTGTGCCTGCAGAACCTCACGGGCACCCACAGCGGCATGGCCCTGGGAAGGCCCTCCCCGGGGTCCTCTCAGGCTCTGCACCTGTACAAGGACACCAGGACCGGGACAGGAAGGGACATGAATGACCATGGGAGTGGCCCTACCCTGCATCCAGTGGGCACCTGCCTGATACATTATTTAAATTTTTTTTACATGCAGTAAAAGTCATGCTGTTTTGTTTTGTTTTGAAAGAGGTTTTTGCTTCTGTGTTTTGGGGATGGGGTTTTGCCGTTGCCCAGGCTGGCCTCAAGCCCTGGGGTCAAGCGGGCCCCCCTGCTCATTTTTATGTCATTTTAGCGAGGTCCTCAGCCAGGCCTCCGAGTTTTGACCTGAGGTGACGTGTTCCTTCCTGCAGCGCCCAGGTCCCACTGTACACTCCCCTGGAGACGCCTGCCTGGATTCTGTCTTTTCCTGCAGGTCGAGCTGGTTAGGTGGGGATGGAAAGCCCTGGTCTGCTCTGGTCTGGTCCAGGGCTGCGTGAATTTGGGTCCTTTGCAGCACTAGGAGGCCCCGCCCTGCCCCACCCTGCAGCCCCCGTGCCCTCCTTCAGGCCAGGCCCTGCAGCATGTGCAGCTGGGTGACCAGACCGGGTGCTCCCAGATGCCTCCCATGGACCTCGTGGCACACTGAGGACCACCACGTGGCAGAGCCAGGAGGCGCAGAAGCCTGTCAGTCAAAGGCGCAGGGTGGGGCGGGGCGGGACCTGTCTGCTGAGCACCTACTTATGGGCACCACTTCACCAAGAGCCACAGCCAGCCTGGCAGGTGTGTGAGACGGGAAGAGCCAGGTGAGGCGTCTGCATGTTGCCCGGTCTCTCCAGGCCACGGCTGCAGAGCAGCGACTCCAGTGGCTCAGGCCTGGACCTGCCACTTGGACCCTCTGAGACTCTGTGGAGCCCCCCTGCTGGCTGACTGCGCCTGGTATTTGAGCTCCTCAGGACAGGGCCACCAACACCAGCCTCGGCAGCCCTGGCTCCCCCCTGCCCTGGTCCCTCCATGCCCTAAGCTGGCCCCACCCCCTCCCTGGAAAGCAGAGCAGGACCCAGGGGCACAGGAGAGAGTCAGGGAGTCCACCCAGAGCTGGGCTCGGCGAGTCCCAGGCAGAACAGAAGCCAGAACTCCTGCAGCAGGTGTCATTTTTATTTCTAGTTCTGAAGAGGGGTCAGGGCAGAGGGACTCTCAGGAATCCCTGGACCAAGCTCTCAGAGAGGGAACAGGACAGGCGAAGGGCTCCCGGGCTGTTCTGCTGTTTAAACCCAAAATGATCCAGAAGATGCAAGCTGGGGCAGCCGTGCCCAGGACACTCAATCCTACTGGCATTTGTTGACCTCAGTGACATCATAAATTCTGGTGCTCTAGGGGGCTCGTGGAGGATGTTATAGATAGCAAAACCTCAAGTCCAAGTGGCTCAAACAGAAACTTCTTCCTAGGCTCCTAGACCTGGAAGTCCAGAGGTAGATGGGCCTCAGGGCTGGCTTGATCCAGGGGCTATGGACTCACTTCTCCAAGAATCCCTGGGTGTTGACTTCCTTCTCGGGCTGATTTCCCACAACAGCTGCCCTGCTGCACACTTCCCTCTGTAACACCTGGCCAGGAGAGGCCACCGCAGGTGAGCTGACCTCCTTTCCAACACCCCTCGGCACATGCCTGACACAACCCCATGGCCTGAATCGGGTCCCAGATCCTCCCAGGAGCAAATCCTTGTGCTCAGGGAATGCTGGGAGCTGACTGATTCACTGAGCTCTGTCTCCAGCGGGTGGGCCACCCTGGGCCCCTGAGAACCTTGTGAGCTGGGCCTGGGCAGCTTGCTGGAGGTCTGTGGGCTGGCGGGGGAGGGCGGTGGCCGTGAACAAAGAGCAGGTGCTGTGAAAACTCAGGACACCAAGGAGGCCCGGGCAGGCGTTCCTACGGCCTCCACCCTCAGGCTTAAAGACTCAGAAATCAGGAAGGGGGTACTTGAGACTCATGTGGATCTGTCCCTCCCTCCCGACCCTTTGAGCTGGCAGAGGCAGGTGCTGGGAGCTCTCCGCCCTGACCCAGGTCTGCCCACTGTGGCAGAGGAGTGCAGGGCCAGCGGAAGTTAGGGTGCCTGCCACCAGGGGCAGCAGAGTGAGGAGACCAGGAGCCCCACCCTGGCCCTGAGTGGGGTGGCCCTGAGTTGGGTGGCCCTGGGACAGGAGGGCCGTGGGCTCTGTCTCAGGAATGTGGAGGCTGAGACCCCGGCCCAGGGTGCCAGCCAGGTGACAGCATTTGTTAGCGGAGCAGAAGGAAAGCGGAGCTCCTGCGGGGGAGGGGTCCAGGGAGGGTCCCGTTGGGGGCTGCCGTCGGGGGGTTCCATGTTGAGGTGGGGGTGGGTGGGTGGCCTGAAGAGCACAGGCTAGAGGCTTTAAGGAAGTGGGCCTTTGGGTCCAGTCACACCAGGGCACCTGGTGTCCCTGCGGTCATGGCTGCCCACCCTGATAGTATGCTCCTGGGGGGCCTTGCCCTGCCTGCCTCCGCTCTGCCTCCTGGCAGGGTGACAGGAGAAGGAGCCTCTTGGAGCAGGCTGGGCTCGCTGTGCGCTCTGGGTGAAGCCAGATGGCCTGGGTGGGAGGGACTGTGTGCGTCTCGGCTGTGGTTCTGTCCTGCGGTGCACAGGACCCGGCAGGCGGGGCTGCCCTCTGCAGCAGGAATCAGAGCCACCTTCACCCTCTCCTGCTTTCCCATGTGGTTTCCTAACACTGACTTCCTCACCAGATGCTCTGAGTCTGTCTACAGTAAGCTTTTCTTTGTAAGAAATTCGAAATACTTCTTAGGACAGGGATCAGCTCGCGGTCCCCTGGTGCTCCAGGTCCTGGAGTAAAGCACGTGTGCTCCTTGTCTGGACTCTCACCTCATCCTTCACCTGCAGCAGGTACGTCTGGGGCTGGGAGGGGCAGGGGGAGGTGAGGCCACCAGCTCAGCCAGGTGCCTGGGGGCCCAGGGCAGTTACGGGTGTGGAAGCCGTATGGTGGTGGGCTTTCCAGAGACGCAGAACCAACAGAGACGGAGAGGCACAGGGGAGTGGCTGGGTGGATGGATGGGTGAATAATGGTAGATGGATGGATGGATGGATGGGTAGACGGATGGTGGGTGGGTGGATGGATGGATGGGTAGATCAATCAATAGAGACTTATTTTAAGGAATTGGCTCCTGGGGCTGTGGGAGCTAGGAAGTTCAGACTCTGCTGGGCAGAATGGCGGGCCAGCAACAGGCAGGAGTGAGCCCTGCAGACTTGAGGCACAATCTCTCCCCGGGAAACCTGCTTTCCTTCTGAGCCGCCAACAGATTGGGTGAGGCCCACCCCCATGATCGGGAAACCTGTCCGGCTTAGTCTCTAACTTTTTGTTCACCACACTGGCAGACACTCCCAGCCACCCCGGTGGAGGGACTGGATGGACAACAGCACGCAGCCTGCTAGAGATGACACAGGAGCTGACCGGCACAGGAGAGGCTCGTGCAGAGGAGGGACTCCTCAATGTGGCGGGAGCACATGCCCAGGGACAGAGGCCAGAGGGAGGCCCGGCTCAGGGCCAGAGAAGCCAAGGACAGGGATGAGGAGGCCAGAGCAGAGAAACCAGACCTGTCAGGCCAGGGGCAGGTGGGACCTGCTGAGGAGCCAGGTCCACCGGGGCCGGGAATGTGGAAATTCTTCTGCGCAGAACAACAGGGGGGTCCCCAGGATACGACTGGGGGCAGGTGGAGGGCTCCAGCGAGTGGGAGAGGCGCCCCGCGGACAGCTAGCGAGACGCTGTTGGAGTGTGAGGATCTGGGAGCCGCCGGGTCAGCTGGGAGGCGGGGTCAGGGCTGCTCTCGGTTTGACCTGAAGACGCTGGGACGCTCCTCTCTGAGCTCCCCAGAGCCTCACGTGGCATTGTCCTGAGACCCCTTGGCGCCTGCTCCGGGCAGAGTGGCTGTAGCCTGCAAAGAGAAATCCCAAGGGGACTGCTGGGCTGTCCTGGGGGGCAGTTCCGACCCAGTAGCCTCTCACACCAAGGCAAGTTCTGCCCCTGCGCAGTCCTGAGGGGCCTGAGGTCCCGGCTCTGGGAACTGAAGTGCTCAGCACCAGGACCTGAAGGACGCCAGGGCAAGAGGCCAGGCCCAGGAGGCTCCTCGACGTTCTCCTGGAGAGCATCCTCCCCCCAGCCCAGCCGAGAGGTCACCTTTCTAAGGTGTAAAGCCATAGTCACCAAGGCCGTCTCTTTGTCACGCAGCCCACGCTGGCTAAAGCACCTGCAGGCTCTGGTTGAGGCCCAGATCAGTGGCTCCTGACCTCCCGTTCCCAACACAGGGGCTGTATACAGTAGGCACACCCGTGGCTCCTGGCCTCAGAGCTCTCTGCTCCTCTGTCTGTGGCCCAGCCACACCAGGCCTTGCTCAGTGTGTTTCCAGAACGGCCCATACATTCTGCTTCTCTCCATCACTGAGACTGAACCATCTCTTGTGGTTTCTATGATGGCAAAACATGGCCAAGTCCACAGACCCCTCAGAGTCAACGGGCAGCTGCAGTCACAGAACAGACTCGGCTCGTGGGGACAGCCAAAGCATCGGTGACCGGGGCAGTCCCTGGCCCCCTCTAGCCCACCTGCGGGGTTCAGGTGAGCCACGCTGGGTGCTGGGGAGGTTGGCCCTGCATTTCAGAGAGAGGCGTGGAGCCGGGAGTGGCGTACTGTTTCACCCCTGGTTTCACCTGGACGGCTCTGAATTATTGATCAGTTGGGAAGATCCCACAATGAAGTCACTTTTCATTTGTTTCTCCATCTGGCTGCAAAGCAAACCCGCTTCTGGGCTGTATTTGGAGGTGCGGACAGGACAAGGCAGCCTGCAGCTTTGGTGAGAGGATGTGATCCTTCCCGTCCAGAGCAGGGCTCTGGGCTCTGGCGCTGCCTGCTGTCGGCCCCCGGGCCTTGACCTGCAGGGTTTCCCGAGCTAGTCTTCCAGAGCGAACACATCCTTCCTGGCCAGGCCCCGGGTGAGCCCACAACATCTCGCTGCTGTCGACACTAGAAGCGATTTGTGGGAATCCTCGGTCCATGCAGGGAGGGTCTGTGCCTCCTGAGGTGTGGTGTGGGTGGGTGTGCCAATGGCTCGCAGGCTACTTACTCCCTTCTTGCTGGAACCCAGGATGTGCTGAGACCCTGGGATGCACGGGGCTTCGCCTTGCCTGGGTGTCAGGTGACGAAGCCAGGCTGGAAATGAAATTCAAGACAGTGATTGACATGATGTTGACAGACAAGGCCTGGAGAGGGGGGTCCCTGGGGGCTTCTCCAAGGAGGAACCTCTATCCAAGTCCAGGGGTGAGCTTGGGCGTCTAGGAGATGGGGCATCTGATGACCCAGGAGGCGAGGGTCTGTTGTGGTGGCCCATGGGCAGCTGCATCTGGCCATGTGTTTTGTGCTTGGCCCTGGACTCTTGGCCTCTGGGGGCAACGACTGATTCAGGAGGCTGGTGCCCGAGGCCCCAACTCCTCTTCAGAAGGACACGGGTGCGTCCTGTCTGCTCTCTGTGGCGCTGGTCTGTATCTGGGCAGGCTGCTGCCTCAGTCTCCACATCTGTAAATGACAATAGGGTCCTCAGAGATGACACTTACAAAATTCGCGGTCTGCTGCAGAGTGGTGCCAGGACACAGTGGCCCTGGTCCTCCCTCGCCCGCCTCACCTGCCGTGGCCCAGGGGCGTCCTCTCAGGTGGAGTTCCACATCACCCTCTATCCCTGACCTCTGCCCCAGGCCACTGTGGTGATGTCCATCCCACTGGGGCTTAGACCAGACCTGGCCATCATGGAGGGTTCTCTGCCCCATGTAAGCAGCCTCTATCTTCCCAGTCCCTTCTCCCCCCAGCCTCAAACCCTGCATCAGCCTGGCCTGCCCTGTCCCCGTATCAGGGGATGGCCCAGCTCTCCCCCTCTGCCCAGACTCACTTCCAGGGATCTCGGTGCCTTCCCAACCAAGCTATGTGTATTTCAGAACCAGGGACCCTGGCTTTGAAGGAATGTAAGGGCCGCGATGCAGAGAGGCGCCTGGGCCTTGTCCTGGGCGCTGACCGTGAAAGGAAAGTCCTTGCTCACAGGTCACCAGGTTCATGCTCAGGAAGCCGCGCCCGGCCTGGCCCATGCAGCAGAACATTCCAGCCACTGGGACTGGCTGGGCTTGTGGGCTGAGCAGGGGCTCATGTATTCTGTGGACGTTTATTTTTAAACCCAGATTTCCGTTTACTTCCTGATCTTTAGTGACCTTCTTTGTGTTGCCAGGAACAGAACCCCAAATTTATAACCTGTTGCCCACAGGAAAGCAGAGTTTGGCTTTGGATGCCCCCTGGAGCTCAAATGGCCAGAGATCTAGGGCTGCCCTCTCCATCACAACCACCCATATGGTTACTTTCAGAAGGGTGGGAGTGGGTTGTTCCCTCACCAGTCTCCAGGAGACTGGGGACTCTGAGCACCCTCTCCTGCCTCCTATCACCTGCCTATGGCCCTGGGTGTGCCCCCTGGCAGACCCATCAGCCTTGACATCTTGACACTACTGCACTCCCAAGAGCCCAGAATCCAAAGCAGGAGAGGGTGGTGCTACCTTTAAGTGATCCTCAGCCACACAGGCAGGGCCGGTGGCCGTCCCCGGGAAGGACAGCAGGCCAGTGAAGCATCCTAGAGATTCCAGGGGCCCTTCCGCTTAGAAAGCACCACGCCCTCTTGGCTCCCCAGAGCCAGAGAGCCATCAAGTCATTCCCATGCAGCCTGTTTTCTGTTGCTATGACAACACACCTGCGTGTGTTCTGTTCACAGTGCTGGGGGCTGGGAAGTCCAAGCATGTTGTAGTGGCATCCCTTGGCATCTGGTGAGTCCTCAGGGGACATCATGACCTGGCCAAGGGCGTCCCATGTCAAGAGCAGCAAGCCGCTAGCTCAGTCTCTTCCTCTTCTCATAAAGCTACTAATGCCACCGTGAGGCCCCACATGCACGTCCTCATCTGACCAGCATCACCACCCAAAGGCTCCTCCAAAGCCCACCCACATAGGAATCCTGGAGTTCAGCTACAGGGAGTTTTAGGGACACATTCATACCATTCACCTTCTCCAAGGCTGCCTAGCTGACCATGGCCTGTTCGAGGTCCAGGGGAGCACTAGACCCAGTGGGGTGTGGCAGTCCCCAGGCAGGGGCTATGGGGAAAGGCTTGTGCAGCTAGGGAGGGCCTGGACCCAAGGTCACTGCCCGGACCTGCCTGTGAGCAGCAAAAGGACCCCAAGTGGGGGGTGTGGGGGCTCCCAAGGGTTCCCACATGCCTATGGGGACGGGCAGGGGTCATTCAGGACGTCCCATGGTGTGCCTCCTGCACCCGCACCCACCAAGTGACAGCTGTTCTGAGTTCCTTCTAGTGGATTCCTCTTTCTCCCCTGTGTTGGGGAAGGAATTCAAGGTAAGTGCTGTATCACCGAGCATAATCCCAGCCCTGCAAGGGACAGTTGAAGGGTCCTGTCTGACTGCTAGGCTGTCCAGGCACTGCTGGTGTCCCTGAGGCCCTGCAGGCCCGCTACACCCCCTCTGCCTGGTCTTCTCACAGAACGGCTGCCGCACTTTTCTATATAAATCATCTGACTTGAAAAACAAATTCTTGCCCGTTTCCTTCACCTGCCCAGGGCCCTGCCCAGAGAGGGTTTTTAGTAAACTGTTGAATGAATGAGATTGAATGAAATACACACGAGAACAGGCGGCTGAGCCTTGCAGGAGTTGAAGGCACACACCGTTCTGTTTCAGTAACAACAATTATAATAATAACCATCATTTACTGCGCCCTAGTCGGTAGCTTGAAAGGTCTGACTGGTATTTCCCACTTAACACTTTAGCTAGCAATCCTCAGGGGCATGCAATGTGCCTGGGAGGACAAGCAAACCCAGCAGAGAGGACAAGCAAGTGGCCTGGGTTAGCACCTGGTCCTGAACAATATGACCACATCAGGGCACTTGATTCAAATCGAATTCCCTGAGGGCCAGCCTCGGAGGGAAGCAGGAAAAGAAGCCTGGGCCAGCCCTGCCCTTGCCACTGCTTCCTGGGTGACTTTGGGCAGGACCTCGCTCGGTGCAGGTCCTGCCCATGAAAGAATCCGCCACACAAGCCTGGTCCTTTCGGGCTGAGAACTCCGAGCCTGTCCTGCTTGAAGGTTCCTGCTCAGAGAGGCAGGCCAGCTCCCCAGGAGCCTTGGGCCGTCCCACAACCCACCTGGGCCACCCAGCCCACCCCTGACTCACAGAGACCCTGCAAGGGGTGTGGGGTGTCCGGTGCCATCCTCCCCAGCCCATGGAGGCAATCACAGTCCCCTGCCTCTGGAGACACAGGGGTTGATGCTTCTGTGGAGGGGGCCACAGAGAATGTCTCAAGGGGGGCAGGTAGGAGCAGGGGTGTCCTATGCAAGGTAGGTGCCATCTTGCCTCAGGGGCTAGGAAGGGTGTGGCAGCCTCCTCCCTCTTCCTCCTCTTGGTTTCCTCAGCAGGCGTCTGTGGAGTGCCTGCTGTGTCCCCAGGTGAGGCTCTGCGAATGACAACAGTGCATGCTGTGGAGGACGCTGACCTCAGCTCACTCTGGGCATGCGTGAGCTCACAGTGCTCAGACTGTCCTACTAGACCCATGCTGTTGCAGCCAAGGACAAGGTGCCTGTGGAGCAGGTGGAGAGGTCCCCAACAGGCCCCTGGCCCAGGGCCACTCCCACCTTCTGTCGTTGCTCCAGCGGGGGGTCCTTCATTCCCGGGCTTCATATCAGCCCTGATGCACACAAAGGGAAGGGGCTAACTCAAGGTCACACCATGGAGGGGGAGCTGGGCTGGCCACAGGGTGCCTGACCCCTTCAGGGGTCCCTTCCATTACACGCCACTTGTGTTCTGGGCACAAACCCCAGGGGGGCAGTACTGGAGCCTATGGCCGCCCCCCTAGGTTCTGGGGGGGATAGGGGCCTCTGGGCCTGATCCCCTTTTGAAGTAAATGGATGCTGCTGAGAGTGGGAGGAGTTTCTGTTC
>NW_026000108.1:3405667-3416971 GCF_001458135.2 Marmota marmota marmota
GGATAATGCCTGGGTGCGCACTGGGTAATTTCATGCTTTTTGTGTCCATAATTGATACCTCTGGTCCCTCCTGTAATCAGAAGCCCTTGGAAGGAGCATGTGCACCGCCGCCCCCACCCCCATGTTTGTGGTTGTTGTCCCTGGAGAAGACCAGCCAGGAGTGTGGGCGAGGAGACTGGGTTTAACTGTATGCACCTGGTGGCCTTGGCACTGGGGGTGCCCTCGGGAGCATGGCTGAGTGACTTGGAAGTGTGTAGCCCTGGTTGCCGGGGGTGGGGGCAAGGTACCAGTGAGAAACTGCACACAGTGGGCCCTCAGGAGCTTAGTGGTCACTGCTGGTTGGCCAAGCCCGCCTCGGCCCTCCTGAGTTCCCTTTGGAGGGGGAGTGCAGGTTCTGTCCTGTTTACCTGTTGCTCACGCCCAGTGCTGGCCTCGCTGATTACACACATGGTAGTGAGTTCTCACCACACCCATCACAGGAGAGAATGGAGAGAGTGGGCCCTACACTGGCACGTGGACTCCTATATCCACCACTGTGTCCATCTAACAGGGCAGAAGCTGCCACACTCAACAGGGCAGGCTTCCCTGTGACCCTCCCAGGGCCTTGGGCTAACAGGGGTGGTGGGGCGGCAGCTGCTCAGATGGGCAGGGTGACCAGAGCCATGGCAGCCTGTGCAGCCCTCCTGGGCCAGGGTCCCCCTTCCTACAGGCCACCAGGACTATGTGTGACTTTGATCTGAGCACCCAGGCACCTCTGAGCTGGCCCTGGTGTGGCATGCAGCTGTCTTGCTTGCCTGTGGCTTTCCAGGGGCAGGGACATTGTTTGGACAGTGCCGTGGCAGTGTGCAAAGAGATGGCTCAGTATCAGGCCTGGGTCCAAGTCTAGTACCCGCTGGGGGGCTGCTGTGCCTTGGTGTCCCCAGTGGTACAGTGAATGCCTTCAGCCCTGGCACAGCCCACACGGTGAGCCCACAGGTGACGACAGTGTGGTGGCACCTTTGTCACATAGTCATAATGAGTCAGGTGGGGCAGGAAAGATACCTCAGCTGGAATGGGATGGGGACCCAGTGCCAGCACTGCCCCCGTGGGTACTGCAAGCTTCAGTGTACCCCTTGGGCAGCTCCAGTCTGGCAGGTAGGATTCCCCAGGTGGGCAGAGGTCCGTGGTGTTGACTTGTTTGCATAACAAAGTGCCCCGTGCCACACAGTGTAAATGGCAAATTTACTTTTTGACAATGCCAGAACCCGAAGACGGCAGTCGTAGTTTGTCAGGGTTGGTTCCTCTTCTCCTTGGCTTATACATGGCATCTTTTCCCTGGGTCCTCACACGGCCATCCCTCTGTGTCTGTGACCTGATCTCCCCTTCTTGTGAGGACACCTGTCAGACTGGATGAAGACCCACCCTAGGGCCTCCCTTTACCTTGACAAAGAGTCCTCACACAGTCACATTCTGAGGTGCTGGGGACTAGGACATCAACATATGGATTGGGGGTACACAATTCAGTCCATAACAGGGGTACAGGGCCAGATGGAGGGCCTGGGAGACTGCCTCAGCTGTCTTGTGCTGCGCTGGAGAGGACCAAGGATGTTCCAGGCCATATCCACCCACCTGCCCAAGGGGAACTGAGGCCCGAAGAAGGAAAGAAATCATCCAGAGGCAAGGAGAGGAGGTGACCCAGCCGGACCTGAGCCAGTGTAGTCAGTGTGGGCCAGGGCTCGCAGCAGAGACCCACACTTCACCTAACCCAGGAGCGGACCATGATAGAGCCACAGAGAGGTCCACCTCAGTATAACTCGTAACAGCAAAATGCTGGGAACCACCGAGGTGTGGGGGAGTGGTGGACTTAGCATTCCCTCATTGCCTGAGTATCCTGTGGAGGCCTTGCCCCAGCCCTGGGGTTCTACCGACAAAGACAGTCAAAAACCAGACCTCTCCTGACACTACGCCTGGTGGGCATGGGAGGCATCTATAATCAACAAAGTAGTTTGCTACTTTCTAGAATCAATTTTGAGTTTGATGGACTCCTGGAAATCTAGCCTAACTGTTCCAGAAAAGGGAGCGTCCCCTGCCACATGCAGAAGCCACCTGTTCACTCCCCTGGGTTCTCAGCACTGTGGTTTGGGAGCACTCTGAGCCGGTGAGGGACAGCAAGGCCAGGAAGGGGCCTATCTCATCACTCCTTTAACAGAGCCACTGGTCAGGGCCAGTAGACTGCAGTTGCTGGCACTGGCAGCTGCTGGGTGTCTGGACTGCTGGCTCCGTGCCCACCGGGCCTGGAGTTCCCTGCAGTGCCCAGTCCCTCCCTTGCGCTCCCTGGTAGGCCCCCAGCTCCCCTGGACTTGGCAGGTCCTGTCCCCAGGCTGCTGTTCTCGGGCTCACATCTGGGCTCTGCTGCCCACCTGTTGCTCATCCAGCCCCTCTGGGCTTCCATCCAGGGCCACCTCCCCTGGGTCTCGGAGAGTTGCAGGGCAGGGGCACAGGTGCTCAGCAGCCCCTGCCTGGCCTGGGTGGAGGCTCAAACCACAGTTGAAACAGCTGCAGAGGGAGGCGGGTCGTGCTCAGCAGAGGCTCAGTGCTCTGGTGGTGGTGCATGGGTCTGTCTGGCCGTCGAGGGGCCAGCAGTGGGTCAGCCAAGGCCGCACACCCCGGGCTCCAGGTGTGCACAGTTGCCCAGGCCTGGGAAGCTGAGGCTGCTGGTGTCTGGCAGAGCAACCTCAGTGCTGTGGCTCTGCTTACTCGAGTGTCCCCATTGCCACCTGGCGGGTGTGTCTCGGGTGTCGGGCAGCACCCAGGTGGGATGGGCTTGGATGTCCCCGTTCGAGGCTCACTGAGTGAGCCCTGGGCCCTGGCCAGACCTCATACATGCCTTCTGCAGGGATCCTCGCACGGCCTCCGGGGAGGTCCCATCCGTCACCTGGCGTCAAGGATCTGTCAGGGGTGGAGGCCAGATTGGAATCCCTGGGCCTGGCTGTGGCTCCCTGCCTGAGCGGGGCTCCATCTGTCATCCCCCTCCGGCTTCAGCCGGAGCCGTGGCACCTCGTCAACGTGTGGCCCCCCAGGGTGCTCCTTGGTGGGGGCGCACACCGCTCCTCAGGGAGCACCAGCACCCTTCCTGTTTCCCAGGACTGCACCCAGCTAGGAAGGCAGAACCAGGCTGATCTCCCGCCACCTCCCCCGCCTCCCACAGGGCTGCTGCTGGGTCACCATGTGGCCCGGGGACCAAGCTAAGACAGCTCAGACAGGGAGGGATTTTACCACATTGGGCTCCTATTGGCCTCCATAACCTTCACCCTCTGGTCCCAGCACTCGCCGCCTTACCTGGGGTCCTCAGGTCCCCTGGGTCCTGCTCTGGCTGAAAGGCAGCAGTCCCAAGGCCTGGGCCCCTCCTAGAGCCCACAGCCCAACTCACCTGGGGGTCCCAGGGCTCCTACCCCCTCCCTGCCTGGACCTCTGAGTGACCTTGGCTAAGTCATCTTCCCTCCCTGTGTCTGAGTGTACCCTTCTGTGAGGACAGGGCCATCCTGGGGCGTGACCCCCATGCCCCCGGGCTGGAGCTGACATCAGCTCAGGGAGCTTGGCTTTCCCATCCGGCTGGGAGCCACAGGGCTCTGACCTGACCTGAGGCTCCCTGGTGAGGGGAGGCACCTGTCCCTCCACACCTGAGCAGGAGCGCAGTGGCCGGCTCTTGGCCTCAGTGAGGACCAGCAGGTGGGCTCACTTTGGCTTTGCTCTGGTCGGAAGCAGCTGGCTCTGTGGGCATCAGGGCTGGTCCTGTGGCTTCCCACCCTGGTGGTGCCCAGGCGGGGTGTGTGAGACGCAGGAGTGTTGGGGACAGTGCCGCGGTGGCCTCATACTGAAGATGCCCGAGGACAAGGGCAGCTGGCTGGCGCGGAGTGTGGTGGCTTCTTGGTCCCCGCCCAGGCTCCCTTTCCTGCTGTGGGCAGTGTCCACTCAGCCGGGTGCGTCCCTGCCCCTTGCCTCAGTTTCCCCCTGAACGCCTGCTTTGGGGACTGCTGAGTGGGTGTCAAGGGCCTGGGCCTAGCAGGCACCAGGAAGCCAGCAGGAAGTCCAGTCCCAGGGCCAGCGCCCTCGGCCACTAGGAGACAGCCCTGAAGGGGCAGTGTGCCAGGTCCTCTGTGAATCGCTTACTCCTGGGCTGGAAAGACAGCTCGTCCTCCTCTCGCCCGGTCACTCGGCCCAGCCTTACGCAGCCTGTTTACACCTCCCTGCTCTCCCGGGAGCTGCCCGGCTCCAGGGGCATGCGCAGCGCTGTCCTTGGTGTCCTGGTGAGGCGTGGTGCTTTGCGTCATCATCTCCTGAGCCCAGCTCACCGCAGACAATGACAGTGGCCACCCTCCCTCTGCACGGAGCGCACGCTGTCTATCTGGGCTTCAGGTTCTTCATGCTTAGGAGCAGGGGCTGCAAGATGACCCGCAGTCACTCCAGCCAGCGGGCCAAGGAACCAGTGTGGGTCACTGCCCCAGCCATGGCAGGGCTCCCATCCTGCTGGTGTCTGTCCTCAGGGTGGGGCAGGGCCTCGTGCTCACGTCCCTCCTGAGAGCCACACAGACTACCTCATCCAGAGGTGCCTCGCGGACACCTGTCGGGGGAAGAGTGAATGATGGATGGCACTGGGTCCTTCTTCATAGGCCCTGTCCCTCCAGGGCAGAGGGCTGGCCTGGAAGCATGGAGCCCCCACTTCCTGCCCTGCATGGGGCCGGGCGAGCTCCTGGTGCTGGGGAGGCTGCAAAGGGAGGTGCCATCTGCAGGCAAGGAGGTGCCAGTGTGCTGGCTTGAGAGGTGGGACAGGGTGGGGTCACTGTGAAGCTGCCACGCCCCAGGAGCTCCCATCGGGCCCAGATATGGTGTGGCCTCAGCCTGGGTCCAGGCCTCCCATTTCAGCCGTCGGCAGCCCCCCGGGGGCTCAGGGCTGTTCCAGGTGCTCCTGCAGAACCCAGCAGACTACCCGTACCCTGAGCTGGACGCCCATACTCATCTAGAGTCCTCCTCCTCCTCCTCTCGAGGTCCTGCCAGTGCTCAGCAAGGCCTATGAAGATTTCCAGTGCTCAGGGCCTTGGTGGCCCTCCCGTCTGCACTCAGGGCTCAGAGGACTTGCTCCTGGTCCTGCGGTGTGTGTCCTGGGGCTGTAGGCTGTGCGTCTCCTGAATGCCTCCTTTCAGGTGTGTGGGGGCTGGAGATGGTCCCCCAGAACTGTCTGTATGTTTCCTTACTTGGAAAACTGATCTGTCCATGTGACCACATGAAGGACCTCAGCGTGGGGACCTTATTCTGCATTACTTAAGGGAGCCTGGAATGTAATCACGAGCATCGTCGTTGATGAGAGGCAGGTGGTCAGAGCAGAGACTGAGCTCTGGGGACAGAAGCAGAGCTGGGCGAGGAGCCGCTCAGCTGTGGGCTCTGGATGGGAAGGGCTGGAGCCGAGGGCCTGGGAAGGAGCCAGCCAGCACGGCTGCGCGTCAGCACCTGGGGGTGCGGGTCGGCCTTCTGACCCCAGAGCGGAGGAGACGGCCACCGTAAGCCACCACATCTGAGGTAGCCACCGCGTGGAGTGTGGTGGCTTCTTGGTCCCCACCCAAGAAGTGGCTCCCAGCCCACCTTCCCAGGGTCACCACTGGGGATGGGGAGGCCGACTGAAGATTGTTCCCGAGCCCCCTGGTCCGAAGCCCTCATCATGTCCATGACAGGTCATCCTGGCCACCTGGCAACACTTGGAACCCAGGGGTCTGCGGAGCTCCGATTGGACCCCCTGCAGGCTCCTGCCACACCCCTGTCTCCAAGGCCTCGCCCGCCTGGCTCCCCGGACCGGTCCCTGGGTCTCATGAAGCGTAGATAGCCCTAGCCGGTACCAGGGGTCAACAGAGAGCCAGGAGGCCAGGGACCAGCTGGACGCATGTCCTGGGACAGGCATGTCCCCCTGAGGGCCAGGCTGTCCTCAAGGGCCCTCCAGCTCTTGGTTGTGTGTGGGTCAGTGGGGACGTGGGGCAGCAGGACTGTGCTGGACAGGCTGGGAGTGGGCAGTGTGCACTGGGGCCACGCCCTCCGGGGCTCTGCACCCATCTACTTCAGGAGAAGCAGCATCTGTGGTTCTAGAAGTGGGTCCTGTGTGCTGAGCTCCGTCCTGGACGTGTTAAGGGTGACAGGGACACCAGGAAGGCTCTGTCCCCTCCCAGGGATAGCAACATGGATGGGCAGGTCATGTGTGTCGCCAGAACCAGGCAGAGGACAGAAAGGGCAAAGCAGGAGGAGTGCCTTCCCCCTGGCTCCAGGGACAGCTTCCTGGAGGAGGAAGCTGGGCCCGAGGCCAAGGCCTGAGTGTGAGCAGAGCCCGGGGCCTGAGTGTGAGCAGAGCCGGGGGGGGGCCTGAGTGTGAGCAGAGCCCAGGGCCTGAGTGTGAGCAGAGCCCGGGGGGGGCCTGAGTGTGAGCAGAGCCCGGGGCCTGAGTGTGAGCAGAGCCGGGGGGGGGCCTGAGTGTGAGCAGAGCCCAGGGCCTGAGTGTGAGCAGAGCCGGGGGGCGGCCTGAGTGTGAGCAGAGCCCGGGGCCTGAGTGTGAGCAGAGCCGGGGGGGGGCCTGAGTGTGAGCAGAGCCCAGGGCCTGAGTGTGAGCAGAGCCGGGGGGCGGCCTGAGTGTGAGCAGAGCCCGGGGCCTGAGTGTGAGCAGAGCCGGGGGGGGGCCTGAGTGTGAGCAGAGCCCAGGGCCTGAGTGTGAGCAGAGCCGGGGGGCGGCCTGAGTGTGAGCAGAGCCCGGGGCCTGAGTGTGAGCAGAGCCGGGGGGGGGCCTGAGTGTGAGCAGAGCCCAGGGCCTGAGTGTGAGCAGAGCCGGGGGGCGGCCTGAGTGTGAGCAGAGCCCGGGGCCTGAGTGTGAGCAGAGCCGGGGGGGGGCCTGAGTGTGAGCAGAGCCCAGGGCCTGAGTGTGAGCAGAGCCGGGGGGCGGCCTGAGTGTGAGCAGAGCCCGGGGCCTGAGTGTGAGCAGAGCCGGGGGGGGGCCTGAGTGTGAGCAGAGCCCAGGGCCTGAGTGTGAGCAGAGCCGGGGGGCGGCCTGAGTGTGAGCAGAGCCCGGGGCCTGAGTGTGAGCAGAGCCGGGGGGGGGCCTGAGTGTGAGCAGAGCCCAGGGCCTGAGTGTGAGCAGAGCCGGGGGGCGGCCTGAGTNAGGAGAGGAGGTGACCCAGCCGGACCTGAGCCAGTGTAGTCAGTGTGGGCCAGGGCTCGCAGCAGAGACCCACACTTCACCTAACCCAGGAGCGGACCATGATAGAGCCACAGAGAGGTCCACCTCAGTATAACTCGTAACAGCAAAATGCTGGGAACCACCGAGGTGTGGGGGAGTGGTGGACTTAGCATTCCCTCATTGCCTGAGTATCCTGTGGAGGCCTTGCCCCAGCCCTGGGGTTCTACCGACAAAGACAGTCAAAAACCAGACCTCTCCTGACACTACGCCTGGTGGGCATGGGAGGCATCTATAATCAACAAAGTAGTTTGCTACTTTCTAGAATCAATTTTGAGTTTGATGGACTCCTGGAAATCTAGCCTAACTGTTCCAGAAAAGGGAGCGTCCCCTGCCACATGCAGAAGCCACCTGTTCACTCCCCTGGGTTCTCAGCACTGTGGTTTGGGAGCACTCTGAGCCGGTGAGGGACAGCAAGGCCAGGAAGGGGCCTATCTCATCACTCCTTTAACAGAGCCACTGGTCAGGGCCAGTAGACTGCAGTTGCTGGCACTGGCAGCTGCTGGGTGTCTGGACTGCTGGCTCCGTGCCCACCGGGCCTGGAGTTCCCTGCAGTGCCTGGAGGTCCAGCTGGGAGCCAGCCGTGGGCTTTGGTGGCAGGCCCAGAGCCACAGTCCCCAGTCGGCCCTTCTCTGGTCCCTGATGAGCCTGGATCATGTCCAAACAGGCTCGGGGCCCTCAGGCCTCTGTGACGCAGCTTCCTGTTCACAGTTCCACCTAAGGATGGACCGGCTCTACTCCAGAGGCCGTCTCCTCACCTGCCCAGTGCCCGGGGGGCGGGAGGCTGCCGCCGGGATCATGCGTGGCTTCCTCACGCACAGCCCACCTGCAGCAGGAACCCCACCGTGCTGCCCGCAGTGTGCACGTGAGAGTCCAGTGTCCACCAGGACCACCTCCCGGCCCCCGCTCTGATCCCTCTGAACGCACGGCCTGGGCACGTAGGGAGCATGAAGCAGGGCTGGGGCGGCTCGGTGGGAGGGCACCGGGTCCCATCCCACACACCAGTGGATGTGGCCTCTCCGGGAAGCCTCCCAGTGACCTGGGTGGGCCAGGTGCCTGCTCCCTGCTGGTCCTCCCCACAGCGTGGCCACCAGGATGGAGACGGATGGCACAACTGCAGTGATTCCATGTCCCTGAGGGTCAGCCAGAACAGGAGCTGGGACGTTGGCCAAGGAAGGGACAGTAGCAGCTTCTGGGAGGACTGTCCTCTGGCGTGGCACTGCCCCTGTCCTCGGGAGTTTGGAGCTGGTGGGGTCCAGCGGGACCTTGACATTCCCCTCTTCTGGGACATGGGGTCCTGACTGGCTATTCTTGGGGAAGGACGGTGCTCAGAGTAGAGGAAGGTGCACCTCCTGGCCAGCACCTTTGATGGCCCTGGCTGTCTGGAGGCTCAGGAGGTCACAGGCCCTAGCACTGAGGAGGAGGCCTTGACGCCGTCCAGTGAGCACACAGGGGGAGGGGGGTAAGGGCAGCAGGAGTGCCTCTACTTGCAGTTCTGGAGGCCAGAGTCCAAATCCAGGAGCACTGGACTGACTGCACCATGGGGCTGGGCAGCGTCCTACTCAGGACTAGGAAGACGCCATCCTTGCCTCTTCATGCCCGGGTGGCTGCCAGCATTCCCTGGCTTGTGGCTGCATCACCGCCCTCCAAGGCAGCACCTTAGAATCCCTTTGCCCTGTCCTCTCTGCTCTGTCTTCAGGAGCTTGTCCCTGGGTGCGAGGCTCCCTCTGCCTCCTTTTCACAGGACACATGACTTCTTCAGGGCCACCAGATGATGCAGGATGAGCTCCTCCCTGTGTCCTCAGCTTAGACACATCTGCAGAGCCCCTCCTACCACACGAGGCCATGGTCACTGGTCTGGGAGCAGCATGAGGGTACCTCTCAGGGCTGTCATCCAGCTGACCCCAGGCGCCTCCTCAGAGCCTCTCTCTGGAACGTGGCTTGTGTATCCAGAGCCACCGGCTACAGGCGCTGCGTCCCCCACCGTGCCAGCGAGTGGCCAGAGAGCTGTGGCCAAGCAAATGGCCACCCATCCACAGCTGAGGCTCTCCGACTCCTGAGGTCGTGGGACCCAGGTTACGAGGGTCTGAAGAGCTTGTGTGTGGATTGTGTTGACTTCCCTATCAGAAACTAAGCCAGAAATTTAAAAATGTTCAGAGAAAAAACCCTTTGTGTATTAACCTCAGAGCGTCTTTACTGGGCTTTGGCTCCGGCCCACAGTCTTGCAAATCGCCTTCATATCTGGCTGAACAGTGGGCAGTGGGACTTGGATGTCCAGCTCCATGTGCAGTCACAGAGTCTGTGTTGTGATGTCGCCAGCGTGCATCTGTGGAAAGTGCATTGCAGTCTGGAGAGATGACTCAGCCAGCGCTCCAGACCATAACGAAAGGCCTGACGGTATTTGCTTCTAAAGAAGGAAGGTTTATTTTGGCTCACAGGCTTGGAGGTTGTAGTGCATGATCAGCAGACCTTTTGTTTTTAGGCCCCTGTTGGGGATGCTGGGTGGCCATGGTGGGGAGCAGTGGCAGAGTAAGGAGGAAGGGCCGGGTTTCACTGTCCCCTTTAAGAGCACGCCCCAATGACCCCAGGATCCCCACTAGACCCCACCTTCTGAAGGTTCAGCCTCGCAGTAGAACCACCCTAGGGTTAACCCTTCAGCACATGGGCCTTTGGGGACAGTCGACATCCAAACTGCAGCACTGACAAAGAAATAACACTCTGCCTTATCATGATGGTGATCTCAACCCCACTGAGCCCCTCTAGGGGTCTTGGGGATTTTCAGGAATCACGGGGCCACATTTTGAGAACATCTGATAAAGAATGAAATATTATGCAGTCCTTAAAAAGAGTTTCAGGAATTAGTAAAATGTGCATGTAGGTGCTGGAGGTGGATGAAGAATACAGGACATGCACATTATGTACAGCTGAGTGTCTGCAAAATATTCAGAGCAGATGCCTTAGAAGAAAATATATCAAAACTCAGTAGCAGTATGGGCGACTCCTCTCCCTTCATTCCCAACGCCTCACTGTTCCATGCTTGTTGGTTTCAAGGATGTGTGAGTGACAGGGTTTGGCTGGATTCTAGGTCCTCGGGCTGCTCCGTTAGTGAGCAGCTGTTGGACTCCCTGCACGTGGCTGGCCTCGCCCCAGGGGTAGCTTCTGTACCTTAGCAGGTGGACTCCTCTGTGAGCTAGGGCCTGAGCAGTATGGAAATGTGACAGTGCAGGGTGTGCCGTGTGAGCTCTGGTGACGTTTAGCAGACTGTTAACAATGAGGAGGTTCTGCCCCGCGTGAAGCCCGCGTTGCCAGGAGCCCCAGAGTCGTGTCCTTGGGGGGAGAGCTGCCCCTGGCAGGGCCCCAGCAGAGAGCTAAATATATCCTGGGAGTGTGCGGCCACCGCAGGCACCCCTGCAGCTGACCAGCGTGGAATCCAAGGCAGCAATCGATTTATCTCCTGAAAATCAATGCAGCCATTGATGGAGCATCTAGTGGCCGGCCCAGTGGGAGCTGAGTGGCCTTGACCCTGCACATCCCAATTAGCAGACCAGACGGATGCCTTGTGCCAAGGTCCTGGTGCCGTCCAGTGGGCAGGGGGTCAAACCCACCTGCCTGGCTGGGCTCTCGGAGCACACCCAGGCTGCCTGCCCGAGAGCGTGTCCCCGATGGGGCTCTTCAGAACCCTGGGGCAGTGGGCAGTGGCTTCTGTGCCTGGTGAAAACACCCCTTGGGTTGGGGGGGTTTGTGCTCCCAGCTGCCTGGAGCTCCTCGGCACCTCTGAGCACTGTACCCCACCCTGCGTCCCTCACTCAGCCGACAGCGGGACACGGAGGCCAGCCTCCCTCTAGACGGTGCGGGTCTGTGCTCCTGGGGAGTGGTCTCTGCTCAGCAGGGGAGCTGGCCCTGCCTGCAGCCCGCTTCTGTTCCACGCCTGACCTCCCAGGCTGGCCTCCTGGTCCTCAGCCTCCCCCCCAGGCCAGCCTCCTGGTCCTCAGCCCCTGCCCACCCCAGGCCAACCTCCTGGTCCTCAGCTTCCCCCCCAGGCCAGCCTCCTGGTCCTCAGC
>NW_026000108.1:3417565-3420844 GCF_001458135.2 Marmota marmota marmota
CTGGCCTCCTGGTCCTCAGACCCCACCCCAGGCCAGCCTCCTGGTCCTCAGCCTCCCCCCCTAGGCCAGCTTCCTGGTCCTCAGGGGATGGCAGAGGGATGACATCATCACAGGGAGGGAAGGGTGGGGTGGGTGCCAGAAGAGACAACCAAAAGCCCCCTCCCTTTTCATGCCTGAACTGGGACCCTCGGCCCCCAGGCTCTGCCCCTTGGTAAGAACTTCTTCCTAGAAATTGGAGTCTGGAGGTCTTGCCCACATCAGGGGCTCTGGGGACAATCTGCTCTGAACTGTGACACCTCTTTCCACCTGCAGAGAGGACCCCTGAGGCCCTGTGGGTCTCTAGAGGGCTGTGCTCTGGATCCGGGGCAGGCGCCCAGCCTCAGCCTCCTCCTCTGGGTCGACAGCCTGCGGGCGTCCTCCCTCCTCCACCTCGGCCTCCTCTAAGCCTCACCCCAGCCTGCCTCTCCCAGCAGCTGGCAAGTCGCACTCGAGTGTGCCCATGCCTGGCAGGGGGTCCGAGGGGCCTGAGAGAGTCCCCTCTGCAGCAGGCGGACAGAATGTGGTGGCAACGCTGGGCAGGAGCAGGGCTCATGAAGCTGCCTGTGACAGAAGTCCTGGCAGGTTCCTGGAGGAGGTGACATCCTGTCAAGTGGGAGAGTGGGAGTTGGCCAGACAGAGGGCAGGGAGCAGGGCTGGCTCTCAGGGGGCCCAGTGGCCTCTGGGCTCCTCTGTCCCCCGCCTCGTGCTGCGTGGCTCTGGTGGTGCTCTGAGGACCCGGCCTCAGGCCTGGAGGTGGGGTGAGGAGGGGACCCAGGTGCCCGAGAGGCAGGTTCCCAGGCCCTGTCCTTGGTCACTCTGGTACAGCGGGTGGGGCCAGGGAAGCCTGTCCTGGGGTGGCTGGCCCCTCCTCACAGGGGATGCTGGCTGAGCCCAGCTGGGACGCTGGTGTCCGTGCCTTTCAAGACGTCCAGCCATGGACTGACCAGGGGAGGTGCTCAGGCTGGCGTGGCCAGGGCCAAGGGAGGGACCGGGAGAAAACCCAGTCCCTGTGCCTCCTGCCTGTCGGCTGGGTGCTTCCCTTGCCCCATCCCCCCACCCACCCCTAGAACTAGTTCCCTCCAGAGCCAGCAGGCTGACTGCCCTCTGTGGCCCGGGGGCTCCTTCCAGCCCATCAGGAATGGACAGCGCTGCCCTCCGGATGCATAAGAGGGGACATGCCCCTCAGCTTCGTACCCCCAAGGGCACACACCTTCATCCAACTGCCAGGGAAGGTGTGGGTGGTCCAGGTGAGGGCCCGGGCTCCCTCCCCGTCCCCTGTGTAGTGGCAGTCACACCAGGGGGCCGGGCCAGCTGTGGCTGCCAGCCTGCCACCTGAGTGCCCTTGGCACTGCCCCCCCAGGGGCGCTTTGAGGCTTCACGGAACCTGGTGGTTCTTCAGGCTCAGGGACGGCAAGTGCCATCATGAAGCCAGGTAGTGGGACGTGTGCCCTGGGCACCTGGAGGTACACGGCCACCCCCGGGCCTCCCTGGGCACTGGGGCCTCTGTGCTGGCCCCAGCTGGGCAGTGTCAGGGTGGCCACATGGGGCAGGCAGAGCCCCTGTCCTTGGGGAGAACGGTCCAGAGGCAGAGTCTGGCAGAGCAGGCCCCAGAATAGCCGTGTTCAGGGCCCGTGGACTCTGGGACGCAGGGAGGGGACCCTGGCCGCCTCCTGGCCCTCCCTGCCCCAGTTCTGGGAAAGAGGTCAGCTGTGCTAGGAATAGAACCTTCTAGTTCCTGAGGGGCCACCTGGCTCTGGGGGCCCATCAACCAGCAGCGAGGCCCTCAGTGCTGGCGTCGTGGCTGGAGGGAGGTGGGCTGGCCACCGGCCATCTTGCCAGTGTCAGGACACAGTCCATGGACGGTGCCTTGCCCTGCCGTGCCCAGCAGCCCCATCCCCTGTCCACGAGCTGGGCTGCCCACAGGCGCTGAGTGTCTCCTGTGGTGCCACGGGCAGGCCTCCTGGGCACGTTCCCTCTGCCATCACACAAGCCCAGGTGGGGCGTCTGGGGGTCTTGAACACCTGGTCCCAAGCGGGCCTGGTAAGAGGTCTCCAGACGGAAGCCTGGACAGATGTGGCCTGCCCCGGGTTCTCCTGCTTAGGCCTCGGGATCAGCCGCCCCAAAGAGGGCCGCTGCAAGTGGATGTGGGTAGGTCCGCTCCAAACGAGGGGCTCCCTGCTCTTGGCACCCCCACCCGCCTGAGGTGGGAGCTGGGTCCTTTAGATATCGACTCCTGACCCAAGTCCCACGGTGTTCCTGGCAGGGCCACGTCCCTGGGTGCCCGGGAGCTTCTGGTGAACAGAAATGAATTGCAGGGAAGCTCGAGGGGGCGGTGGCCTCGGCCGGCTGGGGAAGAGGGCTGGTGACAGTCGCATCATGACTGGGGCCTGGGCCTGGGCTTCTGACCCTAGTGGACATCAGAGCTGCTGCTGGCTCAGGATGGCCCTGCCCAGAGCACTCGGATGTCCACAGTCCATTCGACCTACTCCAGAACCGCACAGCATGCGGGGCTCCAGGGGACGGGCAGCGGGTGGCCGAGGCCAAGGCCAAAAAGAAGCCAAACTCTGATTTGAAGTCAAGCCTGGCTGTCCCCTTCCTGGGCCCTTTGCACCACCCCAGGGTCCTGTGTAGAGGAGGATGTGTGGACAGGGGAGAGGCCAGGCGGGGAGGGCTGCAGGGGCTGGAGACAGGGGCTGGAGGTCAGCCTGAAGGACCTGGAGGCACGTCCCCAGGGCAGCAGCCCTTGCTGTTGGTGTTAATGAGGGACGAGATTCTCAAGGCACTGGGGACGCCACCCAGGCCTCCTCTGCACTGACTCCGTCTGAAGGTGCTTCCCTGCTCCTGGGCCCCTGGACTAAGGCCGGAGGCCTCCACCTCCATCTTAAGGGAAGCTCTTCTGTCCTTGGGCCCAGCTCACAGCCGGCGCCCACTCTGCTGCCCGCTAAGAGCCTCAACTGGAGACCGCGGCCTCCCCTGGGCGTTACTCCAACTCGCAAGTTCCCCGGTGAGCTTCATCCTCCTGGGTCTCATCGTGGGTAGCTCTGGTGGCCTTTGGGGAAGGTGTATGACTGGTGGGCCTCGCCACGGGGAGAGGGCCACCTGCCCGTGCCACTGCGGCACTTCCTCCTGGCCTTTAACCGCTTGCATTCTTAACCCAGAGCCTGGCCGGGCTGCCCACCCTCCTCCCGGCACCTGGTCCCGGGTTTCCACGGCACCCAACCCTCTCCCCCCCCCCACCCC
>NW_026000108.1:3421292-3430598 GCF_001458135.2 Marmota marmota marmota
ATGGCAGCTGTGCGGTTCCTGGTGGGTTCCCCGTGGGTTCCCGGTGGGTGCTGTGCCCACAGTCCCCCCTTCACCAGCTGGGGAGCGGCTTGTCTGTCTTGGTCAGGTTTTATGTTATTTACTGTGAGGAGATCTGCTCAGTGTCAGCGTTTGCCGCGTGTGTTGGTAAGCACAGCTCAGGGCGTGGGGCTGTCCTCCTGGGCAGCCATCGCCACCGCCTGCCTCGGAAGCTCGGTCCCATTAAATGCCAACTCCGCAGCCCCCAGCCCCTGGCACCCGCCGATCCCTGTGGACTCGACTACTCTGGGGACCGCATGAGCAGACCCTGTGGTGTTTTCCCTGTGACTGCCTGGGTCACTTAGCACAGGGTCTTCAAGGTCCAGGCACATTGTGGCCTGGGTCAGAATGCCCTTCCTTTTCAAGGCTGAGGAGGGCCGGGATGTGGGGGCCGAGGGGCACCTGCCCTGCTTCACCTCTTGGCTGTCCTGAACGATGTCACGGTGGACATCGTGTGCCAATACCTGCTGAGTCCCTGCTTGTCACCCTCTGGGGCATACCCCAGGGGTGGCATTTATGGTCACATGGTGGCTCAGTGCTTGAGTGTGAGGGACCCCGTGTCATTTTCCGCGGGCCTGTATCACTGGGTGTTTGCTGGGAGTGGCCCAAGGGCTGGGCCTTGGTGGCCTGGCCTGGGGAGTCACCTTGCACAGGGAGGGACTCAGTGGCTTGGCTGAGGGCTGCTGTCTAGCCGTCTCCTCCGCAGCTTCCCCTCCCAGAGCCTCCCCCCTGCCAGCTGTCCCCTCACGCTGAGCTGTTGAGGCTCCACACGGGCCACCTCCTCCCACCCCTGGGCCTCTGCACAGATGCCCCCTCCTCTGGCCCTGTCACCCGATGCCTCTGCCGCTGGCTCCCTGCCGCGTGCTGCCAGCCCTCGGCCACTCCCTGCTCCTCCCTGTGGACACATGTGCTTGTCCACTGGTCGGACCAGGGTCCTGCCCTTTCTGTCTGACTCCTGGAGAGCCTGCCCAGCTCCTCTGCAGCAAGGGGCTGAGGGGACATGCGTGGCAGTGCCCAGCCTGTGCACTATCTGGGGCCACCAGCCAAGACCACAGGCTGGGGCATGCAGAGCACAGGCATGGAGTCCTCAGTCTGGAGGCCAGAGGTTCAAGGTCAAGGCTGGCAGAATCCACGTCTGGTGAGGGCCCGTGTTCTGGGTCATGGACAGTGCCTTCTTGTGTGTCCTCATGGAGAGGCGAGTGGCTCTCTGGGGCCTCTGTCCCAACTAATCCACTCATGAGGGCCCACCCGGACCTCACCCCAGAGGCCCCAACCCCGTCACCTTCGAATTCTGCATTTGGGCCTGTGCATTCTGGGGTCCCAGGCGCTCGACCACAGCGGCCAGGGCCCAGCCTCATCTGGCCACGCCCCGGGAGATGCCAGGAAGCTCCGCCGCCCAGTTTCCTGAGGCTGGGCCAGGAGCCTGGCCTTGTGCTTTGGAAATTTGCAGCTGGACCCAAGGCCACACTGGGACGCTAGCCGGGCGGTGCCGTGGGGACGCGGCCACACCAGGGGGAATCCTGTGCCGGCCCCCACGCCCTTCCTCTGCGGTCAGCAGGGCTCAGAGTGTCGTTGCTGTCAGATTCCCCCCAGGCCACCCCTGTCCCAGCGGCCCCCAAAGCCCATCCCAGAGAATGGGCAGAGGGCACCCCTCAGCGCTCTTGAAACATTGTGGGGCTCCAGGTGCAGCCAGCAGCCTTCCCAGCCATCTTCAGTGGCACAGCCCGGTGGCCTTAGTGCCTTCCCAAGGCTGGGCAGCATTGCCACTGATCATTCCAGAGCTTTCTCATGAGGCAAAACTGAAACCCTGCCCCCGCCAACAGTAGCTCCCATCCACCTCCCAGCCCTGGCACCCCCCTTCTTGCTCCATGATTGTCCTGCCCTGGGGACCTCACAAGTGACTCACGCTCAAGGTCCCTCTATGACCCGCTCATGTCACTCCATGTCCTCAAGGTCTGTCGGTTTTGTAGCATGTGTCAGTGCTTCCTTCCTTTTTAGGGATGTATACTATTCCACCAAGTAGGCGGACCACGTTTTGCTTGTCTCTGTGTGGTCACTTCCATCTCTCGGCTGCTGTGAGCAGGCCGCATGTGAGGTGTGCTGACGCACCATGGGGCTCACTGTCCTTCTCACCATGTTCACCCTTCCCCCCCCGTGAGCGGGGTGCTCTTCTCGTCTTGTGCAGATGGTGGCTCTAGGCTGGCAAGGTGGAGACCTTGCCTGAGACGCCAGCCCAGGACTGGTGGGGGGGTGCCAGGTTTGAAACCCCCTTCTCCACCTTTCCTGCCATCGTCTAGTGGCCTGTGTGCACTTGCCCAGCTGTTCTCATCCACCATGGGTCTACACCTCCCACCCTGCCTGGGGCCCAGCTGGTGGCCTGCGTTAGGTCAGGACATGAGGGCCAGCACCCAGGCGCAAAGGTGGGCCATGGGCCTGCCGGCGGGAGCAGCCAGAGGTGGCCGTGGGCAGCAGTGCCATCCGTGGGCGCCAGCTGTGGGCCCTGGAGCCTCCTCTGTGACTGTGACTTACCTGTGGGGTCTCTAAAGGGATAGCCAGCAGGTCGGGCACGAGCCGGTCCCTTGAGCCTTTTGATGAGTCATCTCTGTCCCCACATCTAAGAAAATATATTTTTGGAAAATATTTTTGTAGTTGTTTATGGACCTTTATTTTTCATTCATTCATACATGGTGCTGAGAATCGAACCCAGGGCCTCGCACATGCCAGGCGAGAGCTCTACCTCTGAGCCCCGGCCCCAGCCCCTGGAGAAACCTTTAAGCATATAAAAAAGCTGAAAAAACACAAAGACCAACCAACCAAACACCGTGTTATCCACCTCCTGTAGCCGGGGCAGTCAGTCCGACGTCCGGCTGCAGCGGTGTCCTGCCCTCCCCGGAACCTCTGGAAGGTGGGTCCATCGCCCAGCTCTCCTGAGTCACCTGCGTCCTCCTGGCCCTGTGTCTTGGTGTAGCTGCCAGGGGACACCTGAGGCTGGGTAATTGGTAAAGAAAGGAGGTTTATTTGGCTTGTAAGTGCGACCAACATGGTGCCAGTGTCTGCCAGGTGCCCTGGCTGTGCCGCAACACGGAGAAGCCAAAGAGAAGACGTGCGTGCACAGGGGCCAAGCGCCTGAGTGGCCTTGCCTATGACAGCCTCGCTCTCGGGACTCAGGTGCGCTGCCCCGCTCCTGTGGGAGGCGCGGATCCCTGGGGCGGCCGATGGACTGGTCTTCTTCCACTAGGCCTCGCCCCTGAGGTTCTGCCCCCTCCACACTCTTAATCAGGGACCACGCTTCCAGCACGCGACCTTTGGGGACAAACCACATCAGCCAGGCATGGGTGACCCCAGGTGGCCTCGCAGAGGTTTGTTGGCCCGTCCACCCCTGCAGCTGCTGCCCATCCCCCAGCTCTGCTTTGCCCTTGCTCACGACCTCCGTCCTGTCCCTATCGTGGGCCGAGGCGCGGCTCGCCTCTCCCTGTCTGGTCATTGCGCCTGGGCACAGCTGAGCTCCCTGCAGGAGCCGCTGGGCTGTGTCCTGCCCTGAGTACATAGGGGCACCGGGGCCGCGGGTCCCATCTCTGTGCCCCCGCGGAGATGAGCCTGCACCTCGGCTTCGAGCCAGGTGTAGGTGACGTGCCGGGGTGTTCCTGGGAGAGGCGCTGTTGATAGGAGGGATCCTAGCAGACCACCCGCCCATGGCCAGGGCGCCCGGGTCCAGGCCGTCAGCAGGAGCTCCCTGTGGCACAGGAACGTGGGTCTTTTTAACACCTGCCAGGCTGCGGGGCAGGGGCTGTCCCCACCCCCAGGCACTGGCAGCCTGTGTGTTCTCACCTGTTCCATTTCTGGGCCCCTTGTGTCCCTGCGGGTCTCTGTCCCCTTTGCTTATTTTTCCGGCGCTCTGCTTGTCTTCTTTCCTGGGTCGGCAGGCGGGTGGCCGTGTGGACCGTGTGCCGTAGGAGGGGAGGATCGCTGCTGATGGACTCTAGTGTGGATTGCCATCTCCCACGGGTCTGTGTGGTTGGGGACCGTGGGGGGCTCCCCACCGGTGGGTGTGGTTTGGGGACAGAGGCCTGCAGGGCTCTGTGGGCCAAGGGCACTGGTGTCCAGCAGCTCTCAGGACCCTAGAGCATGGACAGGGACCTCTGCCTGAGTGGCCGACCGTGTCTGGGTTGTTGCCACGTGGCCAGCACCTATGTGTGCCCAGGGGACTCTGGGAATCAGTCAAGGGGCCTATGGCGCCGGGCAGGGAAGCTGGGTGTCCACCAGCTCGGGGAGGTGGGCGTCCCTGCTGGGCACAGAGCCTAGGAGGGCGAGGGCGGCATGATGGGCGTGGGGCCGGAGGAGGAGGCTCCCAGGTCTCGGGATCTGGAACGAGGAGTTTGGTCTCAGCGGGGGGACGTTGTGGTCCTCTGTGGGCAGACCTGGAGGTCAGTCTGGCAGGGATCAGGGGCCCTGTGGTTGTGGGACTGTGCCACAGCAGGCCAGGGCTGTCTTACCACTGGGCACCAGGAGAGGAGGTTGTCAGTGCCCGTGTGCCCACCATGTGCCAGGGGGGCCGGCTTCCTCTCACTGGTTGTCTCCCTGTGGGTGGGCATCCTGCAGTGGGGGTGTTGCTAGGCAGACTGTGCCCAGCAGGGTTGCCAACCCAGGGCTGCCTGAGCTACAGAAGGTGGCCAGCTGGCCAAGGGTATCCATGCCTGTGGCTTTGCAGGGGCGGCCGTGGTGGTGACAGTGGCGACGGAGAGCATGGGTGTGTCTGGGAGGAGCCCCGAGGCCTCACTGGGGTCGTGCTGGGGGGGACTGGGCAGTGCCATACACACCCCGTTCTTTATGACCTTGGAAAAGTGTCAGTGTCATCTCTGTATTAGAGTCGGGTTGGAGTGTCCACCACCTGTGGTCAGTTTTTCAGGTCCTTCACGTCTTGCAGGCGGTGACAGAGGTGGGGTTGGCATAGGTCAGGCAGCCGAATGTGAAATCTGAGATGCTCCAAACCCCGGCCTTTCGCAGCCCTTTAACAGGAGGCCACAAGGGGAATATTCTACACACGAGACTTTGCTTCCTGTACCACGTCACGTTACCTTCAGCTCACGTGGACGGGGAACCTCTGGAGGTGGCTGGCTTCCAGGCTTCTGCCAGGTCCCCTATTGTCTCTGTGCACACGCAGATAATCCCAAGTCGGGAGCTTTTCTGCTGGAAATCCCACACTTTCAGAAATCAGGATGCTGGAGCACCTCTAGCCTCAGCTTGGGGACAATAGATGCTCTACCTGTCATCGTGCCACCCAAGTTACGGCCAGGGGTGGAGTCACAGCTCTGGGCTCTCGAGGAGGAAGAGCTAGAATGAGCAAGGACACTGGAGGAGGGGGCGCCTGGAGCCAGGAGCTGGGGCAGTGGAGCCACCGCAGCCCCAGGGAAGCCCCACAGGACCCAGGCTCCCTTTCTGAACAGACCCCTCCCTGCGCCACTGGTTGAGACAGATAGGAGCACCCAGCAGTTTCCCTCTCCCACAGAGGGACATCTAGGCCCAGCCAGTCCCTAGTCGTCCACTGTGTATTCCAGGGGCATGTGGTGGCCTGGGCAGAGTGGCCAAGAGCAAGTTGAAGAGCGGGGTGGGCTGGGGTACAGGACCCCGCCCTGGTGTGCATTCAGAGGTCATCTGGCTTTTCTTGAAATCCTGTGGCGTCCACCTGCCTGCCACCCCACCAGGCAGAGTCTGCAGGCTGGATGGAAGTTTCTGTTCTGTTGGGTGGCGGTCTGTTTGTGGGCACAGAACCAGTTTAGTGGGTCACAGCAGAACCTGTTATATAAGAGGGTGAACTGAATAGAAAATAGTAGAGCTCATCACGAATAATGAGGGAAAGCGCTTCTGGGCGGAACCGTTCATAGGATGTCGGGTGAACATCGCCGTGCAGGGGAGGCTGCAAAGCCCCCTCCTCCGCGGTACATGGTCCAGTGTCTGCAGCCTGCCAAGGGAGCTTGCAGACGGGATCACTCTAAGGCTGCTCAGCCCACTCCTGGATTATCCAGTGAGCTCCAAATGCTGTCACAATTGCCATCACGAGGGAGAGGCAGAAGGAGGTTAGAGACAGACACACAGAAAAGCAGCCATGACCTCAGAAACAAGAAATGCAGCAGCCACCAGCAGCTGGCTGGGGACACTTCTGAGACCTCCAGAGAGAACACTGCCCTGTACACTTTGACTTCAGCCCAGGGATGCTGATCTTGAACTCCTGGCCTCCAGAACTTGAGAGAAGACACTTCTGTTATTTAAAGCCACTCAGTTTGTGGTCATCTGTCACGGTAGCCCCAGGGAGCCCTGCACTGTGGAGCAGGCAGAGGCACGCAGCTCCCAGAGGTGGCCAGCGCCCTAGTGCTCCGTGGGGTTAGCAGGAGCCAACTTCAGGCCTAGAGTTGGAATTGCCACATGCTCACATCCACCTATGTGCCCTTGGCCAAAGCCAGCACAGAGAGAAGTAGAGAGTCATGGGGCAGGAAATACACTCTCTCCAAGACCCTAGGAAGGATGTGGATGCAGGAGGCCTCAAACTCAGTCCCTGCCACACACAGGCGTGGGCACCTGTGCCTGCAGGGCCACTACCTACAGTGTACAGGGCCCTTTCCGTGTGCCGATGTCTGAGCAGTTTGGAAACCACCACCTAGTGATAGAGAACCTGCTCAAAGTGCCTGTCCCTGTCCCCCTACCCCCAGGTTATGACTTTTCAGAATGGTAGCTCTGCCTGTCTTTGACTCTGCCTGAGCATCAGCCCAGAAGGTGCACATGTGGTGCAGAAGGACCCTCCTCCTAGCCTCACCCCATCCTGAGGAGGGTGGGCCAGGGAGCCAGGCCCACAGATGGGATATGCAGATTTCGCTTTATCTTAAGCCAATCAGGGCTCAGCAGAGCTAGAGGTGGGGCCTGTCCTGCCCAATCACATGGCTGAAAACAGGAGGGGCAGGCAGGAGTTTCCTCCGGGGAAATCCTTTGGAGCAGCTGGTCCCTGGGGGGAAGGTGGCTGTAGTGGGCAGTAACTGTCCAACTCCTGGGGCCCTCTCCCTTCCCCAGTGCCCTGCCAGGGTCACACAGAGTTCCTGGGTGGGGCCAGGGGCAGGTGGCCCTTGTGGTGCTCTGCCCCAACCATACTGGGATGCTCTTGGGTCCATGCCACACCATGCCTCTTGCCCTGGCTGGGAGCTGCCATCTCTCCCCCAGAGGAATGCTGGCCCTGCAGCACCGTGTGCAGGGGCCTGGTGTGGACACCTTAGCTCCACCACCAGCCAGGAGTCACCTCGAAGCCCGAGGCTCTCCCTCCCTCCGGGTCTCCCCTCCCTCCCTCCCTCCCTCTCTTTTCTGCCACCACTGCTTTGCCTCAGAGGCCCACTCCTCCTTTTCAGGCATGAACCACCTGAACCCCCCAGGCCCCAAACTCCAGAGGGAGGTGACCTGCAGGCTGCCTCTGCCTCCCTCTCCCGATCCCTCAGGCCTGGAGCCTGCTGCAGCTAAGCCCAGGAAGGAAGGGAGATGCAGGGGAATTGAGGAAAAGGAACCTGCAAACCACCACCGGCCCTCGGCTCAGTCCCTGGCTCAGCCAGCTCGGGGTTCTGGCCCGCGGGGAGCCGGTCAGGAAAGTGGGTCCCCCTGCCCTGGGGCCACTGCGCTCAGGTCAGGCCCCTCCCCCCACCCCGGGCCTTCTGTTTAGGGAAAGTGGAGTTATGGTCTCTGTGTCCATGATGAGCCATGTGGACCTGTGGGTGTCCCCGAGGGAGAGCAGAGCAGGGCGGTGCTGGGAAATGCAGCCAGGGCGGGGCCATCCTCCCTGTGTGCAAGGGCCCCCTCCTGGTGACCTTGCTTTATTGGTACCTAGTGACTGTACAGAATAGAGGGTCTCACCCTGGCAGATCCGCACAGGCACACCGTGATTGGTCCATGGGACCCCTACCTGTCCTTGCCCTCCCTCCTCCCCTGCCTGACCCTCTTCCTCTTCCCCACCGCTGTCCCTTCTATGTTCACCAGGTCCCTTGTTCCCGATTTTTCTCTCTTCCTGGCCCCCATGAGACTTCCGACCCTGTGAATCTGGCTTATCTCACTCGGCGCGTTCTCCTGTCCATCCACTCCCCAAAAATGCCACCATTCCGTCCTTTTTTATGGCTGAGGGGAACTCCCTTGTGTGTGCCTGTGTGCCTGTGTGTGTGTGTGTGTGTGTGTGTCTGTGTGTATCTGTGTGAGTGTATGTGAGTGTGTTGTGTCTGTGTGTGTGTCTCTGTGTGTGTGTCTGTGTGTCTGTGTGTGTGTCTCTGTGTGTGTATATGTGTCTGTGTGTGTCTCTGTGTGTGTGTGTCTGTGTGTATGTGTGTGTGTCTCTGTGTGTGTATGTGTCTGTGTGTGTCTCTGTGTGAGTGTATGTGTGTGTGTCTGTGTCTGTGTGTGTGTTGTGTCTGTGTGTCTGTGTGTGTGTGTGTGTGTATCTGTGTCTGTGTGTGTGTGTGTGTGTGTGTGTGTAGAATCTTCTTCATCCATTCTTCCACCTGGGCTGGTTCAGTAGTTGTGAATTGTGCTGTCATAGACGTGGGTGTGCACCCATCGCTGTAGAGGGGTGACCTTCAGGATAGGTGCCAAGCCAGGCCACACGCAGTGCCACCCCTGGCCTTGCTCATTCCAGAGTGGTTGAGCAGCCCGGCCACCGGGGGTCGTCTAGTCCTTCCCTGACCCCTGCGTTCCTTGTCATTCACATTCTTGACGGTGGTCACCCCAGCTGGACGGAGGGGAATGCTCGGCACGGTTCCGACCTGCGTTTCCTTGGTTGGTGGCTAAATGTTTTTTCACACGTTTGTTGGCCTTCTTGTACTTGTTTTGAGAGACGTCTGTTTAATCCACTTGTCATTGACTCTCTGGGTGACCTGGTTTCCTGGTGGAAGGTTCTAGTTCTTTACATGTCATGGATAGCAACCCTCTGCCCTGTAGCTCAGGAAATAATGACCAGGATCAGTAAACGGGCGGCCTCAGGTTCAAAAGCTTCTTCACGGGGAAGGACACTGCGGTGTGAAGAGAGCCCACAGAACAGGGACCTTTGCAACCTCCTGACACTTTGTGAAAAGAAAAGCAAAATCAGTGTCCCTGCAGAGGCCACTTCAGTCCAAAGGCAGATCCCTGTGGGCAGACGGTCTGTCGTGGAGGTGGGGCAGAGCTGGGACCCTGCTCTCTGGCATGTTCTGGGCATCCTCCGCTGCATGCCCTTCCACGCATGCTGTTCCCTGC
>NW_026000108.1:3432624-3441269 GCF_001458135.2 Marmota marmota marmota
TGTGTATAAGAGACAGGGGCCCTGGGGCGTCCGGTGGGAGGGTCGGTGCTGCTGGACATCCTGTGGGTGCCCGGCCCTGGGAGCTAGGAAGCCTGGCTCTGGGAAACAGCGGCTCCCTGGTGCTGACGTGGAGGTCAGGGTACAAGGGGCCAGTTGGTGACGGTGACGGAGGGACAGGAGGCAAGGGGCCTGGGGAGTCAGAGCAGGGGGCAGGAGAGAGAAGAGGAGGGGAGGGAGCCTGGGCCCAGGAAGCAGAGCAGCCAGTGCCCAGCCGAGTCCCACGAGCGGCAGGGCCCTGAGTGGGGGGCAGTGCCACCAGAGTCCACCTATGCAGGCTTCTGGCCTCACCCACGACACCCCCAGCCTCGTGGGCACAGGCGTGGTGCCCACCCGGCACGTCATCGGTGGCCCTCGCTGGTGTCCTTCCCTCGGGCTGCGGGGTCTGCCGTGGCAGGGGCGGTGGCAGGGACCAGGGCGTCTCCCCTGTCAGCTCCTGGAAAATGGATGATAGGGCCCCGCGGCCAGCCCTGGCCGAGGGAGGGGTCCTCACCCCTGCCCCCGAGGTCCTGCGCTGGGCGGGCGGCGCCTGGCCCCATGGTCCCGAACATGCTGGGGGCCTCCTGGAGCTGAGAGTGTGCGGCCACGTCATGTCCCAGGGGGTTTCCACTCGGGGGCTGGCGTCCCCTGGCCAAGAAAAGAAGTGACTTCTGAGGACGGCCACCACCCGGAGGTCCCTGGGCTGAGCTTCCTGCCCCGGCTCCTGCCCGTGCTGGGCCCTGGTGGTCCAGCCCCGCCCTGGCACTGCCTCAGGAAGACCCGGACAGCATGGCCACCGGCAGCTCCGAGCTCTGCTGCGGCAGGGGCAGTAGGGCCTAGGGTGGAGGTCATCTCCGCAGAGCTGTTGGAGAGCTGGGACTTCCGCTCTGGGGACAACACAGCGACCGGTCTTCCTGTCACCTCAGGCGGCGGTCTGTTGAAGTGACACCAAGAACACAAGCCACAAAAGAAAAACCATGTAAAACCATCTCAGTCACCTGGGCTCAGGGACGTCTCCAGGGCAGCCTGCGGCCACAGGAGGGGCCGGGTTTGCAGGCCGTGGGCGTGGAAGATGGCTGGCTGCACAGGCCACACCTGCAGGGACCTCCTCCGAGGCCACTCGGGCAAGGGCAGCTCGGCTCACCCTCAGCCCTCAGGAGTGTGAAGAAGAAGGGATCCATTTGCATCAGCCAGGGGGCCGGGAACAGAAGGCCAGGTGCACCAGAGCCCGGGAGGATGCGGAGGACCCTGGTGGGTACAGCTGCTGGGGAGAGCACTCAGTGGTTCCTCAAAGTGTTCAATGAGCAGGGACCACATGGCCCAGCAATTCGACTCCTAGTGTATACCCCAGAGAAATGAAAACTTATGTCCATACCAAAGTGTGCACATGAATGTTCACAGCAGGATTATCCTAGGAGCCCCAAGTTGGAAACACCTCCAGAGTACCTAACTTGACAGATGGATGAGCAAAACGTGTGGTGGAATATTACTCAGCCGTGAAAAGGAGATTAATTCTGACATCTGCTATAATCCAGAATAACCCGAAAACATGATGGAGTGAAAGCAAAACCACATATGGGGCCATTCCATTTGAGTGTCATGACCAGCACAGGCAAATCCAAAGAGAGACCAGTCACTGCCAGGACCTGGGAAAGGGGAAATGGGGCAGGGGCAGATACAGGATTTCTTCCCAGGGTGACGAAGAGTTTCCAAACTTGATTATGGGGATCGACACACAACTCTGAACACCTCCAGCCCGTGAGTCCTCCATTTTCCAGGGGAAGTGTGTGGTGTGGCCACCCCCGGGGCCGTGTGGGATGTGCGTGCAGGGTGCTCCGGCCCCCGGGCAGCCCCTCGGAGGCCTGGAAGACTGGGGCCGGGCAGAGGCGGCCCTGGGAGAGAGGCCTGCTGTTCCTCACCGAGCCATGTCCTGGAGGTGTGCGGACTCCCGGGGTGGAAGGGCCACACACGGGGGCTCTTAGAGGACAAGGGCAGCGCGGGGGCTTTTCGTTGGTTAGCTTTCGTGTCCCGTGTGGCTTCTGACAGTGAGGGACATTCCTGTGGAATCAAAAAGAGGTTACTTTGTCATTGAATCCAGTGGCACAGTCCCCAGAGACAGGTAGTGGTTGGGGCCAGCTCCACCCAGGCTTCCCCTCCAACCTGGGCCTTTCCAGGTTGAGTGGACCTGGCCGTGCAGGCAGGCTGTGAGCGGGACATGGCCAGTCCTGCTGTCCATGTGAGCAGCATGGACAGTCTGTGAGCTGGGCCCCTGGCATGAGTCAGACAGCCCGGAAGTCCAGGGTCCCGCCGGAAGGCCTGCTGTGTGCCCTGCGTGTTAACTGACCGGCAGGCCACAGCCCACGACCCTCCCGCTCGGCTCAGCTTACCCTGGCTCCCAGCCAACGGCTCCGATGCCTGGTTTTAACGAGATGCTTTCCCAGCGCCAGCCCGCCTTGGCCAGTGGGTCAGGAGAATGCGAGAAGATCCAGGAGGCTAAGGTGGGTGGTGGGGGAGCCGGGGAGCCAGTTCCTGTAGGGACGGCTTCCAGCCCCCCCGCCAGGTGCAGGCTGTGCTGTCTTGCTAAGTGCTGAACCTCTCTGAGCCTAGGGTCTCTCGTGGGCCACATGAGGGGTCTAAGTCTTCAGTGCAGTTGGTGACAGGGCTGGAGCTGATGTGCCCATCCTGTGCCCACACAGGCAGGGGGCACTTGGAACTGGGGTGTCCTGCAGGCACCCTGAGCCTTCTGTGCTGGTACTGGCTGGCTCTCTCCACACCTACAGCCACTGGTTCACAGGGCTACTTTGCCACCAGCAGCCATGGCCTGCGGCCAGTCCTGGTGGCAAAGCCGTCCTTGGGTCTGAGGAGCTCAGCCTCGCCCCAGGGCCTGCCCACTGGCTGACCTGCCTTGGCCGAGGGGAACCTGCACCTGTCCCTGTGGGGGCAGGTCTAGGGGACCAGACAGGACCAGCCGAAGGCCTGCGAGGCCCAGGAGCCGGCCGTCGGGTCGTGGGCACCACGTGCTGGTGGAGCCCTGGCCAGGCACGTCCTCAGACGTCCTCTCAGTGGGCGTCATGCCCAGAGGTCTTTGTACCTGGGGACGCAGCGAGAAGGTGCCTTGCCAGCAGGAGCCGGCCTGAGTTCAGCCTCAGCCTCCGGGGCTGTGGGGAAGGGATGTCCCCGATTCGAGCCGCGGTCCAGGCCGAGCTCTGGCAGCTCTCGCAGACTCGGGCAGAAGTGTCCTCTGGGGGGTGGGGCTCCTGTGGACGCTCTGTGGCCCTCAGGCTGGATTCGAAGCCGGGATCTGCCTCTCCCAGGGAGCTGCGAGCTGGGTTGGGGCCGTGGCAGGCCTTGGCCAGTTCCTCGCGGTGTCCGTCACCTGTTTGCAGCTCTGTGCCCAGGATATGGCAGAGTGCCCAGTGCCGGGCATGGCCTGGACCCGGCGCAGGGACTGGAAGCTGAGGTGCTTTCGAGCTGGTCGCCCGCCCCAGGCCCCTGCAGGCTCTGCCGTCCCAGACGCGCTTCCTGATGCCCATTAGACCTGGACATTTATGGGCATCTGCTGGACACGGAGACCTAGAGGAGGCCACATGGGGGGACATGAGGGACATCCGCGGGGCTAGGAGCCTGGTCACTGACTCACTGCCTGGCCCGGGTGGGGCCGCCCCCTCTGGCTACTGGTGACTTCCTGTGTGTGTCCTGGATGCCACCAGAAGACCAGATGCCCCTCGGTCCTGAAGGACGTGCTCTTCCGGCAGTGAAATGCCATCCTGCAGGGACCTGGGTGTCTGTGGGGGAGGAACCAACAGCTGCTGGGGCTGGAGCCGTGGCGGGCGGTGGTGTCCAGGGCTCTCTGTGGCTTTCCTCCCAGCTTCTGCCTCTGAAGGAAGCCACGCCCCATGGCCAGCCAGGTGACCTTGTGGGCATCTCCAGTCTCAAAACATCCAGGCCTGGTGGCTCTTGGCAGCACTTTGCATATGGAGGACCCTGGGGAGCAGGAAGTGGGCAGGGCCCAGCCCCCACCCCTTTCCTCCTCGGATGGCGCAGGCCTGAGTCCCACAGATGAGCCGGCATAAATGACAGACCCCAGTCCTTGTCACCCATCCTGGAGGCCCACGTCCAAGACCGTGGCGTGGCAAGGCCATTCCTCCAAGGCTGAGGCGAGCAGGGCTGGCCCTCCACACAGGTGCTGCCACCTTCTCGCCAATCTTCGCGTGATCTTGCTACGTCCTCTGTGTCCCCATTTCTCCTTTCAAAATCAGCTGTCACCATTGTCACTGTGTGTACTCTGGGCACCGAGGGACGGTGTGGGGTGTGTAAGCAGCGTGTATTGAGCAGGCCGGGAGGTGGCTTACGTTTTCATCTCCTTGAGCCTTAACGGTTTTTGATCAACATAATAAGTGTCGTGTTCCTAAGGAGCGGTGTCGTTTCAACAGAGGAAGGCAGTTTCCCCTTTAGAGGACACCGGTGCTGTTGGTCAGGGCCTCCCCCTGACCCTGGGCCTGAGCATGCCTTGGGGGCCTGTCTCTGGATGCAGCCACATTCTGAGGTCCGGAGTCAGGGCCCCAACAGGAGTTTTGGGGGCCCCACGTGGCCTCCTTGGTCCTGCTCAGGGCCTCTCAGGACAGCAGCAGATGGCCAGTCAGCCGTCTTCCTTCCCCTGCCCTCCCCAGGGGACACCGCTCGCAGGCTCTGGGGCTGCCCGGGACCCCCAGCACTGGGTCCTGGTCTGTTCCTCTACCTGAAGCCAAGAGCCACTGTCCCAGTGAGCTCCTGCCTGGGGGACACAGGCTCCGACTCTCCTAGTTAGGTGCCTCTGCCCACCTCGCGGTGCCCCCAGGGCCAGAGGGAGCCCCTCACTCAGCCGATGCCCTGCTCTGACTCTCAGCCTCCGGGGCTCAGGAGTTTCAGCAAGTGACAGGCCCGTGGGCGGCCTCAGGGAGGGCATGCTGGGAAGGGGTGCAGCCATCGGGCCCTCGGAAGCCGGTGGCACAGGTGTGCAGTCCCAGCACTCGGGAGGTGGAGGGAGGACCACTGAGCCCAGGAGACTGAGGCCAGCCTGGCGACATAGCCAGACCCCTCCCCAAGATAAAAAAAAGAATGAAAAACAAGGAAAAGAGACCCTGAGCAGCCCGGGCCACCAGGACTTGGATGCGGTGTGGCTTCCATGTGCACCAGGACAGTCATACCAAGTCATGGAACGGTGCTCTCTGCGCCACCCTGAGTGTCCACGCTGCAGTCCAGGCCTGGGTCCCGCAGGCTCCGCCCAGCCCTGAACTCAGGGCAGGGCTTGCATCCGACAGAGACCCGTCTGAGAGCAGCATGCTTCTGGGTGTCCCCTGCATTGTCCAAGTGGGTCAGGTCATTTGTCCCCAGCACCACTCGTGGGAGCTGCCGCGAGCCCCAGGGAACCACTTCAGCCAGAGTCCGCTCTCCGTGTTCAAGGTCACAGTCGAGGAGAGCTACCCAGGGAGCCCGGGCAGTCCTCCCACTCCGTTTTCCCATCTGTGCGCTGCCAGGTCCAGTTCCCTAGGGGTCACTGTGGCCACGCAGGGTGCTCAGTTTGCAGAGGGTCCTCGTGAGCCCAGTTCCCGGGATGGGTGAGTGGTGCTAAAAGGCACCGTCAGGACAGAGGAGGCGTGGTCAGGGCCAGCAGGACGGGGGGTTTTCACAGGGGGTGGGCAGGGACGGTGGTAGCCAGGTCTGGCACTGGGGCTGCGGAGGGTCGCTCTGAGGCGTGTGGATCACAGAGTGGGGACAGATGGGCTAGGAAACCAGGTGGGTGGGCTTGGCCACTTGGTCAGGGCAGAGCTGTGCTCTGTCAGCCATGGGGAGCCACAGAAAGTTCCAGGCAAGGCAGGACCCCAGGGAGAGGGTGCAGCGTAGGTGCTTGTGCCCCAGGCCACCACCCTGGTTACTCTTCCATCCTCCCAGAGTTGTCCTGGGGACTCCATCATCCCGACTGTCCCTGCTATGGTCTCAATGGGACTCAAGGGGACACTCCCCAGCTGGGCAGATGGAGAACTTTCCTGACCTGTGAGACTTCAGAGGCCAACTCAGGTTGGGCACTGAGAGGGCAAGGGGCCTGCCCTGGGCTGTCCAGCAAGGCAGAGCCTCCCTGAAGCTGGGACGAGCTCCCGAGGCTGCTGCTGCCCACCCTTGGCTCCTCTGCAGCTGTGCACTGACTCCCCAGCAGCTGTGGGGCTGGGCACAAGGCCACCTGGAGCCTGGTGACTGTGTGGTGAGCTTGTGGCCTGGTGCCCCTCTCTCAGATCCTCATGTCACCAGAGGTCGGGTCAGCTGGGACCTTCCTGGACAGATGGCAGGACTGAGACTGGCAGGGCTGGCCTCCCCATTGCCCTGGCCCTAGACCACACCCAGGCCTCGTGAAAGGTCACCCTGCCCCCCGCTTGCTGTGGGGCTTCTGCAGGAAGCTGGGGGGATTGAGGGCTTCATCCCTCCGACCCACCTTGAGCTCCGCCTTGAGTCCGGGTGCGGTCAACCGGCCTTCAGTCCACCTCCTCCCGCGTCGGGCCACGGGGCCAGCAGGAACTGCAGGGGCTTAGCAGAGATGCCCCCATGGGAACGGGCAGGACACCCTGGGCTCGCGGCCAGCAGGACCAGCTTGCGGTTGCACAGGCAGAGGGCATGACCCACCCACGGGCACGGGAGCACCTGTCACTGGGCATGGGAGCACTGAGGGTCGTGTGCAGCCTGGGCAGGGTCAGAGTCCTACCTGAGTGGAGCGGAGGGGACGGGACTGCATATGAAGACCAGGGAGTGGAAATCAGGTGACCCTGCTGCGTTAGACCCAACTGGGTGGCTGGAAGGAGAGAGGCCTGCAGTGGAATCCTGGCTCTGCCCTCCTGGCTGTGTGGCTTTAGACTGTTTGGTTCACCTCTCTGAGCTTGGCCAACTGGACCTAAGACTCCCTACCTCCCAGGTGGCTGCGAAGGTGTCAGGGAGGCTCACTGCCTCTGGGCGCTGTCTTCCCTTGGCCCAGATGGAGCGCCTCTCTGAGCCCGGCTGTGCAGGGTAGTGATTCTCTTCTCGGAGAGCTCTGGGCAGGCTGGCGGAGCGGGAGGGGAGTGTGGCCCCAGCCCACCCTGCCTGGTCTACACGGGGAGGGGAGTGTCTCCCCTAACCTCACCCCTGCCTGGTCTACACGGGGTGTGTCTCCCTGACCCCACCCTGCCTGGTCTACACGGGGAGTGTCACCCCTAACCTCACCCCTGCCTGGTCTACACAGGGAGTGTCTCCCTGACCCCACCCTGCCTGGTCTACACGGGGAGTATCTCCCTGACCCCACCCTGCCTGGTCTACACGGGGAGTGTTGGAGGGATAAGGACGTGCTGGGAGCGGGGAGCTGCTGTCCTGGGGACCTGGACTTCCCGGTGGACGGGTCTCAGCAATGTGTTTGTTGTGGGCTTTGCCTCGAGCACAGGGACGCTGCCATAGGTAGCCTCGGGTTTAGGGCCCAGACCTTCCAGAGTGAGCTCACCCTGCCGGTGGCACCCGCTCATGCACACGCTGAGGAGATGTTCCGGGGCCGAGCAGGGGCTCTTCCCGTGCCTGGAGCACAGGCCCACGGTGGGACACCACGGGCTCTGCCGAGCTCAGGGGTCAACAGTCCCTCTGTAAGGGTCATCTACACACTCCCTGTAAGTACAGGGGCACTTACAGACCCCTTGCAGAGTCCCCAAGGCCCCGGGGAGCCACCGATTGTGGTAGAGCACTTGATTGGGTAGGGGCAGGGCGGGGAGCAGCCAGCCTGGCGGAGAGGGTGGCATGCTCTGGGCGTCACCCAGGGGCGGCAGAGCCTTGCAGAGCAGTGCTCTGAGGTCAGGTGGCTTCCTGGTTCTCTGTGGCTCCATAGCAAACCTCAATGGCATGAAGCACCCGTGACACCCACGGGCTCCGAGGGCCAGACGCTCAGAAGGGGCATGGTGGTGTGTGTGACTTCCGCAGTGTCTCTGAGGGGTGCCTGAGGAATGGGGCCCTCTGGAGGCACCTTTGTCACGCCTGGTGGGTGACAGCAGCTGGTGGCTCAGTGGCTTTCCGCCCAGAGCAGCTCCTGGCCTCTGTGTGTGGTCACCGCCTAGGGCTGGTTTGGGTTCCTCACAACATGGCTGCTGAGCATCTTAAGAAAGCCAGGCAGAGTCTGTGGCATGTTGTGACCTTGCGGAGGCCACCTGGTGTCATTCCTGTCATACTCTTTAGGTCTGGGGCCCACCACTTTCTGGAAGAAGGGCCAAGGCTGTGTTGTGGGGACTCCCACGGTCCCCTACAGAGCCCTGTGGGAAAGCAGGGAAGGGCCTTGCAGGGTGCACGGGGCGAGATGGAGTGGGTGACCCGGGTGACCCAGGTGCCCAGCTGCTGCTCAGCAGGTGGGGGCGGGGACATCCTCTGTGCTGGGCACCTGTGTTGCCAGGACGGGGCTGGGCGCCGGGTGGCCGGGTGAGCTGGGAGGACGGCAGCCCCCACCTTCAGGGAGGCAGACCTCAAGGACGTCCAGGGGACAGTGAGTGTGGAGGGGTGGTGCATTCACCCGGCACCCCTGCTGCTGGCCAGGCCAGCCCCGGGCAGGGCACTGAGGACCCTGTCTCTTATAC
>NW_026000108.1:3442307-3449585 GCF_001458135.2 Marmota marmota marmota
CTTGGGGACATGGACCTCGTCGCCTGCACCCAGCCTGGGTGCGCGGGAGCCCGGCAGGAGTGGGGACAGTGCGTCTTTCCGAGTGGAGGGCTGAGTGGGGCCCAGAGCCGGCGGCGCCCAGGCTGACGGCCTTGCAAGAATGGGGCCAGCGCTGGAGCAGCTCCCTGGGCTCGGGCTATAATTAGCCGCCAGCCCTAAGTAGGTTAGGAGCGGGTGCGTGTGACCTGGCATGGTTTCCTAACAAGCGACACGGAGGGCCATAGGCGAGGCGTGGCCCAGTCTGCCACCAGACTCCACTCACACAGCGCTGTGGGGGCGAGGGGCTCCGAGCCCTGGGGGGCACCTGGGGGGCACCTGAGGGTGAGGCTCAGGTGTGTGTGGGGGAAGCGGGGAAGGAGCGGCCCTGCTCACCTGGACCCTTGTCGCTGCGGCCTGTGGGGGGCTGCCCTCCCGAGCCTTCCAGGACGAGCCGCTGTTCCCGGCGCAGGTTGCTGGGGGCTCAGCACCATGAGGATGGGCTGCCCACGGGGGAGGCAGGGCCTGGGGTCTCGTGAAGGGGAAGGGCCAGCACCCCGCGTGCGCTGCGGAGGCGTCACCGCCGGCCTCCAGGTCTGACGACTGGAAAGCACAGGGGCAGCTGAGGGTGTCCTGCACAAGGTGGGAAGGCACAGCCTGGGGCCAGAGGACGTTGGGGGCTGGAGAGGTCAGAGTGCAGGAACCAGGAGCCCGCGTGCCTTCAGCTGGCGCCTGGAGGCTCCCCCAGTTGGACGGGGCTGAGAGCAGCCTCCACACCCACACGGTGGCAGGGGACCTCGGCTGGCAGAGGCCAGGGTCTGGGCCGGGCTGGTCCTGCTCGGCTCCAGGACTGTGCGCGGCTGAGTGAAGTGCTAACGGGCCCCGAGGTCAGCGTCACCTCCCAGCCAGGTCACGGCAAGGATCTGGAACGAGCACCTGCCGCCCCCAGCCAGCAGCACCCAGGGTCAACACAGCACCGCCCTCTCGGTCCCATCCCTCCTGGCTCCCTGCCTGCCCCTCCGGAAGGTGGACCCCAGTGTGAGGCACAGCTGGGACACTGCCCCAGAAAGCCAGTCCTCAGCAGAGGTGTGGCCTGGGGAACCGTGGGCCAAGGGCCACCCGGGCCAGTGGCAAGTGAACCGGGGCGGGCCGCTTGTTGGCAGAGACGAGCTGCCGTGGCAGAGCCGGGTGCCCTGCAGGGGTCCAATGTGCGCTCTCTGGCCATTAACAGAGTGTCCGGACCTCCGGCCCTTCCCCACCCAGCCTCTGTGCCCTGGAGAGAGCTCCACCCAGCTGCTGCCCCTGGGCACCTGGCAGCCCGCAGAGGGCACTGCCTGCCTCGGTAGGTGGCACACACCTCCTAGGCCAGGCCCGTCCTCAGGTGGGGAGACTGAGGTTTGCAGAGTTGCATCAGATTTCTGGCGTCTGATTGGGCCTGTGGCTCCTGTGGAGCAGGTGTCCCGCTGGGGGACAAGCAGGGCAACCTGCCATGGCCCCTGTGGCGGTGGGAGCGAGAGCCCTCCCCTCCTGGCGTAAGAAGCAGCCGTGCTTCTCCCCCGTGGAGGCTGCCCAGGGCCGGGGTGTTGTTATCCTGGGACCTGAGTGTCACAGCCCCCGGGTGCTGACTGTCACACAGTCTGTGCTGTCATCACCGCGAGAGCCTCGTCAACCCAGTATCCAGGCTGTCTTGAATTAGGGGCAGGAACCGTGTTTGCGGCTGGGCCTTGGGCGGGCTTCCTCCTTTTTAAATTGAGAGGGAAGTGAGATAGATGGCGTTTGTTGGCTCTGCCCACAGAAAGTGTGGGAATCGCCACACGTCCCCCTGCACCCAGGTCCCCTGTTGCTAGCGTCTCGCGCTGGTGCGGCCGGTGGGTCCTGGCTTCCGATACAGTGCTGGCTGGCCGTTGTTAACCAAGGTCCACGGTCCACTGTGCCTTAGGTCTAAGAGTCTGGACAGATGCAGAATGACCTGTGTCCACTGCTGCAGTATCACACGGAGCGGGGCCGCTGCCCTGAAGGCCTTCTCTCCACCAGTGTGTCCCCCCGCCATCCCCTGGCCACACTGTGTTCCTGCTGCCCGTGGGCTTGCCGGGTCCAGAGTGTCCTGGTTGGAGTCACCCACTTGCAGCCTCTTCAGGGTGCCGCCTTCCCTCGGTGTCATGATGTTAAGGTCCCTCGTGTCCCTCCATAGCGCCACAGCACGTTGCCCTTACGGCTGAGTTATGTGCCACCGAGCGGGCACCCGTGGCATGTGCACCCCTCACCTGGTGGGACACCTGAGGCCCTCTGTTAGTGGGCAGTCTGCACGTGCAGGCTTGGGGGTGCTGGGAGGCCTGGCACAGCTGACAGGCGGCGATGGCTGTCCCCCCCGCGCAGACCTCATGCCCAGGTGCACCCCACCTGCAGTCAAGGAGCAGGCAGCCCTGTGGCCTGGGGAAGCCCCGAGGGTGTCCCAGAGGCAGGGCCGTGGTGGCCCCCACAGGGAGTGAGGTGAGGAGGGGTGGGCCTCCCCGGGGAGCAGTGGGCCTCCGGAGCCTGGGCCTGCGGACCCTGAGCAGCCTTCAGGGCAGGCAGGAGGCTGGGCTCCTGGAGACCGGAGCTGTGGGGGGCGGCCCTCTGGAGCCCTGGCTGGGGAGGGTGTGCTCAAGACACAGCGGCCGCTGCCCGGGAGGGGCAGATGTCACCATGGCCCAGGCATGTGGACGTCTAGTTTGCGATTCTGGAAGACCCAGCAGGCTCTCTCGCGTGGATCCAGGCCGTGGTGCTGTTCACAGGTCTTGCCAACCGCGGTCTCTGGAAGAGCCTTCTGGGGCCAGCCTCAGCCCTCCCGGGCCAGGCTGCATCTGGGGTGTGGTTTCCGGGCTGATCAGAATGTCTCATCCCTACTTCCCCAAGGCAGCCCTCGGATGGGACAGCCCAGGAGCTGGCCCACCAGCCCAGACTCACAGAGGTGGCCTGTGGGCCACATGACCGGGCCAGCCCTTGCTGACGGGGGCCAGCAGTCTGCAGGTCTGATGTCTGGGAATCATTTGGAATCACTGAAGATATTTTAGGAATAAAGTGACTGGGTCCCTGAACGGCGAACTCGGGCAGGGCTCAGGGGAGAGTGCTCTGCGCGCCTCCTGTACCTGCGGGGGAAACAGCTTCTGGTGGCCTCGGTTTCCACCCGTGAGATGGACGACCACCTGGCTTCATGGGGGTGGCAGGAGGCCGAGCAACCCTGACCCACCCCTGGCACGGGCTGGTGGGCAGGAGGGTTCCAGAACACGGAGCAAGCCGCAATTCATGCCCACACGCTGTCCCCGGCTGCCTTCTGCACCCAGAGCCTGGGCGGGCCAGGTTGGGGACCAGTGTCCGTCCTGGGCCCTGAGCTATGGGAGGCTGGAGGTGGCCCTGCTGGGGGGCACCATGTCCTGGCAGCTTTGCTCGGGGCCCTTTGTGACTTGAAAAGCTGTTTTCTCCAGCAATCGTGTGCACCCTCTGGCCGCCAGCCTGCCCTCCACCTTCAGGGCGGCCTGCCCAGCTTCCAGTTGTGGGGCTTGGTCTTGGGGAGGCTGGCTGGCTGAGCCACACCCGGCCCTGCACCCCGGGGCTCTGTCCTTGGCCAGCGCCAGCTTTCTATCTCCACAGGCCTCCTCGTGCATCACAGTTGGGGTGGCCCACAGAACAGCCCCGTCCTGTTGGGGGCCACGTGGAGAGACCCCTGGCATGGCCCCATGTCCTCCTTCTGCTGCCGTGGCTGGCAGGCCACGTCCCTGAGCCTGAGTTTACGCAGCAGCAGCAGCAGCATGAGGTGGTGGCGCTTTGCAGGCTGCCTTACAGAGCAGCTGTGCCCCGGGAAGCTCATGATGCCTGATGATGTCAGCCACAGACAGGAGAGGAGCCAGGAGGAAGCACGCAGGGCCTCGCGGGGTCTTGTGGTGCTGACCTTGCAGTGCCCTACGGTGGTCATGCTAGGAATGAGCCCCCCATGGGGGCACAAGACTCACACCTCACATCTGCACCCATTCACCACCCCTGAGGGAAACCTGCACCAAGAGGAGTGGCCCTCACGTCGCAGCGTCTATTCCTGCCACCAGAGGGCAGCATCACAGCCGCGGACCCTGCAGGCAGAGGCCCCAGCTGCATGGGCTGGACAGGTGGGCGGGGTTGCAGCCTGTGAATCATGCCCTTAAAATAGCCCCCCAAGTGCAGAGATGTTTCCACGGCCTGGACACTGGTGATGTCAGCCTGTGTTCTCCCGATAACGCAGGTCATTGTGTACTGAGCGCTGCTTGTTGGCTGGGCTGGTTGCTAGGCAGATGGCTTTGCCCGTGGTCCTAGCTTCCTGCCTGCCACCCCCGGTCAGGCAATGTGAGCAGAGGGTGAGTGATGGGTGACAGGACAGACGGATGGACGGACAGGAGGCTGGGGGTCCAGGGACACAACCCTTGAGGGGACACAGCTGAGGCTGTGTCCTGGGCCACTGACCCCACAGCCCGTGCTGGCCCCAGGAACCCGAAACTGACCTTTCTCCTCTCCTGGGCTTGAGCCGGGCTCCAGCTGAGACCCCTGCCTTGCTCATGGAGGGCAGCGTGTTGTCCTTTGTGTCCCTAGTGGATGAGGACAGAGCCACATCACCCCACCCACCATCTCTGGTTGAGCTGAGATGGGACAGGGGTGACTCACTGGGACGTCACCTCCAGGAGCCCCTGTACTGCCTGGAGGAGGTGCCATCTGGGGCTTTGGGGGACTCCTGTTCGGCACTGAGCTGTTTGGGCCCAAGCCCAGGAGGCAGACGGAGCTCGCGGCTCCCCCCACCAGCTTCACGGACAGGAGAGCAGGCGGCTCCCGAGGCCTGCGGGGAGGGGCTGTGGGCAGGCTGTGCCCCTGCGGGGAGTGTCCGGCTGCCCCCAGGGTGCGGTGGAGGCTCACAGGACCTGGCTGGGCTCTGCTCCATCCGTTCTGCTGTGTAGCTTCTTGGCCTCTTAAGAGGCCAGGTGGGCGTGGACACAGTGCTGGGTGCCCAGGGCCACCTGAGTTGGTTTTCAGGGTGCTCACCTCCTTCCTGCACCTGCGTCTCCAGGCCACACCTTACCTTGTCCCCAAGCAGCTGCGTCCTCAACCTTGAGCTACCCAGTATCCCTGTCCTTGGAAGGCCTGCTGTCCCCAGAATGACCTGGCTCCCTCCTGGGCCGTCCGTGGTCAACCTCCCTCTGGGGCAGGCTCTGCAGAGGAGCACTGTCCTGCCTGTCCTGGCCACAGGTGGCTGCTGGCCGTGGGCCCCGGGAGCCGCGGGGTGGGCTGGAGCTGGGGAGCCGCCTCGTCTGGGCCTCGGTTCCTTGACTGTCCCTGCAGGGAGGGGACCACCGGGCCCGGAGTCCCCAGCTGGTGTTCGGCCTTCTCATACAGATACGCGAGCACCAGTCCTGTGTCTGGGCCGAGTGCGCCAGAACTGTGCCAGAGCCCTGGCCCGTGGCCACCTGTGGGTTTAGCTGCAGCTGGGTGGCAGTGGCCCCGGCCCTGCCCCTGTGAGTGTCCACGGCACCTGCAGCCCAGGAGGGGGGAGGGTCTCTGCCTTTGGGTGACCCTCATAGGAGGGTGGGGCCAGTGCCCTGGCCTCCCTCCTCAGCGGTCGAGCTGGGCAGTCCTCCAGGACTGGGTCCAGCCCCCCCACACGGTGACCTGCTCAGTAACACTGGGCTCCTGGCTCTGTCTTCCCCGTCCCACCCTCCTCGCCCCTCACTCTTTCTTGACACCTAGGACCCCCCAGATATTCCACCTGCACCCCCAGCCTCTCGACCCAGCCTCAAGGGATGGAGACCAAGACCAGAAAAGCGGGCACAAGAGGGTCGTGGAAATACGTGGAGATGAGCCACGGGGACAGTCGGCACGTGACGTGGCCCCCTCTGCAGCGGCTCTGAGAAGCTGGCGGATGCCCCTGCAGTGGGGGCGGGGCAGCCGCAGTGGAGAGGGAGGCTCAGCTGGGTCTGGGGGCTGTCGGCCTGGAGGCTGGGGCTCTCGGAAGGAGCCTGCTCCTGGGTGGCTGGTGAGGGGCGTATCTGGGCTCCTCTGCCTGGTCTAGAATTGGAAGCAAGGGCAAATGGTAGGGTGGCTGGAGGCTCGTCATCGGGCTGTGCCATCTCGGACGACTGCTGCAGAGCTGTCCTTGGACCCCGGGGTTGTACCTAGAGATGGCGCCTGCCCTCCCGTGAGTGTGCTCTGTCAGGTTGTCCTGGCTGTGCCGTAGCCAAGGGATGGATTCTAGAGGGTGCAGGCCGTGGTCCCACCGTTTCCATGTGTGGCCTGGCTCCGCCTGTGTGCCCTGGCTCTCAGTATGATCACAGAAAGCTCTTGGCACAGGGTTTGGTCCAAGGAGCTCCCTGGGGGCAGCTTCTGGACATGGTAGATCTGGCCCACCCAAATGAGGGTGGTCAGCAGATGGGATGGGGTGAGGCAACTTGGCCTCTCCCCAGAGCCCCCAGCCTGTCTGACAGCTTGCCTGCCGTGCCAGAGTCCTGTGGCTGCCATATTAGATGCCCACAAGCGAGGGTTTAAAACAACACCAGGTCATGACCTTGCCGTGCTGGACGTCAGATGCCTGACCCGGGTCTCACAGGCGGTAGAGCCCCAGCTGGCACTCCTGGGCTCGCTGCCCTTCCACCGTCTTGGAGGCTACAATGTTGCTCCTCTGGCCTCTTCCACAGCCTCATCTCTGCTGACCACACTGGGAGGAGGCGTCCTTGATGTCAGGGCCCGGGCTGATGCTGGGCAAGCAGGGGGCGGGCTCTCCTCCTGTCCAGCTCCTAGAAGACATGCCTGCTCAGCCGCTTCTGCTACGGAGGGGATGTGTGCACAGGGCTGGAGACCAGAACCCACACTTGGGCGTCTGGCCACCTGCCCCAGGCCACACCCCTGTGCTTGTCTGACCTCGGACCTCCGACCTCTGACCTCCTCAGTCCCTTTGAGTGGTTCCCTTGGGCAGGCACATTGACACACTGAGCCCCAGCTGCTCATGGCCTTTCTTGGCCAGCGATGCTGCTGCTCCCGCATCTCCCCACCCTGCCCGCAGACCCACTGCGGCTCCTGCCTGCGCCCAGTGGGTCTGCAGCTCCTCCGCCTAACCAATCCTCCCTCTGGCTCCAGAGCTGGGCAGCTCCCCTGAGCCTCCACCTGCCAGCGCGGCTGCCTGGGGCTCGCTCTCCTGCCCTGGCTGCCCTGGTGACCCTGGGTGGCCCCAGCATGTGGTGCTCCGGCCTCCCTGCCCTGGGGGGGGGGGGAGGC
>NW_026000108.1:3449620-3466856 GCF_001458135.2 Marmota marmota marmota
CCGCCACCCACAGCCCGCGGCTGACCGCACGGGTCAGCCTGGGGCTGCGGCCTTCCCGCCCAGCCAAGGGCGCCCCACCGGCCGGGGAGCGCCACCGTTTTGTTCCCAGTGAAGAGCCCTGTCCTTTTTCTCTAGTTGTGAGAATGCCGTGAGCAACACGCTGAATGCTAATAACCAGACAAGATGAACGGGAGCGGAACCCCGGGGTCTCTCCCCGCTGCCAGCCCCCGGACCGTGTGCGGCTGCCCTTAATTCCCTAGAGACCCATAAAACAGCCTCTGGGGACACAAGTCAAAGCCCTGGGGTGACGCACTGACCCCAGGCCGCAGTGAAGGACGGACCCACTCCCACGCCGGCCGCTGGGCTTGTCCAGAGCTTGGACTCTGGGCCCCTCTGTGGCCCCGACCCGGGTTGTCCCCCCGGGTTCCTGGGGAGGCGCCCAGGGTCCGCCCCGTAGGGAAAGGGGACAGCGAGCACAGGGGAAGCCCTGTCCCACCCACAGGTCTCCGCGTCCCCCCCCACAGGCCACAGGGTGCAGCCACCTGAGTCCCGCTGTTGGAAGGGAAACCCAGAAGTGCCCTGGGCCACCAACCCAGGGAGGTCGGGCACCCAGGAGGCACACAGGGCCTGGTGGGAGCCGGTGACTTGGGGACCACAACGATCCCCCTCTTCTCCCATCTCTGAAGCCCTGAGAGGCCGGCAGGGGCAGCAGAGCCAGTCCCTTGGCAGAGGCTGGCCGCAGCCCACCCCTCAGGTCCCCATCCATGGGTGCAACCATCCCTGCCAGTCCCAGGTGTCACCTGGATCCAGGCGTCCGCTGGGCCCCATCAATACTCAGGTGCACCCCGTTCCCCGGGCCCCCTCCCTCTAACAAGGCAGCAGAGTCGGGGTCGGTGATGGGGACAACCCTGATGACACCCTGGGCCATTGGAAAGGACAGTGAGGGGAAGGGCGGCCCTAGCACACCTGCAAGGAACAGCTTCCTGGGACGTGGAACAGAGGCGCCGACAGGTGGAGGGCGACCTCCAGAGTCACCTCACACAGCACCCAGGCTCCTGTCCCCGTGGTGCCACCTCCACCACCAGGATGAAGGGACGTGGGCTCTGGGGGCTTTGCCGTCCCCCGCGGGCCTCCCACAGCCCAGCAGTTCTTCCTGTTCCTGAGGGCTCTCCGGGTCCTGTCTGGCCCCCTCTTGCCGACTCTGCCCGGGACATCCCTCTGTTTCTGAGACGTGGGCCCATCAGGTGGCCCTTCAGAGGCTGTTAGAAGGGGGACACACGTCCTCTAAAAGGCTTTTCCACCAGCTGACCTCAGGACTGCAGTGAGGTGCAGGGCCTGGCCAGCTCATCCCCCCTGGGGCCCCAGGCGGGCAGGTGGTGGGGACGACTGTCCCCCCTTCCTGCCGACCAGGTCAGCGCAGGCCAGCCAGCACGGCCGCACTGTTGGTGGGGCTCCCTGAGGCCGGCTAGGGACAGCAGTGGCAGTGGGGGCAGGAGCCTGGACACATGGGCCTGGTCCAGCCTCACCTGCCTCCCATGACCAGGGGCAGGTGCCAGGCTGGCTCTGGGGTGTGCCTAGGAGGTCCCTGTGCCCCTGCTCAGGAGTGCAGAGCCACGGAGGTCCCTGCCAGCTGTGCACACAGCCGTGTGTCCGAGCTCGGGCCATCGTGGTCTTGGGCTGGCGTGTCGTCCAGGCTTCTTGGGGACACAGGTCCCGAGCTCCTGGCGCTGAGGGTGGTGGGAAGGAGAGGCAGCTCACGGTGTTCTCGCCAACGTGGACATGACACCTTGACGTGAAACCAGGAGGGGCCCCACCCCGCCTCAGGGCTGGTCCATTTAACAACCCAACAGGGTCACCAGGACTCAGCTTCCTTCCCTACCCCACCCTGACTGTCCCCTCTTCCACGTCCCATCTGGGCGTGACACTGGTGCCTCTCCTCAAGGTCTCAAGATGGTTGCTGTGGCTCCAACAGCCACCCTCACAGGTGGCCAGCAGCCGGGGGCTGTACAGCAGAGGGCCTTCTCCTTTTCCTGAGGTCCCCCAGACTTGCCACGGCACTCGCTGGCCATTCCTGGCCCACATGGCCATTCCACTGGCCAACAGGAACAGGACAGTTGTGACTTGGCCCAGTCACGCCCATCCCGGGGCTGGGGGCACCTTACCAGTCAAAACCAAAGCAGGTCGGCCAGCTGGGGATGACCAGGCCCCGAGGAATCCTGACTCAGGTCTGTTGTGTCTGGTTCCTGCCCCGGGCATCGCTCCCATGCCACCCTTCCCCGGGGAAGCCCAGTGGAGAAATGGCCGCTCTGGGTCCAGACTGCTGTGCGCAGCGGGTGCGGCTCTTGGCCACGGAGAAACCCCTGGACACCCGCTTGCGCACTGAGCACCTACTGTGTGTCAGACGCAGTTCTCAGTGGGGGATGCATGGGAACAAGGACGTCCCTGCCACGGGGAGCCTTGTGTTCCCCGTGAGGATGCAGAGGCCCAGGGGGACACAGGCCTCCCTCCCTGAGGAGGGACAGGCATGCCCTGGGAGGGGTGCTGCCGGCCATGCTGGGCTGGAGCCGTTGTAGCCCAGCGCTGGGCAGGGCTGTAGGTGTGGCTCGGGGGACTCCCTCTGGCTTTGCCACCTGTTGGAGGCCTGGGGCGAGCGGCCGCCTGTGGGCGCTCCTTCATTGTCAGGCTGTGACAGGAGCTGCCCGGGTCAGCGGTGAGGTGCAGGTCACGTGGCTCTCCAGATGGGCTTGGGGGCTGCGAGCTGTCACACTGGGCCTGGACAGCTGGTGGCCCAGGGCTGAGGGGCTTCCCTGGGACACGGGGTCAGCCGGGCACACAGAAGGCTGCTCCCTCCAGACTGCACACGGCTCCTGAGCGCTCCCGGGCCTGGAGGGGGACGGGGCAGGGGCGCCCGTGCTGCCCGGGGTGGCCCCTGCTGCCTACTGACAATGGCTTCCCCGGGCCCAGCAGCTCCAGAGGGGGAGCCAGCGTGGCAGGAGACAAAGCAGCCCGTCTCCTCCCCGCAGCGCTGCCGGCCACACTGTGGGGTGTGGGGACAAGGAGACCAGGGCAGGATGCCTGTCCTCCCCCAGGCCTAGCCCAGAACAGAGCAGGGCCCTTGTAGGAACTCAGGCTGTCACCCGTCCCCTGTGCAGCATGTGGAGACCACCCACCTGGTGTAGGAGGGGCCCTGGGGACGTGGACACCCCATCTGTGGTGGGGTTGAGACTTGCCCAGCAAGGACAGAGGCTGGCCTCTCCCCCCACCCCCCCAGATAGCCCGCCTGTCATCCCCAGAGCGTGCCCCTTTCCGGGAGCTTCTGTCAGCAAGGTCCACTCGAAAGGCTTCTGGCCTTTGGGCTGAGGTCACGTGTGGGGACGTCCACTCCACTCCAGGCCAGGAGCCTGGCCCCAGGGGACCCCGACACCCAGGCCTGTGCTATGCTTGTGGCCTGGGGAGGCTCACCCTGCTGACGCCAGGCCTGTCCCCCTCCAGCCTGCGGCTGTGACCTGGCCGAGGGTGGCTTCTTCGTGCGGCAGGGCGAGTACATCTGCTCCCAGGACTACCAGCGGCTCTACGGCACCCGCTGCTACAGCTGCGACCAGTTCATTGAGGGCGAGGTGGTGTCCGCGCTGGGCAAGACCTACCACCCTGACTGCTTCGTGTGCGCCGTCTGCCGGTGAGTGGCCTCCTGGGCACGGTGCTTCCTTCTCCCCCACTGCCCACCTCCCAAGCCTGCGCCAGGCACAGAGAGGTCAAGCAACTTTTCGGGCCACACAGCAGCCCTCCTGTCACGTCCATCTGTAGAACTACCCCACCCGACAGGCACGGGGCCTCTTCCCAGAACCCCAGCTCCTCCTCCCAATGCCCACACAGCCACTGCCCCACTCAGGCCGAAACTCCCAGGCCTCCACAGCCTCCCCTCTGCCTCGCTCCCCGTGCCGTGCTGCTCCCGTGGCCCTAAGAGAACAGCCGAGCCCCTTGGCCTGGCAGAGGAGCCTCCCAGTCTGCCCTCCACCAGTCCCTTCAGCACCCTTGGGTGCCAGGCCCAGGCTGCCTGCTGACTGACAGGTGCACGGCCCTGCCCCGCAGTCTCCGCTGCCCAGCGCCTCCTGCAGGCTCCGCTGCCTGGCGCCTGCCCTTCCTCCTGTGGCCCCCGCTGCATGCCGTGCGGTGCCCCTGGCCCCAGGACCGTGCCCTTCTCCAGCCCGTGGCTGTGGCTGCCTGGTGGGAGTCCGGGAAGGGCAGGGGCTGCGTCTCACTCCTCCCTGGCACCCGGGGCCTGGCACAGAGCTAGCACGGTGGCCACGGAGAGGGTGGGTCCTCACCTTGCTGTAGGGCCCCCACTCCCCGCTGCCTGCTGCAGCCCCTGGGCCGAGCAGGAGCCAGCGGGCAGCTGCTCAGTCAGCCTGACCACGCTCTCCCGGGAGAACGTTCCATTTCTAGGAAACAAAGAGGGAGAGAATAGAAGGCAGGGTCCGCTTCCTGCCCGCTGCGGCACCACACCCAGGACGGACCGGCTGCCCGCTCCAACACTCCCTGTGGTCACAGCGGGAACGCGGTCAGCTTTTGTCAGAGGATGGGGACAAGCGGAAGCAGGGACACAGGAACACGTCCCTGAAAGGGCCATCTGTGGGCCCAGCCCGCAGGCCTGGCATCGTCTGGGCTGTGGTTCTGTGTGTGGCTTAGAGACCAGGGTGGCGAGTCCCTGTGGCCTTAGAGGTCCCTCTGGATAATCCACTGTTTCACAGATGACAACAGACAGTGCTGGTCACACGGGCGTCGTGGGCCTGGGATCCTCACCCACCTAAACAAGCAGAAGACGGAACAAAACCCATCCATCTGCTGGCTTCAACCACCAGAGCTGGCGGGGGCGGGGTGGGGTGGCATCCGTCGGAAGGAGAGTGCGGCCCTGGCCCGGCCCGGCCCTGGCCCAGTGGCCTCTTGAAGCTGGGCAGAGCGTGGAGTCCTCTGGGTGAGGACCGGGGAGGCAGTGTAGCGGGGAGAGCATAGCATGTGGCCGCGGAAGTCTGTGGAGGACACCTCTGAGGCTTGGGCCAAATACCAAGCCATGGCCACATGGAGGGAGTGGCCTGAGGTGGGCAGGGAGTGACCAGGTGACTGCGTGCCCAGCAAGTCCCAGTTCTAAGCTGCTGAACCCCAAGACACCGCAGGGACCTCAGGACTTAGCAGTGTGACTAAAATAGCCCTGAAGGAAGACTACGGCTATCCCCCACCAAGGGCTGCCTCAGAGGAGCGTGCTGGTCTTGAGGTGGACAGGCCGACCCAGCCAGCGCCCCCCACTCTGCAGGAAAATGAGATCCAGCCCACAAAACCAGAATCTGGGATGTCCAACACCCCAAAATGCACTGGTCCTAAGAAACTAGAACACGTGACCTCCCCAGAAGGAGGCACCCAGGGAGCAGACCCCGCAGGACAGTGCAGTGTGCCCTGGACCACGACTCTGATACCATCGGTGTGGGAAGGCAAGGGCGGACAGATGCAGGAGGGCCAGGGAGGGGACGAGAAGCGGCCAGGGGGGTGCAGACGCAAGGACACAGTTCCTGAAATGAAACCCCCGGGAGGAACCCGCAAAGGGTCAGGGGGACAGAGGAAGGTTGGTGGCACGGAGCAGCCGAGGGCTCCAGACTCAGCTCAGAGAGAAGACCCAGAACAGGAAAGAGCCGGTGAAGGGAGGGGATGGATTCTCCTGCCCCTGCCTGCCGGTCCCTCTGCCCATCCACCCAGGTGGGCGGGAGGCCAGAGTGCACTTGCAGAAATAATAGATGAAAATTTTCCAAATTTGATGAGAACCACAAACCCGAGGATCACAAAGTGCCCGAAACAGGACAAACCCCAGACCTACCACGTCCTCACAGCCACGTTGGCCACCACAGGGGTGACAAGAATCATAGCAGTGACAAGAGGGGCCTCCCCGGTCCACAGAGGTGCAACAGACCCCAGTGGCAGGTGCGCAGGCGGGAAACAGGGTGGAGGGGTCCACAGAGAGGAGGAGAGAAGCTGGGAACTGCAGTCCAGCTGCAGCCAAGGAGATGGGGGGGCCCGGCTGCTCCCGTGGACCCTGGGGCATCCCGGAGTCGGCCGTGGTGGTGCCACCAGCTGGGAACCCACCGAAAACCGCGGACTTGTGCATCGTGTGGTGTGTGGATACAGCGAGGGCCGAGAAAGACGGCACCCACAGACGGTACCCACAGACAGCACCCACAGAGGCACCCACAGACGGCACTCACACATGGCACCCACAGAGGCACCCACAGATGGCACCACAGATGGTACCCACAGACGGCACCCACAGACGGCACCCACATATGGCACCCACAGGCGGCACCCACAGACGGCACCCACATATGGCACCCACAGGCGGCACCCACAGACGGCACCCACAGACGGCACCACAGATGGCTCCCACAGGCGGCACCCACAGGCGGCACCCACAGGCGGCACCCACAGACGGCACCACAGATGGCTCCCACAGGCGGCACCCACAGGCGGCACCCACAGGCGGCACCCACAGACGGCACCACAGATGGCTCCCACAGGCGGCACCCACAGGCGGCACCCACAGGCGGCACCCACAGACGGCACCACAGATGGCTCCCACAGGCGGCACCCACAGGCGGCACCCACAGGCGGCACCCACAGACGGCACCACAGATGGCTCCCACAGGCGGCACCCACAGGCGGCACCCACAGGCGGCACCCACAGACGGCACCACAGATGGCTCCCACAGGCGGCACCCACAGGCGGCACCCACAGGCGGCACCCACAGACGGCACCACAGATGGCTCCCACAGGCGGCACCCACAGGCGGCACCCACAGGCGGCACCCACAGACGGCACCACAGATGGCTCCCACAGGCGGCACCCACAGGCGGCACCCACAGGCGGCACCCACAGACGGCACCACAGATGGCTCCCACAGGCGGCACCCACAGGCGGCACCCACAGGCGGCACCCACAGACGGCACCACAGATGGCTCCCACAGGCGGCACCCACAGGCGGCACCCACAGGCGGCACCCACAGACGGCACCACAGATGGCTCCCACAGGCGGCACCCACAGGCGGCACCCACAGGCGGCACCCACAGACGGCACCACAGATGGCTCCCACAGGCGGCACCCACAGGCGGCACCCACAGGCGGCACCCACAGACGGCACCACAGATGGCTCCCACAGGCGGCACCCACAGGCGGCACCCACAGGCGGCACCCACAGACGGCACCACAGATGGCTCCCACAGGCGGCACCCACAGACAGCACCCACAGGGGCACCCACAGACGGCACCCACAGACGGCACCCACAGGGGCACTCACGTAAGACGGAGGCCACATAAAGGCCTTCTAGACCCCAGGTCCTGGGGGGCGCCGCCGCCACCTGCCCAGGAAGGCTGCCAGGCTGACGAGGCGCCAAGTCAGAAGACAGCAGGGAAATGCACGTGCCGGTCACTGCTGGTGGTGAGGAGCAGGACACGCGTGTCCAGCAAGGGGCACTGTGCGCCTCCTGGGCAGGGAGGTCCACGGACGCAGCGTGACAGCCAGCAGGCCATGGGGCCATGGGTGTTCCCCGGGGCCAGGTGGGTGTGCACCCACAGGACGCATCTCATTAGTGACCCACATTTGTAGGAGCAGCTGCCCTGCATCCAGCCGCTCCCAGGCCAGCCATGGCCAGCGCTGCCCACCTGATGTCAGCGGATGGGCTGTTGGTGGGATGGCTGCTAACGGGTTGTGTTAGTTCCATTTTGCAGACGAAAAACGAGCACAGAGACGCTGAGTAACTTGTTCTAGGTTCCACAGCTAAAGACTTCCACAGATCACACCAGTGACTGTGCGGACCCCACTCAGTCCCAAGTCCCCATTCCTGGGGGGACTGCAAGACACAAGACCCCGGGGCGAGCACAGCTCTGGTGGGAGGCTGAGCCCAGGGGCTTCAGGGAAGTGGAGGAGGTGAGGGGGCTGTGGACCGTGGCCCGGCCCAGCCACACGTGAACACGGTCCCCAAGGACAGGGACGAGCTGAATGAGGACCCAAGAGACACCTGCTGAATGAACGTCAGCCCCACAGAGCGGGGGACTGTGGCATCTCGTGCTTCCCAAACGTCCCCATGGCCGCCGGGGTGGCTGGGCTGGAGCTGGTGAGACGGAGGCAGGGGACAGAGCCAGGCCACGGCCCACGGGAGGGGGCGGGCACCCAGCAGGGGCTCAGCAGCAGTGGCCCATCACTGCGGCCACCAGGGTGGAACTTGGTGGCCACGGAGCCCATAGGTCAAGGCAGGCTGACCCAGCCAGGCCTCTTCAGGGCGTGGGCAGCTCCGCCCTCCCTGTTCATGCAGACATGGAAACGTGTCAGCGGCTACCTGAGCCCCCCACAGGGACACTATGGTGCCTGGAGGAGAGGCCCTGTGTCCGCAGCCTGTGGCGCCTGCTGTGCTCCGAGTGGCAGCTCTCCGGGACAGACGGGCAGGAGGGGGCCTGGGCAGTAACGGGCTCTCTTGTTTCAGGCTCCCCTTTCCCCCCGGGGACCGAGTGACCTTCAACGGCAAGGAATGCGTGTGCCAGAAGTGCTCCCTGCCCACGGCGCTGGGCAGCAGCGTGCACCTGTCCCAGGGCCTCCGGAGTAAGTGGACCCTCGGAGCACACAGGGGTAGCCTCTGTGGCAGGGGGACAGGCTGGGCCACACGGGGACCCAGCACATGAGTAGCCACAGTGGGCAGCGGTGGGCACGTGTGGGGCAGCACCAGGCTGTGAAGCCCAGGCCCCGCTGCCACCCAGCCTGTGCCCGGCTCTGCCCTCCCGGGTGCCTCCAGCCCCCTCCTGCAGGAGGCCTTCCCCGCCTCCTCCTCGTTCTCCCCGGCAGCCTTCACCCCAGCTCCCCTCCTGCCCTGGCTTCCAGGGCTCTCAGGTCCCCAGTCCACCCAGACTGGGCCAGGCGCGTATGCAGTGGGTGCTCAATACATCCCTCCCGAGTGAGGAGGCAGGCGGTCATCACCGTAAAGGGACAAGTGCCCGCGGTGTCACAGAGTGCAGATGGGGTAGAGCAAGGTGGCCTCTCACAGCCGGGATGGTCTTCTGGGGCAAGAGACAGGACGGGCCTGGGAGGGACCAAGGCACCAAGGGACAGGGCACCCAGCCTGTGCCATGTTGCTGCAGGCACCCGCTAAAGAAGCAGAGTTCTGGCCTGGGACTGTGGCCACAGTGGTGTCCCCAAGGCAGGGCCACATCTAGGGATGGGGACCCAGGTGGGGCTTCTCTGGATTCCCAGAGGCAGCCCCCACTCCCACCTCCTGCCTTGCCCAAACCCTGTCTCCCCAGCTCCCTGCTGGGTGGAGCCTGCAGAGGCCGCCGCACCCCAGCCTCCCACTTTCACCCAGAGGGCAGGGGTCCTCCCCCCGGAGGCCCGCGCACAGAGGCCCGGCGTGGTGCCCTTGACGCTCTGGGGCTCGCTCGGACAGTGCTCCATTTAGAAGTTTCTCTCCAGCTGGGGCCTGGAGGATGGAGCTTTCAAGATTGTCTTCATGGATAGGAACAGTATGACTAAACCAAATAGAAGTCAGAAGATCTGGGCAAAACTTTAAAAGGAGGGTATTCATCTGAACTGTTGGTCCAGTGCCTCCTGGCAGCCGAAGCAAGAGGGAAATACCCAGCCACAGACCACTGTCTGAGGGTTATTTTGAGATTTAAAAAAAATGTTATTGGGGCTGGGGCTGGGGCTCAGTGGTAGAGCGCTCTCCTGGCATGTGTGAGGCCCTGGGTTCCATCCTCAGCACCACATAAAATAAACAAATATAGGTATTGTGTTCATCTACTACTAAAAAAATTTTAAAAAGAAAAAATTTTAAAAAATGTTATTGGAGAAAGTTATTGGCGTGAAGGATTCCTGCACTCAGGGCGAACAACAACCTTCCTAAGAGCAAATTCATTGTAAAATATCAAGCATGCATTTTTTTCTTATTTTCCCTTTTGTAATCCTGAGGATTGAACCCAGGGGTGCTTCACCACTAAGCCACATCCCATCACTTTTTAGTTTTTATTTTGAGACAATATCTTGCTAAGCTGCTTAGGGCCTCACTAAGTTGCTGAGGCTGGCCTCAAACTCACGTCCTCCTGCCTCAGCCTCCTGAGGCACTGGGATTAGAGGTGTGCACCACCACACCCAACCAACTGTGCAATTTCAAAAAACACACGCTCCCCTGGCCCCCAGGTGGTCTGATAATAAAACCTGTTCCTTCCCACGTCCGTGGAAGAACACTGAACTTACCCTCTTCTGAACCTACAATCAGAATCACAGTCCCGGGCTCCTGTATTGTCATCTGAAGGGTCTCCTGCCTCTTGCCCCAGAGTGCCCTGCAGGGAGACTTCTTCCCTCCTCCAGGTGTGGGCATGCAGCCAGGACTGAGGGCCTGAGGTTGCGGGTAAGGCCTTTAACTCCAGGGCATGTGGGCTCGGCCCTCAGTGGCCAGCGGTCTCCCAGGAAGTGGCCTCGGTTCTGACCCGTGGGACGCAGGCAGAATTCCAGTGGATGGTGTTTTATTCCGTTTGTGCTGCTGTGACACACTGCCCGAGGCTGGGAATCTACAAAGAACAAAACTCCCTCTCGGGTCGCGGAGGCCGGAGGTCAAGCGCAAGCCCTGGCGTCTGGCAGGGCTGCTCTGCTTCCCGGGGGCCAAGGGCGAGGTCCCTCCAGCCTGCAGCCCTTTACCCAATGCCAGACCTACTCCCCAGAGCAGGCCCTCACCTCCCAAGGTCCATGCCTCTTAACACTGTGGCCTTGGGGACCTGGTAGTCGCCAATATTGAAGCCACAGCAATGGGCACAAAGGGAGATCACCAAGCCAGGGAACCTGAGGACACATGGGCACCACCAGACGATGTGGGGGGACGGGCTGCTGTGGGGGCAAGGGTGGGGTGGCGCCAGGGAGACGGGACCCGGGTGGCCATGCCAAGGTGTTCCGTGGTGTGTCGGAGGTAACTGAGTGAGCGAGGGCCAGGACAGTCCTGAATGCTAGGGACGAGTCTGACCAGGTAGAGCTTCTGAGGGGAGAAAAGCCCCGGCTGCCATTCTGGTGCCCACGTGGGGAGGGCAGAGTGGCGGGCTGGGTAGAGGCAGGCCCGAGTCTGTGGTCCTGAGCCTGTTGCTTAGCAACAGAGGAACACCCGGGGCTTTCTCCTGGGGAGGGGCCCTGCAGGCTTCCCTGTGATGCCCCGTGGAGGGTGCCCCTGTCCTGGGAGCCCTGCTCTGTCCAGGTCTGGTCAGGTGTTGGTCACAGGCAATGCTCCATGAGGCCACCACTGGGCCAACCAGGGCTGGCCTGAGCCTGGCTGCCTGGTGGATGGACCCTCACAGACCTCTGATCCATGAAGCCACTTCCCTCTCTAGGCCATAGGGTGGCTGGGCCAGCAGAGGTTTGGGCAGTGGTCTAGAGGGGCTCAACCCAGGGCAGGATGGGGAGCAGCTCTGTCCATGCTGAGAAGCCCCAGGACTGGGCTGAGGCTTGGCCACCCCAGCCCTGTGGCTCCACCCTCGGGCTCCGCAGCCAGGCTGGAGGGTGTCGGGTGGAGGGGCAGGAAGGGGCTGTGCAGAGCTGGCGGCCAGGCCCAGGACGGGGCCACGGGTCCTCTGTCTCCAGGGTTAGGTCTGTGCCGCCTGGGCCTTGGCACCTGGGCTACGGCACCTACAGCCCTGCGTCTTCCTTGGTGGGAGGCGGTGCAGCTTGGCTTTCTAAGAGGGTGGTGACTAGGACCTGGAGCCCCAGCCCCTCCCCAGCAGGGTGGCCTGGTGCCAGGCTCCCTGGGAAATGGGGCACAGCCCATCTGCAGCCATCCATGAAGTCAGGGACAATGACTCCAGAGGCAAGGCCCCCTCTGCTCCTCCCCAGGCCCTGCACCCACCGTGGGCAGTCACCGCGGTGCCCCTGTCTGGTGAGGACCCGTAGCATGTCAGGGCTGGGCCTGAGCACACGTGGCCTGTGCCAGCCATGCTCCGCCCCTCTCACTCCACCATGGCCAGAGGAGTTCTCGGGCCAGCTGGTCACTTCTCCGTCACCATGAGCCTTGGGCTCCAACAGCCCCCTGTTTCCAGCTCAGGCCCAACACAGGGACTAAGCCCCCATCACCTTGACCCTGCTAGACTGGGGGGCCACAGGTGGAGGGGGTGGGGGTCAGAGCCCACCCTCTGAGGTCCCAGGCGAGGGTCTAGACACCACTCAGCACATCCTGGTCCCTATAGGACTCACAGGCAGGACCAGGGCCTGAACCCTGTGCCCTCTTCTGGAAGAAGGACCATTTAAGGGGAACCAGGAACTGGAAGGTTCTAGAAGGCTCCTATCAGGAAGAGCCCAGCCCCAGCCCCTTGCTCCAGGTGGCAGAGCCAGGCCCAGGGCGTGGCAGGTGGACGGCCAACTCTGGGGGTGCCCCGCAGGCCCACTGCACTCTAAGGCCAAACTGCGGCTGAGCCTGGGGCAGCGTAGGTCACATGTGGCTATTCTGTCCCTGGCGGAGCCACGCAGAGCCCTGCTGAGCCCCACATGTGTGCAGATGGCTGAGGTTTCCATGGCGACGTCCCTCTCTCCCCCTGGTCCCTACATTCACTGCTCATTGATAGCAGTGCTCCCCCCAGGTGGCCAAGGAGGAGTGAGGGACGGGCTGTCAGGTCCATGTCCAATGTGCCCAGAGCCTCTGGGCCCTCCACTGGGCTCAGGCAGAGAAATGGAGGCAGCCCCCCAGGAGCTGGAGGTTGGGCGGGGCAGGCACGCTGCTGGTGCAGTAGGAAGGGGGTGGTGTCTTGGGCCCCACCAGGCACTGTCTGGCCACAGCAGCAGGACCAACGGGCATCTGTAGTTCACCAGGCGTGTCCTTCATGCCTGGGCTGCGCCTGTCTTTGCCCTGCGGGAGGCTGGTGCTGCCACTCCACAAGGGTGTCCTCCTCTCATTTGGACACAGATCAAGTGACTTCCCGGTGGTCCACAGCTGGAGGGGCACAGCTGGGCTTGGGCCCGGGCAGCCTGGCTCAGGCTCCACATCCCCCACCCTGCCCCAGGCTGCCTGTCCCCCGCACTGCCGCCTGGTGTGCAGTCACCCCGTTCGCCCATCACACACTGATGCCAACCAGGGCTCAGCATGGGGTCCTCAGCCTTAGCACAGCGAGCCTCTGGGGCCAGGTGATGGGGGGCTGCCCTGTGCACAGCAGGAGGCTCAGCACATCCCAGCCCCTACCTCTAGATGGCGGGAGCCCCACCCCTGGGGTCGCCAGATATTATCATTGTCCCCTGAGAACAAATCACCCCAGCTGACAGCCTCTGACATGGAGCTCCCACAGCATGCCCTGGACCAACATGCCGGTGGCCACATGCGTCTGCAGCTAGAGAGGTGTCTGCTCTGAGCTCTTCTGGCCCTTGGACTTGAACAGGGTCCCCCCACCTTGGCTCCATTCATTCCTTCACCTGAGCTTCTCAGGCCTGGCTGGCCTGGGCTTCCAGTGTCCTGAGCCCCCTCCCTCGGGGCCTGGTCCTGGGTTAAGTCTCTTCACTTGTTTCCAAAGTTGCACGTGGATGGAGCAGAGCGTTGACTCAGGAAGAGCCTGAGCCGCGCGTAGTGGGTGTGGGTTCACTTTATTCTTCAAAGCAGTGACTCAGGCCCTGAGCACATCCGTGGGCATAACAAGACCCGTGCCAAGCAGCCTGAGCCCACTGCACGCCAGGCCCTGTGGGTCTTGCTTGGCCCTGACTGAGCTGAGGGCCGGCAGCTATGGTACCAGGCCAGCTGTGCTGTATCTGAGCTGGGCAGTGACTGCCAACATCACAGCCTGTCCCCCAGGAAACAGGCCTCAAGGGGAAGGGCCCCTGCCCAGGGTGGCCCTGCAGTGGTGGGCCAGGATTTGCAGCGGGTCTGTCTGGACCTGGAGCCACATTCTTCCCTGTTGAGCCAGTTGGCTGAGCCCAGGAGCCACCTGCACTGGGGCCCCTCAGGCCATGGTGGCTCGTCTGCCCACACAGGACCCCAAGGCCCCACCTTGCACACCTCAGTGCACAGCCAGACTCTCACACAGATACGCACACATACACACAAGAGCCCCTCAGACACACTCACACCTGCAGACATGTGTGCATAGACACACGTGCACACACAGACGTCGTCAGAGACACACAGAGACAACATTGCACACAGAGACCCTCCTGCACACAAAGGCAGAGGTGCACACACACGTGTCCACTCGGTCCTGTGCCTGGTTCCACCCCACGGTGGCAACCAACCTGGGTCAGACCACGTGAACCACTGTTGCTCAACACTAGGGTTGGGCCTGAGCACACGTGGCCTGTGCCACGTGTTCTCTCACCAGTGTGGCCACTGTCCACGAGGCACTGTCACGCACCAGGTGTTGGGGGTGGTCTGCAGGTGTTCGGCACACGGGAGGGTGCCACCCGTCAGGGGCTTGAACACCGTGGACTTTGGTCTCCTCAGGGGTCTTGGAACCAAGCCCTGTGTGTACCAGGGCCCTGCACTATGGCTGTGCACATGCTCACACGACACACCCCATGCACACCTGCACACACACACACACATGTGTCTACACAGTCACACGCCCCTGGGCACTGCCCCCTCCCCCGTGTGGGCTCATGCTGCCAGTCTCTGCCCAGCTCCCCCTGCTGAGTCCCCACTCGTCCTCAATAAGCCGTTTGAGTGACAGTGACGTGGGGCCAAGGTGAGAGTTCACTGGAGGAGGGGCCTGAGCATCTGGTGCAGTGAAGGGCCAGGTGCAGAGGCCCGGGCAGCTTGGCTGGGAGGGAAGGCAACACGGGGAGGCCGGCCAGGGCCCCGACCAGGCCATTGGCCACAGGGTGCAGAGCGGCAGCCACCGTGGGAGCCCACAGGTCAGGCTGCAGGGGGAGGAGGCCCGAGGCCAGTGCAGAGCCCGCTGGGCCCAGGCAGAGTCCCCGGGTAGAATGGGGCATCGTGCAGGGCGTGCTGTGCCAGGGGCCGCAGACTGTGGCAGCAGGAGCTGGGGATGGGAGGGGCTTCCTGGGAGGGACCCACAGGTAAGAGCTGAGCCCAGGAGCTACCTGCACTGGAGTCCCTCAGGCCGTCCCTCAGACTCCTGTCTGCCCACCTTGCACACCTCAGTGCACAGCCAGACTCTGCCCGGGCGCCCAGTCCTCTGCAGTGCAGCCCGTTTCCCTCCAGGGGGCACGCTGCCTCCCGGGGCTCAGCGTCTTGCCTCCAGGGGAGGGGCCTGGGGAGATGCCAGGCCTCCACCCTGTGCCCCTGTCTGCGTGGATGCTGTGGAGGTGGCTCCGGCCTTCTGGAAGGCAGGCCCATGTCCGGCTCTGGTTCCCCTGCTCCCAGCCCTGCGGCCCCAGTCGGTGCCCCGGAACCCCAGAACACCCTCGTTCTCCCGTCTCTGTCAGCCAGGGCGGCCGGGCCTCCCTCGAGCCAGCAGGGCTGCCCGCTGCCCTCTTTCTCTGGCCTGCTCCAGGGTCTGGGAGCAGCCAGAGTGCCCTTGGTGCCTCCAGGTCACCTCCAGGACCCTTGGTGGTGTTGGGCCCCACGTGAGGACGTCTGTGTTCTGCTCTTCCCTCAGGCTGCGGGGGCTGTGGCTCAGAGATCCAAAACGGCCAGGCCCTGGTGGCTCTGGACAAGCACTGGCACTTGGGCTGCTTCAAGTGCAAGGCCTGCGGGAAGCTCCTAGACGCAGAGTACATCAGCAAGTAAGTAGCCGGGCCGGAGCCACGGGGGCCGGGCTGTGGGCTGCTGCCCCGCGTGTCCCCCTCCTGCAGCGACCTCCCCACTGGGGGTGAGGAAGCAGCCCACCTGACCTGTCCCCCAGCCCAGCTTCTCCTGGCCCATCCTTGGTTCCTCAAATAGTGGCAGAGGCTCCAGCTCCCTCTGCTGGTCGGGAACGGGTTTGTCGAGGCCTCGAGCTCTATCCCTGGACATGGCCCCCCACCTCCCGGGCACCTGGATGTTCCAAAGCTGGACACCTGTGAGCACAATGCACGGTCATCAGATGCCGGCCACAGGAACAGGAAAGGAGGATTGTCTTGGTGGTCGGGGTTGGGACTCCAGGGCCACACACCCTGAATTCTGCAGAGCAGGGCCCTCGGGGCTGCCAGCCCTGGTGGCAGTGTCCCCCGACAAGGTTAGGGGAAGGAGCTGTTAGGTTGTTAGGGGGCAGGGCCTGGCTCTACCTAGGCCCTGGGGCACCTCCTGGGGCTCTCATGGCCAGGGAGGGGCTAGTTGCCAGGAGGCATATATGTGAGAGTAGAGTGTCTGTGGACACATCCTGGATGTAACTCCCCATTCTTGTGGTTGTACATGATGTGGTCACCCTGGTCGTGTGTTCATATAGGAACACAGAGAGTGAGGTCCAGTTCATTCCACTGTCTTTCCCATTCCCACGCCTCTCTCTGTCCCCCACTCCTCCTGTCCAGCCCGGGGAACCTCCCTCCCCTGTGAGTCAGCATCTGCATATCAGAGAGAACAGCCGGCCTTTGGTTTTTTGGGATGGGCATGAGAGTCTCCAGACTTGGCATGACCGTCTCCAGTTCCAACCATTTACCTGCCCATGCCCTCACCTCATTCTTCTTGAAGGTTGAGTAATATTCCAGTGTACACGTGCCACATGGTCCTTGTCCTTTCATCTTGGAGGGCTCCCAGGTGGGTTCCATAGCCTGGCTATAGTGAATGGAGCTGCTGTAAACATTTCGTGGCTGTGTCACTGCAGTGTGCTCATTAGTAAGACCTCCGGGCCAGGGTGCGATTTTACTCGGGGACCAGGAAACTGAAGCGGGCGGCCCCCCACAGTGTAGGCGAGAAAGCGCGGGGGCAACCCGTGAAGGACAGCGCCTCCCAGGGCAGACAGGCCCGTCCTGGGCTCAGGGCCCTCTGCCCGCATCTCCCAGTCGGTGGTAGCTCTTCATGCTCTCGGGGGCCAGGAGTAGTGTGTGGAATGACCAGTGGAAAAGTCCCATGGCCCAAGACATAGAATGAAGTGAGCGCACATGCACACGCGCACACACACACACAGGAGAGCGGGTACACGCATCCAGATGGCCCACGGGCCTGCCATGCCGACATCCTGGTTGACCTGGCCCCCATCGCCGTGGGGACCGGCTTGGGGCCAGGGCCTGTCTCGTCTCTCACAACAGCACACACTGCCGTGACCTCCAGGTCAAGCGTCTTAAGGCAGAGCCCCCTGGCGGAGCTGAGCCTCCGTCCAGGGCGGGT
>NW_026000108.1:3466990-3495970 GCF_001458135.2 Marmota marmota marmota
GGGGCGGGTGGGAGGGCCCGAGGTGGACCAGCGGGAGGCACGGGGCCCCTGGAGTGCCATGGCCGACGGTGCCCAGCCCTGGGCAGGCCGCCACCCCCATGCAGTGCTGCCGGCTCACCCACCCGCTGGCGTTACTTAGCAGCCTCCAGCGTGTCCCAGAACTGAGGGGGAGGAGGCGTGGGTTGCCATGGAGACGTCATCTTTGAACCTGCAGAGTTTGCTCAGACACACCCACCGTGGGGCCGCATGGGGGCCCTGAGGTCGGCAGCTCTTCTTCCCCAGGGGGAAGGAAGGGCCGTCCCTCTTCCCCCAGGGGTGGCCCACCCACAGCCCAGGCACAGGCCATCACAGAGGGACGCAGCCCTGGCTATGCCCCCATGAGCACCGTGGGCCTGTCAGAGGGCCAGGGAGTGGAGGGAGGAGGTGGCCCTCGTCACTGGAGTGCCAGGCTGAGTTCAGAAGAACAGCAATGTGGTGCAGGAGAGGGGCCCACCTTGGAGTGGCAGGTGCCCCTCTACCCAGTCACCTTCATGCCCAACTCCTCCTGGGCCACAGCCTGTGGCTGAGAGGACAGCTCTGATTGGCAGTTGTTGGGCAAGTACCTGCCCAGTGCTGGACGCTGGCCAGGCCCTCTTAAGTGCTCCTTATTATTATTTCTCCCCTTTCACCAGAGGGGAAGCTGAGGCTCAGGAGGTTAAGTGACTTGCCAGGCATGCTGTTGAGTCCAAGTCCCTTCTCCCGCCTGCCGTGCTTGGGACACACTGAGCATGGCCGCCTGGAAACCTCAGTGCCACCTTGAGCCATCCCTCCCCTGCCTGTATGGCTTGTGTCTGATGAGGGCCTCACCGTGGGCAGAGTGGACCACAGATGGCCCAGGACTCACGTCGGCACGGCCGTCCTGCTCGGCTGCCCACTGGCTCTTCTCCTAGGCCCACTTAAAGCAGAAGCAGAGTTGGAACAAGCGGCCCTGGGAGCAGCTCCCCAAATGATGGTCCCCCTCCATGCACACTGCATTCCTGTGCCACCAACAGCCCCGGTGCACAGAGGGGAGGACACACCACCCGACTTCCTCACAGCTTGCCCAGGAAGGGGGCTCTGTGCAGTGGGTGGCCTTTGTGGTCATCTTACAGGAATGCTCTGCTAGAACCCAGCTGGACCTTCCTGGGGACGCTCCCAGGGAGGCACTGCTGCTTGGCGTGGGAGGAGGTGGGTCCCCCACTTCCACAGAGGCCCCTTGTGAAGGTAGTCGCATCCTGGGATCCTGGGGGCCCCGCCCGCCCTGACCGCCGTCTCTCTGCAGGGATGGGCTGCCCTACTGCGAGACCGACTACCACGCCAAGTTCGGCATCCGCTGCGACACCTGTGAGAAGTACATCACGGGGCGCGTGCTGGAGGTAAGCGGCGGCCCGTGGCCAGGGCTGGGCCTGGGGGCCCACCCAGCTCTTCATGAGCCCCGACCTCCACACCCGGCTCCACTCTGCCACAGGCCCCCTGGGGAGCCTCGTGGGTGCCACTTCCCAGGGCCCAGGGCCCACTGGGGAGGCCTTGAGCTCTCCTGGCCCAGCCTTCCTGTCCAGCAGGGGACTCAGGTGAGGACAGCAAGACTGAGCCCTGAAGGCAGGTGTGGTGCCCCTCCCTTCAGCAGGACTATGTCCCCGCAGGAGGCAGAGTGGCCATGGGCAGGCAGCCTGCATGGTGACTGCAGGAGGGGACGCTCCCAGGCCTGGCAGGCTGTGCTTTGATCTGGGTGGCGGGCGGTGGCACGTTCCTGGTGTGAAAGGCACATGTGCGGCCCAGGTTTCCACTCCCCGTCCAGCCGATTACCAGCCCTGCACATCCTGCGGCCCCTCCTGGGCTCTGTGCTGCATGCCTGTAGGAGGGTGGACTCTCCAGCCCATGGTGGTCAGTGGCCCCTGGAATGACCAGCTCAGGGAAGAAGAAGGGGCTGGGCAAGGCCAGGGGCTGTGGGAGCCCTCGTGAGAAGCACAGGGCAGAGGATGAGCTGGGGCTGGTGTGGGGCTGCAGGGAGCAGGTGACCGGGAGCCCGCCCTGCAGAGCTGAGCGGCCTTCCTCCCCAGCCTCTCCGCCAGTGCCCTGCTCCTGCGGGGCTCTGGGCTCCAGGAGATGAGGCGGGACCGCCCAGGGGCTTCAGCTACCTTCACCCCAGCTGCTCCTTCCTCCAGCCCTCCCTCACCCAGGGGTGCTGGACACCACCCACCTGGTAACAGCCCACCACACAGAGGTCTCCTTCTGCTGAGTGGACTCAGGATGGATTTAGGATTCGCCCTTCCATAGGAGAAGGTTTGCTAAAGCCGAGGACAGCCCGAAGTGCAGAAAATGTCACCACAATGTGGTCCCAGCCCAGGTCTCTGGTTCCCTTCCTCGTGTTTTCTTTCCGTGATTCGGTTGACATCAAGCCGTCACTGCAATATTATGTCATGGTGATTTCCAACTCAGAGTCCCCGTTACCGCATGTCCGTGTGGCTAGAACGTGATCTGGAGTGTTTGTCTGGTGTTCTGGACCTCGGGCAGCTTTGTTGAGATGTGACGCCCCCTGAGGTGTGCGGCTCAGGGTGTCCAGCTCAGCACAGGCATGTTCGGGGTGGCCAGGCCCATTTTGGACACTCTCATCACCTTGAAAAAAAGCCCCATAGGCTTTGGCTGTCCTTCCCTGTGCCGCCAGCCCTCGGTGACCACCAGTCCGCCTGCGCCTGCGGGCTCCCCTGTTGACCACATTCCACGCGGATGGCCTCGAGATCTTCGGTGACTGGCTCCCGTCCCACTGTATAATGCTCACGACTCGCTCGTAGGGCACGTGTTTTAACACCACGCGGCACCATACCCGCCACGCGGCACCATACCCGCCACGCGGCACCATACCCGCCACGCGGCTGCCCCAGGGCTTGCCAGGCTCCTGACTTGGTCGACAGGGGCTCCCTCCAGTCCCACTGCAAATACAGAGCGCTGCAGCTGGAGTCGCTTTCTGTTATAAGGTTCTGTTTGCATTTCCAATTTTCCTTCAGAGGAATTCACAGAAATGTAGAAGCTGGGTCGAACCTGTGAGCACTTCTGGAAAGTTCTGGAAAGCAATCGCAAACTGCGTCAAAAGTGCCTGGCTTTCAACTCCTGGGGAGCCAAGTGTCACTTTGATTTGTGTGACGTTCTAGCATTTCAACGATCCTGTGTACTCTGGGTCTGCTGGGGTTTCGGGGTCTCCCTGCTGTCTCCTGGGAGTGCTTCTTACGGTGAGACTGCCGTTTCGTCTCCCTGGGTTCCGGAAGTGTCTTCCTGGGCAGCAATCATATCCAATATTCCTACCCTCCAGATGTGGACAGATGACCCATCCTGTCTCCTCCCCCAAGGACCCCTCCTGTGCCGGGTCCTGCACCTCCCAGTTCCCTGGGGCGTTACCCTCCCGTCCTCCTCCCCTGCCCACCTGAGGCTCTTGGACCCTGTGGCTTTCGGTTGGCTGCAGTATCTCCCATTGAAAGCCACATCCCGCTGGGCATCTGGCCTGCAGTTCCTTCCTCCCTTCACAGCTGCCTGGAGACCTCCCGCACCAGCCTTGTGGCTCCCCTTCTCTGAGGACCTCGGACCTTCCCCTCCCTCCTCTCAAGTGGCCTGGGCACGGGCACCTCCAGGCTCACCTGGCTGACCCTCTCTGAAATGCCGAGGCCCTGGAGCTCAGCCAGCTGTGGGAATCCCCCACGCGTGCCGGGCCATGACCCCTGTGAGCAGGAGGCAGAGCTGGACGTGAGCCCGTCCACCTCCCCACCACATGGCCTCTGCCCACATGGCCACTTAATCCTGTCTCCAGCTTGTGACGCCTTGTGCACCCTGGGCTCGCTTGTGGCTCCAGGTCCAGGAGCCTGACAGCAGGAGCCCAGCTGCCTGACATCTGGGCAGCAGCCCTGCCCCAGACAGGTTCAGGCCTGGCGAGCCCCACCTGCCTGCCCCGCCTCCCCCAGCAGCGCTGCCCCTGAGCTGGCGACAGTCAGGAGCCGGGACATCTTCTGTGTAGTGGCCCAGCTCCCTGTGCTCTATGGTGACAGAGGGGAGGGACCTTGACCTCAGGCCACCAGCTGGCCCCTCAGGGTGGACTGAAGTACTCCTGGGCCACATGTGGGATCTGGGCTCTGGTGTCCCGTGGGGCCCTCTGGGTTTTCTGGACCCTGTGCTGCCAGGCCTGGGCTCCTCCTTGTCAGCGGTGGAGGGTGAGGGGCCCCGGGAGGACCTGCTTTGTTCCTGCCTCTGCTGCGCGGCGGCGAGCGTGCGGGGCGGCGTGGGGAGCCGCAGGCTCTGCAGAGCTCCGAGCATCCTCCTAGGCGGTGCGAGGCGGGAGCTGCAGGCGGAGACAAGCTGGGCTCCGCAGAAAGGAGCCGCCACGGGGCTGGCACCCAGCTGGTGACAGCGGGCTCTTGCAGAGCAGCAGGAGCAAGTGACAGATCTGGAAAAAAATAAGAGTTGGGAGGATGGGGGAGGGGTGAGGGCTCCGCACTGGACGAGGGCCGTGGCTGGCCGTGGGACTGGGCTGAGGTGCCAGGACACCGTGCAGGTAGGAGGCCTGGCCGGGCACCTGGAGGGGCGGAGGGGCCTCACAGGAGCCGTGCTGGGCAGCCGGGTGAGCTCATGGGTCGGCTCCATCGGGCCCGAGGCCTCTGGGGACACTTGTTACCCCCCGTGCCACCTAAGAAGCTGGTGGGTGCCCCTGGCCGTCCTGTCCTTGGAGTGAGCAGGAGAGCATCCCGGCTCCCCCAGCAGCAGAAGTCCTCGCTGGGCTGTGTGTGGTGGGCACAGTGCCATCCTGAGCGCCGAGCGCCAGCAGCCGGCCGTGAAATGTGCATCTGATGGTTCCCTCCCTCCTCCCTCCCAGCCTCCTCGCTTCCTCCTGAGTGTGGAGGCTCCTCGTCCTGCGTCTCTGGGTTCCATCTGAAGGAGGCTGCTCCACACTGGGGTCTTCTGGGGTCTGGAGGGGCTGGTATCTGCACCCCTCCCTCTTGGCTAGGATGGACAGCAGGGAGCCCGGGGGCCTGGCCTGAGAGCACAGGTGGGGGGGGGCAGCCCTGGTGCTGGCAGAGGCTGCAGCTGGGTGGCTCCGGGAGGGTTGGCGTTGCCCCGCAGAGCTGCCTTGGCTGGTGGCGTCGCCGAGACAGCCTGTGGCGACCCCAGGCTGCAGCTGGGTGAGGGCAGAGTGGGGAATGAGGGCAGTCAGCACTGTGGGGGGCCGGCTCCTTCAGGCAGGTCACCTCTCTGTGCTCGCACCGCTGGGTGCCCCCCGTGGGTGTGGAGGGAGCGGGTGGGGGCGGATTCTTCCTCACGAAGCCCTCCCTCAACCCCGGAGTGCCGCGCCCGCCCCCGCTTGCTGGAGCAGCAGGGGTACCTGATTCTGTCTTCACGGTGAGGACGCCCAGCGCCCGCCCTGCTGGGACCCTGATTAAGGCCTCCTCCCTGGGCCTTCCTGGTTTCTTCCTCCCTCGTCTGGCCTCCCCATTCCTTCCTGCAGACCCTGGCTGGACTCAGCGTCCCTCCCTCCCTGGTGGACTCGACGTCCCTCCCTGGCTGGGGGCTGGGTCCTTAGGGTGGGTGGCCTCTGCAGAGAGGGGCCACCCAGGCTGCCCTGCCCTGTCAGGTGGCCACTTCCACTCTCTCCAGTCCAGGACCACACCTCCGCGACCCCAGGATACTGCCTGAAATTCGCAGAAAAAAAGCTATGTGCTTCCGATCCGCGGAGAGCTTCCCAAGGACAGCGAGGCGGCTCCCCACGCGCCCACCTTACAGTGGACGTCTAACTAAAGACACGCTCGGGGGAACCTGCTTATCAGCCCAGAAACAGATCACGCCTGCAAATGCCACCACCCAGACCGCTTAGCACTTGGAAGGGATCCTTTCAGATTTTGCACACACAGAGACACGGACACACAGACACAACACAGAGACACACAGACACAGAGACACACAGACACAACACACAGTCACACAGACACACAGACACACAGACACACAGACCCACAGACACAACACTGAGACACAGAGACACAGAGACACACAGACACACAGACACACAGACACAACACACAGACACAACACAGACACACAGACACAACACAGACATGGAGACACACAGACACACAGACACAACACTGAGACACACAGACACAAAGACACACAGACACACAAACACAACACTGAGACACACAGACACAGAGACACACAAACACAACACAGAGACACAACACAGACACACAGACACACAGACACAGAGACACACAGACACAACACTGAGACACACAGACACAAAGACACACAGACACACAAACACAACACTGAGACACACAGACACAGAGACACACAGACACAACACAGAGACACAACACACAGTCACACAGACACACAGACACAACACAGACATGGAGACACACTGACACACAGACACAACACTGAGACACACAGACACAAAGACACACAGACACACAGACCCACAGACACAACACTGAGACACAGAGACACAGAGACACACAGACACACAGACACACAGACACAACACACAGACACAACACAGACACACAGACACAACACAGACATGGAGACACACAGACACACAGACACAACACAGACATGGAGATACACAGACACACAGACACAACACAAAGACAGACACAGAGACACACAGACACATACGTAGGCACACAGACAGCAGACCTGGACACACACAGAGACACAGGGACACATAGACACACAGACACAACACACAGTCATACAGACAACAAACACAACACACAGACACGGAGACACACAGACACAACACTGAGACACAGACACAACACACAGTCACACAGACACACAGACACAACACACAGACACACAGACACAACACTGAGACACACAGACACAGGCACACAGACACAACACACAGGCACACAGACAGCAGACCTAGACACACACACAGAGACACGGACACACAGACACAACACACAGACACACGGACACAATACACAGACACGGAGACACACAGACACACAGACACAACACTGAGACACACAGACATAACACAGACACACAGACACAACAGACATGGAGACACACAGACACACAGACAGACACACAGACACAGACAGACAGACACACAGACATAATACAGACAGCAGACCTGGATGCACACAGACACAGAGACACACAGACACAGGTGCACAGCAGGCACAGATGAGCACGCGCAGGCACACAGCACATGCAGTGGACACAGCCCACACGAGCACTCCTCCTGGCCTTCCTCCTGGTGCCACTTCATGCCTGACCTGTGGTGCAGCGAGGCCCCAGGCCCCTGACACACGGTTCACAGCTGTGTCCCTGGCCCTGTGTTTGAGGGATGTCGGGGCACGGGCTGCAGTCCTTGGGGTGGCACGTGTGGACACTGCCCGTGGCCTGGGTTTTTCAGCTCTTCCCAAGGCACTCCATTAGCACCCTTTGTCCTTAGGGACTGTGTACGAGTGACCGGTGGCCCTGCATCCTCTGTTCCAAGCACCTTCAGTGGACATCTCTCCTGGGCATGGCCCTGGCCTGTGGCTCAGTAGACGACGAGTGGACATGGCCAGCTTCCCAGAGCCTCTGTCCTGGATGGAGTGAGGCAGGGAGAAAGGCGGAGGAGGGGTCCAGCCAATGGCCATGCATGGTCCTGGCGATGCTCTGGCGAGCCGAGCCACAGGGGTGGGGCTGCAAGGGGAAGCTCACAGGGTGACGGAGGGTCCCGGAGGGGTGCAGCCCCTCCCAGGGCTCGCGGGACACGGCAGGAGTCAGGCTCTTCTTTGGGAAAGTTGCTCCCACAGGGTCTCAGGGTGAAGAGCCCTGTGGGGCTGGGTCGGTGGCACTCGCCTGTAGTCCCTGTGACTTGGGAGGCTGAGGCAGGGAGATGGAAGTTCAAGGCCATCCTCAGCAACTTGGCAACTAAGCAACGTAGTGAGACCTTGTCTCTGAGAGATGTGGCCGGGGTAACGCAGCCCTGGGCTCAACTCCCAGCACCAACCAAAAGAGCCCTCGGGGGTTTTGAGCCACCTGCCACCAAATGCTCTTAGGTGGAGTGACCTGTGTGCGAATCTTGGTTTTCTTCTCTGCGAGTCTCACCCTCCCTCTGCGCCATGGCGATGGGCTCTTTCGAGGTCTGAATTCAGTTCTGGAAATTCAAAAAGGAATCTGAAGCCTTGAACCTGGGGCCAGCGCATGGTGGGCGGCACTGTAGCACCTCACCCTGGACACCTGCGGGACCCCTGTGAGGACTCAGGGGCAGCAGCAGGCATGGTGGGCAAGGCGTGGAAGGGCCTTTGTCAGGTTCTGTGTTTGGCTGAGCAGGGAGGAGGGGCTGCCTCGGGGAGCCAGGCTCACGGCTGGCCTGTCCTCCCGGTGGCCAGGAGGAGGGAGCCCCTGGCTCCTCGGTCTGCGCGCTGGCGGCCTGGTCCTCTGCTGCTGGCTGCTCTGTGTGACATGGACACCTGACAGCCCTCACCTTGACCTACACTGTGGGAACGGCGGCTTTCTGCCCCCAGGGACAGAACCACATGCCCGTGGCCATCTGTGGCAGGCTTCTCCCCCTCGGGGGTCCCACGGCCCATCCGTCTGCAGCACAGGTCAGTGCTGCGTCCCTCCTGCCGCTGCGCCATCTCCCACGGGTGGGCACACCTCGAGTCCCCCCCACGGGTATTCCATGGCTGGACCCTTCCGCTACCTGAGTCACGCTGCAGTGGACATCTGTCACATCTTCCTGTCTCCCTCCTCTTCACTTTCCCTCAGGGCCAGGGGGTAGATTTCTGGTCCCTGTGATGAAGCTGCGGGTGGCCGTGTGGTGGCCGCCGGCCGGCCGTGTGGTGGCCGCCGGCCGGCCGCGCTAGCTGTACCACCTCACCTTGTCACGGCGCGCTTTCCCCACACCTTGCTGCCCTCGAGTTGTCCCTGCCTGCGGTCACTCCTGCGGCCTCCCGGTGTTGGACCTGCATTCCTAATGGCAGTGATGCCGGGCACCCGGCAAGGCGCCTGTTGATATCTCAGTCTCTGTTTGGGGACGTGCCTCCCTCAGTTGGGTTGTCTTCTTGTTGAGTGGCGGTGACTCGGTATCCTGGACACTGTGCCCTTATCAGGTTATGATTTGCAAATATTTTATCCCAAAATTTGTCTTTTCACTGTTCTGTTAATGTCCTCCAAAGAACAAGAGTTTTGGATCTCATTGGATCCCAATTCATTTGGTTTCCTTTTTGCTCATGCTTCTGGTGTCTAGCCTGGGAACCCATTGCCAGACGGGGCTCCCGTGGCCTTGCCTGTGCTTGCCCAATGGTTTGGCCCGTGAGCTCTTCTGTGAGCTCTTTGAGCCACTGTGGTGACGCACACGGCGTGTGACTTGCACACGGAGGAGAACCCACTCAAATGGGAAGCGTGCAGCTTGATAAATGTTTGAAAACCGGAGACACCCATGTCACCAGGAGCCAGACCCAGACAGAGAACATGACAAGCCCTAGATGTCCATGGGCCCCTGTCCGGTCCCTTCCCCCAAAGCAGTCCCATCCGACTCTGACAATGTGGACCAGTTTCGGCCTCGCTTTGGCGGTGGCAGAACAGGGTCTGTCCTCATCTGTGCCGTCTTCCGTGTGTGTCTCCATGATGTCTGCCCAGGCGAGAGGCGGCGTGGCTCTGAGGCCGGACCTGCCCCCCCGGGGTTGAGGGCCTCCAGTCTGGGGATCGAGTGCCCGTGGGCACGGCTTGCGTGTGTGTGCTCAGGGGCGGTGGCTGTGATCCCACCTCCCGCCTGCCCGTCCGTGACCTTGCTTGAGCCCCTTCAGTGCACAGTGTCTCCTGTGGAAAGGGGCTGATGAGGCACCTCGCGGGCACAGCAGGGTTAGAACAATCCAGAACATGACCTGCTTCCACAGGCCTCGCCGGCTGTCGAAACATGGCCTCTGCTGCTGAGAAGCGTCCAGCCATGTAGGCCTCTGCCCTGGAGGATGCACCCCACCTCGTCCAGCTGTCCCAGAAGTTCTGTGACAAAAGCCATGGGGGTCCCTGGATGGGGTGGATGCAAGGAAGGCCAGAGGTCACAGACTGTGCAGGGAGGAGGGGCTTTCCATCTGAGCTCCGTGACATCGGTGGTGACACCAGTCGTCAGCAGTGACTTCTGCTTCTGAAATGCAGAGCGGTTTCCCTCTCACATTCATGCCTGGGGAGTGGGCATCTCTGACCACTAGCTGTGTGAGCCACTGAGACCTCCTGATCACCCTCTGGCCAGGCTCTGTGGTGCAGCCTTCTGACCAGAAGAGCAGGCCACTGGTGATCCCAGAGGCCCAGGTGCCCTGTCGGAGGCTCACTGTAGGGTGATGGCGAGCAGTGTGAACCGGGTGGGAGGGACCAAGTCAGGGACACCTTCAGGGAGGGCTTTCGAGGAAGAGGCATGGGAACGAGGAGAGAACGTTCCGGGCAGCAGCTGGGGGAGCAAGAAGGACAGCGTGAGCAGAGGCCTGGGGATGGACGGCCGGCAGGACGAGGGTGGGGCCCTCATGGTGCCCGGAAAGGGTCCTTTGCCCAAAGCCCTGAGTGGGCCTCGCTGGTTGGCCACACTGGGCCCACGCAGGGGGATGACCTGGGTTCAGGGAGGGGGTCAGGGAGGGAGGGGAGAGGCTGGAAGTGCCCTCCTCAGTCGCTCTTGCAGGACAGAGACATCATAGGTTCACATTTGGGTGGTGGGCACCAGCCGCTTCCCATTTCAGGTAAGAATGGAGCTTGGGGACGTCCCTCCACCTTCAGTAACCGGTTTGCCCGCCTCGCCTGAGGCCAGCACATGGTCACCACGAATAACAGTGAACATAATATTTTGGTGTGATTCATGCAGAAGTAAGCCAGATCTCATTACGCTCGTGTGATCTGTTCAGGTTGTTTCAGTATTGACAATTATAATCGGGTTTAATGGACTTTAGGAATTATAAAAATAGAAATTGCTAATTGAGTAAGTTGAGGAACCAGAGCCTCCAGAAGAACATCACCGCTCATCATCATCTCTCACCCCGCCCTCCCCCGGGGGCACGCTGCCTGCTCGCTCCTGCCCTCCTCCTTCACCCACCTCCCGTATCCCTCCTGTGCCCCTCCTGTGCCCCTCCGTGTCCTGAGAGGCAGAGGATCAGCGGCCCAGCCTCCCTTGAGCCCGACCCCTCCACAGCCCAGCCCAGGGGTGCCCTGCCTCCACGCAGGACCCGGTGGCCTGGGGAGCTGCTGGATGAGGCTGTGCGGAGGGGGGGGGGGTCTGGTTATGGTGCTTGTCCAGGATCCCTGAGGACCTCAGCAGGGCGGGTGGTTCCCCCACCCAGTGCCATGGCCCAGCAGGGGTCCTGCAGCAGAAACCTGTGTGTGCTCTCCTGCAGGCCGGGCAGAAGCACTACCACCCCTCGTGCGCACTCTGCGTCAGGTGCGGCCAGATGTTTGCGGAAGGCGAGGAGATGTATCTTCAAGGTAACTCAGACATGCAGTTCGGGCCCCAGGGTCAGAGGCTACCCTTGGTGGGCTCCATGCCACGGGCTGGACGCCAGCTGGGCTGGCCGTGGGTGGAGGGCCCAGGCAAGGGCTGGAGGCGGAGCTGGCGGTAGCTGCTCTCCAGCGTTCGGCCACTGAAGCGTGCCCGTGGAGGCTGTGTGTCGGACAGACCTCCCTTTCTGAGGCGACCATGGGGTGATGTCACACAGGACAGCCTCGTCCCCGGCACTGCCTATTGTTCCCTGTGTCTGTGCCCCAGGGCCCTGAAAGGGGTCCCGTGCCCCCCCGGAGAGCCCGGGCTCCTCTGCAGGAGGCCCCCACAGTCAATGCTGCTCTCAGACAACGGGGCTGGACTGGTGCCAACACCGCAGGGCTGGGCAGCAGCTCAGGGGCATGAGCTTGCATCAAGAGCCACCCAGTTCTGGGGAACAAGGACGCTGTCATGACTCTGGTCTTGGCTGGCACGGGGCCTCCACAGAGGGACCTGCGGGGAGGCTGAGCCTGTCGGCTCTCTGGCACCCTGGGTCTCCCACACTGCACAGTGGAGACTGGATCCGGGTGGTGGCTTTGGAGCTCTGCTCTCTGACCATGGGACCCTGCAGCAGAAGCCCGGTGGCCCTGTGCCTGGTGGTCCTGTTTGGCCTCCCTGCATGTCAGATCAAGGTTCAGTTTGACAGAGAATCATGCTGTCATCGGAGCCCTGGCGTGTGGGTCTGCTGTCCCCAGGGTCTCCAGGCCACCTCAATAGCTCTCTCCCAGTAAACAGAGGGTCAGGGGGTTGGCACTCGCTGGTGACCAAGGAGCCTGGGCTGAAACCTGACCTAGATACCACCTCTCCCACCATGTTGGCGAGACCTCAGGACGGCCACCCCTTCACCCCTGTGGGGTGGAAAGTGGAAAGCTGCCCCCGATCTCACGAGCCCCCAGCGTGTCCTCACCTGGGACCAGGGCTCCACACGCTGACTCGGGAGCAGGGCCCCAAGCCCCACACCATGGTCGAGCCAGGCAGCCCCGGGGAGAATGTGTGAAGAATGCCACCTGCCCTTACTGCAGACTGTCACCAATCTCCATGGCACCTCTGGTGACGTTTCCTCACGGGGGCATGTTCAGGCCACGGTTAGGCGGGAGCCGCGGGACGGGCTGGGCACAGCGTGGGTCAGAGCTTGCCTGCACACACAGGCCCTGCCTGGGTCCATCCCTGGGAGACTGCACGTGCTCTGAGCCCTGGGCCGCCGCAGGCCCGTGTCCTGGAAGCTGGCCAGCAGACATTTTCAGTTTCTAATAATTTTGGTAAGGAGCATCGAGTACTTCTGTAAGTGTAAAAACGGTCGGGAGACATGCGCACCGTGTGCCCGCAACCCACCTCCCTTTAGAGCTCCCCAGAGAGGCTGAGGGCACCCAGGAGGCACACCCACTCCCTGGGCTCCTCCACGCACCCTGGGGAGCTCTGTAGCAGGAGATGGATGGAGTCCCCTCATCCCACACTGCTCCGTAAGCCCCTCCTCTGGGCCAGGCCCTTGTGGCCTGCTTGGTCTGCTTGGTAGGCACATGGCCACTGCTGCAGGGACAGTGGGTGAGAGGCGGGACCACAGCAGCCAGCAGAGGGCGCTTGGGAGGGGCGGGGGAGCATGGATTGGGCTGAGGCTCCAGGAGCCCAGAGGAGAACCCAGTGTCCAGATCTAGAAGGAGGGCCCCCTACGTCCAGTCCCACCCTGTGGGCCTGGCTGACCTCGCGTATGTAGTCCTCTAGGCCCCGCTCACTGTCACCTCTGCCCAGTACTGAGTCCACCCAGAGAGCTGCCAGGTGGCAGCAGCACGTCCTCGCAGCCTTGGTTTTGGGGAGGTCGGGTTGCCCTGGACAAGAGCAGAGGGCCAGGACTTGGGGCACTGGGCCACCCTGTTGTGGGGATGGCGTGGCTGCTGGTGTGGTGCCGGCAGAGCCACCGTGAGGAACCCAGGGCACAGCGAGCCCCAAAGCCTGAATGGGGGAGGGCGGGGCTGGAGCCTGTGGAGCAGACCTGGTGACCCCGAGGGTCTGCCCACTGGGTCAGCTGAGGAGCACCCGCGTGCCCTTCTTGGGTCCTGCTTCTGAGCACGAGGCCATGCCAAAGGCCCGCGTCCGCTGGTGCCTCCCGTGGGGGCGCTCAGTACACAGTGGCACCTCTGCTCCTTGTTTCTGCCTCCACCCAAACTGGGCTCTGAGCCTCCAGGGACAGAGGCCTGGCACCAACCAGGGCAGAGGGTGGCCACTTGGGGGTGGCGAGCAGACATCCCTACGGGAGGCGGCCCCCCTCTAACCGCTTGCTCCTGGGAATTTGCCGGCAGGTTCCTCCATCTGGCACCCGGCGTGTCGGCAGGCAGCCAGAACTGAAGACAAGAGCAAGGTTGGTGGGTCCCCGTCTCTGATGCCACCCCCATCAGGGCACGGTCTCCGTGTAGTCGGGAGGGCGCTGGCCAGTTCCTGCCGACTCATTGGCCAGTGCCCCAGGCCTCAGGGTGGGCAGCCAGGCCTAAGAGGGGCCAAGGGCGGGAGGGGTGAGCAGGTGCCCCGGGAGAGCCCTCATGCAGGTCCGGCAAGGGCCTCGAGGGGTCTTTGCCCTGGCCCTGCTGACCTCCTCACTCATCCATGAAAGTCTGGGGATGACTGCACAGTGGGGGTCCCCAAGGCCACCCTGAACCCTGACACCAACTGCAAACGTAGGGCTGCCCCCAAGTCTGATGGTTTAGTGGAAGGGCTCCCAGCCCTCACCAGGAGCTGGGCTGCTCCTGGTCACCACCCAGCACAGGGAAGGACAGGAGTGACACCAGCCAAAGAGGGAGACGCACCAGCAGAGTCCAGGGGGCTCCTGGCACAGAGCCCCCACTGGCCCTCTCCCCACCAAGTCAGGACGCCTCCCCCCCTGCACCATGCTGGGCCCCCCAAGACTTTCCTGGGGCTGTGACACAGGTGTGATGGGTTGATTCATGGCCCATGTGCCAGGTCAGCTGATGTCACGGGACCCTGGCTCCCACCACACCCCAGTCACGTGGTTGGTCTTTCTGACGTGGCCACCCCCCACCCTAAGCCAGTCAGGCACGGTCAGTCTCTCCATGAACAAATGTGCTCCTATCAGGTAGGGCAAAGATGACCTTCAGAAACCAAGGGCACAGGCTAAGGGTCTCTCTGGGCAGGGCCAGATTCTTACCTGTACAGTGCCTACTGTGCGCCAGGCACGGGGTGTAGCTCGGAGCGAGTGGGACCTCGCCCTGCTGGAGCTGAGCTAGCTGGGAGGGCAGGATGGGCACCCTGCAGAGGGCAGACAAGGGCTGGTGTGGCCCAGCACTGGGGAAACCACGGAGGTCACGAGCAAGGACCACAGGGGAGCCCTCTAGACAGCTGCCCGGGAGGCCTCCAGACCAAACGGCTCAGGCTGAGCACTGGAACAGGAGCCCCTGGGCCAGAGGAGGGCGGGTGGGGCCAGCAGTTAAGACCGAGGCAGGCCTGGGCCAGGCAGTTCAAGGCACTGCCCAGAGGCTGGTGGTGCCTAGAGGAGGAGGAGCTCCACACGCCCCAACCAGGCTGCTACGCCGCCGCCCTTCCTGCACCCTGCCCTTTCCGCCTCTGCACCTTTGCAGATGCTTTCCCCTGACGGAGCATCCTCTCCGCCCCTTTCAGCCCAGCCAACTCCTACTTTGGGCTTGAAAGGCCAACTTGGGAGTCACTCACCAAAGACTTTGCTGACCCCACGTCCTTGTCACCAGCCCCCACTCCACAAACACGTGGGCTCTGCCCACTCCATTCCCCTGGGCCCAGAGTAGGCCCTTTCCCTGTCCTGGATGTGGCCAAGCCCCAATGAGGACCTGCTGACTAAGCACGGAACCAGAGAGTGGGCAAAGGCCCCCGGAGGCAGGGAGGAGGGCCAGCCAGGGCCCCAAGGGCCCAGCCTGTCTGGCCAGTGGCGTGTGGCCCACAGCTCAGGCCACGTGTTGGTGCAGCCTCAGGAGCACAGCCTCCCTGGGTCCCCGCTTCTGCCCGTCAGGGCTGTCCCGAGGCCTTGTCCAGTCCACCACCCATCACTCCTGAGCCCTTTTGCAGGGGAACCTTGAGGGGGCAGAGCCATTGTGACCCACTGCAGCACGTGGTTGGGACACAGGAACTAGCAACCACCCCTGTGGGCAGGAAGCTGGTGTTCAGGGCACCCCATGGACCAGGGACGGGGTCCAGACCAGGCCTCTCAGAGAGAAGCCTGTGGGATGTCCAGTGGGCCACCAAGAGCCAGAGCAGCAGTGGCCGTGAGGAATCAGGTTGGACGGGTGGGCACAGGCCTCGGGAGGAGGCGCAGTGGGGCAGCTCCCTGGGGCCCGGGTCCCTCCTCGGTAGCTGTCCTCTGGAGGAGCTCTGCGGATGGGTCCCCATCCTCGGCCTCCTGGGGTGGTGTCAGACCCCACTGGGCCTCCGTAGCCTGGAGGCAGTGGGCACTCCCCACGGAGACCCCGTCATCCTCTCAGTGGCTCATTCATCAGTAATCACCCGTGCCTTCCTGGGCATCCCTGACCTGGCCACAGGGTGCTGACCACTTGTGTGTGGGACCCCTGCCAGGGCCAGCTGAAGGGACCTGGTGGAGGCCCCAGCCATGCTCCTACATGTGGGTGGGGGGATATCCTGTCTCCTACGAATGACCCCATCTAGAAAGGGAGGTTCCGCCAACCACAGCCAGCCCCCAAGGACAGGGTGGAGTGTCCTGTGCAGCTGCAGGGTGGCCCGGGCTGCAGGGCGGGGCTGGCAGCAGTAGCAGCCTCAGCATCAAGGGCAGCTCTGCTGACCTCTGGGCTCCGACCAGTCAGGGGGAGTCCCCCTGAAGGGATGGATGCTGCCCAAGGGGTCCTTGTCCTCCCGGCCTGTGCAGGTGGGGTGGCTCCCTGGCCCTGTCTGAAGAGCTTCTGGCCAGTTGTTTCGTGGATGAGGCTGCTGCCTGCAGCCAGCTGTGGGGCGAGTGGGCACCCAGCAGAGCTTCCCTTACTGTGGTGCCAGGGCCAGGCACAGCTCAGGTCCCCTACGGGCCAGTTCTCCTGGGCACAATGGCTGCCTGGCCTGGGGCGGGATTGCCGTCCCCCCGCTCACCTCCCCTGGTGGCTGGGCCGCAGCCCGAGGAGGGCATTTGCATCACGAGCCCCCGACGTCTGCCACTGAGGTGGAGTGGCTCCCGTGTTACCAGGAATCCAGATGAGGAGTACTCGCCTGTCAGGGGGTGAGTGACTTAGCTGTCTCTGTAACAGTGCCCCTGCCACCAGTCTTGGATGGCCCCAGGACCCCCAGAGGAGCTGGCTCCACCCTGTCCAGGAAATAGGCCCGAGCCTGGACCCTTCAAGGACCCGACTGCCTGGCTGCCCCTCACCACCATGAGGCTGGGGCCCCGGAGAAGAGGGGAGATGTGTGTGGGCTCTGCCCAGGGTGCTCGGCAGACTTCAGGAGGTGTGGTCCTGATGACCCTGTCCCGGGGTCTCCCTGGGCATTTGGTCATGTGATCATCAACACATAGCCCCAAGTATCCTCTGCGTGGGTTTGGTTTGCCTGGAGCCCAGGAATGCTAAGACTCCTGGGCTCCCTGTCCTTGGGGGCCCCATGTCCAGTGTGGGGACAACGTGAGACCGGCTGCTCTGCGGTACAGAAGAGCCCAACCCAGCTGGGCAGGAGACAGAGCTGGCTTCCTGGGGCCCAGCCTCGATACTCAGCCAGTCCTGGGCTCTGGGTCCTGATTCGGAGCAGCAGGTGCCACACAGGGACCGAGGAAGGCGAGGGGCCACGGCAGGGCCGGGCCCCTGAGCTCACGGAGAAGCTGGAGCTGAGTGGCCCGTCAGTGTGAGCCACAGGGATGCTCTGCCTAGACAGCTCCAGCTCTGGTCAGGGCTGGTGACTTCAGAGGAGGACCTGGCCAGCCAGGCTGGCCCCACCGGCCATGACCGCCGTGTGGCACCTCCTCTTCCCCTCTGGTGTGGGCTCTGAACTGCTCACTGTGGGTGGAAGCCTGGGAGATGGTCAGGGACTGGGGGCCACTGAGCAAGGCAGACGGGCTTGAGCAAGAAGGTCCCCCAGGAGGCAGGTCAGCAAGAGCCGTGGAGGAAGCCCGGGTGCCGAGATGCAGCCTCTTCCACAGTGAGCTCACCCGGCGCCTCGGCCCCGCCTGGTCGTGGGGTCAGTCAGCGAGATTCCTGCGTGTCCTTACTGAGACTCTCCAGTCACAGCCGTGGGACGGCTGCATCCCCAGGTCTTGGAGCTGGCGAGCTCCAGGCCTGTCCACCTCTCTGGGTCTGAACGAGGCGCTGTCACTTGGCCCTGGAGAATGCACGATGCTGAATCTCACTGTGAAGTTCCACAGGGCAGATTGGAGTGGGGAGGGGAAATCAGAATGGCTCTGCCTTCTCACTCTGGGGACAGTAGCCTCACTCCACACCTAAGTGCCCTGGCTGACCGTGAAGCAGGACCTGCCCGCTGCCCTCTGCCCACTGTGCAGAGTAGGGAGCTGGGTGCAGAGAGGGGTCACAGGCCACGACCCATGCTCAGGCTGGAGTGACGTCTGCACCTGGTCCTGCAGGGCTTGCTGAGCGGGGCAGGGATGCCTCCTACCTTGTGCCAGTCTGTGGTCAAGGAAGAGCTGCTGTTGGGGCCTCCTCTTGAGCCCAGCCTGCAGGGAGCAGTGAGGTCCAGCTACACCTCAACTCATGACTCCCAGGAGCTAAGCCTCAGAGGTGGGAAGCCCCCTGCTGGGGGTTCTCCGTTCTGTAGAGAAGCTGACTCGAAGGTGTTTCCAAAGCAAGAAATTGATGCAGACATTTGGGGCCAGTACAGGACCCAGCCCCACCACAGGGGCAGCGGGAAGAGCAGCCTGAGTTATGGTCTGGAAGTGGGGCCGCCTTGCCGGCGAGCAGCAGAGGGGTCTTTTGAGGTGCTGGAGTGGCCGAGGTCTTGGGCCACCTGAGCTCTGGGAGGTGACCCCCGGCTGCCACCCAGAAGCCTGTGGTCTGAGGCTCAGGCAGGCCCTGAGTCCCTGGTGTGCAGCAGGAGAGGGCAGGGCTCCAGGAGGGCCTCGCATGGTCCTCACAGGTGGCTGAGGAGCACGCCGAGGGGACGCGGTGGGCACTGCGCCTGAGCCTCATGCCTGCCCTCCTCTCTCCCTCTAGATGCAGAGCCCTATCTGCAGCCAGGCCCGCCCGGGCACCGCGCCCCGTGCCTTGCAGGTTTGTGCCTGCGCTGCCGTGTGTGGCTGTGCCCGGTCCTGGTGTCCACCTGTCCTTGCTGGTGTCGTGCCGAGGGCAGGAGCTGTGCCGGGGTCTGGGGCTCCCCCTGCGCACTCCCAGGGCTTCCTATTAGGGCCCTGCGCTGGGCGCTGGACCACGGGGAGCCCCCGTCCTGCAGCTCTGAGGCTGCATCTGAGGTCAGGGTTGGGCGGGGCGGGCTCCTCTCTCCTGGGCAGTGGACAGCACCCCCGTGTCCTCACATGTCTTCCTCTGTGTGCATCTGTGTCGTGATCTCCTCTTCTCCTGAGGACGCCAGGCAGACTGGGATGAGGGTCAACCTGTGACCCTCACCTGAAGTCCCTCTGAAAGACTGTGTCTCCACATAGCCACCCTCAGAGGCCGTCGGGGCTAGAGCCACAACATGGAGACTTGGGGGGGAACCCAATTCAGTCCCTAACACAGGGCACTGCAGGCAGATGGGCACAGGACTGGACAGACCATCAGGGAGGGTCAGGAACAGACCCGTTAGTACCAGGAGGCAGGAAGAGTAGCAGGCCCCTGGGAGCCTCAGCGCAGGACCCAGCTGCAGGGAGAGGGAGCCCAGGCTCCTGGCTCTGAGGGGCAAGCCCTGGAGGGAGATGAGTTCCTGCCGGGTGGGGTGAGGAGGAGGCGGGGGAAGCCAGGCGGGAGGTGGCCCCGGGGGTGGGACAGATGCCAGCTACAGCCAGGGAGGCACAGGAGGAAGTAGACTTCAGCCCTGGGCAGCAGCGGGCGGGAGGAGGGGCCCGGTGCCAGCAGGGGAGGCGGCGCAGGTCTCAGGCACCCAGCAGTTGGAGCCCAGACACGAGGGCTTGGTGGCAAGGTGCTTGGCCCACTTTGGGGAGGACCAGCCCAAGACACTGAGGGTTAGGAGCAGCTGTCCCTGGTGGTGGCCAGGGGTACGGGGTCAGCTAGAGAGCACTGCCAATGATGGAGGCTGCCAGGACATCAGGAGGCATCTTGAGAGGCCACACGCCGACCCTGCCCAGGCAGGACGACCTCTCTGCACCGTGGACAATGGGTGAAAGAGGACGCCCTGGCATGGGCAGAGGGTAGGGCACAGCTCGCCCTCTCCACGGGGGAGGCTCTGTGCGGGGCAGCCCTGGAGCGCTGCTAGCCACCAGGCCGTGGGCCGCTTTGCCTGTCCCCGTGTGGCCTGCCGTGTTGTCTGGCCGTGGCCCTCCCGTCGCTCGTCCAAGCCTGTGTGTTGGTGAGGACCCTCCGGCCAGGGGAGGCAGAAACTAGAAGCCTGGTGGGCGGCGCTGCTGCAGAGCGGTGGCCGCCCAAGTCCAGCTGGGACCCTGCTCAGCCTGCACCGCTCTCTCCCCAGGACACCAGGACTTCCTCAGAGAGCATCGTCTCCGTGCCCGCCTCCAGCACCTCAGGGTCTCCCAGCCGCGTCATCTACGTAAGTGGGGCCTGGGTGCGGTCGCCCCGGGGTGGCGGGGAGGCCGAGTTCTGGCTCCTCTCCTGGGCACTCACTCATGCAGATCTCCTGGGGTCGAGTCCCCCGGATCGTACCCCAGCTCTCTGGTGACCAGAAGGCAGAGTGATGTCACCCACGATGGTGTAAACCAGCCCCATGGATGGCGTCAGGGTGTGCCAGGCGGCATGTGGGGAGGGGCAAAAGTGAAACCTGTGAGCGAGAGGTTGACTTCCACTTGTCATGCAGCAAAACTTGTCCCTGAGAGAGCCCCAAGGTGCCACATGGGGGATGGCTTATCAGGGGAAGGAGTCCAGCCCCTTATGCTGCCCTTACCCAGAATGGCAGGTGACATGGGACCAGTCACTTCTGCAGTGCCCCTGCCGACCAGGCCAGGACCTCGGTCCTGCAGCGTGGAGGGTCCGGTTTGCTCTTTGCATTCTCCCCACCCTTCCTCTCCGCAGTGGTGGGACACGGATTTTCTCCTGCTGTGGTTCTTAAGGGTGATGATGATGAACACTCTTTTCCTTGGGTGACTATGGCCTGTCACTGGCCTGAAGGGTGATGACACCATGGTCCTTTGGGGACATCTCCTCTGAGACTTAGTGTGCGGTCATCAAACCTGCTGTGTGACCTCAGTGAACCAGTCTCCTCTCTGAGCCTCTGGCGGTCATCTGTAGGATGAGGAGACTCTGCCCCCACTGTCCAGGGCTCACTGAGGTATCTCACAGGAGGCTCTGGGCATAGATCCTGGCCCAGAAGGAGGACGTAGGAAGTGCTCACTGCCAGCGTTGTTAGGAGTCTCCGCCAGCTTGCTCCGCTGCCATGACAAGGAAATGGGGCTGAGTGTTTGGGCGAGGAGGCGGAATATCTCACAGCTCTGGAGGCTGAAGTCCAAAGTGCGGGCAGGCCTCGTTCCTCCCGAGGCCTTTTTCCTGGGCTGGTGGACAGTGCCTTCTTCCCCCTCACGGGGTCATCCCTGTGCCTGTCTGTCTGTGTCCTGATGGCCTCTGCTAACAAGGACACCAGGCATACTGGATTAGGGCCACCGCACAGACCTCACTCCACCTTAAGTACCGCTGTAAGGCCCTGTCCCCAAACAGTGGCATTCAGAGTCCTGGGAGCTGGGACTGCACCATAGGGATTCAGCCCTCAGTGCCACCGTCATCGTCATGAGTAATGCTACTCATCAGGACTGAGGATGTACATTGGGACGATGTTTGCAAAGTGCCTTACAGGGCCTGGCACCTGGAAGGTGCTCCCCAGATGGCACAAAGGGCCTGGCGCGTAGTATCTGCTCACTAAATGTGTGCTTAAATAACGGCCCTTGCAAGGGGCTTAGGTTATGTAGTGACCACATAACCATGCAGCGAGTGGTGACAGTAGCCTCCAATGTCCCAACACCGCTTTCAAGGCCACACAGAGCTGGGCTTCAGACCCAGACTCCCTGATCCGATGTCTGGGCTGTCTCCAGGGACTCCGCTGCTCCGTGCTGAAACCACCATCGCGGTCCTTTCTTCTCTCACCAGGTAGTCGCTAGCACAGCCAAGCTCCAAGACCCCACGGCCCAGGGAACCCAGCTGGGATGGGGCTAGGCTGTGACCGTGTCCTCCACGGACTTCCAGTCCACTGAGTACTTGGCTTCAGGTGGGATGGGGGCCAAGGAAAGGTGCAGGACTCTGGTGGGTGAGGACTCCCCGGCCAGAGTGTCCACGTTGTGTCTGAACTCGGCGGAGCCTCCTGCTGGACAGAGAGGTGCGCCTGCTTCAGTGTCAGATGCGATGGTATCCAGCACCCAGATCTAAACTACCAGTTCTTAGGTTGACACCGTGAGCAAGCACTGGCCGTGAACAGTGGGCAGCCAGGCCCCAGGACGCCCTGCCCCGCAGCCTTCTCTCAGCCTCAGAGCCCACTGACTAGGCGGGCGCCTGGCCTGCACCCCGGGGGTGGCTCAGAGAGCTGCAGACTCACAGGTGCCCGGCCTCTCACACAGCATCTGAGCAAGGACACCACTGCCCAGGAGCTCCCAGAGCCCAGGAGGCCCACAGGCCAGAACGCCCCAGTCTGTCTCCCAAATCAGGCAGCGGGCAGTCCCTGTGCTCGAACTCCTTCCTGGGACATGGCCGGCTGGAACAAGCCCTCTGGGCTCCGAGTGGGGCCCGGCTTGTCTTTCCATCCCTGCTGGGGTACCCACCCTGGCTGGGTGCAGGACACACGCCTGGCCCCAGGAGGGTGAGCTCATTCCATGGCCACTCAGGCTGGCACAGGACACCAGTGCCAGCTCCTGCCAGCCAGGATGCTGGTCATCAAACGCTGTCTCCTCTGATCGCCCCAGGCAGGCGGAGATGGTCCCCCATCACATCCACGTGGCAAAATTCCTGGGGTGCTGTGCCGTCTCCTGTAGACCTGCACTTGGGGCAGCAGGCGGGGCCTCATTTACCTTCACATCGGGGACCAGACCTGCGCACAGCACGGGGACTCTCACGATGATCTGTCCACTGCCTCCTCTATTACACAAGTAATGCACACCTACCCATCACTCATGTCTGGGGTCAGCACGAGGCGGGAGTGCGTGCCGTGGCCGCCCCTCGGGAACGCAGGGCGAGGCTGTGCACAGCTCCCCGAGGGCCTCTTCCCTCTGGTGTGATTTGTCAACACTGGAGTCACACGAGCAGTGTGTGCCCTCTTCCGGCACCAAGTGGCCTGTGCTGCGGTGGCAGGAGCTCGTGGTGACGGTGGGATCACACAGGGTCGTAGCATGGCTTCTTGGCTAGATGGAGTATAGGGGAGAAGAAAGCTGAGAAAAAGCACTGTCCACCTGCCCAGTGGCCTTCCCAGGGAGGAGCCAGCCTGGGAGCCTGGGCACAGGAGGCCGTGGGGCTACAGGGCCACCCCACGGCTGTCTGTGTTTGTGGACGGGCGGCCACTGGGCCATCCACATCCAGCAGCCCGCCAGCCCTGGGCCCACTGCCAGGGACAGGAGGCCTGAGGACGGAGGGGACTAGCCTGGGGCCAGGTGCCTCCCAGACCCAGGCCCTGTGGCTACTCAGGAAAAGCCCAGAGGACAGGTAACTGAGGGAGGTGAGTGTGGGGGGCATGGCCTCTTAATGACCTGAGAAACTCAGGTCTGAGGCATCTTACTGGAGCCATGACTGCTGAGGCCCACTGCGGTCCAGCAACGTACCAACCCAGCGGGCGTCCCCTCTGCAGGAGACGAGACCCACAGAGCTCTGCCGACTTTGGCAAACGCTGCAGTGACTTTAATTCATTTTGTCCAGGGCGTCCTGAGCACTTGGCCATGACAAGCTTGGAGTTAGGGGCAGGGGCTCAATGAGGGATTAAATGGGGTCCGGGGACCCTCTAGTGTTGTCTGGGTCACAGATGAAGACCAGTCCCTTCCCGACAGGAAGAAAATAAAACAGCTCCTAGATGGGAAGGACCCCGAGGAGGCCCTCTGGAGCCTGAGAGGTGGGAGGCCAGGCAGGGGAAGGGGTCAGCAAGAGCAAGTCCCCAATGACGAATGGACTAGTGATGGGGAACTGCAGGGGTCAGGGTGGCGGGTGTGAGGGGGAGCAGGGGGCCAGGCTGAGCAGGCAGGAGGGCCACACCCCGAGTCCTGGGCTCTGGTTCCCTACTGCCCCCAAAGGCAGAGGAACGCCTGGAAAATGCCGGCAGGCTGACCACCATGACTGCACGTGGACGGCTCGGGGTTGGACCTGGGGTCTCCCGCCCTGTCCTGGGCTCCAGAAGGACCAGCCAGAGTCGAGACATCAGGCTTCCTTCTCGGCCTGGGCCATGCAAAGAGCAGCTCGGCCCGAAGGCCCGGAGTCCTGGCAGAGCCTGGGTCCGCCTGTCGTCAGGGTGGGCTTGCTGCAGGAGGCCAGCCAGTGCTGCTGGCTCTAGAGATGGTGCAGGGGGGGTCTGGCCACAGCACACCGTGGGCGTGGGGAGAGGCTGTGGGCAAGCAGGCTGGGGGCAGGAAGCCCTCATTCAGGGGCTCCTGTGGGACTCACAGTGCCCCCTGAGGAAGGGCTGCCTGGGTTTGAGCTGCAGGAGTATGGGGTGAGCTAGGGAGACTCCCCTGCGGCAGGACAGGACAGGGGAGCACATCAGCAGAAAGCATAGACTCTCGGGTCGGACAGCACCATGCTGCCCCTGCTGTGTGACTCTGAACAAGTTGTCCAACCTCTCTGGGCTCCTCATCTGCCATAAGGAGTTACTGTGAGAGTTCCTGTCACAGACCTGCTGTAATATTTTGTGAGTTCACAGTAAAAGGTGGCAGTTGTCTCAGGTCCAGCCTGTGTGTCACCTGCTGCTGCTACTGAGGGTGTCTTCGTGCAGACCCTGCAGGAGAGGCCTTGAGCAGGCTGCTGTGGGCCAGCAGTGTCCAGATCAGAGCACCTGTGGCTGGAAAGTGCCCCGGGCAGCCCAAGGACTACCCAGGGCCAGAGCCAGGGCCAGGGCCAGGCAGTGGGCGGGTGGGCATTGGAGCTAGTGTGCCAGCACAGGGCGGAGTGGGAGCAGGTGGGCAGAGTGGAGCAGGTGGCAGACGGCCAGGCGGGCACTCTGAGAGCAACCCTGCAGCACCACAGGCTGGGTCGGCAAGCGCCCGTGAGCACCTTCTGTGGGCAGGTGCATGAGGGCCAGGGCCAACCCATCAGATGCCGGGGCTCACGCGTGCCAAGGTGCATGCACCAGTGTGTGTGTGTGTGTCTGTGTACTCACTGGGTGGGTGTGAGGGTGATCGTGTGTGTGCATGCAAGTTTCTAGGGGGTCCGTGTGTGCAAGTAGGTGTGCCAATATGCAGGTGTGTGCTGTGAGTGCAGGAGTGAGTGTGTGGGCCTGTGGGTGCCTGATTGTGGGTGTGCATGAGTGTGCACTACCATGTGGAGAGGTGCTGTGTAGGGACATGTCCCTCTGCAGTCAGACTGCACATCCTCCGTGAGCATAGACGTGCACTGGCTCCTGTGTGCATACGTGAGTCTGAGCACATGTGTGTGTGCCTGTCCTGCATCTCACCGTCTGGCAGGCCTGTGCCGGGCTCATGGGTCTCGACCTCTCCGCCTGGGAGCCCTCTGTTGACGCAGTTGGAGAGAGCGTGCTCGGGACCGCAGGGCCCTCTGGAGGCTGGCACGGGGCAGGCTGTCCCAGCTGAGTCTCCTGCCCCTGGGCAGTGTCCCGGCTCTGGGCTTGGGGCGGCTGCCGCCTGGGACCTGGGACACGGGTCACTTCCTGCCTCTGCTCTGTCCTCCCTCAGGCGAAGCTTGGAGACGAGATCCTTGACTACAGGGACTTGGCCGCGCTTCCCAAAAGCAAGGCCATCTACAACATCGACCGCCCAGACATGATCTCCTACTCGCCCTACGTCAGCCACTGCGCGGGTGACAGGCAGAGCTGCAGCGAGGTACGGCCTCCGCGTGGCCCGTGGGCAGGAGCCTCCCTCACGGGGGCGTTCTGACAGGATCCAGCCAGTGTCCTCCGCTCTGCGGGCTCCCCAGGCCCTCGGGTGACCTGCCACACCTCACTCACTAGTGCCCAGCGCTCTGGCTCTAAGCACCCCTCACTGAAGGGCCTGCAAGGGCCTCGTTAAAGGAGCAGGCAGTAGGCAGCAGGAGCAGGAGCGGGCAGCAGAACAGGCTGCCGTTGGGAAGGGATAGAACCTGGGTGAGAATCTGGCTCCTCCTGAGTGCTGGAGTATTGTCGTGAAGCAGGAAATGCAGTTTTCCTGGCCAGGACTTCCCGGCCGCACCCAGCCCCACCAGCCAGCACGCTCCTGCTCTCCTTGGTGACTCCCGAGCCAGTTCCACCCCCTGGTGACCACGAATTACTTCGCAGTGTTGCTGGAGCGTCCTCTGTTACTTGGTGACTTCTAAATGAGGCCGCCCTTCTCCATCTGACCTGGATTCATTGGAGGTTCTCGCTGCTCTTTCTGTGGCTCTGAGATCTCGGTGTCCCTGTGGCTGAGGTGCTGGGCCGCGGGCCTGAGCGTGGAGCCTGAGTGTAGCCAGGCACAGGTGCTCACAGGGCAGGGACACCGGGTCCTTTCAAGCATGATTCCTTTGGTCCTCCTCATTCTGTGACTTCTCAAAATGAGGAAAATGAGGGCTGAGCCCCAGGGCACCGTGCACAGCAGGTGGGTGCAGGGAAGTCCAACCTGGGCCTGATGTGACCAGGCACCTGCTCAGGTCACAGCTGCCGGGCACAGCTGCGGGGCTTTGGGGGCCAAGCAGGAGAGAGATGACTCAGGGATAGCAGGTGCCCCTGCTGACCACGAGAGCCTGAGAGTGTGGTGACAAGCCTCACTGTTACTGAGAGACCCCAGGAAGGGTGAGGCAGGGGGGTCCAGCCTGTACCCCCTGCCCGTGCCCCGGCCCTAGGTTCCCATCACCCTCTTTCCCCTAGCCCCCTTCCCCTCCTTCCAGAGAAAACCTGGTGATGTGCACACAGAGTGTAGCAGGTGTCCTGAGCCTGCAGGCTTCCGTTATGGGAAGACGTGTGTCTCGAGAGCGGTGGGGCATGGCGAGTGGCCAAGCCAGGCTCCAAGCCTGGGAGCCCCTTTCTCTGAGTGCCCTGGACCCCATTTCTCCAAGAGTCCTGCAGTCCATTCTGCGTCTCCTGGGGTGGGTTCATTCCCGTGTGCAGGCTCACGTCCGGGTACACCTTGACCCACTGTTGCCTGCTGGTCCCCAAACCACCCCTTCACCCCCAAAGTAGTGCCTAGTGTCACAGTGCTGACAGGTCACTCTGTTGTGTCCACAGTCTCCTCAGTTGCTCTCGCCAACGCCGACTGAGGTAACCACCCTCCTGCCTGTGCCCTGTTTGCTATGGTGCTGCTGCCCACCTGTTATAAAGATAACCAGCCACGGCGCCCTGGGAGGGCCTCGGGGCTCCTGGCTGCAGAGCCTGGGCCTCAGCCCCCAGGGCTCGGGCACCTGACTCAGTGTTGGTTATTTTTATAATCACGCCTCGTCTGCATGCTTTCCTGCGCCTGCCAGCCCCGCCCTCATGGACGCCTGGACACGGCAGCACCTGAGCGGGTTGTGGTCTGGGTCATGGCTCTCTGGGTTAGTTCAGGTTCACTTCATGCCCAAACAGGGTGCACGGGATCTCCTGGCCCTGCAGGGAGCACTCTGAATACATCTCTGTAGCAAAAACCTTTCTCCTTAGCCGTCTGGGACATTCCTGTTTCTCAGAAATTGGTCAGTGAGGTGGACTGTAGCCCACCAGGCTGCAGCTTGCACTGCGGCGCAGGGAGGGGCAGGTGGGGTATCACAGGACCCATGAGCAAGGGACAGCAAGAGCTGGCGGTGCAGAGCGTGTGCCGTCCACTGGGCTCCAGTCCTCATCTCCTCACCGGCCCCTAGGAGCTGTCCACCAGCCACTGTCATCATGCGTGCTCCATAAGTCACTAAAGCACGGGTGACCTCTGACGGGTGACCCCTGACAGGCCCAGCTGGCCATCCTTGCACTGCCTCGTTACCCACACAGGGAAACCCCGAGAGGGACGTCGGCTCCTCCCACGGAGGAGGTCAAGGCCCGCTGGACAGCACGCTCTAGAACGAGCCCAGCCTCATGGCAAAGCCCCCCAGAAGGTGCCCCCAGACAGAAGCACACATTTGGTCAACGGGAGGCTCCACAGCCCACAGGCTTCTGGTGGTCACTACGGCCCTGGGGCCTTGGGCGCCCTCACTGGGAGCACCTTCCTCCTGCCCGCTCACCCTCAGCAGGGTTCCCAGGAGATGGGATCTCCTTATCTCACTGGACCCTGTCCTTCCCCTCCTTCCTTGTAGTTCTGGGGAGCCAGAATCTTCTGTCTAGTCCCTGTCCGGTCCCTCCACCTGGCTCCTTAGTCTGCCCTTAGAAACAGCACTGGGGGCAAAGGGCAGCCATGTTACCCTGCTGCTGCAGATGGCAGGTCACCTTGCCTCGGAATGGGCTGCAGGTGGGCATCAGACCTCAAACCCCTGGGTCCAGGCTTGCAGCAACCCAGCAGGCCAGAGGCCAGCTCACACTAAGCTCCCCAACCCACAGTGGCCAGGAGACAGGACAGCCTGAGGTGCACAGCTGGTGGCTGGGCCTGGCAGAGGATGCCAGAGGTGGCAGGGGCTCCAGCCGGGCAGGAGAAGGAGCCCGTGAGAGGGACAGGGTGTGCAGGCAGGAATGTGGCCTCAGGCGGCAGGGAGGGAAACCCTGAAGGCCACGGTGAGCTCAGGCAGGCCGGGCAGCCATGAGCGCCAGACCAGCCCCCGCTCATCCTGGTGGTGCTGCGAGGGGTGGGACAGCGGTCAGCCCTCGTCAGGGTTCTGGGTGGGCTGGCATGATCCAGGCCACGGGGCCACGCTGCAGGGGTTAGGGCAGGCTGCTCCCCTCGCCATGGGACCGTGCCATCCCATGCCTCCACGGCCCACTGACCGCTCCCAGCAGTCCTCCTGCTTGGACAGGCCAGATATCAGTGCCTGTGGTCCCCCTCAGCTGGGCCTAGGCCCACAGGGGCACTTCCTCTCCCTGAACTGCACACGAGGAGTCCCCTTTGGCACTAGAGGCTCTAGATGGTTCTCAAGCTCTGTTTCAAGGAGCCCCAGGTGCTGGGAGGGCTGGGGGGAGTGGAGGGTGCTGGAGCCCCAGCCCACAGGAGGCACCTAGAGAGGGGAGGCCGCGGTGCCTGATGGGACAGGGACCATGCTTAGGCCAAGGGGCCTGTCAGCATCATGGCCAGGCTGAACCTGGCTCTTCAGACGGGCCTGGCAGGGAGATTTCATGTTGGGGTCATGTTGAGTCAGCCCCTGGGGCCAGGGGGGCGAATGCCG
>NW_026000108.1:3496585-3501916 GCF_001458135.2 Marmota marmota marmota
GGGTGGGGGTGGGTGAGGGGGGTGTGCTCTCACCTCAGGGATTCACGAGCTGTGTCTTCCCCCCCAGGGGGACCAAGATGACCGGTCCTACAAGCAGTGCCGGACCTCCAGCCCCAGCTCCACCGGCTCTGTCAGCCTTGGGCGCTACACCCCGACCTCACGGTCACCCCAGCACTACAGCCGTCCAGGTACTCGGTCCCCTGGCTCACAGCCCCCAACAAAACTGTCCTTGTGGTTGCTTTTGAGGTTACAAAGTGGGCTCTTACGCAGCTAGGAACATGGCCGAGAGTGGGACTGTCCATGGGTGGCCGGTGGAGTTAGTGGTATACAGAGAGCCTGCTCCCGTCTGGGGGGAGGCAGTCAGGTACCTGTTGGTCACGGCATCGCCCAGGAAGCACACAGCGGGAAGCGGTGGCTGAGCGCACATGTCACAGGAAGGCAGGAGAACACAAGGGCAGGGATGGCTGTGAAACTTGAGTGTGGAGGAAAATCAGTGGCCAGAGAAAGAGTCGGAATACGCACAGCATGTCCCCTGTGCTCGGTTAGTCACTGCAGGGAAAGCCATCCTCGTGGGAAAGTTGGCATGAGGTCAGGGCAGAGCCCCGTGGAGGGTCCCCTCCACCCATGTCACCTCGTCCCAGCCTGCACCCAGCTGTGCGTTGCTCTACCTCAGCTTTAAGACTCCTTGGCCCCCGGAGTGTCCAAGCCCAGGGGTGCACAGGGACGCTGCCTCTCTGAGGGATCTTTCCAGGCTGTTTCCTTGGTCAACTGTGCATGACCCCATTTCCACCTCTGTGACGACAGCGCTGATGTGAGCAAACCTGGTGGAAAAATCCAGTCATTCATTTGCAAAGTCACTTTCATTGGCTCTTTGCAATGTGCCAATAAGTGTGCCCAATAAGTGTGAAGAGAGGGGATGAGAGAGAGTGAGTGAATAAGTGAGTGAATGAATGAGTGCCTAAGTGAGTGAGTGAGTGAGTGAGGAATGAGTGAGTGAGGAATGAATGAATGAGTGGGTGAATGAATGAGTAAGTGAATGAATGAGTAAGTGAATGAGTGAGTGAGTGAGGAATGAATGAATGAGTGGGTGGGTGGGTGAGTGAGTGAGTGAATGAGTGAGTGAGTGAATGAATGAATGAATGAGTGAGTGAGTGAGTGAGTGGGTAAGTGAGTGAGTGAGTGAGTGGGTGAGTGGGTGGGTGGGTGAGTGAGTGGGTGAGTGAATGAGTGAGTGAGTGGGTGAGTGAATGAATGAATGAGTGAGTGAGTGAGTGAGTGGGTAAGTGAGTGAGTGAGTGGGTGAGTGAGTGGGTGAGTGAGTGAGTGAGTGAGTGAATGAATGAGTGGGTGGGTGAGTGAGTGGGTAAGTGAGTGAGTGAGTGAGTGGGTGAATNTGGGTGAGTAGGTGAATGAGTGAGTGAGTGAGTGGGTGAGTGAGTGGGTGAGTGAGTGAGTGGGTGGGTGGGTGAGTGAGTGAGTGAGTGAGTGAATGAATGAATGAGTGGGTGAGTGAGTGGGTGAGTGAGTGAGTGAGTGGGTGAGTGAGGGAGGGAGCAGATGCATGTGGGAACGAGTGGGTGGGCAGTCGGGGGGTCAGTGGGTGATCTCTTTGCTGACTGGAGCACTCACCACATCATGGGCTTGTTGACAGGTGGCCCAAGGCTAAGGCCCAGAGGGCTAAGGCTTGGACCCTGTGTGAGGCCTGAGGATGTGGTGAGAGACCACTCCTGGCCTTTGGAGCTGCCCTCCAACTGGGTCCTTGATCCCAAGGAGACCCCCAGGTGGAGTGACAGGCGTGGCTCCGGGGCCTGTGCTCCCCTGGAGCCCCAGCCTGAGGCTCTGGGCCAAAGCCTTAGGCTGCTGCATGTTCTTCATGGGGCAGCCCTTGGAGGGTCTCCCGGTGCCTTCCTGGAGAGGGGAGGCACAACTGTTCCTAGGCCCTTGGGGACTAGGACGGTTCATGGCTGGACGGCCAGGGCTGACGCCTTGCTCTCTGTCACCCGCAGCTGGTACTGCGAGTGTGGGTACCAGTAGCTGCCTCTCCCTGTCCCAACACCCCAGCCCCACCTCCGTGTTCAGACGTCATTACGTCCCCTACTTCCGAGGTAAGGCGCGCAGTGCTGTGGGTGCTCGTCCTGTGTCGGCCGCATGGCTTCCCGGAGCCCTGTGTCTCCTGCCCCATGTCCCTCGCTGTGTGTGTCCTGTGTCCGGCTCCGTTTCTGTTGGTGTGCACGTGTTCCTGGCAGGGAAAGGCTGGTAGCTGGTGAGGCGAAGGCACAGGTGGAGGGCCGGGGCCACTCTATGCTTAGGTCAGATCCTCTCACCTCCCACAGCAGCCCACGGGCCCAGGTTCGCGAGTGTTGGTTTAGGAGCAGAAGCTCAGCTGTAGAGCAGGGTGGCCTTGGCCTCCCAGCCAGGAGGTGCACCACGCAGCCCCAACCCTGGCTCTTCCCAGGGTGCAGACCCACACACCCCATGTCCCTGCAGGGACATGAGCACACACACACACAAAAACAGACATGGCCAACCTCCTGCTCGCCTCTACGCTGAGGGCTTAACTGTGTCCCCCAAATTCACATGTTAAAGTCCTAACACCCCCCCATGTGACTGGAGAGAGGGCTTTTGATGAGGTACATCAGGTCAGTTAGATGAGGTCCCCAGGAGGGGTGCTGATCCACCAGGCTGGAGGCTGTAAGGAGAGGACATGGCCCTGCACTTGTCTCTGCACATTCAGAGGGGTCCCCGTGAGCCACATGAGCCAGACGCAGCCATGGACAAGCCAGGAAGAGGGCCTCAGAGGACACACCCTGCCCACCTGCACTGTGACCTCCAGCCTCCACAACTACGAGAAAATGTGCACCTGCCGTCGCAGGCCCAGCCTGAGCTGTCCTGTTACAGAGCCAGCTGACAGACGCCACGGAAAGACACTCGGGCCAGTGGAGGACCCACGATAGAGACCTGGCTGGTTCCCCGAGTGACACACCAAGTGCACTATCCCTCACGGCTGTGGAGTCGGACATCTCTGGGGGACTCCTCCAGAGGCAGCTGGATCCTGTGACAGTCAGGGGCTGGGCTTCATCCCAGGGTTCACCAGCTGGTCCAGGAGAGGAGCCTGGTGGTCACACCTCCCTCCCCCCTGGTGGGCCACCCCTGCAGCTCCTGGGCAGTATTGACAGCTGGGAGGAGACTCAAAGCCCGAAGCAGGCTCCGCAGCAGGGGCCAGCCCCAGAGGCCCTGCCGCATGTGTGCTCGCTGTCCTGTCCGAGGGAGCTGAGCAGCCGGGGCTCACAGCCCGCCTCCAGGCCGCTTCTCGTACCTCTCACGCACCACAAGGCCCTGGATCTTGAGCTGTCCTCTCATCTGCCAGGGCCTTGCTGTGGGTGGAGCCATGCACCCATGAGGTCCCCCGCAGGGTGTGCCAGAGCGAGGGCAGGCAGTGGACATTCACTGTCCCTGCCACTCTCCCCTGACCCCCAGGCAGCCACCATAAGCAGCTCCCTGGAGGGCCTAGAGCCAGAGCTAACCCTGGTGAGCCTCCTCCACCCACATCTGCGTCTCCACCCTGGACTCCTATCGCTCTGCGATGAGGAAAGACGGGGAGGGGACCCCCAGTCAGGGCAGGCCTTCGGGCTGCAGTGCTCCTGCTCCAGTCCGGCCAGCGGGCAGCACCCCATTCGCCGCCCAGGGGAGGGGGCGAGGGAAGGAGGCAGGGTGGAAGGCAGCCAGCCCTCCTCCACCCCTGCAAAGAAGAGACTGGGTTCAGGCCCCACCCACCTGCCCACTGAAACGTGGTTCAGAGCCTGGGGTGCTCTGACTCCCCGGGGCTCGGAGGCCCCAACCCTGGGGGTGCTCTGAGTGGCGCTTTGTTACTGGAGTGCAGTCTCCGCCCTGTTGCTTCCTGGCCACTTTAGCTACCACACCCTTTGCTCAGAAACCAGAGGAAGCTCCTGCCCCCCTCTCTGGTGTCAGATGCAGGGAGCCTGATGCCCACAGTTTCACCCTGTGCCTGACTCCATGGCCGTCTGTGACCTTGAGGGCCCCAGGTCTTTGCAGAACCTGCTCTGGAGGAGGCCAAGGCTCAGGGGACTTCCTGGTTCGAGATCCCAAAGCTGAGCCCAAATTTAGGCTTCAACCCAACACGTACTCACAAGTCATGTCCACCCCAGGTCCACTCCAAGGCCACACTAGAGGGAGCCTGTCATCTCCCAGCTCATGGGCTGCAGCATATCCCAGCCTCTGGGCACTCAGTTGTCTACCTCTCACTCAGACACAGGCCCGGTGTCTGCCCTTCCCTAGGAGGGCCCCGCGAGGTTCTCTCCTGGGGCACCTTGGCCTCTGCTCAGCAGAGCTTTCCTGCTGGGCGACACCATGGGTGGAGGGCTCCCAGGCAGCCGCACCCCCACCCCAGCTTGCTGGTGCTTTCCCAGCCTGGTAGCTGCTGGCAGGGGCCCTGCGTGTGCCTCTCCTCTTCCCACCCAGCCCAGCCACACCTTCCCGCTGAGGCTCAGTGCCCAGGGACCCCCTCCCACCAAGACCCACATTCAGCAGAGGAGCTGGGGGCAGCATTGGCACTGAAGCGAGAAGTTCAGTCCCGGTGTGTCCCTGGGGTAGGTGGGTTTAAACTTGACCTCTTTGCCTGTTAAGAGCCAAGCAGCAGGACAGGTGTGGGGTGCCCAGGGGACTCCGTGCTGCCGAGGCCCAGTGTCGGGACAGCCACTTGCTGACTAGTGAGCCTTCACCTAACCATGTGGTGTGATAAGGAAGGGAGGGGGCGGCTCGGATGTGGAGTCAGCCCAAGGCTGCTGCCCCCACTCACTGTGCCCTAGGTAGCTCTTCACCTCGCCCACTGTCCCCTCCCTCTGCTCTGAAGTGGGGCCCTCTGGGGGGGTGGTCCGTGACTGAGGTGGGAGGGGCTTGGTCCTGACAGCACTTGAACTTGGCCATGAGCTGGACTTGCTTTGGTACCACCTTGAGAAAGTTGGACAAGAGCAGGCCAGAGAGCTCCAAGTTGGCACAGCTGGAGCAACGGAATGAAGCTGTCACATTGTAAACCCCACACGCCGTGAATGTCCACGAGTCCCCACTGAGACAAGAAAGGACTGAGGACAAATCAACAGGGAGAAGACAGATCCGCCGTTCAGAGGGTGCCGAGCAGCGTGGGCGGGGCTCTCTCAGGAGCTGGCACCTCTCCACCCGGTGTGGCCAGGGCCTTCACCTGGGTCTTCTCTCCAGAGAGGCAGTTTAGGACGGGAGACAAAGAGAGCAACTGTGCCGTGGAGGAACCTTGTGGCGCCCGCCAGCCAGGCCGTGGCCTGGACAGGAGAAGATGTG
>NW_026000108.1:3501989-3550858 GCF_001458135.2 Marmota marmota marmota
TGCCTCCCCGACACGAGCCCCGTGTGTCCTGGGAAAGGAGCAAAAAGATCCAGCTGAGGAACTTTCCAGAAAGGCCTGCCAGCACTTCCCAGGACCAGTCATCACCAGCAGGGAATCCGCAAGACTGGCCCGGCCAGAGGAGCATGGGAGACGTGCCAGCTAATGTAATGTGTCCTCCTGGGATGGAGAGAGGACACCAGGCAAAATCCACATGGCGTGGCATTTAGATGATGCCGTGAGCCAAGGTCAGGGGGCAGCAGCCGGAGCACGTGCCTGGGAAGGTGTGACTACCTGAAACTGTCCTCAAATCAAGCATGAGTTTAAACTGGAAGAAAAGGAAGGGGCCCATGGCCAGGGGCTGCCCACCCACGAATAGGCTCACCCAGGACAGAAGTTCCCCCGGACGTGACCCCCTGCAGGAGGAGCCCTGAGCCCCTGCCTGGGGACTTTACCAGTAAAGCTCAAGGAGGAGCTGGCCACTGAGCAATGGCTAGACCCAGGCTGGGGCAGGCATGCTGAGGGAAAACGCAGCAGAGCGCTCCTGGTGGCACCACAGGGCCCATGGCAGTGGTGCATTTGAGAGAGGAAACCACCTGGGGACAAGTGGCGCCTGTGCAGAGAAGGGGCCCTGCACCCTGGGCCACCCTCCTGAAGGCTGGAGCTGCACTCAGCAAGTGCACCAGGAGGAGCCGTGCAGAGGCCAGGGCTGGGGAGGCCTGGAGGACTTGGTGGTGGCATCTCAGACACAACCCTAGGTGGACAAATTCAGTGACCAATGCTAGAGGCCCCTGAGGGCAGGTGTGCAGCAGGCCTGGTGGGTCACTGGGGCCACCACAGCTGTGCCTCAGCTTCCCCATGGTCTTGGGGCCCTGGGTATATCTGTCCTGAGGTGCACAGGCACACGGGCGCCCCAGTCTGGTGTACAGTTTCCAGGGCCCCTGCATAATAGGCTGAGCCCCGGGGAGGGACAAGGAGCCTTTGACATGTTAGATCCTAAGTGGTGGAGAAGGAGCATTCTAGACAAGGGCCAGCTCAGCCTAGCGATGGCGCCTGACGCGAATGTCCCAGCCCCCTGCAGTTGGCACGGATGCGTTTTTTAAAGGCCGTGCTTCTGTCCTGTGTGGCTGCCCTTGGGGGGATCTAGTCAGTCACCGTGGGGAGAAGAGGTCCGGGGTTTCCTCTTGTTGCTCATTGGTCCCACCCCCATGGTGTGAAGGCCCTGCGGCCACCTGGAGTGGCCGGAGCCCGCAGACTTGGGGAAGCCCAGGGGGTCTGTGCTGTTGGAAGGGAGGTAGTTACAGCAAAGCAGGCATCTGAAGTCCCGTCAGTGTCAGCAGGTGAAGTCAGCGTCACACCCAGGTGGGACAAAGTGCTCCAGATTGGAGTTGCCTGCCCCTTTGTGGCCTCAGCCTGGTGTGGGGCACGGTGGGGGTCAGCCCGAGCTGAGCCCTCTGCCCCTGCATGCCCCGCCGCTGCACCCGACCTGCTTCCAGGCCCAGCTCCTCCAGAGCCAGCATCTGTCCAGCTGCTACAGTCCCCGGCAGGTCCCCAGTCAGGCCGGCTTAGCCCCACTTCTGTGGGTACCGTTTCACTGCAGGGTCACTTGGACCAGCACACAGTGGAGAGGGTCTCAAGTCCAGACTGTCCCTTTCCCCCGTCAAGCTTATCATCTAATGTCCTGCGGGTCCCCAAGATTAGTGAGGTGTCTTGCTATGAGCCACAGTCCTCCTCGCCAAGTGTCCAGTGCCCGCCCACTCTGTCACCCCATTTCTGACACAGCTGTGGGGCATGGGGCGTTCTCCCAGGGAACTCTGCTGTCTTGCTTGGTGACTTGATAATCCAACCACCTTCCCAAGGCAGAAATTCTGATTCTAGATGAGGTAAGGAACCGGAGCAGGCTCAGAAGGTACTTTCCACTTAGTTTGAAAAAAAAAAAAAATATATATATATATATATATATATATATATGTATGTATGTATTTAGGAAGATGGAAATTGATTGATTCTGGTCTTCTCTTTTTCTGTATCTTGCAAAATTGCACTCAGTGACTTTGAGGACTCCCGGGCTCATTCCAGTGCCTTAGTCTGATCCATGCAGCTGATTTGTAGGCTCCTGGAGATGCAGCCCTGTGTGTACAGGATGATCAGGAAGGCAGGCCTTGGGGCTGGTGAGTTGCAGGCTGCCGGGTGCACGGAGCAGCTGGGTGTGCACCCCAGAATCTGCCATGCACCGACCAGCTCTCAGCCCTCAGGTCACTGTGCCTCTCAGGGACCACTGGCAGGGTTCAACGCAGGTTGGATTAACAAGTCATTGGGCCTAGTCTGGAAAGTCCCCAGGACCACAGTCCTCCTCTGGGCAGAGGGTGTGGGGTGTCCACTGCAGGGAAGACGGGGCTTGCTGCACTAGCCATTTTGCTTGAGATGCTCTGCTTTTCCGTCCCCATCTGCTGTCCCTGTGCTCCCGTCTGGAGGCAGTGAAAGTGGCCGCAGCACCCCCAGCCTCTCGGTGCTCTCGGACAGCAGGCCTCCTTCCTCCACCTACCAGCAGGCCCCGCGCCACTTCCACGTCCCAGGTAGGCCCGGCTTGCCGCCGGCTCCGCGTGCACGTCCGCTCACACCTGGCGGCCAGGGCAGGTGCCGCACGGACCGCCACACCTCACCCCGGCTCCAAACTCCAAACTTCCCTAAAAATCACCAGGGTCTTGGCACATCCCCAAACTGCCCTTCATGTGAGCTTCTCCCCAAGTGCCACAGACTCGGGGGGCCGCCTGCAGCTTTCTGGGAACAGGCTGGAGAAAAGGGTCTTTCTGAGCTGCACCAGGCCCAGGCTCTTGCTGGCTGCCCATTCCTAGCCACCTCTTTCCCTGTCCCCTCAGATTGGGGTGGCTTCCGCAGTGGGGGTGCTTGTTTTGGGGTGTGGGGTGCTGGACCTGCTGGCAGTTCTAAAGCGGGGTGATGAGAGTGGCCGACAGAAAGCAGCGGGCGGACACCCTGGCGACGGCCGCTCACCCTCCTGTTCTCTCCTTTTGTCTCCTCTCCCAGACACTGGCGTAAAAGATAACATCTATAGGAAACCCCCTATCTACAAGCAGCATGGTACGGTGGAGTCTGCTCGTGGGCCCTGCCCTGCATGCCTGGCACCCCTTGCTTCTGAATGCACCCTTTGCTGAGTCCTGGTCACTGTGGGGACGGCTTGGAGGCCCCTGGCTGTCTGAATTTTAAGGGCAAATTCCCTAGGAGGCCCCAGAGGCCTTTCTTCCTACGTGACAGTGGGGTCCTTCTGAGTGAGGACCCTGCGAATGAACCCCAGGTACTGCACGCAGACGGGCCCGGGTGGGGTTTGGTGGCTTTGATCATGCTTTTGTGAGGGAAGCAGCCAGAGTGATCCCGGCCCACCTGGCCAGGAACAGAGGCTTCCTGATCTGTGATGTGACCCAGCCTGATCCTTGAGAAACCGTACAATCTGGAATCAGACACGTATTCCCGTGGAGAAATTTGGTCTTATCGTTTGAGACTATCTGACAATAGAGTGAACTGCCCTGCTCCCAGGTAAAAGGGGTCCTTGCCTTAGCAAACACTAAGTTTGGGAAGTGTTGTGAGGCTTGGGAAGTTTTGTTGTGAGGGCATCTCTTGGCCCTCTGACGCCCCTTCCCACAGCCTACCTGGGACAGATGTGCACAGGGCAGATTACCAGGTTCATGGAGCAGGAATCAGAACTGGAATTTCTGGGTTTGGGGGGCATGTTGCTTTCTGATCCTGAGCCTCTGTTTCCCCATGTGCAAAGCAAGACTGCCCCTTCCCTGCCCTCTGCCCAGGCTGGCTGGGAGGACCTCAGGAACCACGACTGGAGACACTCTCCACTGTAGCATGCAGGGCACACGGGATTGTCACCAATCCTCCAGAGATGGGAAGAGGGATTCCATCCCGTGTTGGAAGTTCCTGTCTAGATGCACCCAAGGAATACTGCCACCTCCTGTGGATAATCGGGTGGAGGCCTTGGGGGTCCTGCGTGCTCTCTGTGGCTGGCTGGAGGGTCAGTGGTCTAGTTGTGTGAGCAGGGAGGCGTCGTTTGTGCCTTCTTTCTGGGGTGGAAGAAGACCCTGCGCCTTGTGCCACCTTCCTATTCCCAAGAAGGAAAAGCAACGAACAGAGTTTCCTGAGTGCACTGAGTCCCACCAGCGGAGCTGAGAGCGTCAGGCTCCGAGAGGGACCAGAGGGGACAGGCTAGATGCTGGGGCCCTTGCAGAGTGCCCAGACCAGCTCCCTCCTGCTTCAGGGGAAACTGAGGCCCAGCCAGAGAAAGGAGCATCCCAGAAAGTGACCGTCCCAGTGCCAGGCTAGAGAGCCTGCGAGGAAGGTCGGTGCTCCTGGGAACCTGAGACTGAGGCTGGCAGGGCTTGCTGTCACCCCCTGCTCTGCCTCAGGTGGCACCTCAGGGTGTGGTAACACAGCCATCAGGAGGGCTGGTCCTGAGAAGGGGCAGAGATGGGAAACCTGCTGGCCTGACCACTCGCCAGCGTCTGGAGAGCCAAGTCCACTGTTGGGTCCTTTCACTGAACCCTCCAGTGGGTCCAATTGCTGTCCCGGGGCCACCTCTGCGTCCTTTAACTCTGAATGTATAGGACTCTCCTCTCCACAGGCAGGGGATTCCTACCTGACAACCCTGAGTGTCACCCAGCCCTTCCATCATTCTAGAATGCCGTTCCGTGGTTCTGTGGGAAAGCAGACGGCGTGAAGCCCCTGCTCACCACTGAGCATTTGGCCGAGGTCCAGAGCTGAATGTGAGCCAAGTCTGTCCCCAGCTCGGCACAAGCAGCCACCTGTCCTCCTGGTCGGGCACCTGTAGAGACTCTCGGACCGGTTTCCAGAGGTGACCCTAGGTCATGACATGCTGGGCCTTGCAGATCCCAGCAGGGCCTCTGACAGGGCTGTTTACAAGACTTCCCACCCAGGCAGGGTCACGCCATTGGAAGTAACTCTGCGTGTGTGTGCCCATGCCCACACTCAGATGCTTGTGTGAGCACAGGGGTGTGTGCATGAGCATGTGCACATATGTGTGAGAGGCCCACGCAGCTTCCTGCTTCCTCTGGGTAACCTCCTGCAGGCTGCAGAGGGGAGAGGGGAAGGGCATTCAGGCTTGAGCCGCAGCAGCAAGTGGGGAACTGCCGGGCCGTTGAGTTGGCTTCCGTGGATGTGTTCGACAAGTTTTAAAAACCCAGCATTTTCGCTGATGCGTTCACTTTCTAACTGTACCAAACTCTGAGAGTCTTTCTGACTTTTTAAATCATTCAGGGTGGCAGGGGTCACAGGTGCCTATGGGTGGCCACGCGGTGTCACTGAAGTCCTTTGTTTACTCTCTTCTGCTGCCCGAGGCCCATTCCTACTTCTGGGAAACAGGCCTCCAGGGTGGCCAGGCCTCTGGGCCTGGGCTGGCCCTAGGTGGTGAGAACAGGGCCATCAGCGTCTGCCCGCGCCGCGGGTGTGAAGTGAGGGTGGGACCCGCCAGCTGCTCGCCTCCTGTGACAGGGTCCGTACAGGCGGGGAAGTGACCGGTCACGGCTCCTGGCTTTACGTCCCCGCTCTGCCTGGCCCCCGCGCTAGGACCTGCTACTGGGCTTTACGGCCTGACAACTCTTCTACATTAGCTCCAACCCTTCTTGGTTATCATTTACTATTTAAATGAGGGAGGGAGGGAGGGAGGGAAGGGGGGAGGTTAAGTAGGTAGCTGGAGAGGCAAAAGGAACTTCGGAGCCTCCCTGGCCCAGGGCTGGATGCCAGGCAGGTCCTCTGGCGCCCCCAGCAGGAAGCTGCAGGGAGCAGCAGGTGCCGGGCCGGATGCTCCTGGAAGTTCCAAGGCTCAGGTGCCCTGTGGCTTTCTATGCGTTGTCGTGCGCCAGTGGGGGTCATTCACAGCACTGAGCCCGGTTGCTTTAGGGGACAGACTTGGATGGGCCGTGGCCCTCGGCTCCACCACACCACTGGGAGCAGATGTGCCACCCCCCAGGTCCGGCTCCTCCTCTGGGGGTTCGGACCACATCCTGTGTGGGCTTTGAGGGGGGTTTCCAGAAGGTGACCCTGGTGCTTGGCACATAGTAGGGAGTTTCAGTGGTAGAACTGGAGGGACACTGTGGCCATTTTAGATTGTTTGAGCTTCCCCTGAAACTCCCCGGGAAGCTCTCCCCCGGGGCAGGCCCTGATAGTTCACCAGACTTGCTGTTCGACTTCCAAGTTCGCGTGAGCACAGACGGACGGACGGGGTGAGCGGCTGCGGCCTGCGAGGCAGGGGCTGCTCCCTCCCGCAGCTGCTGGGCCACCAGGACGCTCGTCCTCCTGCCTGTCCTCAGCCTCCACCCAGCAGGACAGAGGGAGTGGCCCATGGGGTTCGTCAGCCTTTTCACTGCTGTGACTAAAAGACCTGACGATGACAACTTTAGAGGAGGAAAAGGTTATTTGGGGGCCCGGTTTCAGAGGTCGCCATCCAGAGACAGCAGGCTCCACTCCTCTGGGCTGGAGGTGGGCAGGACATCATGGTGGGAGAGTGTGGTGGAGGGCAGCAGCCCACGTGATGATCAAGAAGCAGAGAGGGACTCCACTCGCCAGATACAAATAGGTACCCCAAAGCCGTGCCCCAATGCCCCCTCCTTCAGCCACATCCCACCGTCCTGCAGTTCTCACCCAGTAATCCCCATCAGAAGACTGACCCACTGACTGGGCCAAGGCCCCCGTAAGCCAGTCGTCTCTCCTCTGAACCTTCTTGCATGGCCTCGCACGTAAGCTCTTGGGGACACCTCCCGTCTGCACAGGTCACTGGTGTGGCAGGGCTGCTCACTCTTTCCTTGGATCCTGGTTGAAAACAGGAATTAACCGCCTCTGTCCCTCTGTATCCTCTCATGGGGTGACTCTCGCTTTGGTTTTGGGGTCCTTTCTTGGGATATGAGGAAAGGGCAGGTGGCCAGGCATGCTCAGTGTTCAGGAAGAGCAATGGAAACCTGCTGTGGGCATCAGGAAGCCCCTGGCCCAGGCTCCCCGGGCTGGAAGTGGGCAGCCACGTTCCCCAGAGGCTGCTGGGTGGAGGCAGGGCAGGGCCCGGAGGAACCACCCTGTACCTGGGGGCACAGGGGGCACCTCTGCTCTCCTCTAGTGCAGGTAACACAGAGTGGTCATCAAAAGGTGGAGGGAGGGAGGGAGGAAGGAGGCTAGAGACGCCAGGGCCGCTGTCCTCGTCCTCAGTGCCACTGTCAGTCCTGATGGCAGCCCGTGAGCTGCTGTCCTCCTGGCTTGCAGTTGAGGCAGCTGGTCTGAGGGACTTGAATGACTTGCACCAATTTATCCACGAAAGTTTTTCAAGCATGCATTTTGTGCTAGGCTCTGTCCCAGCCCTGGGGACACATGGGTGACCCTCTGTGGCATCTGACCTCATGGAACTGGGATTCTAATGGACTTGGCCACCTATGTGCATTCTCTCTCTCTCTCTCTCTCTCTCTCTCTCTCTCTCTCTCTCATCCCAATTCCATTTGAGTCGCAGAGCTGGAAACCTCACGGGGGAATCAGATGAGTGGTGGGTCTATTCCTAGAGCCCAGGAGCTAAAGGGAGGAGCAGATTCCCCACCCCCTATAGCCCCAGGCCAGGGGAGAGGACAAGATGGATTGTCCTGTCAGCTCCTTCCCCTGTGAGGGCGAGTACCTCTGGACCCAGCCTGGACCCACCCCCGAGCCCGTCCTGCCTCAGCCCTGGCAGGTGCTGGAGTGGTGATTTGCAGGCAGAGCACGGCCAGAGCTCAAGGCCCCTAGAACAGGGGACAGACTGGCCCCCAGCCCCACTTTCCCTCTAGATACCAGCAAAAGAGCCTTGGAGGTCAGAGCTGCCAATGCTGGCAGCCAAGAGGCATGCATGTGTGAGCACTTACTGAATACCTACTCTGGAACAGGCCCTGCACCACGGAGGGTCCCCTGGAAGCAGTGCCCCTGTGCTGCACCCACCTCCTGGCTTCCTCTGTAAGCCCTGTGCACATGTCACCTCATGAAGCCCCCAAGGGGCCACCAGGCCTCTCCCAGGAGCCACCTGGGGGAGGAGGATTTGTATACAAGTCATGACAAGCAAAGCTGGGGTGACATGGCCCTGAGTCCCATGATTCATGTATCTGCCGGGGAGAACACACGTGTGAGCTTGGGTGACCAGCTCTGCACCTCACTCTGCACCTCGGCCTCCGCGCCTGGGTGAGGGCCGCACATGCGCTATTACCTGTTAACACACGTCTAACCAGACCAGGGTACAGGGCCTGACCCAGGAGTAGGTATTCAGTAAGTGCTCATACATGCATGCTCTTTGGGAGCACCTTTGTGCTGACTCTGCCCTCATCAAAGCCCTCACTATAGCGTCTTGAGACCTTCTAATGCCCTGTCCACCTCGCACCCTGGCCACGAGCTTCTGGAGGACAAAGGTCGTGTCTGGGTGTTCTGCGTCCCGCACTCAGGACACTGGGCACTTGGAGAAGGGAGAGGAAGGCTGAGGGCAGACAGAGGGCAGCAGAGGGCAACAGAGGGCAGAACGGGGATAAAGGACAACTTGGCTCAGTGGACACGTCAGTGGGCAAAGGAGTGGATTCAGTGGACACAGGGGTAGCAGCCGACAGTCGGGTGGATACGTGGCTGGCCATGGGGGTGAGCAGCAGGTTATGTGGCGGGTGGGTGGACAGATGGGGGGTGGGAAGTTAAGGGCAGCTGAACGCGTGGATAGACAGGAATAGGTGAGTACAGAGGGATGTGGACACGCCCAAGGGATGTCCAGGTGCGAATGGGGTGGAGAAGGGTATGGCAGGGTGGCAAGGCCAGCCTGCTCGGGGTCCGGGAAGGGGATCAGAGGCTCCCCTTCACTGCGGCACCTCTAGTGGAGAGTCCCCAGGGACATGGGAGTGGAAATGCCTTCTAGGGCTCAGAAGGACCCCCAACTGTACACAAAAGATACACTAAACTTTCTCTGCTTGTCCTGAGAAGGTCTGTGTTTTCCTGGCAGCCCACACAGCGTGCCACAAATTGGCCTCGCATGGTCTCCAACCCCTCCTGCTGCTGGGGTCTCTAAGCCTGCAGGCTAGCGCTCCATGGGTGGTGTTCATGGGAGTGTCTTCCTCCTGGCCTGGAGGTGTAAGCATCATTCACCCATATTTCAGATCTGGAAACTGAGGTTCAGAGCTGGTAAAGGAGCAAGCAAGCCACCAATAGAGCAAAGTGCCAGTTTCCTATGATTTCCTGCCCAGGCTCCTAGCTCTTCAGCGAGCCCATGGTATGCTTTGCGGGCTGGTGAACTTCACTCTGAGCAGCGTTGGCCCCAGCCTGGTAGACTGTGCACACCTGGGCAGCTGGTGGCATTTGCAGAGGGAATTTGCTGAGTCTGGGCAGAACATCTCTTTCTGCAAATGGTGGGTCTGTTCTGGAGCCCAGAGGCAGTTCTAAAGGACATGTCTGGCTGACCCATTGTCCAGGACTGAGAAGTCCTCCCAGCCAGGGCCCCCAAGCCCTCAAAGAGCCCCTTAATTGCCTTTTGCCCTTGCAGACATTCCAAGGGTGGAGTGGCCTCTTGGCTCTCAGGAACAGGATTGGCATTTTTGCTGGCACGCAGGGCCGGGCTCTCTCCAGTGTGGGCAGTGGTGTGCTTCCAGGGCTCCCAGTCACCCCGGTGACACCCAGCCTGCTCGTCCTTGCAGCTGGCTGGGCAGCTCCCAAGTGTGGGCTGATGTCTGCCACACTCAAGGGCACCACTGCCCAGTGTGGCTGTTGTCAAGGCAACAGTAGCGCCACACTGTCAGGCTTGGGCTCCCTGCCCGCTGTCTCTCCATCACAACCTCCTCGAAGGCCCTGCTGCTCGCCTCTGGGAGCGGGAGCGGAGAGGACAGGGGCTTTATTTTCGCTTTGAAAGTGGCTGTCTCCGTGGAGGGAGAAAGGTTGCCATGGAGAGCAAGGGTGTCTGTGCGTCCAGAAGTGGACGTGCTCAGACTTCACTCTTGGCCTTGTCTTGTCAAGGTCCTGTAGCCCAATCCCCAATTTCCAAGCTCTCTGGCCTGGTGTCAGTCTTGTCCTTGGTGGTGCAGGAGGCAGGCTGCTCCAAAAGGCTGACAGGTCCCAGCCCGCCGCAGGCTGCAGGTAAGCGCCCAGCTCCGCGCGGCCTTGCTCAGGCCCGGCCCAGCGCCGAGGCCGGCTGGGAAGGAGCCGGGTTTCCATTTCATTTCTCTGTGCATGGGGTGGTGTGTTAGTCTGGGGTTCCGGAAGGTCTCTGGATGCGGCCTGGATGCCGGGAGGTGTCAGCATGCCCTTGTGTGGTCTCTCAGCTCAACCTGGTTGGAAACGTCAGCCTGCTGCGGGACAACTCCCCCAACTGCTGTGGACAGTATTCTTGTGAACAGATTGTGGCACAATGAGCTCCTGCTTGCTCTGTGACATTGAGCTTGTTTCTGGCTGGATTCTCTTTTCTTTTTTTTTTTTAATATTTATTTGTTTATTTTTATTGGACACAACCCTTTATTTCATTGTCTCTATGGTGCTGAGGCTCGACCCCAGGCCTCGCCCGGGCTAGGGAGCGCTCTGCCGCTGAGCCCCAGCCCTCCCCTGGGTTCTCCTCCTGTACGTTCTCCACGGCGCCCTCCGGGGTGCTGCTTACTCGCTGTCGTGGCTGCGGGCAGCAGGAGGGAGCCAGGCAGGCAGGGGCAGGCTTGGACCCCGGCTCCCTGGGCTCCGGTCAGCCTCCGCCCCGCTAGTCCCTGCGCTGGGCCGTGGCGTCTCCCTGAGGCTTGTCTCCCTGTCTGTGAAGTGGCGACGCCCCTTCCTTCAGGGTTGGCAGGGACAGGCCGTGAGAGGTGAGGCATCTAGCTGGAGGTGACACCGAGGGTCCCTGACTGAGGCCCGCTCCTCTGGTGTCCCCTGAGAGGTAGAAGGTGTTCTTCAAAGGCCAAGCGGCGCCTCTGGCAGTGCCGTTCCTTGCTCCACGTGGGGAAGGGGAATGACTACGCTTCCGAGGCCCCTGCCCCCTCGCGGGCAGCCCTCCCTGGAGCTGCTCCAGCCTGCCCGGCCCCGTCCTCCAGGGCACCCTGCTCTTGACCCTCCTTGGCCGTCTTGGGTTTGAGCATGACTGAGGCGGGAGGCCAACGGCGGCGGCCGTCACCGGTTCACTTTCCCTTCCAGCCGCGCGGCGAGTGGACGGGGAGGACGGGAGCTTCGACCAGGATAACAGGAAGGTAACGAGGACCGGACCTCCCCGGAAGCCCCGTGGTGGCCCCTCCAGCTGAACCCCAGGCTCCTCCTCTTGCCCTGTTCCTTAGAGTCCCCAAAGGACAGAGGTGGGAGGCATGTGCGCCAGCCCCCCTCGCACTGAGGCGGCCCGGCTGGGTCTCCAGTCACCTGCTGTAGCTGAGGACGCTGTCAGTGCATCTGGGACCACGGGATGATGGTTCTAGAGTGGGTTTTTGGCATCTTCCACTCAGGGCCAGTGGGTGGACGTCTTCCTCCTGGGAGGTCGCACACTTTAATCACAAGAGTGACTGCGGGCAGGACTTGGCCCAGGGCTGGGCCCCTCCCTGCCCACTTGTCTTTAGGGAAGAGAAGGAGTTCAGGGAAGGAGCCCAGGCTGGACTTGGGCAGCCTCAGCTGCTGGCTAGAGCCCCTGGGGTGCTGACCCCAAGCCTCAGTGCTCTTGTCTGTAAGATGGGCAGCCCCACTTTCCCGTGGAACAGGTGGACAACTCACCCTGAATGGTGGCCATGTACTTAAAGCTGATCTCACACAGTAGCTTCCTGCAGTGGGTCAGCTCGCTGGTCAGAAGTAAGAAAGAAGCCCCTGGAAGGTCCGGTGAGATGCGCCCATGGCAGATGACCTCAAAGTTCACATGACTTCTTTGTTTTTGCAGAAGACCAGCTGGCTCCTCCTCAAGGGGGACTCGGACACAAGGACGAACTCTCCAGACCTGGACATCCAGTCTCTGTCCCACAGCAGTGGGACAGAGCAAGGCCCTCTGCAGAGAGGGCCAGGAGACAGCTTTTCTCCACGTGAGTGGCCCTGCCGAGCCCGGGCGGTGGTGTGCATGGGAGGCCCCAGCTTGGTGAAGGCGTAGGAGCAAAGGTAGGGCCACCCCACAGGACAGCGGGCGGCTCTGTGAGGACATAGCTGGCTGTGCCGGGCCACAGTGCTGTCTCCTGCTGACACCCAGAGCTGGGCGGCAGTAGAGAGCCAAGGTGACTTCCAGGTGAGGTCACCAAGAAGCTCCCGGGGCCACTCCCTCCAGAGCAGGTGTGGGCATGGTCCAGGAGGCGGGGCCAGATCCGGCTGGTGATGGGGCACTGTCCTGTCCCTGTGGCACCCTGAGCAAGGCACTGGAGAGTCCCAGGCATTAGAGCCTCAGACTTCACAGCAGACAAAGCTGTCATTTGCTGGACTCTGGGGTGTCACAAAGACTGAATCAGGAGTGAGCTGCAGTGTGCTGAGACCACAGGTGAAAGACTGCAGTGGGCCGCGGTCAGCAGCCTCTAAGCCGGGAAGGGGTTTCAGTGGGGAAGCTAGGGCCGAGGTTGGATGAGGAGGCTGGGTCAGGGGACGTGGGTGCGAAAGGCAGAGGAAGGCCAGGCTTCACAGTGAGACGGACCTTCGCGCAAACCCAGCCCCAGGGTGGGCAACTGTGGTGTGGACAAGCTCCGCCCACTGCCTCGTGGGTCTTGGGGAAGGTGAACTGGGTGCTCAGGCAGCGCCCTGCCTGGCGGGTAGTCGGTGCTCAGTAAACAGCAGCATCATCCTGGTCACCACCCTCACCTCATCCTCACCCTCGCCTTTGGTATAAAGTGCGCCATCCTCAGGAAAGCGCCCTGGTGCAGGGCGGCCAGGCTGTGCAGACACCTGGAACTGCTGGTGCATCAGAGAATCCCCGGGAGGGAGAGAGGTTCTGCTCCGTGCGGGATCTCTGTGATTAGGTGTCTGGACCCCCCAGGGCACCCATCCCTCCTGGGGTGCAGCCCTCTCCTAGTGGGGTCTCAGCAGGGGCACAAGGCTGACGTCAGCATGGGACGGCACCAAGACATCTCCAGCAGGGAGGGACTCCTGGGGGTCTTGCAGGGACGTGGCAGGCCGAGGCGCTGGTCCCTCCTTCCCTGCCTGTGCCCCCTGCAGGTAGCTGCCCACCAGTCCTCCAGTTCTCCCTGCACCCCCAGGGGCCGCTGCCCGGGTGGTGTGGCCCAGAGCCATGCCTGGTGACAGTGCTCTGTCCTGGGCTGTGTTTGGAGGTGGAGGGCCACCCTCCTGCCTCGGGTGTGGCCTGGCATCAAGGCCTGAGCCCTGGAACCAGGAATCAGGGTTGGGGACCTCCCAGCTCCTGGCCGCGTCCCTGCTAGTGCAGGAGGCCACTGCCGTCCTCCTGGTCCCCTGCCCGTGACCTCCCCCAGACTCACGGGGCGCAGGGGCACCTGTGGCCTCAGCAGCTCCCTCTGGAGTGTGTGGCCTTCCTGTGTCCAGGACCCAGGAAGGAGGTGGCTCCATGAGGGGAAAACGCCGAGCTGGAGACGGGGTCCTGTGGGCCCCCCTGCCGCGGCCCTGCCGTGGCGCCTGCACGCAGGCTGCACCCCTTCCTCACTTGCAAACACCAGAACAAGGGCTCCCGGGGCCGCGGAGGCACAGGAGCCCGGCGGGTGCTGGTCCCCGCGAGGCCAGGCTGTGGCAGGTGTCTTACTTCGCCATTTGGACCCCAAGTCTCATCTGTCAGCTCTGCTGTTGTGTCCCCACCTCAAGCTGCACGTGTGGCCACAGCTGGGACAGCAATGGCTTCCACGCAGGTGCACCCGACCTGGGGGCACCAGCTCCAGTGTGGGGCCATGGTTTAAGCGGGAGGCCCCTCCACAGCGTGAGCCCCGCCTGAGCCCCGGCCTTGCTGCCTTTGCCGTGTGCTGCGGTCACCACTGTGAGCGGCCTTTCGCTCCTGCTGGACTCCCGACAGCGGCCTGTGCGGAGACCCACCGTGTCCTGCATTACAACTGCGCCCGCGCCTCTGTCCTGAGGATGTTGCCTCCCTTCCCAGCGTGCGCAGACCAAGCCGGGCAGGTCTGGGGCGGGTGAGCAGCTGGGGTGGGAAGGGGAGCAGCGCCCACTTTCTCTTTGGGCATTTTGTGGCTCTCACCAAGGCGGATCCATCAGAGCAGAGCAATGGCACACGGCAGGGCCCACCCGCCTGCACCCCAGGATGCCCATCTGTAGTGCGCCAAGGAAGGCAGGAGTGTGACACTCAACACAGTGGGCGCTCAATAAATGTTGGTTGAATTGAGATGCATTAAATTCAACGGGTATTTATTGAGCACCCACTCTGTGCCAGACGCTGAGCAGGGCGCCGAGGGGGAGACAGAGAAGAGGAGAGCAGCCCCTGGTCCAGAGCAGCGTGCAGGGACTGGGAGAGGCAGGTGGCAGGAGCAGTGCTGGTGTGTCTCTCTGCCGCCTGCCCCCCAGGTGCCTCCTGGCCCACAGGCCTGGTCACAGCCTCATCTCACCCATGACACCATCAGACATGCCACGAAACTGGATTCATTTCAGCCCTTCATCCATCCCGCCAGCTGGGATTTATTGAGCACCTACTATGTGCAGGTCATGGTGCTAGACAGCACAGAGCAACAGTGGATGACAAGCCAGTGTGGCGACCCTGTGCCACAGGGCTTACCGTGGGCCACCTCTGTCCTTCCGTAGTGCGCGGGTGCTGGCTCACCTGGCCATGTGCCCCAGTCTGTATTAGTAGAGGCCCTACATTCTGCACAGAAAGGGCCAGGGCTCCCTTTTGTTGTAAGAAGCTGGCTTGAAGGGGCTTTCACAGGGGAAGGCCCACTGCCCCGGGCAGGAGCACGAGGTCCTGGACCCTGGCCTGGCCTGGCCTGATCTGCTCCTGCTCCAGGTCCCTCGAGCCGGACCTTTCAGGCCCTGCCCACTCCTCTGAGGTCACTCTGCACACATGCACACACACACAGTGATTGGAGGTGTCAGGGGCCACCAACCCTGGCTGGCTGCACACCCTGCCCCAAGGGCTTCATCCCTGAAGGGCCTGACGCTCCAGAGGGCATAGCCCCTTCCCCACGCCTCCTCGAGAGGAAGGTCGGGCAGGTTAGAGCTAGAGACCTGGAGGCTGGGGACAGTGGCCGAGGCCCGCAGGGAGACGCAGCCTGGGCATTCCCCCAGACCTGCTGTGGCTTTGGCCTCCACGCCACCCTGTGTGTCCCCTCCACTGTGAGGCCCCTGTGAGGCCCTTGTCTGATTGAGCCTGCTTGCCATTGCTCATTACCTCCCGTGGCCACCAGGGGGCTTCAGGACCCTGGCCCTGGGCCTTCCCTCCTGGCCAGCAGGGGTGGTGAGAGGGACACTCCACTTTCCCCTCCAGAGTCCTGCAAGTTCCCTGCAGGGGACACTCCTACTTAGTCTGTGCTTGGGAGGAATAGACCCCTGATGGGCCACCCGTGGATCTCAGGTGGGCCCCGCTCCTGGTGGGGGCTCCGGCCGCCTTGTGGGGTGGGATGTGCACATCCCAGACCTGGAAGAGCCTCGGCACGGCTTCCTCATCCTACGGCAGGCAAAGTGGGCCCAGAGAGGGGACGCGGGCGGCCCTTCATGAGCACTGTCTGTGTTCCAGGTCGTCCTGGGACCAGAGGACAGAGCAGAGGCCCAAACAGGCCAGATTGCCTGTCCCGGGAGCTGGGTCACAGAGGGGCTGGAGCCTAACCCGAGGCTACCCTGTGAGCCGGGAGCCTGGCAGTGCTGGGGCAGTGTGGCTGGGATACGGAGGTGTCGTGGAAGGGGCCGTCTCTGGAGGGCGAGGGCAGCCCTGGACGGCCCGAGGGCTGGGGAAAGAGCAGAAGCGTGTGGCCAGGTCACTAGCCCCTTGTCAAAAGGTTCTAGAGGGTTCAGAGCAGGGTTTGCAGGCGGCCTGACACTTGTCCTAGCAGGTCTGTGTCTGGCAGGGGGTAACAGGAGGCAGTAGTCAGCGTCCAGGCTCGGGGCTAGGCCAGAGGCTGGCGCCAGGCAGCTGTGAGGAACCGAGGAAGGCCTCGGGTGGGGGCCGGGGAGCAGGCTGCTGTCACTGCAGGTGTGAGCGGGAAACGGGCGTCCATCTCTAGTGTCCGATACGCCGGACAGGCAGCTCCACAGAAGGCGGGCTGGAGGGCGACTGTGGCCCCAGATGAGCAGCAGCAGCCTTGACCAGGGAGATGAGCGGGACGTGTGGGCACAGGCACAGCGAGGAGGAGCTGGGTGTCCAGGTGGCTCGGCTCAGGGGGGCGGAGCTGCCTTACTCAGAGATGCAGAGGGAAAGGTCAACTTATTCACAGTCCCTTGGGAAACCTGACACGACCAGAAGTTGGGGACACAGGCTTGGCTCTTGGGGGTGCCCTGGGCCGGAGGCAGACGCCAAGGACCGTCAGTCCCCAGTGCGCTGGAACCTGAGATGCAGAGAGCCCCACAGCCTGCCGGGACACCCATGTGGTCTGTCCTGAGCTGGTCACTTAGCCCCGAAGCTGGGGCTCTCCGTCCCCACCCAACTCCCAGCTCATTCCTTGCCAGCTTCTTCCATGTGCCATCTCTGCAAGTGCTGGGGAAGGGGCGAGCCAGCAAGTGGGAATGGCCTGGCGCATCGTGGGGAGGGGACGAGGGTCAGGAGGAGGAGCAGAGGACGAGCACGGCATGGGCAGCCACAGAGAGAAGGCCGGGACGGGCAGCCGTGGCACTCTTTGCAGGGAAAGACAGAGAGGCTGGGGAGCTGGCAGCGCGGGTTCGGCTGCCCTGGTGTCCAGCAGGCAGGTGGAGGTTCCGTGGTGTGGACACTGTCAGCAAGGGAACGGCCAGCCTGAGTGGACAGGGTAACCTCTGGCCCCTGCCCGTCTCGGGGTTCCAGGGAGAGTGGTGGAAGCTCCATCTGTCAGGACAGACCCCCGCCCAGGAGAGGAGTCTGGGTCTGGGGACAGAAACACCCCAGGGGAGCCTCCTGGGACAGCGCGGGCAGGGCTTGGGAGCCCAGGGGGCAGCCCGCCTCCCTTCGCTGGGGTCAGCTGGAGACTCTGCTTTTATTTAGCAGACCCCCTGCCTCCCTGTGCCCAGGATAGGACCGCATGGGCGATAGGCAGTGCACGTGCCCATCCAGATGTCGCCGTACAGCCCTTGGAGGGTCACCACACACTCAGGTCCTTTGTCTTCCCCAACTGGGGTCTGGAGATCCCTACCCACGAATGGGAAGCCCGGCTGCAGGAGAAACACCGCTGCTGTGAAGGGAGGGTGCTCCAGGGAGCCCCGCAGGCCTTGGGAGACGGGGCCCGCACTACAGCACCCACCCACGGAGCGCACGGGAGGTGACGGGGTGTCACCCCAAGTCTCCGTGGAGAAGAGTCTCCGGACAGCGCTCCAGGCTTCTGGTGGGCAGGCACAGGAGAGGCACCAAGAATTTGGAGCCATGTGTCCAGTAGACCGTGCGAAGGTCTGCAGAGAGCACTGCTTTTGGGTGCTGGTCCCCAGGGTTGAATCTCAGCTTGTCACTCGCTGTGTAACCATGGGTACAAAAATAAGCTTCTCTGAGTTTGAAATTCCTTCATCTGTGAAAACCAGGATGATCCTGTCCTCCTGGCAGGGAGACCCTGGGGCGAGGCACAGGACATCCTCTGGCCTGGCTGTTAGGGGACAGCCAGGTGGGGCACACGCAGTCCACAGCCAGGTCTCAGCAATCCTTCAGCAGCCAGTGGGGGACATCTGACTTCTTCCAAAGCCCGAAGCTCAGACCGGGCAAGAGCCTGTAGCTCCCTGTGGCTCAGAGACCAAGGGCGGCAGTGGGGATGCTGGCACAGGCCACCCTGCTGCAAAGTCACCTCAGGCCAGTGAACCCAGGGCCATCTGCCTGGGAGTGACCTGCTGTCCAGAGCACCCTGGGATGCTGTGGTGACCACATGTCTCCTGCTGCGTCTGGAACACCCACCCACCCACAAGGGCCTTTTCCTGAATGTCCATGGCTACTCTGGCCTCTGACAAGCTGCTGTAGAAGAAGACAGAGCCAAGAGAAGGAGTTTAGGGTCCCAGAAGCAGCCCCGTGGGGTGCCAGGGCAGGATAGCCACGCGCTGCCTCTGAGAGGAGGCACAGACGGCATGTTTGGGCTAAGCCGGGACTTGGGTGTCCAGGGCTTGCAAGGCCTGGTGTGAGCCAGGGTCCTGACCACCCATGTCCTCCCTATCTGCTTCTCCCTGTGGGTTTCTCTCTTGAGTGCTACACACGGCCACATGCTCTTGAAGGCTGGTAATTTAAGCAGACATGCGGGTCCCTAGATGACCACATGACTGCAAACCCACCAGGCAGACCTGGGGGCAGACGAGGTTCCCAAAGCCCAGGGCCCTCTCTAGCTAGAAGCTGTTTGGCCAGGTACAGGCCCCTCAATCCCACTGGGCCTCAGCTTCCTCATATGTAAAATGGGCTCCTATTCCATGTGCAGGCCAGTGAGAGTTGAATGAAGTAGCTGGATGTATGAAGAGGCTTTTCAAATGAATGGCTCTCAGCCCTGGCCACACATGGACCCTGGGACCTTGAAATCAACCAATGACTTGTCCCTCTCAAAGAGACCAGATTTAATTGATGAGTTCACAGGGACCCTTCCTTGTCCCCAGTAACTGAAGGGACCCAGGAATAAGGTAGAGTCAACCACAGGACAGGAAGAGGAAGGTGCCTTCCCATCCAGGGGCCAGTGACCAAGGTGTCCCCTCCCCTAGCAGCACTCACAGACACCAAGGAGGAGGCCAGATGAAGAACAGGCCCTGGGTATGGCCTTCTCCACGGCCAGGGTCTCCTGCCCTTCCTGCCCTCACAAGGCAACCCCAGGTAGCACAACGGACCCCCCCCCCCCCCCCCCCGTGGGGGGCACCGGCAGGGATTGGGCAGGAGCAACAGGCACACCAACCAGGTGGGGGCAGCAGACAGACTGGCTCTGTGAGGCATTCTGAAACCTAAGTTGTCATTGGAACCATAGCCCCTAAAAGACCAGGCTCTACAGACTGAACCTGGACAGATTGACAGGTGCTAAAATGGAAAACTTAAATAAGGTCCGGTCTCCTAACATAATATCCAAAATGCCTAGGATTTAATAAAAACATTCACTCATCACATTGAGAGTCATAAGTTAACCACAGCAGCAAGATAGGACAATTGACAGATAGTGACACTAAGAAGAACCGGACATTGGAATTATTGGACGAGGATTTTAAGACATCTATTTTAAAGAATGCTTCAGCAAGCAACGATAAATAGTTTTGAAACAACTGAAAAAAATCTCACCAAAGAAATAGAAGTCATTAAAAAAAATAGAACAGAAGGTATCCAACTGAGGAGTAAGATAAACAAGAGAAACAACCCACTGACGGCTTCAGGAGCAGGACACCTGAGTCCGACAGAGGAGAGACTCAGGACCTGGCAGCAGCGACGTCAATCATCTGGTCTGAACAAAAGAGAGAGAGGAGAACCCCGGGGCTTCAGGCAGAGGGAGCCACAGCCAGCCGCTGGATTCCCAGAGGAGAAAACGGGCTTGAAAAAGCATTCAGAGAAACACTGGGTGAAAACTCACCAAACTTGGCAAAAGAGATAAACCTACAGCTTCAAGAAACTGAATACCCAAAAGGGGAAGCCAAGACCTCCACACTAAGACGCACTATGATCAAACTTCTGAAAATCAAGGGCAAGAAGAGAAAAGTCTTCAAGTGCCCGGTGAGAAAAGATGATCACCCGTAGCAGCGCACCCAGACGAGTGACAGTGGGTGCTCCTCAGAGACCTCGAGACCCGGAGGGAGAGGCACGTGGTTCGTATGCTGGAGAAGGAGCTGCCGCACGAATTCTGCGGTCAGTGGAAACATGCCTTGGTTTGAATGGGAAATGAACTCTCAGACGATAGAGAACCAAGAAATCATGTCCCTAGCAGACCTTCCAGAGTGGCCGACAGGTTCTCGAGCCTGCAGGCAGCCGTAGCCAGCAAGGCCAGGAGTTAGACCCGGGGAGCGTCGGGAGAGGTGAAGACGGGGCACGCGCAGGAGACGGCGCTTCGCGTCTGAGTTTCTTGAATCATATTCAGTGGTGAAAGCAAAGCTGAAGGCCATCTGATTCGGTGGTAGGAGGATCATCTCCGGCCTCTCTAGTTGGGCCGCCGGTGGCGTAAAGTGGCCTTGATGGCAGTCGGGTCCCCACACTGAGTGACAGCGTGTCAAGTCCTGAAGGTGGCAGCTGGGTGCTGGGCACTGTCCAGGTGCAGTGAGCATCCAGCCGCAGGGCCACGGGCTCAGGAACAGGGCCAGGATGCTCAGAGCGGGTGAGTGGGCAGGAGGGTCTGCACGGCCCCACGGTCCTCCGTCCTCCCTGCACACATGGCCATCTGGACCCTGAGACACGTGACCTGCCCTCCCCTCGGGGCCCTCACAGGTTGCCCGTAGCTCCATGAGTGAGCTTGACCTCTATCCTGTGGGGGAGGTTGGTCTACACTGCCCGAGGCTGGGCCACTGCCGGGGTGGGCATGCGCAGGTCAGGCAGCTCTGGCACTGCTCCCTCAGGGCCCATGGGGAGGTGGAAGGACAGACAGTTGAGGGACAGGCCTCCTAAGAGCGCTTGCTGGTGTGGGTGCCTGCCCTGATGGGGCAAGCTCTGCCAAGTTCCCTCCATCCAGAACATGCCCCTGCCCCTGAGCCAGGTGGTCCTCCTGACAGAGCTCCTTCTGCCCCCACCAAACAGCATCGAGGAGGTGAACTGGGGCCCTCAATCTCCTGGGTCCCTGCAGGCTCAGTCCCCAGTGGCATAGCAAGTGTTGCCCCACAGGAGGGACAAAGCCCCAGGGTCTCAAATCAACCTTTTTATTTCCAGAGAAGCAGGCAATTTGAAATTTCATGGGAACCCCCACCATAAACACTTAATAACATTGTCTCCAGGCCCCATTTGACGCGGGCTCAGATCGGCACAGCCTGGGCCCTGTCGGGTCAGGGTCAGCCTGGGGGACAGGTGATGCTGGACCCCTATGGCGTGAGCACAGGGGCCAGGTGTGTTCCTGGTCTCAGGGGCAGGCTTGGGACATCAGCTGCTCTGCTTCTTCCCCAGTCCACGCCCTGGGGACAGGAGGCCAAAACTAAGGAGGGAGGGATCCTCAGAGGGCCTCCTGCGTGCTGCCACCCCCCTGCCCTGCCTCACCCTGTTGGAAGACTGCCCTGTCCATGCCCCCACAGCCCGTGGGGTGCGCATGTGACGGGGCTGTGCTGTGTCTGTTTCAGGGTTCCCCTATTCCAAATCCGACTCCCTCCCAAGACATGGGACGAATGGCCTGGACCGTCGGGTAGGTACTGACCCCTCCTGGCCCGCCGGGTACTAACCTGCCATTGCTGCCGACCCCGACACAGCTTCTTGACCACAGCCAGGAGGAGCGGCCTGGCCCTGCTCGCCGCCCGCCTCTGCCTGATGCCCCGCTGGGGGCCGCTGCCTCCCCGCTTTTCCCACACTAGGAACAGAACAGGCTGCGGCTCCATGGCTCCCCACTGCTCTGTCCCTGTCCTCAGGAAGACCGCAGTGGGGCGGACCAGGGGATGGGGACTACCCAGGGTGACCAGGCCCTGATGCAAGAAGCCCCCCAGGGCCTACTTCTTCCTCTGAGCAGAGCCCAGGAAGGCTACTGTAGCTCATGAGCCCTGGGAGCCCAGCACCACGTCCTGGGCTGGGATGCCATTGGCTGCCACCCTCATTACCATCGCATGGTCATTACCCATCACCCCTCGGCCCCGTGCCACTGTTTGGAATGCAGAGGTTGGTCACTGTGCTGCTCAGCGTTCTTTTGCCAGGGAGTGCCGGCTCCTGCTCCCGAGGCTCTGGAAACCCGGGCATCTGGGTGCTCACAGCTGGTACTGAGCCTGGCACCCTGGCTCAGTCAGCCTCATGATGAGCAGCTCATTTCTGACACTCTTCCCACAGCCCCACGAGTCACGGGGTGGGGTGCTGATGGTGCATGGACACACAGCCCCAGGAGACATCCCCGAGGAGGCCTCTTCCAGCTTGGAGAAGTTCTTCTATAAATGAACAGAGAGGCCACTAAAAACCCAGGGCCCTGTTTGTGCCTGGCAGCAGAAGTGGCCAGGGTAGCCAGGGACACCTGTCCTACTCCTTCCTCAGGGTCAGGGCTCCAGGACACTCCTACGAGCAGGGACGCCACCTCGAGGAGCCAGGGGGTCCCTGGGCCTTTGCTTCCTCAGGTGTCAGGAGAGCCGCTGTGTCTGTCCCGAGGCCCAGCTCCGGACCCAGGCCCGGGCGCCCCTGCACAGTGGATTCTAGCAGCCCCCCCCCCCACTAACCGCTCCTCCCGTTGAGAATGGCAGGACCGCACATGCAGCGTGTGAGAAGCAGTCGCTCCCCTTCATCCTCCACAGGGAAAGCAGGGCCAAGGGCTCCGTGCCCAGGCCTTCTATCGCACCCGTCACGGAAAGCTTGGGCGGGAGAACTGTCTGGCACGTTCTCTTCTCACCTGGAACAGCCGTTCTCTGACCCGGGGCCGTGGGCACAATGTGAACCCCAAAACCAAGACAAGTGTCCCCACCCAGGTCAGGTGTGTGAGGAATCGAGGGAGGGCGCCTGTCCCCCGCCTGCTGTCCTCAGGACAGGCCCTCGGTTCACATGGCGAAGGTGCTGGGTGCCCTGTGGCCACAGAGGTCCGGGTCTCCAGTGCCACCTCCTGGGCAGAGAACAGCTGGCCCGATGTTCTGGCAGGGCAGGGTCCATCCCTCCCAGAACAAGGGAAGCAGGATTAAGAGCCAACTTTGACCAAGTCCTGTCCTCTGCCCACCAGTGGGGAAGGCCTGCTGGCCCAGGGCTGGCCCTCACTTGATTCTCAGCCTTCGTGTTGCTGCGGGAAGGTGGGTGGCCACGCTGGCAGCTTGGTTCTGGGCGCCTATTTTCCCTCCTAATGATCTTTTCAATGTTTTTTACTCTTTCTAAGACCTTGTGTGTTTTTTTTGCCTACTTCTCAGCGGGAAGGCCAGCTACGTGACCTAATGACCAGCCTTTACCCTGCAGCCAGGCCCAGCACTGGACTCCGGCCTTTGGCCCTGGGCTTCCCAACCAGTGCTTGTCCATGCTTCTTTGCTGATGGCCTGCGGTGCCCCAGAGTCACTGTTAGTGGTTCCTTGGTTTGTTTTTCATCCAGAAAGGACTCGTAGGGGCCTAATTAAAAGTACAAGTGCAGTCAGACCAAAGTCCCATTAACACCAGATCACAGGAGAATCCAGAGTGGTGGTGCACCTCTGTAACCCCGGCCACGGGAGGCTGAGGCAGGAGGGAGACTGGAGGAGAAAGGCCACTGTGTGAGGACAGCCGTCAGGGCTGAGCTCTGAGCCTCCCTGCTTCGAGGCACAGACTCAACGTGGCCTTGACCAGTTGTGGAGTCTGATGGAAGAAAAGAAAAAAGTTCAAGGGGCAAAGGTCTCCCTAGGTCTTGCTCCAAAAGGACTTTGTGACAAGGCCCCAGTCGTCGTCCAAAGTACCCTGTGTCTCCAAGGTCAGATGGCCCCACAGCCAAGCCTGCCCAGCAGGGAATGCTCACCGCCCACCCACGGAGTAGACAGTGACAGCCACCGCTGCAGGTCTCCCTGTGGGTGAGGCAGGGTGACTCAGATGCACACCACCCAGTCAGGGGTTAGGAGAATGGTCACTGGCCCCCCGTAGGACCTTTTGGTGGCTCCCTGAAAGTGGTTCCATTTTGCTAAATGGTAATAGGAGGAATCCCTTTATTAAAAGACAAAAGCTGTCAAGTTGGATCCAGAAAATAGCATTGTCGTCGTGTGTCACTACAAAATGCACACTTAAGAATTATTTTTAAACAATTAAAAGTGAAAGGGTAAGAAAGAGATGCTAAAATATCTGAAAACAGGGGAAGATGTTGACATCGTATCAGTCTCAGATAAGGAGGTTGAGGTTAAACAAGTTCATGGAGTTGGTGGTGTAAAAAGGAGACACCGACTCCTGATCAGGCCGATCCAAGGAAGCCGTGAGAGCATTCCTCGGCCTAGACGCACCCGGCAGCCTGGCAATCCAGACCCGGAGCAGGTGCCAGGTGGTAGGGATCGGAAGTGGCTCTACTGAAATAAGATGTGGACTTAATAATCAAAAAATAACAATAAAGTAGATAGCAATTAAAGAGCCAAAATAGTAAGTCTAATCTAATTGGTTCACGGGAAGTGTCGTTTTAATCTGGTTTCCGCTTATTTGTCTACTTGGATACAACAAAATCTTAACAAATTGATATAACAAACTACAATCCTGGAAAGAACCCGTGCCTGGGAGTTGGAGGCCCCGAGTCCGGTGCCAGCTCTGTCTTTCAGCAAGTTACTAAAATCTTCTGAGTCATTTCCTAGAATCTAGAAAAGAAAAAGTCCTTGCCTCTAACATTATGATGAGGACAAATAGCATCCGAGTGGTGAGTCTCTTCAGAAGCCCCGTAACACTTCAAAGCAAGTCCCCAGCCCTCTTTCCCTCAGTGTTTGCTGAGTGGGGTGGCACATTCCCACATGAGCTTAGTGAGAAAAGACTGGTAGTCGGGTGGCCACGTGGCATCCTGTTAGCAATCCTGGTGTGAGTTTTGAAAAGTAAGACACCTGGGTTCAAGTTTCTTCCGTTCTGTATACTTGCTTTGTGATCTGGCAAGTTGTTTAACATCTCTGGGCCTCATGGTGGTGGTAATGCTCACCTCCTGGACTTTCAGCAAGATTAGAGACTGGGTCTGTAGAGCAGCCATCATAGTAAGTGCCAAGCCATGAAAGGGACAAATAATGTGCTGTCTTTAAAATCCCCAGCACCTCCAGAGCTGTCCCCTGCACTTAGAAGACCAGGAGTAGGCTCCATTTGCCCTGCCCTGGACCACCCTGGGACCGCTCCTCCACCTGACAATGCCCACCTCCCTCCTGAGGTCCTTTCCTGCAAGCTGGTTCTGGGGCAAGGGAGTGATAGCCTGGGCCTCCCGACAACTGTGATGTGGGGAGACGGACACTAGGTGGCAGCAATTCTCCTTCACATTCGTTGGGCCGGGCGAGCAGAGGTGGGCAGAGGCGGGCAGAGCCAGGTCCACCTTGCTTTATGCCTCTCGGGAGGATCCCTGGCAGGAGAGGCGCACCTAGGGCACTGATCTGAGTGAGATTGCAAAAATGTCTAAGAAAACTTTTTGGACAGGCCTGCGAGAAAGTGGTGGAGAGTTCCCGGATGGGGTGAGGACCCTGGCCCGGGACTGGGGACTAGGACGATGGGGCGAGGGAGGCACCTCCAAGAGATGCCGCATCTTTTAAAGCAATATCTTTAGAAACACAAACCCATGCATGAAGTCCGTGGTGAACAAAATACCAAAAATTTGAGTAAAGGCCAGTTCCGGCCCCACTCATGCGCCCAGCCCGTCCTGGAGGCTGGGTCCTGCTCTGCGGCCGGGGAGTTCCCAGCTTCTCTCTGGGCCTCAGTTTCCCTGTTTCATATGGAGAGTTTTGGACTGGGGTCTTTTTCCGCGCCGGCACTCCCTAGGGCTGTAACCAGCTCCTGCTTATTGCTGAAGGCAATTTTCCCTGTAAGAGTACCCACTGGGCCAAGCCCGTGAGCCCCTGGACAGCAGGACTCCAGAAATATAGTCCCTGGGCCCAGCCTCAGGGGCAGTGGCCAATGGTTTTGACCCTATTTGAGACCCTGGTCCAGGTGCTGGGGACCAGGGCATGAATAAGACACTTCAGGGCTCAGCTGCTGAGGGCAGCAGGTACTCGAGCCATCTGAGTGTCACTGTAACCCAGATGCCGGGCAGAGTGCAGGAGGCGGACAGGAGAGGGCTGGACCAGCCCCTGTGGGGGCCCTGCATTCACAGGTTGTGCCAATGATTTTTCCAGTGGGCAGAAGGGAAAGAGAATTCCAGACACAAATGGCCACGATGCTCTAACATGGCAGAGTCTGCAGCGGCAGGCCACGGGCAAATGACCGAGGTGCCTGAGCAGGCGGCCAGGGGCTCTCAGCTCCATGCCCTCTCAGACTCAGCCCCTCCGTAAAGAGTGCTTATGACAACTCAGGCCCTGTGCCAGGGACTTCTGCACCTGGGCTCCTTCAATCCTCAACGGTCACCGCAGACCTGCTGGAGCCTGGGTTCCAGAGAGGAGACGAGGCCCCTCTTGTCCCGGAGCCTTGGGGCAGGTGGACTTTGACAGGCACACAGGTGCCTGGAGCGCTGTGGCTGGGAGCCAGGGCCTCTAGGGGGAGAGCAGGAGGCGCTGGCCAGTGCTCCCCTGTGGTGGTCTTGTAGGGGTCAGGGGGCATGTGTGGATCCTAGGTCCACCAGAGCACTGGGCACAGGGCGTGTGAGCCTGTGGTGAGGGGTGGCAGAGGCGTCACAGGCGCCTGCACAGGTGAGCTGGGGGAGCACTACTGAGCCACCCATGCCCGCTCCAGAGCAGGCCCCCAGGCCCCTGGGGTCATCTTTAAAGGCAGGTTGGCAGCCTCCCAGGCGAGGATGGGAGCCCCAGACACGGCTTCCCGAGCTGGGCCTCGCGTCTGTCCGTCATCTCAGCCGACCGCTGCCCGGATGCCCCCTCTCGAGGCCTGCGAGGAGGAGCATCTCCAGGCCCCGCGGCCGCCTGCAGCCCATCTCTTGCCGCCCTCTCTCTCTTTCTTTTCCAGAATGCCAATGTGGCCCCTTGTGGAGCAGACCCGGATGCCAGCTGGGGCACGCGAGGTACACGCAGCGGGGACCCTGTGGGTCTCTGACTGGGCCGGGGGTCGCTAACACATTTCCACCATCTCATCCTGAGGCCGCCTCCGGGGCCTGCTGGCAGAAGGCCCCGGGCACCGCAGACAGGGCCCCCAGGGGGAGAGTCAGCTGACCTCCAGGCCATCCTCTGCCCGAGGTGCTCCCATCTCCCGTCGGGGTGCAGGGGCCTGTCCTGGTGTGCTGGGTGCTCTGCCTCACTCGGGGCAGCAGAGCCTCAGGCAAACAGCTTCTAGGGCCCCGGGCGCAACAGAGCACCCTGTCTCCCCGTGTGGCCACTGGCATGCCTGTGACACGCTGGGCTCCAAGCCAGGAGGGTGACTGGGGGCTGGCATTCCTGGAGTGGCCACCTGCTCACATGGCAGGGCTGCACCACAGGCTGCTCTCCCAGCTCCGAGCGGGTCCCGTGCCGGCCAGCTCCCCTCCTCGTCACCCCTGGACTGCTGGAGCCTTGCTGGTTTGCACGAGGGTGACGGCGTCAGGGTGTTGCAGCCTGCTCCTCTGGGTGGTCGTCCACATCCCCAGGCCTCAGAGCTGGCACATCGGGACACCCCTGCATGAGGGGACCTTGAGGACCGGCCCCTCACAGCTGTTGTTGGGCGGGTCAGACTGACCCTGGCTTCTGAGGTCCCGTGTGCATGGAGGCCCTGCTCTCTGGAGGTTTCGATTTTACTAAGACGCTCTTAGTTGGAAGGGAAACCTTTTCACGTCTGTGGTGGAGCTCCATGGTTTAAAACAGAGAAGGAAGACTCAACAGGGAAGGAGCAGGGGAGGGTCAGCCGCAGGGGCGTCCGTCTCCACAGCCCTCCCAGAAGGTAGCCTTGGAGCGCCCACTGCACGCGAGGGTAAACTGAGGCAGGTCTCAGGGTGGCCCACCACCAGGGGAGACGGCGTCGCAGCCGAGAGCCAGTGCCGCCGCCCAGCTTCCAGTCTGTCCTCCAGCCTCCTGGCCATGCCTCCTGCTCTGTCTCGCATGGGAGACCTCAGAGCCCCGTCTACTGCCCCAGATAGACCTGCGCAGGCTGCTCAGGGGACCAGGAGACCGTGCATGGCCGGGCTGACTGCAGGTGGCTCAGGGTCCCCAGGATGGGAAGCTTCCGCTCCTGGCCGCCTTCCGTGCTCCCTAAAAGGCCCTGTGCTCTCGCTCTTGTCTTACAGAGTACAAGGTAAGAGGCCGCCGCCGCCCGCACCTGCCCAGCCGCTGCCCAGGTTAAACCATCTTTCCTTGCTTTTCCTATGAGTGTCTGTGTCCGGAGCTGTCGCAAGTGTGTGCCTGGCTCTGTCCTCTGGTGGGCGCGGCCCAGCGCTCCCGGGCCTCCTGCGAGCCCTGGCTTCCCCGCAGGTCTACCCATATGACGCGCTCATCGTCACCAACCGAATCCGCGTGAAGCTACCCAAAGACGTGGACCGGACGAGACTGGAGGTAAGGAGGGACCGTCTCTGCCACGTGGGTCTCTGACACAGGGTCAAACTCATCAGCCTGGGGGCCACCAGGGGGATGGCGCAGGGCTCAGAGTCAAGGGCCCACGTGGCTTCCAAGTCTCAAGAACCTGGTTACGGGCCCAGCAGGGGGGCCTTTGCTGGGGCGCCACAGGGTGTGGATGGGCAGGGCGGGCTCCCGGAGGCCCGGCTTCTCGGCTTCTCCCTTGACCACATCCGCGCGGCCGGGAGAGGGGAAGCTTGTCCGTGGAGAGCTAGTGTCTGTCTCGTAATTCCAACAGAACATCACTCAGAGTAGAGCCGGACGATATTTGTTGACTGAAAACAAAGTCTGTTGCGGGCCTACTATGCACCAGGGCCCAAAGCACCTGTCTTGCAGTGTGAGGTCAGCTGGTGGGTTTCGTCCCCACCCCCTGGGACTGTGTTGCTGCCTTTGATGGCCTCTTTCCCCGGGGCCAGGAGTCTTGGGGCTCCTGGGAAGAAAGGCCATGGGCTGGCTGTGCCCAGGGTGGGGACAAGTGAGGCACGGTATGCGTGTGGCCAGCCCTCACCCTGCCCAGCGTCCTGCCACAGTGATTCACCTGCTGCCGGGAGAGGGAGCAGGGGGCGAGCCCACAGCCAGAGGCCAGCAGGACCCAGGCCAGGAAGGCTGGCTGGGCGGAGGCCATGAGGGCTGGCCTGGCCAAGACCAGGCAGGTGGACCAAGGGCTGAGTTCTGAGATGGGACAGATGGGGTCTGGCGGGAGCCAGGTGGCTGGGGTTGGCGCCTGGGAGGTCATGCTGGTACTGATCTTGGCCATCAGGATCGGGTCCTGTTCTCCATGTCTAACCTTCAACACCAGAGGAGACACAGAAAGCAAATTTTATCTGAGAAAGAGCCCAAACAGAGACAGCGGACTTCTCAGAGAGGAGGGGCCAGCTGCTGTCTGGGAGGGGTGTCTTCTCTCCCTTCGGGGTCTCTGATTTCCTCTCCCAGCTCCTCTTTCCATCCTGCCTGCCCCGAGGTAGGAACAGAGCAGCCCGGGGGCACTCAGGAGCGGCTCCTTGTGTTGGGAGGCCGAGGGGTTGGCCCTGGGTGCGCGGGGACGTGCCGAGGTGTCAGGACCCATTTCCTTCTCCCTGATGATGAGCCTCATCTCTCCGGCCAACCCAGCATTCGTCACCGCTGCCGACTGCCTGTCCTTCACCCTGTCTCGTGTCCAGGGTGCAGGAGGACGGCCAGTCGGACCCTGAAGGATGGCAGGAGCTTCATGAGCACGGGGGGGTGCAGGGAAGGGCATCCCCTGCAGGGAAGCCGCGAGAAGCTGGGGTCAGCGCTGTGACCCAGCAGTAACCTCAAGCAGTGCGGGCTTTCCTGGGCCTGAGGTCGCCGTCGCTTAGGCCTCGATGTGGATTTTGATGGCCCTTGAGTGAATCTCTGTGCCCACGAGAGGTTGTGCAAAGCCCCTCAGCACAGGGGTAGTGGCAGGAGGAAGGTGGCAGAGACCCTGGTGTGGCTGCAGCACTGGGAGAAGGCTCATCCATTCTGACCTTCTTTGTTGTCACTGATAAGTACCCGACCCAAAGGGACTTAAGCATAAAGGAAATTGACTGGCTGGAGTGACTGAAGGGCCTCTTCAGGCATGGCTTGATCAAGGGCTAAATGTTTCTAACACTCCATTACTTTTTTCCTAATTCTTAACAGTGCTTCCTCTGCGTTGACTCCATGGACAGATAGACCTTCACCTCACTCCCCAGACTCACAGTCTGCAGGGACGAGATCCATCTCTCTCTCTGAAAAGCCCTCACCTGGGCCTTGATGGGTGATATGATCACCCCTAAATCCTCCAGTTTGACCCAGGGTGTGCAATGCCCTGATTGGACAGGCTCAGCCTGTACCCAGGCGGAGCTAAGGAGGCTGCTGAGGCCACCTGAGCTGGATTGACCCAGCTGACCCCTGGGGGGAAGGCCGAGACCTGCCATCTGAGGTGGGGGAAGGCGCGGCAACAAGTAGCTTCCAGTGTCCACCTGCAGGATGGGCACAGCAGCCTCCACTGCCTGGTTCTCACCAAAGCTCAGTCCTTACCCCTGGTGCCAGTCCAATAACGAGGACATGGTTTTGAGCAAAGGAGAAGCCCAGGGGCCTCCTGTCCCAGGAGCTGTGGTTCTGTCCACCAGGGAGACCAGGGCTTTAGAGGTGACTCAAGGCCACCTTCCAGGGCTTGTCTGTTGGAGCCGTGATTCGCTTGTGGATTGGGGAGAAGCCATTTCTGAGACCTCCTGTGCCATCCCAGGTCTGAGTCCTTGGTTCCTGGTGGGGTGCTCAAGGACAGGCGACTGCCGAGGGAGGGACGAGAGTGACCCTGTTTCCCCTGAGGCTGGGGAGGGAGGCTCAGGGACAGGAAGAGAAGAGACGCTCCTTTTAAAAATAAGCCGCAGAGGCAGAGCAGCAAGGACCCCTTCAGAGCGTAAGGTGGCCACAGGTGCCCAGGCAGCACGGCCGGCCCACATCACGGCCACACGCCCACAAGGGCAACAGAGCAGGCTTGGCACTGACGCATCTGCCTGGCGGGACGTCTGAGCGCCCCACAGAGGAGGAGAGGAGTGGGGGTCTCCCGGGAGGGGCTGGCCAGGAAGTGGCGTGAGTCCTGGGGTGCTGGGAGCCACCCAGGGTGGCCCCTGGAGGAGCTCGAGTGTGAGTGTGACCAAGGTGCCATGAGGCCCGGATCCTACAGGGCCTCGAGCTAGGAGCTGAGGCAGCCTCGGGAGGCTGGGTCCTGGGGCCTCTGCCCTGCCTCCGGTATGACCGCCTGGCTGGCAGAGAAGGTGCCCCAGGCTGTCCTTGTCTGCAGACGGCTCCTGGGTGGTGTCTGGCACCTGTGGGGCGTCTGTAAGAGCAGCCGTCTCCAGCACACAGCGGGCAGTGCACTAGAGGGCCTGTTCCCAAGGGCCGGCTCCAGGCTCAGATGAGAGCAGGTGGCTCCAGGTCCCACCTGCCTCAGGGCAGCAGCCTGGCCCTGCCCACCGCCTCCTCCTGGGCCTGGCGCTGGGCTATGCGCTTCTAGTTTCCCCTTCACTTGGGGGGCTGGGCTAGTGTACAAAAAGCTAGTGGTCAACACAGGCAAGTTCTCTGCTGCCCAGGGGGCCAGTTTAATCTTTCAAATATGTGAAAACACACCAAGGGTGGCCTGTCTTTCTCCTGCGGCTCAGCTGAGCCAGGAGCAGTGGGACATGACCGTCCTCACAGGTGGGCAGTGGGCGGAGACCTGGGGCGCCCCTGGGGCTGGGAGCTGGGATGTGAGCCCACGGGGTGGGGGCTGCTCCCAGCAAGAGTGCAAGGCACCCCTGATGCTTTTATTTCAGGGAAAAGAGCTTTATTTTTACAACAAAAGCAATTCATAAGTATCATAAAAGTCCAGAGAAACACAAAGAGCATAAGAATCTGACGGGACTCCCCAACTCAGTCCTGAGACTCGCTGCTGGCGGGGACGGGCTTCGGGACCCTTCTTGGGCTGATTCCTATCTGGGATGAGAGGGTCACAACCTGTGTTCAGTTTGATGTTCCGACTTTCCCTCTTGAACTTGACACTGATGTGTTCCACACTGGCTGACGGAGACCTGCTTTCACTTTTCAAGTGTCCACACCCCTGGGTCCCATGTGGGGGTCCCCAGGCCCAGGCTGTGGAGGGACAGACCGCACTTCCTCTCCGCCCCAGAGGCTGAGCCCGCGGCATGGCAACGCTGGCTGCAAGGCAGGCTGGGAGCTGGAGTCTAGCTTTCTGCCCAGGAAGAGGACATGGCGATGGTGGGCAATGGGTGTCATCGGCCACGGCTCTGCAGGTGGACCCCAGGACTGGGCTGTCGGATGGTCAGTGCCCGTCCTTGATACTCAGTGCTACAGTGCTTGGCTGAGTCTTTCAGTCATGCCTGGATGCGAACCAACTGCTGAGCAGAGCCCTGGGGCTGCCTGGGAGCTGAAACTGTCCCGAGCTTCCCCCTGATAGGCAGCCACTGTCACCTGTGATCCAAAGGAGTGTGTGCAATTATACACCAGCATTAGGACTCTGACGGAGAGAAACATGGGCCTGTGAGAGTGTTTAAAATAAGTAAATGTTAACTGCGTAGAGAACATGTACGTGCACACATGTGCAAATGTGTGTGCGTGTCAGTGTGTTTTGGGTCAGGCAGAGAATTCTAGGAACAGCAAGCTGTGTGTGCAAAGGCCCTGGGGTTGTGTGGAGATGGCGAGAGGGCTGAGGTGGCTGGACCTGAGCTGGGAAGTGAGGAGGGGTCACTCTCAGCATCCTGGTCCATGTCAGTTTGGGTCTTAGCCTGAGAAAATGGCTCTTAAGTTGGGGGACTTCGTGGTTAGGTTTGCAATTAAAAAGCCCCTGTGGCTGCATCATGAAGCTTAGGCTGTGCGGCTGCAGGGAGATTGTTGTTATGGGACATGGTGTCGTGGTGTCTTAGGTGGTGGCACTGGGGGAATGGTGGCAGACTCGGGTGGTGTTGGGAAGTCAAGGCGCAGGAGTCAGAGACAGAGAGCACCTCAGGCGAGGGAAGGACATTTTGGGTAGACTCCAGGCTGTGCCAATGGCATCCCTGTGTGGTGGCCGTCACTCAGCAGGGTAGAGTGCACCTGGAAAGATAATGATTGACACCCTGGCTGACAAGGCCAGGGGCATTTCGGGTGCTCAGCCTGGCAGCAGTGAAAAGCACCATGTAGGCGCCTCATCCCGCACAGTAGGTCTCAGTTATCATCAGCGACTCATGAACCAGGCAGGATGTCCTCTTTGACCATGGAAGGGGGTCAGATGGATCACGTGGTACCAATGAGCAGAGCAAGGACCAGCAGGTGGGTGCCCAGGGAAGCTAGTGGCCTTCCTGGGAAGTGGCAGCCTCTGTCCCAGAGATCTGAGTCTCAGTCCCTGGCCACCTTACAAGGCCCTCCTACCCTGGAGGACCTCAGGCCCTTCCTGTGTTAAGTCCTCCTCTGGGGGTCTCTGGGCCATGAGCTCTCAGTCCAACAGGCTGGAGCCTTTATGACCCGAGCAAAGTCAGTGTCCTCCAATCTGAGGCCCTCTTGTACCCTGACTGATCAAAAGACATCACTGTTCTTCTGCTGAGCAGCTCCTGCCATCCGGGTGGCATCCTGATGGGTGGGCGAGCTCTTAGACTCAGGGTGACCTGCTGCGAGTCCAGCCTCCAAATGTCTGGCCACATGACTTTGGGCAAGTTGCTTAAGCGCTCTGAGCCTGGCCCTTGCCTGTCGGTCAAGTGACGACCATGGTCTGGCCCTCACCTGTCAAGTGACGGCCATGGTGCCTGCCCTGCTGGGACGTCAGGAGTTCATTTAGTTGCTTGGAATTCACTGAGCACCTGCCACGACAGGTACCGGGCAGGTATCCTATGCACACAGTTGATGTCACCAACCCTGTGGGCGCTGGGCGCTGGGATTGCATGAGCCGAGGTGAGTCGGCTGCCAGGGGACAGAGGGCCCCTCGCCCCACACTGTCAGAGGTGGGGCTGGGCAGTCACAGGATCTGGTACCACCTGACCACCAGGTGTTCTCCAGGCGAGACATGCCTTAACGGGGGTTTCCACAACTTGGCAAGGTGGCCAGCTGGGTGTTCCTGGCCCCACGGCTCAGGAGAGGCAGAGCTGGGCTTCAACCTAAGGTGTCACCTGGAGCCACTGGGCTGCCCTGTGGCTTGGCCCTCTAGAGCACTCACTCCACATATGAGCTAGAGCCAGGCCACTAGCAAGTAGATACACACACACATGTGCTTGTGCAAAGAACACACTCACGCAGACCCACAGATGCATGACACATGCAGGTGTGTGTGTGCATCCATGTAGATACGTATATGTGTCGACACACAGACACCAGCGGTGTGTGCACCTGGATGGAGAGAGCACACACAGAGGCACATGCAGACACGATGCTCGATAAATGCTTACATACAGACGTAAACACAGACCGAATTCTGTGTCTCAATTTCTAGACACAGACTGGGAACTTATTTGAAGGACTTGGCGCACAGCCGGGGCTGGGAGTTCTGAGAAAGAGGCGCCCCGTGGTTTCCGGGCTGTCCTCTGCCAGGCCCAGGGGCTAAACTCATACCTGGTTTGCTCAGTGGTACTGGGAAGCCAGCCCCGGGGTTCGAGCCCCTCCTCTGTCTAACCCACCGTTGGTCTGAGGAGGAGGTGCCCCCCTGGACGGGTAGTGGCCGTCAGGGGTTTGAAGCCACCAGATGCTCCCTGGCCCAGCAGAGATGCAGGAGGGAAGCACGTGTGGTTCTGGAGGCTGGAGAAAGCACTGGAAACAGAGGCCAGGGCCAGCAGAGGCCAGGGCCAGCAGGCCTCGCAGCTGCGAGCGGGGCAGGAGGCAGAGGGGGAGCTGGGAGACAGACTTACAGATGCCCAGCACCAACAGACATTGCCCCTGGGCAGGGGTTCAGGGGGCACAGTGGACAGCCAGGTCCGTGCTGCCCTCCTGGAGCTGAGAGGCAGCCAGGTCAGCAGCACCTGGGGCCAGGGTTGGCTTGGCCCTGGGGCCTCTGGGGCTAGTGTAGGCCCGAGGGCCCAAGTTTGAGTCGGGACCTATAGGACCGGAGGAGCCACCGGCAAAGCGGGAAAGAGCCATGCAGGTCGCAGCCTGCCCCTGAGGCTGCGGACACCCCTGTGGAGCAGAGGAGTGATGGGGGGCAGGCAGGGCCACAATGAGGCTCGCTATGGGACCACCTGGGAGCCACATCACGGTGGCTCTGAGCCTCTGTCTCCTCCCACCCAACAGGCTGTGAGCGAGGTCAAGGTGGGCTGAGAGTGGCCATGCCTTTAGGAAGCGGCAGGCTCAGCAGACTGGCTGTGCAGGGCCGGGCCTCATGCAGGCCGAGGTGGTGGGACCCCGTGACACCAGGGAGCCAGTTCTCAGGAAAAAAGCCACCCCTCACGGGTCTGGTTCCTGAAAGCCCCCTAGCAGCACCGGTGCAGGGGCGACTGTGACTAGGGGCTGGAGAGGAACGAGGTGTCAGGAGGCCTCTCCGGGGGATTCTGAACTTGGTGGGGTGTAGGGTGGTGGCAGTACCCTGGAGGGGACCTGGGGTTGGGCAGGGGCTGGTGGGTAGCTCCGGGCTGGGGTAGACGACACGTGGCCCCCGAGGCCGCAAACACAAGTCATCCCCAGAACACTCACTGGGGGCAGGAGGGAGGGCGGAGCAAAGACTGGGCATTCGAGCCACTTTGCCTGGCCCCAGGCCTGCCTTGCTGCCTCCCAGGTACGTGATCTTAGGCAAGTCACACCACATGGCTGAGCCTGGAATGAGGAAAAGACTCGCAGGACAGATGTGGGTACAGACTCTCACTCCAGCCTGGCCCGCAGCCCTGGGTCAGTGCAGAATTGGGGGTTTGAATCTGCCGGCTGGCTGCAGGTGGCAGGACTGCCCCTGCCTGTGGTTCAGCTTGCTGCCTCTGCAGACAGCCTGGGGGAGAGGGCTGGCAGAGAGTCTCACAGCGGCGCCCCTCCCTTCGCTCACTGGCCACTGCTCTGTGGTGGGGACCGGTGGTGGCTACTCTCCTTCGTGTGACAGGAGACTGGTGCCGTGGCTCCGAGGTGGAGTCGGAGTCATTTCTAGGAGCTCTGCAGCGCCGGGGCTGCTGGGGGGAGTGCTGGCTGGGTTGGTGGGGCTGGGGTGGGTGGGCTGCTCCGGCTGGCTTCTGTGTGCCCAGCACCTGGCGCCCCTCAGGGGGACAACGAAGAGCTAACCACCAGCAGAGAGCAAAGCAATGGCCTTAGGTGGGAACGGATCAGGACAGGCACTGCCCCCAGCCTGCAGGGAGGAAGCCCAAGGTCAAGGCCGCAGGAGGTTCAGGTCATGCCCAGCCTCTTGCTGCTCCTGGCAGTGGCAGTCCAACTGTGGCCAGCAGGGGCGGTGGGCAGAGGCAAGTCAGCCCCTCCCAGCTCTGTTAGGAGGCTCCCGCCCTGTCTTGAGCGCAGAGCCCTGTGACTTAGCCCTCCTGCAAGGCCCCACCTCTTCCTGCCATCACCTTGGCTGTTGGGCTCCAACACATGTGTCTTGGAGGCCTGTGGCCGGGCATTTCTTCTCCAGCCATTAGATCCCTGCCTGTGTAACACAGAGAGGCTTGAGGGGTCTGGGAGGACGGCGGAGATGCCACCTGGGTCTTGTTTAATCCCATTTTGCAGGTGGCATAACTGAGGTCAGGTCACCAGCACAGTTAGGCCCCTGCCAGTTTCAATGAGCAGGAGCCAGGGCCAGCATCCTGGGAGGCCCTCCCTGGACATACAGGTGAGCTGGCCCAGGCCACCAAGCCACCACTACCAGGATGATGCTAGCCACTCGGAGCCCAGAGCCAGAATGGGAGCCCTCAGCCCCTTCCTGAGCCCTGCAGGTCACACACAAGTGGCCCAGCCCAGCCCACATGCTGGGGACACCTCCAATCTCTCTTGTTGCTGTTATCTGACAAACTGGGCTGCTCCTGGGGCCTCTGGTGACTCCAGCATCTGGGTCACAGTGTTTCTCCCTTAGAGGACACCTGTCACTTCAGAATGGTAGATGCGCCCTCCATCCCCTTGGCCAATACCCACCTCAACCACCCATACATGGCCGCCCCGGTCGTGCGGTCCCTCCCTCCTTCCCCATGACGAGTCCTGCCCTGCAGCCTGCTGAGGTATGAAGCACATGGCGTCACCTCACACCTGCCCTGCCCTCCTGCCCCAACCTAGCCTGTGCTCAGCCACTGTCCCTTCTCTCCTGCTCCAGCACTGTCCCCAGCAAAAGCCCAGCCCTGACGAAGCCCAGGGGCCCAATAGGCACTTCGTCTTTTCCCTTGAAAAAGAAAATGGCAGGCAGCCTGGTCCCGGGCTCCTCTGGGCTGAGGAGGGAGCCTCACCAGCCCCAGGAAGGAGGGCCTCAGCCTGGGTCCATCGCTGCCTGATAAACTGCCCTGCCCCAAGGGATGTGTGGAGCGGCTCCCCAGCGTCCAGAGCAAGGTTTGTGCATCACAGGCCCGCGATGCTGGTTGGTGACTGCAGATGAGTTTCCTTCTATGGTTTCTTCCACTTCATCTTGATGGGGCACCGGGAAGGGCTTGAATGACACATTTATCGTCATTGTGTCTTTAAAGATGGAGTCTGAGGTGACAGTGGGCGAGGGGCAGGTTTCTCAGCACAGAGAGCCCAGTCTCAACCCCATGCGAATGCTCAATGTCTGGCAAGCTCCAGGACCCTTCCTGTTCAAACTTGATGGGTGCAGGGGCTGAGGGCCTCTTCCTGGGGGGGCTTGTCGAACCATACAAGAGAGACTCCAGGCCAGGTTCAATTAGCAGTGATTTTGTGACCCAGGATTCTTGGGGGTCCTGGCTTACCTCCTCCAGATCACCCTCCAGTGGACTTCCACACCAGTGCTACAGAGAGGAGTGACGTTGTGGGATTCACAATGGCCAGAGTCCATGTCCACGTTTTCCGGAGGTTGCCATGCCCTGACCTCAGTTTTCTCTCCTGATCATGACAGCAACCTGTAGTATTAGTGACTTTGTTTTAAGGTTGAGGAAACTGAACCCCCGTTTTTTGGCGAGAATTTTTAAAAATTGTGGCAAAACTCACCACTTTATCCACCCTGAAGCGTCCCATCCCATGGCCCTTCCTACGCCCACAGCGGTGCATGACCGTCACCACTGTCTAGCTCCAAGACATTTTCATCACCCCAAAGGAAACTTCCCGTTCCTCTCCCAGCCACCCCTGGCAACCGCAGGCCTGCGCTGGACGTCTCATAGACACGCGGTCATGCAGCAAGCAGTCTTGGGTGTCTGGCTCCTTCCTTGGCCTATGTCTTCAAGGCGTCCTTGCTGACCCTGGTGAGGACTCCTTGCTTCCAAAGGCTGAGCTGCCAACTCGTGCAGTGGGGCCTCCGACTCGTGGATCTGTGAGTGGACACTGGGCTTTTCCCACCTTTCGGCTGCTTCGAACGATGCCGAGGCCGTAGGTGCACAAACGCCCGAGTCCCTGGTCCTCTTCTCTGGGTCTCAGCTAGGAGCGGACGGCTGAGCTCGCGGTCTTCTGCTCACTTGGAGCGACTTCTCCACCGCTTCCCACACAGATGACGGGCCACGCTTGCAGATAGGTGGCAGAGCCTGACCTTCTCTGGCCACACCGCATCCCAGCCTCCTGATTGGCCCTTTTGCTCGGCCCCTCCCCAGCGGAGCTGTGCCCCACCCTCTGGGAAGGCTCCTCAGGAAGGGGATGCCGCCCACCTGAACAGGTCTGCAGGAGGGAGAAGGTGCTCCCTGAGCCTGGAGGAAGGCTGAGGAGAGAGTCCTAGCAGGCGTATGCATGGCAGCAACAAAGTGCTGGTGGCTGGCATAGTGGCCCCTGTAGTTAACGTGGCAGGGCCTGGGTTGTGGTTCACGGCTTGGCTCCTTGCTGAGTGCTGACCTGAAGGGACTCACTCGTCCCTGTGGTGACCCCGCCACACAGATGCACAGGCTGAGGCTCCCGGAGGCCAGCTTCATCACATGGCACCACAGAGGCTCTGGAGGCAGGCGCCTGACCGCCAGGTCATGCAAGAGTCCCCACGGTGGCCCCACTCAGGAACTGGGCTCCAGGACACAGAATAGCTAGCTCACACCAGGGCCGGGAAGGGTGGGATTTGCACTTGGGCCTGGCCGGCTTCTTCACTCCCTGGTCACACTCGGCATCCCAGCCGGGAAACGGGAGATGGAAAACCTCCCACTTCCTGCTCACAGACACCTGCTGTGAGTTCAATGAGGGGACTGCAGCCTTCTAAGGACAGCTACAGGAAGCTCAGACACGGAGGGCAGGTACAGCCCTGTCCCCAAGGTACACAGGGAAGGCACATTGGTAGGAGACAGGGTGGAGGATGCTGGCCCCAGCTCTGGGCTGGACCCTCTGTCACCCCAAGCCTCTTTCCTTTGGCTGGGCTCCCTCCCTGTAAAGAGGGAATGTGGACCCCCAGGCCCACCGAGAGGCTGCGCCAGCCTGCCTCTGGCCCGAGAGCCAGGAGAGCTGGCCCAGCTGAGAAGCCACTAATTGTCCCTTCTGTTTCTCATTGTTTGAAGAGACACTTGTCACCTGAGGAGTTCCAGGAGGTGTTTGGGATGAGCATCGAGGAGTTTGACCGCCTGGCGCTGTGGAAGAGGAATGACCTCAAGAAGAAGGCCCTGCTGTTCTGACGGCCCCAGCCCTCCCCACGGACCGCGCCAGGGCAGCGCCGAGGAGCCCCCGCCAGAGCCACACACCCTTTACCCCACACCTTGCCGTGGCTTCTCTGTGTCAGTGGGACGGGTGGGGGCCCTGGGGGAAGCTGAGCTGGGCAGGAGGAGGGCCCCAGCGGGCACAGCCCCTGGCGTGCGGAGAAGCGCCTGCTCTAGTTTAGGGCCACGACCCCTGGCTTGACTCTGCCCTTCCCAGGGGCCGCTCGGCTTCCGGGCCGATCACCCAGACAGGGGTGGCCCACCTTTGGGCATCCCCAGAGTGCCTGGCCCTGGGGTGCAGAGGTGGCCAGGACGCGGGCTGTGAGAGGCTCTTCAGTGACAGGCGCTGTCAGAGCCAGGTGGCCCCGCCTGGCAGGCCGCAGACTCACAGGCCAGGGCAGGAGAGCAGAAGGAGAGCCAGGGGCAGAGCCCAGCGCTGGGTGTGCGAGCTTTACACCTGTCCCTGACGGCTCTCTTCAGGAAGGAGCGTCCACGGACAGGGTGCCACCGAGCGCTCCAGGCACGGCTCCCTCCAGCCACCCCCTGAGGCCTAAATGAGACCTTTCAAGTAACACAGAAGTCTTTATTTTTAAAAAAAGTATAGCTTACTTACACACAGGATGACACCCGCGCAGAGTGTAGTTCTAGTCCCGGTAAAGGGGAGCATCTCTGCCTTACGCCCCACCGTGCGGGCCCCTGTGGCCCCGGCTCGTGGCGTCCCCGAGAGACAGGACCCTCAAGAGTTTCCTCTTGTCTTTCCCTGTGTGTGTCACGTAGTCGCCCTGAAGCCTGACCCTCTGAGTGACGCTGTGTGTAAGTACGTGTGACTCGTGGCTGCCAAGGCTCCTGGCCCTCATTTTTCCAAGTCTCCCCCAGTGGCTCTGGAATAAAGGTCTCCCTATAGCCAGCCTGGTCCCCTGTGGCCTCCGGGGCACCATCCAGGTGGTGGCCAGCGGTGCCTCGCCTTATCCACTGTAAGACAAGCCACACTCGTGGGGACCCTGTATCCGTGCACCTCCCCCACACAGGCACCAAACACGTTTGGAGGAGAAGGTGGAGCCCTTGTCGCCTCCAGTCTGTGAGGCCAGCAGAGCGTGGGGTGGAGGGAGCAGGAGGCTGGCTGACGGCCCCCCAGGTGACATGCACTATGTCTGCATTTATAGGTGGGCAGGGCACTGAGGAGGTGCATAGGAGGGTGGGTGGAAACCGGGGTCAGTTTCTGGTCCTGTGTGTCCTGCCCAGCCCTGCCCCTGAGTCGTCCCTACTCAGCTTCCTCACAGTCCTGGACACACCAAGTTCCACTTGGCCCTCAGCTTCTCACCAGCCCAGCTGTTCCACAGAGGGGACTTCTAGCTCCTAATGCTTCCTGCCATTTAGCCACCCGAGCCTGCGCAACTGGAAACCCCATCTCCCCCCCCGCCCGGTGTCAAGTCTGACCCCAGGAAGCCTGGGGTAATAAAAGATGCCCTACTGTAACTTGTCAACCTGCAGAGCCACTTGTGTGATTGCATGATTTCTGAAGGTGCAAGGCCTCTTGCAAACTGCGCCAAGGCAGTGGCTGTGGGCTTGTGCAAGGAGCAGGGCCAGGCCCCAGGAGGGACCCCCCACCCAGAGGAAGCACCTGGTCTGGCCTCGGCTTGCTCAGGAGCATTCCTCAGCCCCTCCCCAGGCTAGTTCCAGGTACCAGTGGTAGCAATGGGTAGGGCCTGGCTCCTGCCTGCCCCAGGGCAGGTTGAAGAGACTAACCAGGAGACTGCTTGGCCTCCATGAGAAAGTCATGGTGTGCCCATGTGTCCCTTGTCCAACTCACAGGCCACCAGTGCTCCACAGTGACCACAGGATGGGCTCTGGGTCCTGTGCCCACCTGGAAGTGTCTTGAGGCACCATGCTTCCAGATCAGAGCTGTTCAGCTGTGCTTTGCACGATACTGGGAATGTTCTAGATCCATGTTCTCACCAACAGAGCAACCACTATTTGAATAGTGACTGGGGGATTTAACACAAGGTTTAAATCTTAATTCATTGAAAGCTGAATAGCCACTTCTGGCCAGTGGCTGGGTAGCTCCAGAAGGTGAAAAAGTATGGCTGCCCCCACCTGAGATGGAGCCCCAGGAGGCCGGGGGATCTGCCCCTCGGGTGCAGCAACCTGTATTCCTGCCTGCTGCACACCCCTCTGTGCCCGACCTGGGCGTGGGGAGGTGCACTGTGAGGCTCCAACCTCAGAGCTCTCAGTGGACACCAGCTGGGTGTCCATGAACTTAATTAAATTCTAACATTACCCACCCGAAGACAGTACCCCCTCCCAGATGCCAACCACAAGCCCCAGATGGATTCACCTGGTCTTCTGACAGGCCCTTTATAAATCAGGATTCCCACCACCCCCTTCTTGGGTTCAGCTGATTTTCTAGAGTGGCCCACAAAGCTCATGATACACTTATGTTACCAACTTATCATAAAGGACATCACCAGGGGTGCAGATGAAGATTGGCACAGGTCAAGGCAGAGGAGGAGGGCACAGAGCGCTCCCTGGGGCTGCCCTCCAGGCACTGTCCCCTCCAGCCATCCAGGACCACATGAACACTATTCTTTTGGGTTTTATGGAGCCTTCATTATGTAAGTAGGAGTGATTACAGTATGGCCATGGGCGATCAGCTCCAACTGGAGCCCCTCTCCCCTCTACAGAGGCCGGGGGCAAGGGTGAAAATCCCAGCCCTCTCATCCTGTCTGTCTTTCCTGTGACCAGCCCCATCTAGGAAATGGTTAGTGGCTGCCAGCCAAAGGACAATTCATTAGCATGCAAACAGCACTTTGAGGATTCCAAGGGTTTTAGGAGTTGTATGCCGGGAACCAGACAAGGCCTAATATCCATGTCACAGTATCATGCCCTTCCACCCCCAGGGCTAAGTGCGGCTCAGTCTCCCATGCCATCTCAGAGTCTGCCCACAGTACCATCCTGAATCAGCACCACCTGGGTCTGGTGTCAGGGGCCCCGGGACAGATGGGACAAGGAGAGATCAGAGGCAGCAGAGTCTCCTTCCTGGATGTGCCTCCAGGGCAGCCATGCCCTGCAGGCCACCGAACTCAGATCAGAGCTGAGGCAGGGAGAGCAGGGTGGTCCCCCAGCTGGCCTTAGTGTTTGGCTCACAAGTGACACGTGGTGCCTCTCGTCAGAGTCATTGGCCAGAACTGCAGAGGGGTCCAGGAAGCAAGTACGCATGTGTCTGAGAACGGGAGGCCACTGGACCACAGGCTGGAGAGGCTGGTTCCATGGCACGGACGCACAGGGCCCACCCCTCTGACTAATCTTCAGGGCTTGAGGGGCTCTTCTTGTGAATTTGAGGACTTTGGAGTCCTCAGCTGCCCTGGCTACTGCCTTCTGCAGGGGACCACCCACGTGGTCCTCTAGGCAGGTCTCCCCCCGCCACAGGAAGATCCATCAGACCCTCCAAGTCCCAGCCACACACAGCGCCCTCCTGGAGGGTTTTCAGCCAGAGGCACCGAGTTCTGCACCATGACCTGCTGTGCCCAGCTCAGGAGATGATCTGGGAGGCTGTCTCCCTCCAGACCCCTGAGGAGGGGTCCTGCCTCCCCCAGGAGGTCATGGGCAAGGCTGGATTCCTGGGCTCCAGCTGTGGGACACTCAACACTGTGCCAGTGAGGGTGGCAGTTGGCTGTAATCTAGATGGTAGAGGGCAGTGCTGTCTGTCAGAGAGGCCTGCCCATGGGGTACCGAGGCTTCTGTCACCCTTGGCTCTTGAGACCTCTAGATGAACCTGGCTGCTGAGGACATGGAGCCTCTCCACTGCTCACAGTCATGTCTTGCTGTCGGTCTCACGGCCTTGAACCCAGCGCAAGCCTACCTCCCGGCCTCCCAGGCAGCTGCCCTTTACTTTTTGGGCCTCTCTGTGTCCACGTTTTGATCTCTAAGGAGCTGCCAGGAGCCAGGTCTGCTGTGGTCTGTGGCTGTGGTCTGTCCTCTGCCCCTCTGCTCCCTCCCGTTTCTGGGGTCCCAGGTTGTTGCTACAGAGTGAGCCCATGAATCACACAGTTTATGCACATTATATCATTAAAACTGGGCCACTCCAGAAGCTAGCCCCCTCCTCTCCAATCCCCCCTCCCTTGTTTTGGTGAGCGGCCTCCCCATTCCCTTTGGGCAGGGCATGGGCTCTGCAGAGACCTAACTGTATGCTGTTGCTGAGCCACAGAGATGACAGGGCATACCAGAGCTTGAAAGCACCTCTGGCAGATGGAAGAGGGAGGAGGTCGTACTTCCTGGGGCACCACCAGAGGTGCCAGGCCCATGGCTGGACCATATTTCAGGAACAGTAGAGGCTTCCTGCTCTCTGCCTGAGCCGGAGGTCCAGAGAGCACTCAGGGGCTCACCACTGCTCCCGCCTTCCTGCCACCCCCCAAGTGTCTCTACCACATGCCATGTCACTCCATGGTCACAGTCATCTCTCTGTAGTGCAGACTGACTGAGCTCCTGGGGGAACTATCTGTTTCCTGCTCAAATCCGGGCTCCTTGCAGTCACCGCTTGCCTTGCCTCCCTCTGCAGCCTCTTCTTACCCCCCTCCTCCGGCCCCCTTTGCTTCTTGAGCAGCTTCTTGTCCCCAACACTGTGGCTTTGCAAAGCCTCCTCCTGCTGCCTGGAAGGACCAGCTCCTGCTCATCCCTCAATGCCCCGCTGAGTTGCCCTCTTCCTACAAAGACTCTCATGAGCTAACTTCCCTCTCCCACTGTTACATCCAAATATCTCAGAACAGACATAAAGGAGACCTGTCCCTGACCTCCAGGACCGACCGCAAGCCCACAGAGATGGCAAAGCAATAGTCACTGGCAACTCAGGGCCACTCTGCTGGCCTGGAGGGAGGGAGCACAGTGAGAAGCTAGCAGGAGTGAGGCGGGGCGTCTGGGAGGCCTCCAAGGTAACACCAAGTTCCCCTGGAGTGAGTCCAGGGGGGTGAGTGGGGTCAGCCAGCAAGGGGAGGGCCTTCCAGGCAGGGAGGCAGCAGGCCAGCCCAGGCCTGAGGACAGGAAGCTGCATGGCGCATCCAGGAGCCAGGCCAAGATGCCGGTGTGAGTCAACCCCTTCCTGGTGCTCCACCAAGGCCTGCTGTGCCTCTGGGAGGACTCCTCCCACACATTCAGGATCAGCTCTGCGCTCTGCCCAGCGCTGCCGCTGCGGCTCCTTCCCTGCCGACCCCAGCCCCACGCCTGCCGGTGCTTCCCCACGTCAGCTCTCAGCCACCCACACTCAGACTACCTTTCCTGGCTGGATGCCTACAGCTCTTGTCCTTCCAGGCCTGGGTGGCAGCTCTGTGCACTCTTCCTGCTCAGCGTCCATGGGGGCTTGGGCAGCGTTGGGGGTCCACGGCCTCTGCCCATTTCACAGACTAGTTCTCCTGCAGGGACTGTGATAGCTGCTAAGCTGGCTCGCTGGCTGGGTTCAATGGGCTGCTGGTGGGCAACCAGGTCACCACACAAACCTCAGGGACCACCTGTCCTCCCACCTGGACGTGGGGCACACCCTGCAGCAGGTCCATGGAGAGCTAGAGATGAAGGGCCCAGGCCGGGCCCAGGCCTGCCCACAGCCAGCCGCTCCGTGGGAGGAGATTCTTGGAGCCAGAATTGAGAACTCCACGACTGTCCTGCAGATGACAGCACCCTGCCCACAGCAGATGACTTGCCGAGCTTTGAATATGGATAGTGCCCCCCAAAGTCCATCCGTAAGTGCTCCCCAAGGTAGCACTACTGGGACATGCTGTGGACCTTTCAGAGGTGGGGCTCCATGGGAGGTCCTTAGGTTGTGGGGGGTGCGCCCTCAAAGGGGACTGTGGGACCTCAGTCTATCCTCTATTTCCTGGCTGGGGATATGAGCATTTTGTTACCTCTCCACCAGGAGAGACCACACTCACGAGAGGCCCACACCAATGGGGCCATTAAATTTTGGATTGACACCTCCGAATCTGTAAGCTAAATAAATCTTCATAATTCCACTGTCCAAGGATTTCACTGTAGTAATGTGAAGCTAACTCATGCAACTCCCAGACCAAGTGAGACTTGGAGCAAGACCTGCATCTGAGTATGTAGGCCAACGTCAATGCTGGCAAAAGGTACAGGGCAGGCTGACCTGGGCCGGGACTGACCTAGGGATACAGTTCAAACACTTGAAGCTGGACTACCCGAAAAAGAACCACAAGGAGGAAATGAAATCAGTTCCCTGGGGCCCAGGTGGGTGGCCAAGTCAGCATGGCTGTGAATTCTGCCCAGACATCAACCTCATGGAGGTCCTGAGTGACATGGGAAGAAAACATGAAGTCATGGTGGAGAAGGCTGGAAGGGTGCCAAAGCCGGGTCACCAGTCAGACCCAGGAGAGGAATCTGGAAGCAGCCGGCCACATGAAGCCGCTCCAGATGACTGGGTCTGAGTCACCGACTTGCATGTACCCGCCGGGGACTCGGGATCAAGCGCGATCCCTCAGCATGGAAGCCACCTGGAAATCATGCTGGACGAACCAAGGCCCACTGTTGCAGATTCCTCAGAGTTGATGATCTGAATTTTTCGTGTTAGAATACATTTTCACACAAGCTAATCTATTAATGGATTGTCTGATATTAAAGCATCTTTGCATTACAGAGGAAAACTACTGTTCAGGATTTCTTCTTCTTTATTATTATTATTATAATAGAATATACTCATAGGTATTAGAGAATAATGAGGTATCTTATTATTCTGCTTTTTTGATGTGCTGTTGAGTTCTTGGCTGATGTTTTATTTCAGAATTCTACTTCAATACTTATAGGTGAGATTGGTCTGAAGTCAACTGTTTCTCACTGAGGCCTCTAGAAAGTGTGGATGTTTATGTCATCCACAGACTTGGAGAAAACCTTTAAACCCTTTTTAAAAAAGCAAAAACCAACCAACCATAGGAAGTGGAATTATATAAATGAATTCAACATATACATATGGCCTAAATTAGAAAAGGCTCTTTTCCTCCACGGTGTCTGATGGCACTTACCATGAGGCCACTCTCGGACAAAGGCATGTGCTGATGGACTTGGTCAGAAGGCTCAGGGGTTTCACTCTGGGCAGCCAGCCCATCTGAACTCCAAGCTGACCTGGAGTCATGGACCACTGTGAGAAAGAGACGCCTGTGCACGGCTCCGCCTGTGGAGCGGGGCGGGAGCCGCAGGCCCTGGTCTCTGCCCTCTCACCTGCAGACTCTCCCTGGCACGCGGCCTTTCCTTTCCTCCCCTGCGTTTGGGCTTGTCCTCTCCCTTTGGCCAGCATGCTGGGGTCTTTCTTCTGACATTATTTCTGGATATCAGAGAAGTTTCTGTTTTCCCTGAAAATGTAAACCAATATGAACTATCAATATATAACAGTCTAAAAATGGGCATCGTGTAGGTGACACTGGTGGAACAGGACTTCGGTGCGCACACTATTTCTTCCCTGATTATCATATCAGCTCTGTGCTGGCTGCCTCCCGCAGACCATCCTCAGATCCCAGAGCCTGTCCATTGTCTGGTGGGCCTCTTCAAAGGCCCATCAGCAAGACAGCTTCCTTCTCCAAAAGCCTGCAGGTGAAACTTCTCTAGTACACTTGGGTGGAGTCCTATATAATGTAAGATGACCATAAAGGTGACCCTTCATCACCACTGCCACCTTCAAGGGCAGAATTGAGACGCAGGTTCTGCTTGCTCTCAAGGGCATGGATCATGGGCGGCACCTTGGGGTGTGGCTGCCACAGCTGTACCTGGTGTTGGGGGGTGGTCATGAGGCCTTCCTGGAAATTGACTTTAAGGGTGAGACTGAAAGTGTCAGTGGAAGTTGGTCAGGCATGTAGAGAAAAGTGTGTCAGTTTGGGCCATGTGCTGAGACCTGGGGCCTGGAACAATGCCCTTCATAGTTACGGGGTCACTCCCTGAAGTCTTCTTTCCTGATCAGTGGGGACATCCCAAGCCACAGTGAGGTTCTGGCTGGAAAGGGGTGGGGAAGCTTCTCACCTTCATGGAGGAACTTGGCTGGTAGATCCCATTAGAGCCCAGGCTTTCAGCAGTGTGCACGAGTGTGTGTGTGTGTGTGTGTGTGTGTATGCGCGTGCACATACACAAGTGTGCACGGGAGTATGCATGTGTGTGAAGGGCGGTGGTCTGGGCCAGCCCCTGCCACCGTCAACACGTGTCTGCTTGTCATCCATCCTGCCAGCCTTCTTGGCCTGCCCTCAGGACACCAGCTCCTATTCTGAACACACAAGTGAATCAGAGTTTGCCCCCATCAGTTCCTAGAGAGGTCTCACCTCCTGGAGCAGAGGCCTACACAAATGGAAAAGTCCAGCAGGTCCATAAGGAGGTGGCCTGGCTGCTGTGGGAAAGGGGAGGACTGGGGGGGTGTGAGTGGGGCAGAGAGGCTGTTGACCTTGAAGGGAAGCACGTGGAGGAGCAGGCTGGGGTGGAGAAGGAAGCACTTTGTTCTGGCCATGAGTAGTCTGAGATGCCTCCTGCAAGTCCAGCGGGGTACCGGAGGTCAGGGCTGGAGGGATCTGGCAGACACCAAAGCATGTGGTTGGTGTTTGAAGCTAGTGACAGTGAGATGTCCTGGAAAGGTGTTCATGCAAACAGCTCACTGGCTCCAGCCAGGGGACACCCTACCATGTCAGCTTGGGCAGAGAAGTGGGTGGGGGTGGGTCCTAGAGGCAGAGGAGAAGCAGACAGTGAGAGTGTGGTAGAGGAAAACTCAGACCTTGCAAAGCTCGGATTACACCAGGACAGGTTTTCCATACCGGTACTGGGTAAGTGGGGGTGGCAGGTGGACAGAGGAATGGCCAATGTAATAGCTCTGAGGCAGGAAAGGGCATGATTAATCCCAACTCCTTTATTGTAGTGGCACCTCCTCCTCCACAGAAAATCTTAATTAAGCTTCTCCAGAAATCTTCCCCAAAATTGATTTCAGGACTGTCAGCACAAGAATCTCTACAAAGGAGTTCAATGTAGTTAAACTCCCTATTTCCTGATGCTCTGTCTTCCTTGGCCACTAGCCTGGAAGAGATCAGCACTCCAGGTGCTGAATGCCCTTTACTAGTTTTTCACAAGCATTTATGGACTATCTGACATAAATAACAACATACATAATAGTTTGTAGAGTGTGTTCGCAAATGCAGAGTGTGCTAAGAAAAACATTCTTTTAACTAGGCCTCTGGCCTTGGGCTGGGGCTTCACAGAGATGTTTACATTTCAAAGATACAGAGAAGAGGTTACTGATTGGGCTCCATGGTCACAGCTGGCAGGGGAGGGAAGAAAGGGAGAAGCAGCTCTCCCCCTTCTCAGCTGCTGTCCTTGAAGGGTTAACTTGCCCAGAACAGGGAAAGAAAAAGCTGCTTTTATGTGAACTTCTGCAGACTGTGAACTTCTGAGCCCCTCCCCTTACATGCTGGGTATAAAACTCTGAAACTCCCTGAA
>NW_026000108.1:3552747-3553369 GCF_001458135.2 Marmota marmota marmota
CCCCCCCCCCCCTTACACATTGGGTATAACGTTCTGAAACTGCCTGAACTCGCGGTTAGGGGGATTGATGGATTACAGTGAAAGCTTTGCCCTCCGAACCTGGCTATAGCCAAACAAACCTGCTTTCTGTTCTTATTTGGTGTCTTGCCTTGTCTGTCCCCTGCAACATTTTCAGACATTAAAGTGAGATGGAGAAATGGTCCTGCCTGGCAGAACTCCTCAAGGGAAGCCCAAGTTCACTCCATTGCTAACAAACACGGGCATGTTTCGAAATGTTTGCTGAATGACTAAAAGGCAAACGATGGAAGGGACTATGTAACTTTGGGCACCAGGTGATCTTGCTTCTTGGGTCTCAGTTTCCCTCTGTAAAGCATGCCTGTCTCTCACTCTCAGTTCTACAACCTGGGCTCGGGGTTTGGGGTGAGCACTGGCTGCTGCCCTGAGACCCAGTGTCCTTGTGCTGAGCCCTCCAGCAGCCTCGCGGGGGGCAGCCCCAAATCCAGGCCAGCCTGCCAGACCCCGCCCTGCCTCCCTTTGTTCCCAGGCCCCGCCCCCTCCAAGTTCCTCTCTTCTCATTGGCTGGAGGGCGGGCCCCGGGCGCCGGCCTTGGGGCGGGGCGCTG
>NW_026000108.1:3555475-3611278 GCF_001458135.2 Marmota marmota marmota
ACCGTCCCCGCGTGTAGATGAGGGCGGCCGCGGGCCCGCGCCTGGGGCTCCCTCCCTGCCCTTGGGTCGAGTGGCAGGCTCTCTGGGTTTGTGCCACCGAAGGCACTCGGTGGGCCAGTGCGGGGTCTCCGTGTGTCCTTGAGGGTGACAGCGTGGACCTGCGCCTGGAATCCTTGTCTCTTGTCCCACCGCGGTGTGAGCCGCTCACATCTCAGTGTGTCATTGAGGGTGACAGCGTGGACCTGCGCGTGGAGCCCGGGTCTCCGTGCCCTACCCATGTGTGAGTGGCTCACATCTCAGTGTGTCTTTGAGGGTGACAGCGTGGAACTGCGCCTGGCGACTGGGTCTTCGTGTGTCACTGCGGGTAACAGCGTGGAACCGCGCGTGGGGTCTTGTCTCTGTGTCCCACTGTGCTGTGAGCGGCTCAGCATTGAGGGTGACAGCGTGGAACTGCGCGTGGGGGCCGAGTCTCCGTGCCCCACAGTGGCACAGTCGATGAGCGACTCTCATCGCAGTGCCATTGAGGATGACAGCGTGGAACTGCTCGTGGGGACCAGGTCTCCGTATCCTACCTCAGTGTGTCATTGAGGGTGACAGCGTGGACCTGCGCGCGGGGGCTCTGCCCCGTCCGTTGTGACTTGTGGGGCTGTGGTCCCTTTTCGCCACCAGCTGTGTGTTGGGGGCGGTGCGCCCGCGGGGTGCGCCAGGCTGTGCGGGGGCGGGGGGCGCAGTTGGCCCAGGGCGGACGCCCTGTCAACCGCTCTTTGATTTATTATTTGCAGAGTGAGCAGCTGCGGGAGCGGCAGGCTGAGCTCCCCTACCCTAACCGGTCTCAGGGGAGCGCGGGGTTGTCACCGCGGCTAGGACCGCGTCTGGCTGCTGAGTTTCCTGCTCAGCAGGGATGCTTGTTGGTCTGGGAGCTGGCTGTGATTGGAGGGAGCAGAGCCCCTCTGCCCAGTGCTTCTTGATTTCTTCCGTTAGCACTAGGAAGAAGGAGGAAACACACACACACACTGGAACGAACACACACACACACACACACACACACACACGCACACACTGGAAAGCCAGATTTAACTTTGTAGCTCTCAGCGCCTGGAGAGGGGAGGAAAGTCTCCCAAGAATTTGGCGGGCTGGAAAATGCTTTTGAAGCAGGAGAATCCACACCCAGGGAAAGAGGCCAAGGCAGTTACAGTTGGAGGTCAGATTTATGAAGTCAGCGCTAGGATGAGGTTGGGGGAGGGGGAACCTCCCATCTGGGATGGAGGGGAAGACCTGAAGCTGTCCCTAGGTCCTCTGTGTTTCTCAGCCCCTAAGTGGGATCATTTTCCCTTTCATCAAACGTTTGAAAACATCTATTATGTCCCAGGGAGATTCTCTTCCCCAGCGGTGCAAAATCACCCAAAGCCGCAGTTGCTTTTTACCAACCATTATGGTTGAGGGAAAACAACAGCAGTCACCAGAAATGCTAATGTCCCACCTGAAATTATTTTTCAACAAGAGGTGGTGTCCACATAACTGGTCTACAAGAAAGACAAAGCTGTGCTAATCAGCTAGCTGGCACTACTGTAAGATCCATATTAAGCTTAGGGCCCTACATAATCTGTCAGTTCTGTCCTCACCTGTGCTGCTACCCCCAGTTCCAGTCACTCAGCTCCTGCTTGCCCAAATTCCTTTTAGTAGTACCTGATCTCATAAGCCTTCTCTGCCTGATGTCTTCAGAGACAGTGTGGGTTTGGGCAGTAGGTGGTTAACTGCAGCACAGCTTGAAATATCCTCTGATAGGGAGTCACAGTTTGTGCCCTGAGCAGGGAAGAGGTGTAGCCAGAGAGGTCCTGTTTCTATACCCTGAATCCAGTCTTTCATGTTATTGTAAACCTGCAGATCCTTGGCTCTCCAAAGGGCTGGCTTTAGATTAATTTTTTTTTCTGTTATTTCCTAGTGTCTTTTGCATAGCACAGAGTACTTGATTAGAATTTATTGAGTCTAACTTTGGGTCTGGAATAAATTTACTGTTTGCTCCTGTAAGACTGCCTCATCTGGGCTTCAGATTCCTCACTTTTGAGGGTCTTAAACCAGATAATTTCTAAGACCCTCAGTTAACCACCTGCTGCCTTAAACCTTTTGCTTTTTTTTTCAACCAAATATAGCAGAGGAAAATTCTCTCAGTGGCAATGGTACAAATGGTAGAGATGTTTGAAAATGTATTCTAAAGAGAAAGCTCCTTTTCTTCCTTTTTAGTTTGTTTTAAACAAGATTGTTTGCTTGGGGTATACTATCTAGTGTTAAGGACAAACATCTACAGTGACCCTAAGTAACCTTTTGGTGTTGTGTATTCTTCACAAGTATGTGATACTTGCAACATCTTAATTCTACCCCATTAGTTTTTTTTTTCCTTTATGAAATTGTCGGCAGATTTTTCTTCAGGAGCATTTTGTCAATTTTTAATATGAAGTCTGCCAACTTTAGGCTTTTCTGTGTCCCGATTCATAAGAGTTTTTATTTTGGAGAATCTAAAATAAATAGAATTTTGAGACTGTCTCAAGTAGCATCTACTTGATGGCTTTATATAACAGCTTAAAGCATAGTTTAAAATTACAACTTGCAAAAAGTTGCATCATATGTTAAATGACCTATAAGGGAGCGCCAACTCTAAGGAATTTAAGACCTTAAACCCCTTTTCAATTTATCTATTTGGTGAGGGGGAATTTTGGTGTGCTTGAGTTTCTTCAAGCCACATGTCTCTGTAGAAAGGGTACACAATTTTCTTTTCCAGTCTTAGTTATTTGGATGATTACAGGGATTAAAAAGAGATGATAGCTGTTTGGTCAAGTAGTGATGCTACTGTATTATGACTTCACATAAATAAGTAGCACTTTTTGCTTTTTTTTGATTTGTGTTGTTTTCTTAATTAAAAAAGATTATTTGTTATATGCTCTAGGGGGTTTGTTTAGTTAGGGAATCTCACTTTAGAAAAACTGGATTGGATATTCTTTATGGTTTAACTGAGACTTAACTAGTTAATGCTTGTTCTTCACTGAGAATGTTTGTTGTTTGTACCAGGCTTGATTTTTATGTTGATTCAATGAAAAAAGGGGTCTCCTGGAGGGGATGTGTGGGGGTAGAGGAGATAGATTTTGAGGTGTACATTTCAGAATTGGCCTATGTGCTCCTGCCCAGGGCTGGGACAGAGAATGTGACTCACCCACCACTGGAGCACTCCTTGGTTTGATGCCATTGGTGTGGTGTCTGAGAGGTGGCTGTGGCTGCCAGGAGTGTCTTAAACAATGATGATATGTCCCTTTTTCAGATTATGGTGATTCTATGAATTATCTTATTTCCTTTAAGTATTTTTTGCCTACAACTAGAAATTCAGAGATTTTTTTTTTTTTCTTAGACTATAGGACTCAGTCTTTGTTTTACCCTTCACTCCTGCCTTCCTTGCCTGCCCAATGGTTTTCTCTTTCTTTTTCATTGTCAAGTTCTGATTATGTAGATGTCTGTTACTGCAGGCTGCTCAAAACCTTTTTCAATGCTGACAGGATATAAATAAGAATAGTATATTAAGGATAGCTTACACTTGTTCTTTTGCTCAGGGGACTCAGAAACTGGCTCTGAAAGGCTTTTTGTTAAGTCCAAGTTCTCCTCTGAACTTCAGTTCTGTCATCCATTAAGGACGTTAGCTGTTAGTAATGCCTGTTCTGCCTAACTCAAGAGATTTTCTGAGGGTCAAATGAAACTATGAATGTACCAGGATTTTCTAAGTTGTAAAATATTGTGTTGACAAAGATTAATAAAACTATGTCATTAATAATTTAATGCATCCGTGTTTTCTTTAAAACTCCAAATGTTTGATATTCTCTAGAACTTTAGTGTGGGTTAGGCAGCTTCATTTATGCTTTTAATTGGCCAACATTGTTTGATATGCATTCTAGGGCATCCCCAAGTTCATGTTCAGTTACCATTCATCTTTTGTAAACAAAATTATTTGAATGTGCACAATTCAGCCTTTGATAATCTTTCCATCTGTTTACCTCCCCACAAGTCTTCCTTTAATGAAGCAGAGTTTCTTAACATTTTGGTTCCCAGGTGAGCTGTCTTGAGGTTGGGGAAGGCAGGGGCAGTGCGAGGCCAAGGTAGGGAGAGCATTCACCTGTTGGTATGTGGAGCAATAGTGCCAATGAGCTGCCTGGCTCTGGCACCATGGACGGTGTGGGTGACCCTCTTCACCTCAAGCCCCTTCTAGAGCTGTTTGTGACCAGCTTTTCTTGGCCCTCTCCCCTTTGTCTTCATCATCTTTTGCTGAGGGCTTCTGATGCCCTCGATGTCAGCGGCAGGAGGAACACAAAGACAATGAACCTGGCACTGGGCTTCGGTGAACTTACGTTTTCTGTGCAGATATTAAGTTGTACCATGATATGTCACATTGGCAAACATTCTATGGATGCAGGGTTGCAGTGACTCCTGGGAAGAGGGGTGCTCCCAGGCAGTGGGAAAAGCAAACCTGGATATGTCTCAGTGGTTGTGTCTTGGCAAGTGCTGAGAGAGGTTCCTCTGGGTGATTGGGGTCAGGTTGGTGAACACACACCTGCATTTAGTCCCCTTTGTGACATTGGGAGTTTTTAGTAAGACAGGTATTGGTAAGTATATAAGTTAAAAGAAAGGCTTTCGTAGGCATTCTGAGAAGTTTATAATTCTCCAAATCAGTGTTTGTCAGGACAAATCTGTAATCCTTTGTTTTGGATGGAATATGACCAGCCCTGCCTTTTGATTTAAGGAAGTCAGTAGACTTTTATCAATGCCCACATTGTCCCAGACATTCTGTTAGGAATTTATTTTTTTATCAACATCAGTATCAGTTTTCTGCAGATGCTCTAACAGATGGCCACAAATTTAATGGCTTAAAACAATGCACATATTACCTCATAGTCCTGTAGGTTAGAGGTCTGACCTGGGTCTCACTGGGCAAAAATCAAGGCATCCTCAGACTTTTGTCCTTCTTGGAGTCTCTGGGGAAGGATTGCTTCCAAGCTCACTCAGGTTGTTGGCTGAATGATTTCCTTGCAGTTGTGGGACCAGGTCCCTGTTTCCTTGCTGGCTACAAGCTGGAGTCCTCCTTTAGCTCCTAGAGGCTTCTTTCTGATCCCTGCACATGACCCCTCAGCTCAGAAGCAGCAAGGACTGTGGAATCCTGCTCAAGTTATTGACTCCCCCATTTCATTGCTCTTCTTCTTCCCAGAGAAAATCTTCAGCTTCTAAATGCTGGTGTGTTTAGATGGGGCCACCTAGGATATCCAGGAAAATCTCCCTATCCCATTATGCCATGTAACACGACATAGTCCCAGGTTCCAGGAATTATGGCCCCCGATGTCCTCATCGGGGGCTGCTGCCTGTCCACCAGAATGAACTGATCCTCTTATTACAATACCCTGTGCTATTGTTAGCCTTGGTTAACAGATGCTTAAACTATGGCATCAAAATTTTAAGCAAATTGTCAGGAATGTTAAGAGCTCTCTTAAAGGACAAACCGATTGGACTTGATGTGGGGCTCTTGGTGGGGTTGACAGTGTGGAGGCCTTTCTGTCAGAAACAGCATTCTGGTGTCATTGGGGCCTTTGAGTGGGCTGCTCTACTACAGTCATTATGTCATTAGGTGTTAGAATGATTCCTCCTCTGGAAGAACCATGTGGGGACTTGGGGACTGCGCCTGCTCAAGGCAGAAGGCTCTTCCTGGGATAAAAAGAGCATGATTCCTTGTCTCTTTCTAGAATGGACACTGTGGTTCACACTCCTGTGTTTCAGAGCCTTGGGTTGTTTTGAGGTGTAAGAGCCCAGTAAACAAGGTTTGCACCTTTTTCGAGGCTAGGCGAATCTGGAAGGAATCGGAAGCAGCAACTGATGGGTACCAAGCGTTTTAAGACCAATCATGACCTCATTTGACTATGCAGGGGGTTTTGATAATTTCTTTTTTTTTTTTTTCCTGCATAGTAAATTACAATCTCTGCTCTGAGATAAATTTCCTTTAAGAAACCAGAATCTGGGCTGGGGTCTGTTTCAGTGGTAGAGCACTTACCCAGTACACACAAGGCCTTGCTTCCAACCCAGCACTACAAACAAAAATGAAAACCAAAAACAAAACAAGAAACTGGAACCTAAAATCCTAAGGTATTTAACCTGGCCTTCAGAAATTTATAAAATCCTGTGTAAAAGTTTGTGTTCACGTGCCTGTGTGTGTTTACTAGGAGAAGATTTATAGCTTTCTCTAAATTTTCAAAGTGGTTGGATTCCAAAAAATTTAAAAATCCACTACATGGTATAATATTCGTATTGGTCAAGTATCAGATTTTGTGTACACATTAAAAACCCATTTTTAACAAAGTTGTATAGGCGCATAGTTTTAAGAGTAGAAAGTTCTCCAAGGCTTAGAACAAAAACATACCAGTTACCTGCCCCACCCTTCAGCCTTCTGTACCCAATCTGAGCCCCAGAGGCCATCACTCAGCATTTTAACTCTTCCTTCTGGAGAGTGTGTGTATGAAGCATCCGGTTATAGGAGGAGAGGGTTTAGGGCTTTTATCCTGTCCTCTGCTCCTGCTACCCACTTCTTTGTCCCCCAGGATAATTGTGTGATATTGTCATTGAGTAAGAAATATACATTGGGTCTTTGTCCTGGTTCCTGGCCTAGAGCTCCTGAAGTGCTTTGTGATTTCTGAGTGACAGGGGTGATAGGAACATCTTTCCTCATAAATTTGGTCTTAGTACCCAATTCCTGACAAAAGAACTTCTAAGCCCTTGGAATCACTGGAGTGATAAGGGTGTGTTTTATATAATAATGAGATAACTGGTGGCAGGCCAACCCTAGACGACTTCAGGCTGGGGACTGGCTGCCAGAAAGACCCAGGCATGATTAGAGGGTTAGACATTTCAACCCCCGGCCAGCTCAGGGGAGGGTGCAGTGGCTAGAGGCGGACGGATTTAACTTGCCAGCCCACATCAAGAAGCCCCACTGGAGAACGGGTGGTACACTCAGGAGGCACCGTGCTCATGTCAGCTTGTGCCCTGTCCTCTGGGCTCTTTCCCCTGGCTGCTCCTGAGTTGTGTCCTTCATAATAAATTGGTGATTATGAAGTGTTTCCCTGAGCTCTATGGGCTGTTTTAGCAAAATCTCAAGCCCAAGGAGGGGTTGTGGGAAGCCGGGATGGGTAGCTGGTTGGTCAGAAGGATGAGAAACCTGGACAAGCTGCTGATTTCTGCAGTGGGGCAGACTCCCTGGTGGACTGAGACCTTCACCTGAGGGATCTGACGCTGATGAGGATCGATCTGAGTCGTAGGATACCCAGCTGGTCTCTCAGTGGGTTGGTGTGGGAAAACCCACACAATTGGTGTTGGAAGAGTTTTGTGGGTCAAAGTAGATCGCAGTAATTATTTAAAAATTTTTGATTAAATAAATATTCAGCAGCACTTACTGTGATTACGTAAATATTATTTATGGATAAGATAGACTATTTTAAAAATATTTATTTTTTAGTTATAGGTAAGCATAATATCTTTATTTTTTAATTTTTATGTGGTGATAAGGATGAAAACCCAGTGCCTCACGCATGCTAGGCAAGCACTGTACCTATGAGCCACAACCCCAGCCCTGAGATAGTCTATTTTGGTCACATTTTTTTCATAGTTCTTTCTTTCTTACCCCATTCTGTTTGTTTGCTCGTCTTGTTTTGTCTTTGTTTGGATCCGTCACTCATTCACCTCACTCCCAGGAATGCAGATCTCTTCCTGTGTGTCATGTGCATCGGGACATCTCTCCATTCCATCCTTCCTGGGCCTTTTCTTCTTCCTGCTCTGGCTGGGTCTGCAGCCCATTTGTCCCCCTGAGATCTTTCCTGTCCGTCTCCCTGAAGATTCATTTCACCTCTTTCCTGGGTTGATTCCTTCTTTTAAAAAAGCTCTCCCTTGCTTTGGTTGAGCATATTTACCTGTTAACTTCCTGTTTTGGATCTTCTGTAATGTTTAATGTTTTCCTTTCTCATTTAGCTGATAGCTTGGCTGAGTATAGAACTCTGGTTCAGAAATGATTTTCCTGTGGAAATTTGGGGGCTCTGCTCAGTTGACCTCCAGCTTCCGCTGTGACGGTCCCTCCTTATGTCAGGACGATTCCTTTGCACTCAACCTGCGCTGTTCTCTGTGCAGTCCCTTGTGTTCCTGGTGTTTGGAAGCCTCTTGACAGTCACACCATGATGTGAGCAGTTTTCATTCATTGTTGGGAACTTGGATGTTCCCTCTGCAGGAGCCCCTCCTGTGTTCTCAGCACCAGTTCTCCCAGGAGCTTTCTGTCCCAGAGCGCTGGGAGTTATGCCCTGAGGGCAGTGCCCCAGGAAAGCCCCCAGACTCCACATTCTTTTGTTTTCCTTTCAGGAGATTCCCCAACTTTTGCTCTGGTTCTATTTTGACATATTTTCTTTTTTGTTGTTGTTAAATTGCAGATGGACACTATACCTTTATTTTATTCCTTATTTTTATGTGGTGCTGAACCTGGTGCCTGGTGCGTGCTAGGCGAGCGCTCCACCATGAGCCGTAGCCCCAGCCCACCCCTGTTTGGACAGTTTTGTTGGTATATTTTAAGTGTTAAGAAATCCTTTGTAGTATCTGAAAATACTTTCTTGTTTCAGACTTTTTAAGCTATTTTGTTTATTTTTTAATTTGTAAATAAGATTATATGCATTTATGATGGGCAGCGTGCTAACCTTGCCTGCCCTGTGGTGTGGTTAAGGCAAGCAGGTAGCTGTGCCTCCTCCCTCCCACCTGTACTCCTGTCCACTGTTGTGTCCTGCAGCTCCGGGCTCCCTCGTCATCTGCACATCCTGGAGGAAAGGCCTTCTCTTTGGTGACTCTTTGGCTGGCCTGTTGAATACAAGCATTTAACAGGAGTTTCACAACACTGCCACAGTTTGAAGGAAATGCCCTTTCCCCTCCATTGTCTGTTTTCTAACATGGAAAGCATGCCTACCCTGCGGAGCTTGGAGTTATTAGAGCATAGGCCTCTGCGTTCTTGAGCTCCTCCCTTGAAACACTTTTGCCCACCTAGGGCCACAATGTAGCCCACTTTTGCCCTCCACTTGTGTCTACGAGGTTGTCCAGCTGCCCACTGGGCTCTCTGGTGGCTGTGCCACATGAGGCGTGGACTACTTTGTTTCCTTGTTCTTGACCCACACATTTTAGTGACTGGTGTACAGTGTTGCTGGGTAGCGCTTCTGGAGGGGAGACAGGTGGCACTGGGACCCATCCCCGCCAGGGTCCTTTTTTCATTATAAAAATTGTGAAGCAGGTAATACGAGATGGCAGTGATGTTCTTGTCATAGATTACAGCATGACAAATAGAGTAATCTTTCGCCATGGTGGGCACAGCTAGATTGGGGCAGAAGTCTAGCATGGAGATTTTGTCAGAGGGACCTTTAGAGAAATGGCTTTTCGAGTCTGGACATGGTGCCCCCTGGGGGTGTGTGATGAATGAACAGTGATTCACCGATGACCACAGTGGAAAGAGGATAGTCCTGAAAATAGTTTTGGAGTCATCAGTTTTGCACAACACTCGAAACCTCTAAGGCTTTTCCAAATTTTGAGGACACCCTGATCCCTACTGATTTAAACTCCCTGATGTGGGCACACATGTGAAGAGGACAATTGGGATGAATCTTGAGGACGTGTGGTACCGTGTTTTCTTTTTTAATCCCCCCCCTTTCCTACTTAATTCAAATCATGTGCCCTGGGAGGTCAGAGCTCACTTGAGGTTTTTCTCTGGAGGGTTCTTTGGGTTTTGCTGTTCTGAAGAGCAGCCCTCCGGGCAGCATAGATGTGCTGAGTCTCTAGGCTGAAGGAGGCCCTAAGTCCTTGGTGCCACATGGAGGCCTTTTGGAGCCCCTGCCATCCTTACCTCCTCCCTGCCATCTCCACTGTGTTGAGTGCCTCCTTCAGGCACCCTGGCAAGCACTTCCATTTATTATTGCTTTTAACCAAACTTTCTTTCTTTTTTCTTTTCTCTTCTTTTCTTTCTTCCAGGGATGGAACCAGGGGCGCTTTCCCACTGAGCCACATCCCCAGCCCTTTCAAATGTTTTGTTTAGAGCAGGGTCTCTCTGAGTTGCTTAGGTGCTTAGGGCCTTGCTTTTGCTGAGGCTGGCTTTGAACTCCTGATCCTCCTGCCTTATCCTCCTGAGCCACTGGGATTACAGGCATGTATCACTGCACCTGGTGCCTTTAATCTTTTCAGCAACACTATTGGGTACATATGTCCTGTTTTTGCAGGTAACAGCATGAGATTGTTTCATTGAACCACTTGCCCAGATCACAGAGTATGTGCTAGTCACTCTCCAAAGCCACTGCTTTTAGCTCACAGGCTACGTGGCCTCTTTTTCTGTGGCTTTTCAGTGTCTCTAGACCCTGACACTTGATGACCAATGCATATGAGAACCATTGTCTCCAAGCTGTCCTTGGCCCCACTGAGACGGGCCTGCAGCTTTTGGTGGGCAGTCTGTCTCTGTAGCCCTTGGCGGGTCTTAAGTGTCTGTGTTCTCCTCCTGCTCCTTTGCGTGTCATCCAGCAGTCACGAGTGTCTCCTTCCTGTGGAAGATAGGTCATACTCCAGCCCAGGTGGGGCTTCAGAGTGCTGAGTGGACAGTAGATGTGATGGTGTGGTCAGAGCAGTGGGAGCAAGTGCTTGGGGGCTTCAGCGGGAGTGTGGGGCAAGGGAGGGAGGGTGTGGCGTGTTGGAGCCGGGTGAGGAGGAACTGGATTGCCAGAGAGCTGAGAGCTGAGGCTGTCTTAGACCTGGGAGACCAGGGGCCAGTCTCACTTGATGGCCTTTCCTGGCTTCCCTCCATTCTCTGTGCAGGCCAATAGGCTATCCACACAGAAAGCAGTTGCCTAGACATTGTCCCTGCCCTTTGATGACCATTTGGTTGCTGCTGTTTAGCACCTGGGCCTGGGCCTCCCATCTGGTTGGACATCAGTCAGCATGCTGCCCAGGAGTGATTGCTCCTGTCCCTAGAGGCTCTAGCTCTACATTCATTTGGAGAGGACAAAGAAAGCTGCTGGGCAGGGTGTGGAAGACTTTGGGCCTGAGAAGATGAGCAGTGCACTGAATGTGGCCTGAGAGGGGTGGCCTGACAGGACAAGCCTTGCTGCTGCCCACTCCCCCTTCCTCCCCTGAGAGGGAACCAACTTTCGCAACTCTGTGGGAGGCATTGCTGATACCTCTGCCATGGCCAGCTGTCCATTATTCCCAGGGCCTTTGGGTTGTGGCTAGGTGCGATGGCAGAAGCAGGGCAGGTCAGACCTGGGTGGGCGTGCTGGCTCTGCCACCAGTTATCACCAGAGAGTGATTGTGGACAAGTCCTCCAGCATTTTCTGAGCCTCTTGCTTATGAGAGGGAAGCCCTGTGCCCACTGCAGGAGGAGAAGCGATGGAAGAAGGTGAAGCTGGAGTCCTGGAGTGTGCTGGGCACCAGTGAGCACTGGACACTGCTAAGCATTGTGATCCTCCTATCTCAGCCTCCCTAGGCTAGGATTACAGGTGTGGCCACGGCTCTGGGCATAAGGTGGGATTCATTACTGTCAGAAGAGTGAGATCCGGACTGCTTATTTACAACCAGAAACCCACTTCATATTAGCACTTCTCGAATCGTGGGTCACGGAGAGCTTCTGGCACCTTGTTGGATGGCGCTGGTGGCAGTTTAACTTCGGCTGTGGCGGCTGGTGGAGAGATGTCTTGCTGTCATGTGAGAAGTGTGGCAGTGAAGCCCAGCGGGGTATGAGGTCCAGCTCTGTCTGGACAGTGTTGTGGGTGGTAAGGAAGCACTGGCACTAAAAGCATCCTTACTGTCTCACAGGGAGGGACTGGAGGTTGCATCCTGCATAGCAGGACCACTTAAAATAACTCAGAGCACTAGACTGTAGGAGGATTTTGCTTTCTATAACTTTACCTTCCCAGAACAAGTCCATCACGATCTGAGGATTTTTTAGTTAGAAACCACATCATCTAGTTGGCTGTTTGAGGCAAATTTTTATGCATATTTGGCTTAAAATTGTCAGTTGATACAGAAATATATAAATAGGACAATAAGCTGAAATTTGTACCCTCCCATTGGCCATTGTTGATAGTTACATAATAATTCCAGACATTTTTTGTGCATTGGAAATGTGGTGTGAGAGTCTGGACATATTTAATAGTAGCTAACAGTTATTCATTCACTTAACACGTATTTATTGAACTCCTATGTACAAGTTCCATTCTAAATGCTTTATGTGTGACAACTCATTGGATTTTTACAGCAGCCCTACCATTGTCACCACACTACAGTTAGGAACTCGAGGCTGAGAGCCAGGCACCTTCTAGCATCTCCCAGCCAGTTGGTATCTAGTAGGGCAGAGACCTGGGCCATTTGGCTTGGGAGCGCTTGACATTTATTACGTTTGTCTGCTGAAAGCTTGCCACCAACAGGTGTGTGTTTGCTCTGTGACCAAGCCATGTACATAAGGTGTCTTTACCCCTTTAGGCCTAAACCTGAACTTTGGAATCATTCTAAATGCTGGCTGGGTCCCTGAGGGCTGAAAACAGGGACCTTTCAGACCTGCCCGAGGCCCTAATCTCTGACTTGAATGCTGAGCAGTGAGGTCTGGCCTAGCTGCCACTGCCTTCTCCTCGGTGGACTGCTTGAGAAACTCAGGTTCCCTGGAGGCCAGTGCAGGCAGCCTCTAACCTGACCAGGCCAGGTGTGGGTCCACACCTGCTGAGCAACATTCTCATCACCAGCCCAGATGTTCCTGGAGAGGTTTTGTGGGCAGGTTGGGGCAAAGTGTCCTTTGTAATATACTGCTGATAACAACGTCTGTTTCATTTTGAAGAGGACAGGCCCATCCAAATCTGCTAAGATGGAAGTGTGGGCAGTTGAGAAAAACTTCTTAATTATGGATCATACAGTGTGAGGGTTAGGAGCCACCCACACCTACATGGGAAAAGCAAAACAAATACTGATGTGGGTACTATGTGTAAGTGTGGGCCCTCACATTTGGTGTGAGTTCAAGATGCCCGGGGGTTCCTTGGCCTTTCTCTGAAATCGCCAGTGTTCCTTCCTAAGGCATGGGCAGCCCGAGAAGGGACCCACAGCTGTTGGGCACCTGGTATTTGTCAGCTATTGTACCTGTGGTGTTCCATTTGATACAGTCTTTCAGGGAATGTGTTATTAAGATGAAGACAGAGGCTTAAGGAAGTTGACAAAGTTGTTCACCATGGCGTCGTTATAAGGGGAAATTGAGATCCTGGGTGAGCCACAGGTTTGATTGTAAAGCTCCTGATCTTTCTGCAGTGCTTGGATTCTTCCCCAACTGCAGGGGAGTGGCTGCCTTCTCTAGACTTGGACTCTGCCACGCGGGCTGCCTGGTCTAGAATTGGAAGCAAGGGCAAATGGTAGGGTGGCTGTGGGCTCGTCATCGGGCTGTGCCATCTCGGACGACTGCTGCAGAGCTGTCCTTGGACCCCGGGGTTGTCCCTAGAGATGGTGCCTGCCCTCCTGTGAGTGTGCTCTGTCAGGTTGTCCTCCTGGCTGTGCCGTAGCCGAGGGATGGATTCTAGCAGGGCGCAGGCCGTGGTCCCACCTGTTTCCATGTGTGGCCTGGCTCTGCCTGTGTCTCTAGTCTCTCATCTTTCTTTTGTAAGTAAAATACAAGATGAGAAATTGGCTGTGTTGGGGGTTTCTAGATGTCTGTGTGTCCTGGAAGAAGTCTGTCACGTTTAAATTTAATCAGAATGGTTGTCAAGATTGGTCATTAACCTTGAGGGTTTAAAATAGGAAGCCCACCAGCTTCCCCTGGGCCTCACGGTGCCCTCTGCCCACTCTTAGAGTCTGTGCTCATCCACAGCTGCTTTGGGTGTTCCTCTGAATCCCTGTGCATCTCATCTTTTATGCATTTTGTTGTTTGTCAACCTAGGTATTTCCAGAACCACTCATACAGTTTATTTTTGTGACCTGTGTTGGTACGAAGGTATCTGTGGGCCGGGTCACTTGGAAGGGATCCTAGAGATCCCCTGGGCCAGCCCACAGATCCCTACTGGGTTATTGTTGGACTCTGCTCAGAGACACGGCAAGCTCTTTTGGTGACGAAGTCAGAAATAAAGTGCTGCGCTCTCTGTCACAATGGCATTGCAGGACAAGTTAAGTGTGCGGCTTGACGTACAGTGTTTTTATGACTGGCTTTCATTCATCTCTGCTTCTGACCTGTTATTATGGAAATTTTTTAATTGGCCTTTATGTGTCATCAGAGATATAGAGCATTAATGTGTTCACTTATACAGTACTTTTTTTTTTTTTTTTAATTCCTTCCATTGCTGTTTTCAGCATGATCAGCAGGACTTTGCTGTGGGCTGTCTTGTGCTCCCCAGATGCATGTGCTGGGGCCCTGGCGCCCAGCGTGAGGGTGCTAGGAGATGGCCTGGGGAGGTGCTGGGGCCAGGCGAGGGCTGGCAAGGTGGGGGATGGGATTAGTTCCTCACAAGAAGAGCTGCTACAGAGCTTTGTCCCTGTTACGTGGAGTCAGAGTGAAAGGTAGGGGGGCCTCCCTAGAGTGAACTGCTGGCTCCTTGGTCTCGCACATCCCACTTCCAGCCAGGAGAGATGCATTTCTCTTGTTTAAACTGCCCAGTTCTTTTTTGTCACAGCAGGCTGAGCAGACCAATGTAGACAGGGCTCTAGAATATTGGCGATGCCGTCCAATATGGTGGTGCCTTCCTGTGAGGACTGAAACGCCCTTGCTTCTTCCCCAGGTTGCCTCCTGTCTATATTAAGTAGCCTCCTGCTTCCTGTTGCCCTCTCTGTCTGACTGTCTTACGTATCTGGATTGATTGTGCTTTTGGCGTTCTGCATCTGTTTGTGTCTTTGTGATTGTTATTGAGACGAAGCACAGGGATTCAGCTTGGCATTCAGGGCTTGTGATCAGGGTACAGTTTTAAGTTAGGGTTCCATTTTTTCGGTGACCATCATCAGCTTTCTGCTCTGGCCAGTGGCTGGAACCCTTTCCTGCAGCCCTGTCTAGGGACTTTGTCCTCTCGCGCCTCTTAGTCTTTGCAGGTACTGGCTCCTCTTGGAACACTGTGGCCACTCTTGCCTCTTGTCCCTGCAGGACTTGAGGCACTCCTGCTCAGGATCCCTTCTCTGACACCCAGACTGCAGCTACTCTCAGCCTAAGACCTCTAGATAGTCTGTAACTTTCCCTTATTTAATGAGCACAGCAGTCCCATGTTTTAGGTGGGAGTAGTTCCCCAGTTTTTCTAGCTATCAGTCCTTTATTTTGAATCTAAGCAGCAGAATGACAGCCACAGGCCCTAGCATGTCAAGAGCCCATCCTGGTCCCAGCACTGCTCCCTAAACAGCGCTGTTTAAGCATTTATGGCTTTATTTTAAAACAGTTGTTGGTGTAACCTGCATGCTGTGCCCTTCCAGCTGTGTTGATCCGTGTCAGGATTGCTCCCATCTCGGGGTCACAGCAGTGCTGTTGTCCATGATTCTTGTGTATTTGCAGGAATGTGCTCCTTGGGTGCTCCTCGGGTGGCTCCCTGAGGCCTGCTGGGTGGGGGCGTGCACCTGTCAGATGGCACCTTGTGCTGCAGTTCCCTCAGGGAGCGCCAATGCATTCTCACCGTCAGTGTGTAAGTCTGCCTGTCTTCTATATCTTTGACAACACGGCAACAGGAATTCTCAAATGTTTCATTCTTTGTCAGTATTATGTATAGATTAAACAAACAAACAAACAAACAAACACCTCTTCACTCTCATTTTAAAGAGCAGGAAACCAAAGCTAAGAGAGATTAGATAATTTGCCTGGTCTCATAGTAAGCTAAGGACTGGTTAAGCTAGGACCTGAATTTAGTGTTATAATTTGAAGATTTGCTTTCTTTGGAGACAAGATGTTATAAAACACACATTGCCCTTAATGAGTTAGTAATTATATACTGTTCTGCCCCTCTAATGGAGAGTCCAAGCCTTCTCTCTAGAAGGGAATTTTAATATTTAGAGAATTATTTATTAATTACAGAACTGAAAATGTAGTGCATTTAAAAAGGCCATGCATATTTTTCTGTTTTTTAACCTCAAACTACTTAAGTTGTTTTGGACTTCTCAATCCTTTTGACGTGGAGGTTTATTCTAGGGGAGAAGTGCAGACCACTTGTCTGTTGGGAATTGTTGTCATCTTGCTGAGAGAAAGGTAGGTAGCCTGGTTAGTAACTTTTAATTGGCTGAAGTCTTTTGTGCTCAGTGCATTTTCTACATGGCTGTCAAGATTATTTTGGGAAGAAAGTACAGGGTTTAGTCATCCTCCAAGAAGGGTGATCCCAAATTTGGATAATTGGAAACCAAATTACAAATCTGATCCAGAAAGATTGTGTATAGTAACTGGGTATTGTCACACTTTCCAAATACATAAACTGAATGATACAATTCATATACTCTTTGAATAGTACAGTTTGTGTGTGTGTGTGTGTGTGTGTGTGTGTGTGTGTATGTGTGTAAGTGGGTAATTGTACATTTATGATCTAGGAATCAAGTAACACTATTTTAAGATAGCATTTTTGAAAAATTCAAAATCTCTCTCATTCTAAAAACATGGAAATTTTACCCCTCGTGCTTAAGTATGCTCACACTTACTTGATGGTCCTGTATTTTACTGGGGTCTGTTTTGAATTGTGATCAGTCTCGGATCTCTGTGCAGGTGATTGCTGTGTCATTGGTCCACTGGTAGCCAGTGTGAACCCCTGCACCCATATCCAGATTCCCTTTCTGGTGAATGGCCCTAATGTCTCACTGGGCATTACTCTTTTCCCAGTGACATGAGTGTGGGACTCTGGGCCAAGCAGCTCCAAGGGAAATTGTATTCCTCTTCTGTGGCAGGGAATGTACTCAAGGCAAGCAAAACATTTCAATGAAGTTTTTATGGGCCGAGTACCAGCATTCTCCTGGGAGTTGGGAGGCCTGCTTTTGGTTCAGGCCATAACTAATACATTACTGAAAAAGGGTCCTCCCTTACCCTGTTCCTGCCTTGATAAACACAGTGGCGGGGGACATGTTTCCAAGGTCCCTCCTATGTGGCTTTCCCTGCCCCAGGAAGCCCTCTCTGCAGCCCTGGGTCCATCCTAGTACCATGTGCTCAGGGTTCACTTTGCTCAGTGACTGTCGTTTTCCGTAAGTACCTATTGAATGTGTTCAGTGTGTCAGGTGCCATCCCAGGAACTTTCCCGAGAGCACACTTGGGATGGTGGCACTGGGGGAAGTCAAGGCACTGAGCCCTGTTTGTGAGAGGGGACCTTGTAGGGAGATGGTGCCCTGAAGGGAGGCCCCTCGAGGAGACTGGTAGCTTGTATTCCCTAGAGGCAGGGTCTTGGTCTATTCTCATATGAGCCATCTTCGAGATACTTGGTTTTTATTTTTACTATTATTCCAAACTGCTTCAGTGAAGGTGGAGGGCTCCTACCCCTCCAGTCCTCCTGCCTCCTGTGGGAAGGGGTCCCCTGGCCTGGAGTGGGCCGTAAGCAGCTGCTTGGGTATCTCACTAGGTGGGTTCCGTGCTTGTTGGGTCAGATCAGGCTGTTTGCATGGGAAGAAGCCGTGGGACTCTTTGTGGGTTTTGCTGAGGGCCCAGGAGTTGGAGCCGGGGTGGAGTTTGTCATTGAGATACATGCTGAAGGGCAGCAAGAAAGTTTTCCAGATGTGGAGATAAATGACAGTGTAGTGGGATCCATGTGTGCAGTTGTCCTTCTTAGCCATGGGTAATTCTTTAGCAGGTGGCAAGGGTCTGCACACAGAGACACTGTGTCCATGCCACATGTTGTCCTGCTGTTTCTGCAGGTTTCATCTGGTTGTCTCCCGTGCAGAAGGCATGGCATCAGTTTTGGCCACCAAGTGTTTATTGCAGCGGGTGCCTCCTACGTGGGTCACTCTGTGCTGTGGTTCCTCTGGGGGGTCGTAGCTCTCCTGCCCACACTGCACTGCCCCTTTCCAGGTGTGGCTGACTTCTATACCTTCAGAGAGCTTCCACTAGGTGGCTGTGCAGTGCACCGTGCCCCTGGGGTAGGGTGACCCCAGGTAGGTTGTGACCGCTTCTGGGCAGGAGTCCTGAGCCACAGCTCCCCTCACCCTCCTCTCCTCCTCTTGTCCCCTCTTCCTCCTTCCCCTACTTTAGAAAACATTTCTTACTAAATAGTGAGTATTTTCATTCTTTCTTTTGTTATTCTTTGCTGATTTCATGTGGGGTAAGCCTGGGAAAGTGAGAAAGAAGGTTTTATTTAGCTTTGATCACAGAACTAGCCGCTCTAAGTCGTCAGTCCTCAAGGCCACCCTGGGCTGAAGACCACTCTAGGTCACAGTGGACCAAACCCCCATGGCTGACTCAGAGGGCTTCTGGTTCCCACACGGCCTTAGCTTCTGAAGGTGGGGTGCTGAACTTGGGCTGGGGGGCTGTGAGGGTAGCTAGCCTTTCCCACCTTTGACAGTGACCCTGAGCCCTCCTTCAGTGAATGGGACATGCCTGGCTCTGCAGCTTGTATTTTATGAAGTGGACTCTAGGTTCACAGGTTGGTTATCCCCACAGTGCTCACAACTGTTACATTGTATACCATAGTGGGAAAGAAAACCCTAACTAATAGCTGTATGCTGACTGTTTTTCTTATTGTACAGTTTTAGTGGCTGTGCAGGCTTATAATACCATGTAAAAGATATGTGACATCATGGTTTAAGGTGAGAATACATATGTTTTTCAAACTTTTGACCTGTGCATTTTACATGGTCCAGCACATGGCTGGAATTAAAGTCTCACAGAACAGTACTTATCGTTGGAATGGGAGGTGAATAGTGTGTTTTTCATTGCATGAAGAAACATTGGTTGCCCAGACAGATGGACATCCACAGATAAAAATAAAAACATAAAAAATAAAAAATAAAAGAAGTACTTTGACCTCACCCTCACACTTTATACAAATTATCAAAATGAGTGAATCACATACATGTGAAACACAGAACCGTAAAACAAACAGAAACCAGAAACTCTTGGAGATTTAGGGCTTACTTATTTAGGGCATACTTTACCCAAAGCATGGTACATAAAAGGAAAAACAGATAAATTTGACTTCACCAGACACTCTGTTAAGAGGATACAAGGCAAGCTAAGTCTAGAAGAATATATTTGCAAATCAGAAATCTATTAAAGAACTACTATCTATAATATGTAAAGAACTCCCCCAGTTCACAGAGGACAAACACCCAGTCAGCGAGTACATAACAGTGCATGTGCATATGAAAAAGTGCACGTGGAAAATGAGTATTTTATTCCTAAGGTGTTAAGTGTACACATGAAAAATGCCCAGCATAGGTAGCTGTCGGGGGACATGCAGATTAAAGTGGCTGAAATTAAGAGTAGTGGCAAGACTAAATGCTGGTGTGGCTGCTGGGAACTGGACAGTGGGGTGGGAAAGCAGCAGCCACTCTGGAAGACAGACCAACAGTTTCTTAAAGAACTAACCAGGCAGTTACCACATGACCTAGCTGTTGCCCTTGAGGGCATTTGTCCCAGAGAAATGAAGACATGTTCACTCAAAACCCTGACCATGTATGTAAAGGGTAGCTTTGTTCATAGGAGCCCCTAACTGGAAGCTTCCCGATGTCCTGAAGTGGGTGAATGTGAAGCAACCGAGGTCCATGCCCACGTGGCAGCTGCCCAGCCTGGTGAATGGACCGGAATTCATCTGTCCTTAAGGCCAGGTGCCACGTCTTTCTCTCACCGGTGTCTGGTTGGACTTGGTTTTACTTTTCCTACAAATGCGTCCTCTGTTGGCTCCCCGGGGACAGCCCCTTGTTGGCGCTGTGGCCTATCGCCTGAGACGTGTCAAGGAACCCTCTGTACTCGTTCTCCTGGGGGCGCCGGAGCCTGCTTTCAAGATGACAAATGCGAGTGCGCGCACTGCGACAGTTGTCCAGACATCATGTCTGCTCTCAGGAGCTCCCCTTGACTCACCTTTAGGAAGCTGCACTTCATGGAAAAACAGTCTGCATTTCTGGGGTCAGGTCAGAGCCCTGCAGGGCCACGTGGTGTGGTGGCAGAGGTGTCGGTTCTCAGGTCACAAGACCTCTGTCCTGGCTCTAATACCAGCTGGATATCCTTAGGATAGTCATTTCATTTCTGTGAGTTTTGGTTTCACTCTCTAAAAAAATTGGGCTATCATGTGTAACTATAACACACCCATAAAAAACTATCTTAAAATTACAAATAAATAAATGGGAGCCTTGCTGTCCATGGAGCATCGCCTACGGCAGAAGCGGGGTATGCACAGTGTTTCTGGAAATCTGAACAGGCACATGTGGCATCTTGCTGACGACCCCTTGCTGTGCATGTGGCACCAGTGAGGCCTAGCCCATGGCCATGCCTTGGTGCTGAGCCACACTGTGCAGATGGCATAGCCGGGGGAGGAGGTGGTCTGCCTCTGCTGAGTGGCTGCCTCTGGGCTGAGGGGCTGGAGTGCTGCTGGTTGCACTGGAGAAGCTGCCCTCTGGGGAGGGTCAGAGGGTGGCCAGCGGGGAGTCACTTCCTGGTAACCTGCCAAAGTCCCTCTTAGCCTGTCTGCTCACAGAAGTGACCAGCATGACAAGGGGAGACATAGAGACCAGTGGGCTGTGCTAGTCCAGTACTTTTATGGACCTGGTTTTGTTCAAAACAGCCAGCGATGAGCTGCCAGTGGTCGAAAGCCTTCTGGGGAACACTGGGCCAGCCAAGGGACTGGGAAGCAGCGAAGGAACTGCAGCCCTCTGCCCGGCCTGCACCCTTCCCACTCTGAGCGCACCCCACCATCACCTCGGCCTTGGTGACTTCACCCATACTTGCTCATCTAGAGCGAAGGGCTCAGTGACAAGCTGAGAGATGGCGTCAGGAGATTTGTGGAAGCCAAGCGGCTCGCAGTAGATGAAAGCCGGAATCGGCACTGCAGATGACCTTGGAGTGCCTTTGGCGCTCCTTCGGCTGCTGGAGGGATGGCCGGCAGCTCTGGTGCCTCAGTCTACTCAGTGTGCAGCCTGCTGAGCTGCTGCTCTTACCTCCATTTCTCAAGAACCCAGTTGATGGCTGAGATCCCTGTGTCTTGCCTTCCTCATTCTCCTATTCCTCTCTGTTAGCCTCTCCATCTTGGAGCAGCATCAGTTTCAGTGCTTTCTACCCAGATTCAGACCAGAGAGGCGCAGTGGCACAGCAGGCTGAGAGCTGGGCCAGGGCTGGCATTCCCGGCCTTCCAACCACTGCTGAGCTCTGTTATGTGCTGCTGTTCCCTACACCTGACCTTGTGGAAATGGCAAATCCAAAATGTTAAGGTCTGATTTTGAGATTGGGGTCAGGGGTGCCTTTTATGTATGGTTGATGTGAAATCTACTTTCCTTGGCACGGAGTTTAGTCCCGGCTCCTGGCAGGGAGAGGCAGGAAGTTGTTTTTGTATGGAAGCCTACACCAGAGTATCCCTGCATCTGGGAATTTATTTGCTTTGGACTGGAATAAATCCCGCTGAAATCAGAGGATGCTTACCTTTTTAAGGAATGGGAAGAGGGCTGGGTGCAGTGGCACAGGCCTCTAATCCCAGGGTTTGGGAAGCTGAAGCAGAAGATTGTGATCAAGCACAGAAACTGATGCTGCTGCAAGATGGAGAACCTAACAGAGAGGAGCAGGAGGACTAGCCTCAGCAACTTAGTAAGGCCCTAAGCAACTAAGTGAGACCCTTTCTCAAAATAAAATGTAAAACAGCTGGGGTGTGGTTCAAGGGTTAGGTGACCCTGCGTTCAATCCTCAGCACACAAAAAAAGAAAGAAATGGGAAAGGGGCACCTGAGTCCTTTTCCAGTTGATGTCTGAGATTCTCTTTTCTTACCTCTGGAGTCCTCCTGCTCCTCTGATGGATTTCCCGTCGTGGAGCAGCATCAGAGTCAGTGGGGAGAGGTGTCTTAGGTGTCCCCAGTGCTTAGGATTCAACGTACAGTTAGTGTGTGAGCACCAGGGATGAGGATTCTGGAAAACCCAAGTGCTCCCAGCAGACCAGCTGAAGGAGACCTGTGGGCACAGAGCCGGGCAGCTGCCATTCTAAAGACCCCATGTGACCCTGATGTACAACGAAGGCTGGAACCAGGGTCTGAGGCCCACGTAACAGCAGTGCCCTGTGCTTTCACGAGCTTAGCCTGGTTTTGGGTGCGTTGGGGGCGATTACAAGAATATTACACAAACAAATGTAGGAATGACACACCTGCCGTGTCCTACTGATGTCTACTGTGGAGATTTCCAGTTTCCTAGTTTATTGTGATCTCTCTCCATTCTCCCCTTGTCTTTATGGAGCAATAATTTGACAGATGATTATAAAGAATCACAATTGAAACCAGGATGCTTTACTGAACTTCATCTCCAGATTGTAAACATTTTTTTTTTTTTTTGGTATTTTTGATACAGGGTCTCACTAAGTTGCTGAGGCTGGCCTTGAACTTTCCATTCTCTCGACTCAGCCTCTAGAGTGTCTGGGATCATAGGTGTGTGCCACTGCCCTGGCTGTGATGAGTCCAGTTTTATAGGCCTGAGGTTACTGGGTGTAAAGTGCTCTTTAGGTAATTGGGGGACTTGATCCTACAGATGTTGCTTTTTTACGAGGGCCGAGGAGTCAGGTTGCCTGATTCCTGCTAAGCAGCTGTGTAATTTTTGGGCAACTTTCCAGCCCATCTCTACCTGATTTTGTTCATCTATAAGGTGGGATGATGGCCACTGCCATCTCCCAGGCCATTCCCAACTCTGAAATGAAGGCTGTGTGCTCTGTGCTTGGCTCAGTGCCTGGCATATAGGAAGTGTTCAGCAAAGCCGTAACTGCCTGGTCCCTGCTGTTTTTACACGTAAGCATTCAGAGCTGGCACGTGTTTCAGACCTTGCCCTTGAACCAAGGTTTCCTTAGCTTTAGCTGGTGGGGTCACTACTGGCCTCTTGAAGACCTTAAACTTCAAATGAATGCAGCCAAGGGATTTCGTAATGAGGCCACTGCTGCCAAAAGCTGGGCTCAGTCCCCACCAGTGAGCAACCTCAGGGCGTCCTTCATTTCTTTGGTTTCTTTTCCTGAACCAAGCATGTGGTTGTGCAGTCCTCTGCCTGACTTCTGGAACCCTGCAGCTTCTTAAGCACCAAGGGGACATGTTCTGCTGCAGGCAGCCCTGGGGTGTGGCTGCTGAGCTGCCCAGCACACAGGAGCCTCCCATGCAGCACTCCTTTCTTCTCCCAGCTTCTGCCTCAATCTGCTGGAGTTTTTCTCCTTCTGTCCTCATGAGACGCTCCCATAGGTTGAACAAGGATGGTTGCTCTAGTCACTGCTGGGTTCTCAGCACTTCGCAATGTCCTCTAAACAGGAAATTATAATCTGTCAGAACGCAGGATGAACCTGTGGTCGAGTTTTAGGCTGTGTGACGTGAAGCCTGCATCGGTGAAACTTATTAGCTCAGTTTCTTTAATGCAAATTTAAAGTATTTTAAAACAGCTTGGTAATCATTTATCGAGTGTCTTATAGGCTAGGCACTGAAGTGGGAAAACAATGAATGATCCTGCCCTTATGAGCAGCAGTCTCTCTTGTGTGATGGACAGGCACGTGAGCACCGGGCTGTAAGACCCGGTAGGTCTCAAGATAAAGGGGGACCTGTGTCCACTGGAGTGAGAAGCCTGGAATGGCCTTCTGGGGAGCCAGTGCTCCCTTGAGCAGGCCCTCACTGTTGCACCTGGCCTGTTTGGCTCAGTCCCCAGCACACCTGCCCCATGTGGGGAGGAGTTCTCAAGGTCCCTGTCTGGTCTGGAGTCCCTAGGCATCCTGTCTGTTCTTCTTGCTCCCAGGCACAAGGCATTTATGAAGGCCTCTGCTTGTTGGGGCCAGCTGTGCTCATGTGTGTGCACAGTAAGGAAGTCCTCTGGACTCATCCCTCTGCAGTGTGGGCTCCTGCAGGGCCAGTCCTGCCGGGTCATCTGTGTCCACCCCAGCGCTTGGCCTGGAGTCGGGGCCATGGCAGACTTGTCATCCGTATGTGTTGTCTTTTGAGGCCAGCAGTGGCATTCAACCTGCAAAACAACAACTGCATTAAAGGAATCTTTATTTAAGACATTTGCTGAAGAAATCTCTTTTTAGAAAACTTGACCTGTTTCACTGTTGGAGTTAAATTTCAGCTCAGAAAAGCAGCTGTGTGCCCAGAAGGCTTCGGCTCTTAGTCTGTGACAGATGAATCTAATTTGCTGCTGTCCCAGCATCTTATCCTTCTGTGGTTTTATTAGACCTTTCTCCCTGATGGAATGGATTTTCTTATAAAAGTCACACTTCCTTTTTGAGAAGTATGACACTGATTTTATGGGAGAGTCTCCCAGAAGGTTACCTGCCAGCAGCCAGACTCGTGGCTTCAGGTGCACGGCCTGGGGTCCTGTCTCTGCAGCGCAGGGAGAGGTGCAGGGCCAGGCTGGAACCCAGCTCTGTCTGCGGCACCCCTGCTGGGCAGCCCCTAGCCTGGCAGGCCAGTGCCCAGAAGGCTGTGGGCACAGGAGAGCACCGAGCACAGAGCCCCACAGCGCCCCGCTGCCCGCCTCTCCTCTCCCTGCTGATGGGCTCTTTGCCCGCGGATAAGTCATGCAGGGTTGCCAAGTGCCCTTCATTTTCTGCTCTGCTTTCCTCCAGGGGTTCTGCAAGGTAGTCAGGTAACACATGTGAGGGGCTTTGTACTTCTAAGGCCTCTCAAGCCTTCTTGTGTCCCACGTGGCAGCCCGTTCACTCAATAGTTCGTATTTACTTGCTGGGAGGGTCATGACCCTAACTGTGATTATGTTCATTTCACAGGAAAGGAAACTGAGGCACAGAAAAGGTCACCGTGTCCCAGGTCATAGAACACTTTAAAATCACATTTGCCTTTTTAATTAGTTGTGATTGTTCCTGTTTTGGGGTGCAGTGTGACATTGCAGTACATGCACACGCTGAGAGAGGGTCAGAGCAGCCTGCCAGCTAGTGTCATCCCAGGCACTTGCCATTCCCTGGTGTTGGGAATGTTCAGGATCTTTAGCTGTCATGAAATACTCAACGGCACCGTATATGGTGGCAGGGGTTCAGACTGCACCTTCTCTCCCTGCTGCGCGCGCGCCTCCTCCTCACCACCCCTCCTGCGGCCTCCTTCGGAGCCCAGGGGCACGGGCTCTATCTTGATAATTCATCCTGTTTAATCGGCCCTTGCATGTCCATGTTTTCATTCGACCCTGGCGACGTGGGGCTAGGTAGTGTTCCCTCCCTTCCATACCCAAGGAAATGTGGCCTCCACACAGTGTGGTCGTGGTGGAACTCTGGTCTTGCACGTTCTGGTCCTACGTCTTCAGTCCTGTTCCTGAACTTTTTGTCTGGCATTCTGATGGTGGGGTTGTGGGAGGGAAGTGCAGGTGGGGCTTTGTGTTGACAGCTGGAGTCCTTGCTGTGAATGGAGCAGAGGTGTGGGGATGGAGGTCTGTGTCACTGCAGGTTCCCACCCTCTGAGATGAAGCCGGCTCTACATGGCTCTGTGCACGGCTCCATGGCCTGTGGAGCTGGGATGGGAGCCGCAGGCCCTGTCTTGTGCCAGACTCTCCCTGGCACGTGGCCTTTCCTTTCCTCCCCTGCGTTTGGGCTTGTCCTATCCCTTTGGCCAGCATGCTGGGGTCTTTCTTCTGATGTTATTTCTGAATATCAGAGAAGTTTCTGTTTTCCCTGAAAACGCAAACCAATATGAACTATCAATATATAACAGTCTAAAAATTGTCATCATATAGATAAACTGTGAAACAGAGCTCCATAGAGTGTAGCATTTCTTCCTTGATAGTAAGAAGACCCATGTTCATTGCAGCGAGTCTGGGAACACATGAAGACAAAGAAGGTGGCAAGTCCCTTGAGCAACATGACCACTGGTAATATTTTGGTCTGGTGCAATGGAAAGTTCTCAGGGTGGCCGAGACCCATCTAGGACAGGCTGTGTGTAGGTTTGGCTCCCTGGCTGGCATCTGCACCCCGACTGACGGGAGACCCCGCGCCTCAGTGGTCTATGTAGATGGTGGGGTTTATGCTGACACCTGCCCCACTTCTGGGAGTCTGGAGATTTGGCCCGGACCCTCCGAGGTGCCCAGGGGACCAGCCCCAGTGAACACCCTGGACACTGAGTCTCTCCTGGGCTCCCTGGTTGGCACTTACACACCTGCCATCATAGCTCCTTGCTGGGGAGTCAAGCATGTCCCTAGCCTCCACCAGGAGGGGACTCTGGACATTCGTCTGGGCTCCTGGACTTCGCCTCATGCCGTCTCCTGCTGTGGATTTTGCTTGGAGCCCCTTTGCTGTAGTGAGTCATAACTGTGCGTGTATCTTTGTGCTGAGGCCTAGGAGTCCTGGTGGCCACTGGCCCTGGGTGGTCTGGGGGACTCTGAAACAGGGGCACAAGCACAAGTCTGTTCTTTTTCCAAGCATAAATAAACTCACTCTCTCTCTCTCTCTCTCTCTCTCTCTCTCTCTCTCTCTCTCTCTCTCTCTCTCGTGCTGAGGCTCAAGCCCAGGGCTTTGTGCATATTAGCAAGCTCTCTACCACAAGCTGCACCCCAGTCCTATACATATTTTCAACAAAATGGTTGTATCTTTTTGAAATCTTTTTTTTTTTTTTTTTAACAAATATCTGAGCGTTTTGTCATGCCATGAAGTACACCTTCAAGACATGATTCAAAGGATGTCGGGTGATATCTTAGATGCTTATGTAATCTTGGATGTTTGAATTTTAGATTTCATTGTTATGCTGGGTAGTGAAATCCTGCTTTGCGGAACTCAGAGTGCATCTCTGATTTTCTTGTGGCGTGTTGTCTTTGGAGTGGGACGACCCAAGGTGAGGAGGCAGGACAGGTGCATTAGTTCTGTAGGCGGCTGTCTCTATTCCTCTCTGCTCAGCAGGGGAGCAGTCACCTACTGAGTGCTCACCTATCCATTATCACTTAAAAAGTTACTTGCTAGTTCATAAATAATAAGCAGTACACATTTTACTTGGCATGTTGGAATACTGGTGAAGTTGAGTGATTTGCCTTGTGTTCATTGACTCCTTTTCTTTTGTGACCTGGTATTTGCATCTCTCAGATTAAAGGGCAGTTTCCACCTTCTCCCAGGTGTTTTGTGGTTGCTGTGATGGCTCGCGTGGTGCACTCCGAGGCAGAGGTGCTGAGTTGCTCCTTCCCCTGTGTCTGCTGGGACCTCATGCAGCCCTTCCAGCTCCGGCAGGGGCTTAAGGAGTGGGTCTCGTTAGGAGGAGAAGTGTTGGGTCCTTTTCGCATAGGTCACGTGTGTCCTTCAGAGAAGTCACTGATGTGTGCACTGAATGGGGGTTTATCACAGGAGATGCCTTGTGGAGTCTGGGGGAGGGCGGAGGTGGGGAGGGGCCTTCTGTGTGTTCCTGCTTGTTATAAGATCATAAACACCTCCACCGTGATGTCTTCAAGTATTTCTTATGAAATGTAAAGGAATTATCACGTGAAAGCCTTCCTAATTAACTAATCTCACATAATTGCAGGAGTAGCTCAGAAGGTGGCAGTGGGAGACAGGGGATAAGTGGAGGAGCACTGAGGGTGTCTTGGGGACAGGGGGGCTGTGGTACTGGGGGCTGTGGAGGCAGATGATGAGGTGAGGAGAGAGACATTGTGGATACAAAGGCTCAGGCAACGGAGGTGGTGGACTGCACTGTGGCTTGCTAGCATCAGCCACCACTAGGGACCTGACTTGCCCCCAGAGCATCCCTCACCCTCGCCTTGCTTGAGTGTTGGGCATTGGTGGCCATGGGGAGGGGGTACCTGTCTTGGGTCAGGCAATGGGCAGCAAGCTTTTCCTTATAGAGGAATGGATGACACATTTGTGTCAACCACAGATAGCAATTGTTTTTAGTTGCCCTTGGACACTGTGGCTGGAGGTGTGCCGCCAGGTATGTGATGGGTGGAGGGGGAACATGGCTCAGAGCTGCCTCCTGGAGCTGCCTCTGTGTGATCACCACATCTTTTTACTCTCTGTGTTTGCTAGAGGGCTGTGGTAGGTGTCTGAGGTGTGCAGTAACTGAACCCCTGAGTTACCTGGGGGCACAACTTTTTAATCATAGCGTCCAGTAGCCACAGCCAGCTGTGGAGTAGCCATGTGTACTGTCCCATTCATTTGTGTATGTGCAGTGGTCTCTGGGTACAGGGAACTCTGGAGGAACACAGCGAGCATTTACCACTGGCTGCCCCTCCAGCACGGGGGAGTGGGGGCAGTGTTGAAGGGGGATGCCACTGTTTTGTATAATTTTGAATTTTTATTATTGAGTCTTAGTTGCTTTAAAGTTTATTGACTATTTGTAATTAAAGCAATGTTTACTTTTAAAAATTTGAAAAGAACATACTAAGTAACCTGTGACCTTGGACAACGTGTGTGCCTCAGTTTCCTCATCTATAAACAGGGAATCAAATGGTGCTGACTTTACAGTTGTGATGAGAAGTCAGATAAAATGCTAAGCCTGGCGACAGGGGTGCCCGCTGCTTGTGCATATTCAGTGTGTCGGAGGAGGAGAATGCCAGTCGGCGTTGTGACTTGATGTAGCGTCCATAGCTCTGGCTTGCACATGCTTTTGGAAGGGACTGGCATTCCTTCTAGATGGTGTGATGGAGAAAGGGCTTTGGCAGTGGCTGCCACTGTGGATTGGGTTTCTCGCCAGCCTGCAGTCCCAGGCAGCTCGCTTGTTCTCTGCTCCCATTCCTCTCATCTGTAGAGTGGGCACAGGAGCTGGTACGGAGCTGGGGTGGGGGATTCTCTGGTGTGCAGCAAACGGAGAACTGCTTGGCCCCAAGAGAGCAGGACAGTACACAGAGCTGTGTGGCACTTGTCTGAAGGATAAAGGGTGTCTGTTTCCTGTGGAGAGTTGGTTCCTTCTCTGTTTCTTTAAATGTCAAAGGAAAGTGAGGCCGTTTTGTGGCTTCATCTGACAGCCCTCGATCTCTCATTGATTTGGCCAGTTGTCATTTGCTGTCATCACAGCGGCAGCAGTTGAAGGCACAGCTTGCCTTGATTTGCAATTTTGGGTGTTTGTGCTATTTATAAATGATTAAGAAAAGACATGGAGGCCTGTTGATGGTAAGATGGCAGATTCAGCAAAACATAGAAAAATCTGTTAGCACAGCTTGCACGTGCATCCCCCCAAAGCATTCAGATCAACATGCACAGTCGCCGATGTCGATCGTTTTCTGAAAAAAATGCTTTCAGCCTTTGACCAGATGGCTCCCAGAGCTCTTTCTTTAAAGTGCCGAGCATGGCTGACAGGCATCTGAAATCCGAAGCTGGTAGAAACATCACCTTTTTTGGTAATTCAGGAGGAGTGTCAGTTTACCACTGTGTTCTTCCCTTGTATCCTGTTCTCTGTTTTCATGATTTCATGCTACATCACCCGGCCATGGGGTCGGGACAGTCCTTCCTGCTGGACACTCTCCATGGCTTCCATCAGTGTCTGACACCTTCCCTTTGTCTGTCTCCTGTAAAGCTAGCGGTGCCCTGCAGTATCACCGGTGCCCGTCCAGAGTTACTTACTATTTGCCAAATGCATGAACAGCCCCGCTTTCCTTTCTCCACAACTCATGGAAAGTACTGCCGTGTGAGCAGGGGTTGCAAGAAGCAGAGGCTCCGCAGGCTGCTGTGGGCTGGCTGACCATCTTCAGAGTCTCACCTGGAGAACCCTCGCAGGTAACCCTCAGGCCAGGGAGTGAGCTGTGGATCACCTGGAGTCCTGGGCCTCGGGCCCTGCCCTGTGCAGATAGAAGGCTGAAGGCTAAGGCGTGGCAGCTTGCTGCAGCTCACCTGGGGAGTCCTTTTTAAAGTTTGTTTGCTTGCTGGGGATTGAACCCAGAGCTTTGCAGGAGTAGGTACTGTGCTCTGGGACTGAGCCACCTGGCTCTGAGACTCCTATTCCAGGCGCCAGCTAGCTTCTCCCCACACTACCCTCTTCACCGCAACCCTTCACTCTGAATGTGCACTAATGGGGAGAAAATCAGATGCCGAGCAGAACCCAGCAGCTGGAAACGATGTGCTCAGGTCTGTGCCTGGCAGGGGCGGCAGCTTTCATAATGCCTTTCAGTTTCTACTGTCCTCAGATGTTCAGTCAAGCAGATAAGAAAATACAAATTTTGGGACTGGTAATTTTAGAAAAAGGAAAAAATCAATTTCTGTTTTTTTCTCAGTCTAGAATGGAGGCACTTTAGACCCTATTTAGGGTACAGCTCAAATACAATGGCAAACCATGGTGTAGCTGGTATCAGCTGTGACGGTAACCACAGAGATGGAGAGCCAACTCTGTCCTCTAAGGGAGTCTCATTAGTGTCAAATTCGCATGAAGGAGAGGCAGATGGTGAGGCGGTAAGTGTTCAGATGTTAGGTCATTGATAGCTTTTACTTCTGTGTATTGCATTGGGATTTGGGACCCATGAAGCCCATTGAGAACTGATTATAATCTGTCCCCTAGCCAGCTGGGTTCTTTTTCATGCTGGGTTTGAAAAGACTGCTCCTATTACAGTCAGTAAAGATGGATGATTGATCGTTGGGAAATCATGAACTTTTATTTGTTCCACCCAAAATTTTGGAGGTAGAGCTGTTCAAAGGTTGTCATCTCTATTGTATTTCAGATTTTTTTGGGGGGTGTGTATGTGTGTGTGCATAAGCAAATCAAAGTCTTTAATGGTTAGTTGTGTAGTTTTTGTATGAATGAGAGGTGCAGCCCACTGCGGTGTCCCGGGATTCTCTCTTTGTTTGGACACGAGCTTGAGAACTGCAATTGAGCTGTGTAGATGATTATCTAGGAATAAGACATCTGTTCAGATTTTGAGTTCAGATTTTATACCAGGATAGGTTGAGTACCTTACCCCTCAACCTAAATGCTTGGGGTCAAAAGCATTTCAGATTTTGGAGTTTTGGGGATTTTGGAATATTTGCCTTTACTGAATAAGCCTTCCTAATCCAGAGATCTGAAATTGAGCTGTCTGAAGCTGAAAAAGTTTAGAATTTTGGAGCATTTCAGGTTTTCAGATGTGGATGTTCAAGTTGTACTTAGAAAAGCAACAAGAGACCTGGGAGGAGTGTCCTTGCCCGTCCAGCTCTTCCTTGCCCTGTTGTGCTGAAATCTGGGTGTTGGCAGGGAGGGCACCCTCCTTGCTTTTCTGGGAAGTGCACAGCTCTCACCACCTGGGTCCTTGCCTGGCTGCACACGTGGCCTCTTCCCTCCTGCTCAGGCTTCTCACCAAAGTGAGGCTGGAGAGCCTGCAATGGAAGTTGATCCTGCACCTGGACCATACAGCCTGGGGCCCAGGTACTGCTTCACTATAGCCTTTGAGCCAAGCAGTTTCTCACCTATCTTTCTAAGTGTGGGTCCTGCTTCCTCTGATTCCGGTGTCACTGTGTTATGTCATTCATTCCTGTGTCTCGGTGAATTGCTGCTTTGTTGCTCTGGAGTGGGGGTGGCAATGTGTGCTCCTGTCCCAGGCTTTCAGTTGTTTAGAAAGTTGCTCTTCTAGTTTCTTGTTGCTCACACGAGTCTTTATGTTTATGGATCTTTAAAGGCGGGTCTGGTTAGGACATCTAGAGTCAGGGAGGAGAGGGCTTGGGGACAAGGGCTGCTCCTGACAGCTGCCTGCTTCATTAGCAGTGTGGCCCCTGTGTCAGGTCCTTACTGCCACCCTCTGTAGCTGCCCGGCCTGTGCTTTCCTCACGTTGCACTCGTGGCTTCACTGAGGTCTCCTCGGTTGCCTCTTTGAGCGTGCAGCTTGGGCTGTGAACGAGGGGCCACTGTAGACAGGACACGGGTGGGGACAACTTGCTGAGTGAACGTGAGCAGAGACGTTCCTACAGGTGTCTTTGATTCTTGAACACGGTAGGTGGGAGGCAAACTGACGAGAGCAGTGCTCTTTCACATTTCTGGAAGGATTGTGGGTTTTGGATGGTTTCAGTGCTGATTGTTACTGTTGAGAATGTCATTCCTGCAGGTTCTCAGGATTCAGTTCAAGGTGATTCTCTAGAAACAGTGGTCTTCCTAGCCAAATGCCTGCTGAATGTCCTCCTGCAGCGCTGTTAGAGGTTTGCTAAGACTCAGTTCTAAAGGAAGCACATGAGACTGAACACAGTTTAAACCATGAATAAGTAAAGACATCTGGGGTTTTTGCCATATTGTCGTTGATTGCTGGTAATGATGAATTCTTTCTTTATTGAGTTCGATTAATTTTGATAACTAAAATGTGAACATCAGCATTAGTGGCATAATGATGAATTCTGAGCCTCCCAGCTCTCCAAACATACTTTTTTTTTTTTTGACATCACAACATTTCAGGTCACTACTACTAATCAGTTGGTGTTTTCAGGTGGTGGAAACCTACCAGGCCCCCTATTTGCCATGTGCAGTCACTGCACGGTGTCCACTCTCAGCTCCTGCGGTGTCCTACATGGTTACTAGTCTTGGCTCTCAGAACCTCACCTTCCAGGCCTGGGGTGGAGGAGATCTAATCAGAGCCAAGGTCCATTAGGTTTATACGCTGCTGACAATTATGAGATTGGGGAAGGTCACCTGTGGGCATGTCCTGTTTTCCAAAAGGAAAGATGCAATTTGTGTAGATTGTGGACTCAGCTCCTATTGGGTGGGCAGTGTTTGTGAGCCTAGTGTAGCAGCCCTTGCTAGGCTCCAGGACTGACCCTTAGGAAACTGGTGTCCCAGGGAAGCAGGTCTCCACAACTGGGGAAGTTCTATAAGGGCAGAACTTGGATTCTGCCAAGTGGGGTGCCAAGCTCAGTTTACATCCCCTGTCTGGGAGGCTCCATGTCTCCTCAGCCTGTCTGTGCCCGTGTGTCCTCCATCAGAGTACACAGCAGGTAACTTTGACATTCTCTGTTTATATACATGAAGTGGGGAATTGTGAAGGGCAGACTGTGGGGTCGGCATATATATGTATACATAAGATGCGTGTGTGTGTATGAAATCTTAAAAAATCACACACACACACTCCCTCTTCTGTTCCTGAGCACAGTAAGGCAAAGGCAGCTGTGCTAGTCAGCTTTCTGTTACTGCAAGAAATACCTGCTTAAGCCAGGTGCTTTATTAAAAAAGAAGAAGAGAGATCTGGGGTCTCATTGATTCAGCCTCTGGTGAGGTCCCTGGGCTGGTCATATCACAGCAGATGTCATTATGTTGGGAGCACACAAGAGAGTGAGGGTCGCATGGTGAGACAGGAAGCAGAGAGAGACTGGGGAGAGGCCAGGAATGACTTTCTGTATGCCCTCTCCCCTAAAGCCACCACAGCCTCTTAACTGAGGGCCACACTGAGGACAGAACTCCCAGCAGACAACTCCTTGGAGTTACCCTCAAGCCTTATCTACACTGTGGGGTTTGGTAAGGGCCCTTTTAGTGTTGCCCCCCAAAATACCTGGGTTTAGTGGAGGATCCCTTGGCTGGCCAGGAGGAGGACAGGAGGGGGTCACAGGGGAAGAGAGGGGTTTCTGTTCTTCGTTTACTCCTTTTTTTTGGTACCGGGGATTGAACTCAGGGGTGCTTTCCCACGGAGCCATATCCCAGCCCTGTTTTGTATTTTATTTAGGGACAGGGTCTCACTGAGTTGCTTAGTGCCTCGCTGTTGCTGAGGCTGGCTTTGAACTCGCGATCCTCCTACCTCAGCCTCTGGGATTACAGGTGTGTGCCAGCGCGTTCGACCTTTATTTACTGTTTATTTTGAAATAATTCGACTTAAAATTGAGCATACAGTGCAAAGCCTTCCTGTGCGCCCTTTCCTCATGCTCCCCAAGTGCAGGACCTTCCCAGGTGTGACTTCTATGAGAGTGGAGTTGAGACGTAGGGTGAGGGAGGAGGACCTTTCCAGTACCTGAGGAGCTGGCACAGTGGCCTGGGCCTGGCTGGAGACGGTGAGGCAGGGGAGGGTGCTGGGTGGCCTGTTCATTTTGAAAGGAGGTCTTGTGAGATACTGGGTTGGGGACAGTTTTAGATGACTTCATGGGTCTTGGCGGGCAGCTGGGAGGCCGGTGGCCCAGCTGTGTGGAGGGGGACTTGAGGTGCACAGCCTCCTGCCGTGGGCTAGCCAGCAGCTGTGCTCATGCGTCTCCTACACCCTGCAGCTTGCGCCAGCTTCCTCTGAGGCATAGCTCCACCGTGCTCTGTCACCGCCCTGCGGTGGCCCCCGCAGCATGTCCAGCACTGGTGATCAGTCCTCCTTCACATTCCTCAGTGAGGTTAGCTTGAGTTCACCCTCCCGCTAAAGGCAGCTGGAGACCCAGGCTTGGAATGGAGGAAAGAGGCCTCGGCTGAAGATAGAATGTAGAATAGGCTGTGTAGGGAGGGACTCACAGCCACCGCACTGCGTGCTGTCACCTGGGAGTGGGGAGCATCAGGAAAGCCAAGGCAGCCCATGGCCTTCCCAGTGGGGAGAGGAGAGCAGGCACCAGTACAGCCAGGTGCTGACAGATGGAGCAGGAGGTGGGGGCTGCATGTCAGATGCCACCAACTGGCGCAGTGAGGACCGAGCTGGGCCACTGGGCTCGGCAACAGGGATGTCACAGGGATGAGTGAAGGCCCAAGGCCCAAGGTGAGCTTGGACCTAATCCTGGGGAGCAGACTAGACCCAGTGGTGGAAAGCCTGTGTCCTACAAACAAAGCTCTCCGAGGAGGGCCCTCCTGTGTTCAGTCACATACAGAACATTCTCTGTCACATCGGGACCTTAGGGTTAATTCCTTAATAAAAGCCCTTTTCAGCCATCTGCTCTCCTGTGTAAATGGTAAAGCGAGAGAGTAGCTTTTTTGCCTTTTTGACTGAAGGGATATTGAGCTGGTAATTCCTAAAATGTATGTTCTTGAGAAAGTTATTTTTCTTTCTTGAGAGTTTTCTCACCTACAAAATGATATCTACCTACAGAATGTGTTATTGTTTTTTAAAAATTAATGGCTGTTTAGAAGAGCAGTTCTCCCCGGGTTTGTTGGTGACCCATGAAATACTCAGGAGACTAAGTTTGGATCTCTGGGTGCAAGAGCTACAGTTTATTGAGAACTCAGTACGGGAGGCCATCTAGGAGGCAAGTGACTTATCATCTTCATTTAATTCTTCTGGCCACATTGAGGTGAGATTTTTTACAAACTTCTGTTTTACAGATGAGAATCATATTGATAATGATGAGGGTGTAGTTGTCAATATACATTGAGGGATTTCCCTGTGTTAAGGACAGTGCTGACTTCTTCACATAGGAGGCGAAACCCCAAGCAGCCTCTGGCCAGCCTGGCTTGGAGGAGAGGCACAGCAATGTGCAGTGCCCTCCAGACGTGGTGCCCAGGCCGCTGTCCTCAGCTTCCCTGGAGCTGGATCCCGTGAGCACGCAGTCCTGGACCCTGAACGTCTAGTGTGCGAGAGAGACAGCCCTCTTCTCTAATCAGCTTCCATTACACCCTGACGTATGTCCCTGCACCCACACGCTCGGTGGTAGGACCATCTGCCAGGAGAGCCAGGGCGGGAGGCAGATGCCCTTCAGCCTCCTGTCCCGGGAGAGCAGCTGCCAGTCCCGTCCCTCAGCCATGCCTGCTGTCAGGGCCTCCCAGGCTGTCCCTCTGGGCTTTCAGAAGAGACTTGATGGAAGTAGAGCCAGGGCCTTAGCACTTCCTGATGACTAGATAGGACCCTAATGGACCAAGCCTGGGCTGGGCTGCCTAAGGGGCCACTGAAGCATGGAGATAATTGACAGGAGCTGGGGGGTAGGCCCTGGGAATTGGGATGCAGAGCCTGCAAGCCTTTTGTCCCTCTAGTGCACACCTGGCTTCAGGGACAGTGAGCCCTGTGCTAAGTCCTGTGGCCTCCCTTTGCTTGCTGGGTTCCGGTTTCCAGCTCTCACCAGGGTTGCCTTGAAATGGGCCCCTTCTGCCTTTGAGTTGATTGAATTGGCACTGTCCTTTCTGCAGAGATAAGATAGTGTCCTTTGTCTTGAATTTCAGGTTTTCCTTTGTGGTGGAGTCTGTTTCCCTGAATACCTGGAGCAGAGCCGCTTTCCATAAAAGACTTGTTACCAGCTCTGTAGGTTCTCTTCCCACTAATGCCCTGAGCAGAAGGCAGGAAGTTGTGTTGGAGGGGTGTGGCACCTCCACCCAGGTCTGGAGTCTGGGCTTTTTCTAGGACTGGGTGATGAGGGGCTGGGCCTACATGCTGTCATCAAGCTTTTCCTGGAGAAGGGAGGAGACTTCCAGGAATCAGGGTGCCACCTCTTTTCTACCCTAATTTGGGCGTAGTTGGCTGTCATGGTGCTCTGAGTGTGTTTTCTTATCATCTGGAGTGACAGCGTGGGGCCTGAACTAGATTGAGCCAGTCTGGAGTTCCCCTGGCCTGTGAGCAGTTGGCGGTCAGCAGTGGGAGCCATGTGGTTATGGCATCTGTCTTCAGATCCCACAGGCAGGCAGCATCTGTGCACAGACAACTGGTGGGACAGCAGCCTGTCACAGATTTCGGGGTTCAGGGTAAATATTTTGGGCTTTAGGTTTCTGTTGCCACTGCCAGACTTGAGGTGATAAATAAACAAGCACCAGGGGCTGTGGGCTGTGTGCCAGCAAAGCCCCATTTACAAAAATAGGTGTTGGCGGTGGTTAGACGGTGGTGCCCGATGCTCACGGAGGAGGAGAGGCTGAGGCTGCCCAGCCCTGCCTGTACCTGCACTCCAGGTCCTGTTGGAGCTGACGGTGGAGGGCCAGCCAGGGGCCAGGGGCAGCGCTGGGGTGTGATGGCTCCACTGAGTACTTCCTTGGCAGTTGGCATTCCGTCTCAGTGGAGGCCCGGGGCTCCCTGAGGCGGTGGGAGGCGAGTGCCAGGGCAGCATGAGCAGTGTTGTTTAAGGACCCTTGTTGCTAGTCACATCCACCTTCTGAACACTCCTTCCTTGGTGTATTGAGACAGCGTGGCTTAGGACCTAAGGACCAGCAGCACTTGTGTCACCAGGTGCTTTTGGAGATGCAGACTCTCAGGCCCCAGCCTAGACCTGAGGGTCAGAGTCTTCAAAGCCCTCTGGGCCATTGTGTCCCCAGGGCAGTTTGAGCAGAGATGTTTTAGGACCTCCTCAGTTCTGGAGGGCAGAGAGGACGCATTTCTAAAAATCCTGTTTCGCCTTCTCACGTTCCATGTGACAAGGAGCCTTGGAGCTGCAAGGGTGGCAGCCAGTCTTCCCATACAGTCTCCAGTGCCCCATGGAAAGGGGGATGTCATCTGCTTACCAAGTTCAGACCGCTGGGAGAGCACTAGATTAAACCGGGTGTCTTCTGCCACCCCTGTGGTGTGACTGACAACTCCTTGTCCCTCAGGGCCTTAGTTTCCTTGTTTGTCACAGGAGTATCTATCTATGAGAGATGGTGGTAACAGCGCTGTGGTGAAGGGTACTGCTTTGTGTTTTCAGGCTGTGGGTTTGGCCCACTGTCTCTGCCCGTGCTGGCTAAGGAGGAGATGACCACCATGTCCTCTTCTGGTGGGTGATGCAGTTTCACCTCAGCTGGTTGGGGTCAGGGCACAGTGTAAAGTGCATTAGGAAGTACTTTGGGGACTTCAGATGAGGGGGTTCATTCAACGGGAACATCTGCTTTCCTGGGAAAATCTGCTTCCTCCACCTTTTCTTCCCCCGCCCAAGGTTACAGTTCCAATAACTTAATTTGGGCAGGCTGTTCATTTAATGATACGGTGGCCAAAGGGATCCATATAGTCGAGTAGGAAAGATGGCGGTGAATAGGAAGTGCCTGTGCTCTCAGCTGTTGGAAATGGGGGTCTTGTAGCTGGAGCCTGGAGGCCACCTGGTTCTGGACATAACCCTCCTCAGAGAGAGCCCCTCTGGGCAGCGAGCCTTGAATTGTAGTCCTTCCGGGGCCACGATGTAGTCTAGTGCCCTTGAACATCCTTCCATCTCTGTCTGCATCCATAAAACTGTAGCCCCGGAGAAGCTACTAGAGTCCCTGAGGCTCTAAGCCTTGGTGTTGAGAGGAAGGGCAGTGGGTCGCAGTGTGACAGGGCCTGGCTGCCAGTCAGCTGTACCTGACTGCCTCTGTGCACATTCACTGTTCAGGGGACAGATGGCACAGAGGTGGGCAGGGTGTCGGGAACCTTGTCTTCCTTTTCCACCTGGCCTTGCTTGGCTGCTGGGGAGGGATCCTGTACTGTTGGGTGAGGCTCCCCACGGGCTGGCTGTCCTCCCCTGAGGAGTACTTTGCTCTTCAACAGGACCTTTTAAGTTTCAGGTGAGGACAGGGTTGGGTTTGAATTGTTCCTGTCCTTTCCAGCCATGTGACTCTTCTCCTCTCTTCATTTTCTTTACCAGTGAAATTGTTTTGTCCTAATGAGACTGTGCTTTGCTGTTCTCTCCCTTACTTGGGTTGTCTTCTTGCCCTGGATTACAAGAAGACCCTCTTGAAGAGCTGCCCAAGGCAGTCAGCGTGACGCACCCACTGGCCCACCCCACTGGCTGCTGCTTGGAATCCTGTTTTTTTCTCATGGGAAGGGGCACCTTGAGCAGGAGCCGCGCTGCTCTCCTCTGAGTCACTGCTGCTGAGCAGCAGCAGGTTGTCTCAGTCCTGTCTGCCCAGGTGCAGCCTGCCGCGCCACCCTTCCTCCCACTCCACCTTGGCTTTTGGTCTTCAGCTCTGATGTGCTGCCTTGGCTCACAGAGCCCCTGAACATGAAGACAAAGGATTGTCCCTCGTTCTCTTTCCCTCTTGGCCTTCGTCCTAGGTCCTCCCTGCCTCGATGGACTGAGGCCACCACTGATCTGCTCTGTCTCGGCAGATGCACTTCACTGGCTCTGGAATTTCTTGAAAATGGAATCATGTAATTTGTTGGTCTTTGTAAGCTTCTTTCACCTAGCTTTTTTTTTTTTTTTTTGAGATTCATCTGAGTTTCATGTATGGATTGTTTGTCTCTTAGTGGTTTGTTTATTGCTAAGAATCACTGCATTGTGTGATAATTTGCTAATTGTTATGCTTGTTAATGGTTGTTTAGGTTGTGTTCAGCTTTTGGCTGTTATAAATATAGCTGCTAGCTGGGTGTGGTGGTGCACACCTGTAATCCCAGTGACTCGGGAGGCTGAGACAGGAGGATCAAAAGTCTGAGGCCAGCCTCAGCAACTTAGAGAGGGCCTCAGCCACTTAGTGAGGCTGTCTTAAAATCAAGAAATAAGAAGGGCCAGGAATGTGGCTTAGTGGTTGTGTGCTCCTAGGTTCAGTTCCTGGGAACTAAATAAATAAAGCTGCTAATGTGTTTGTTTGATGTATGCAGTGGAGCTCAGAGTGGAGTGAGTGGATCACACTACACATACCTTTATGACAGACTGAGAGCTGTAGGCTGTTGCTCCGGGTGCCTTCCCGGCAGCAAAGTGCCAGGGAGGCCCCAGGTGTGCCCTGCTCTGCCAAGACTTGCAGCCCTCAGTCACTTGGCTTGTGGTCGTGTGTAGGTGCGTCAGAGCATCATGGGGATTTTAATGTGCCTTCACCTGATCACGAGTGACACTAGCATCTTCTTATATGCTTATTGGCTATTCATGTCTTTTTTTGGTGAAATATCTATAATACTCCATTGCCTGTTTTTATAAGTTTGTTTTTCTCTCTGTGTTCTTTGTGTCCAATGTATTGGTGCAAATGCTATGTCAGACACATGTAGTGCAAATATTTTCTTCTCATTCTTTTGATTTCTTTCAAAAAAATCCAGTTTATTTTTATGTTAGTACCTTTGGTGTCCTTGGAAATCTTGGCCTACCCTAAGCGCACAGGTGTCTTCTCCTGGAGATTTCACAGTTTTATGGGTAGGTCTCTGTTGCTGTTCTGTGTGGTGTGATCTGAGGGGTGAAGGTCGTTTCCCAGTTGAAGTTCACGAGTTCTGCACCATTTGTCCGGAGGCTGTCCACCCCTATTGAATTGCCATTCCATCCTTGACAAAAATCAGCCGGTCACTTAACTGAGAGTTGTTCCCTGACTTTATCCATCTGAACACAAGTGTCACCCCACACTGATTGCTGCAGCCTTGGGGTCAGCCTGGACACCAGGTAGTATAAGTCCTCCAATACAGCCCTCAGCATGTTGGCTGTTCTGTTTATTTTCATTCATATCTATTAGAGAATTGGCTTTCTCTTTTTTTTTCTCAAAACCCAATAAGCTTCTGGGACCTTATTTGGAGCTGTGCTGGGTCCTTAAATGAATTTGGGGAGAATAACCATCTTAGCAGTGTGGACTCCTCAGTCCACTAATGCCAGCCATCTCCTTTTATTGAGGTCTTCATTATTGATGTCTCATCGTTGCCAGTGTGTAGGCCTTCCTATCACACATTTTGTGAAACTTATCTTTATGTAGTTCATATTTTAATGCTGTTAGAAATGATATTAAGTCAGGTGTGGTGGCACATGCCTGTGATCCCAGTGGCTTGGGAGACTGAGCCAGGAAGATTGCAAGTTCAAGGCCAGCCTGGGCAACTTAGGGAGGCCCTCAGCAAGTTAGTGAGGTCCTGTCTCAAAATAAAAAGTAAAAGGGGCCCGGGATGTGGTTCAGTGGTTAAGCACCCCTGGGTTCAGTCCTCATTGCCAAAAATAAAAATATAAATAAAAATATAAATTATACTTTTTTTCCCCTTCTTTCACTGTTCTTCATTGTCATTAGAAGAAAAGAGCTTCTTGTTTTATAAAGAAACTGGCAAGGCAGCCTGCCTTACACGGGGCCTGGGAGCAGACAGCCGTGCTCGGTGCCGGGAGTCCCTCTGAGAAGGCTCTCAGAGCAGGAGGCATCTGGCTGTGCCAGAGGGATTTTGATCCACAGGGCAGCTGAGGGGCAAGGACAGGGTCCTCCTGAGAGCCTCAGCCAAGGTCCTAAGCGAGAAATACAGGAATGCCCTAGAAACTCTGGGAGTGGCTGGATCAGGCCCTGGACAGCTGCGAGGGGAACGTGGAAGGCCGTGGTTTGCAGGACACCAGGGCCAGGGTGAGACGGGTTCTGCGCTGCGCCAGCTGGCCCTGCAGCCTTTGCACGTTTGCTGTCATGGCTGGCTTCTCACTCAGCATGGGCCTTCAGGGCTCGCCCTGCCGCTCTGTGTGTCAGGAGGCCCTTCCTCTCATGGCTCAACGATGCCCTGTGTGCACAGACATCTGGGATGGCCTGTTCTCTGGACACTGGGGTTGCTCGTGCTGTTTGGTCCTTTGGAATAATAGGCCATCCTCAAGGACGGAGGCCCTCAGAGATGAAGTGGGCTGAAGCTAGGGAAGGAGAGAAAGCAGCCCAGCCATCCTGCCTCCCATAGCCTTGTAAGACATGGCCACTAACAGCTGCTCAATGGAGGAGCGTTTTGAACATGGAAGAGGGCTCACTGGGTAATTATGCGGAAGGACAGGTGGACTAGCAGGTGAAGCGGAACTGTGCTGGGCCAACCCAGGACAGATGGCCACCCTGACCCTTCTGTGTCTGCTTCCACTGATAAACCAGGAGGGCTCTTTCTTTGTTACTTTTTGTGTGTCTATTATCTGTCATAGACCTGAACATGCAACTCAGTAAGAGCTGGTGATGGGTGAATGCTGGGCGGGCGTGTGAGTGCAGGGTCCGGGGGTTTTTGTGGCAAGCACTCACCCATTGTGTAGTCACACAGTTTCTTTCACTCATTCTCGTGTTTCCCACGTGCTTGTAGGGTTGGGTTGTTTCAAGTGTCTCACTTTTGTCGCAGGTCGGCTGTGAACGCCCTTGTGCAACAGGTCTCTCTTAGGGAAGTTCCGGTTTCTCTCAGCCTCTTCTTCCCTCATCCCTCCAGGACGGCTTTTAGACAGTTTTCTGACCCTCACCTCTGTAAAATGTCAGCAGCACAGGGGCACTGCGTGTCTGTAGCTGCGTGTGTACCAGTGCTGCACTTGGGTGCACAGGAGGATTTCTTTCCCTCCCCACTTCCCCACAATAAGCAGTTTTTTCCCTTCTGGGAGAGAGACTGTCATGTGGAGAAGGTGGTTGAGTTCCCATAGTGGAGTGGCAGGCTCCTGCAATGGGAGTGTGCTGCACTTGCTGTCCAGGGCCATGTACTGACTCCACTCCTGTCCGCAGCTTGGATCCTTCACCCCAGCCCACATGAGGCATGGGCCTTTTTAATCTTAGCCACTTCATGGACGGTGGTGACATCTCACTGTAGCTTGAATGTGCATTTCCCAGATAACAGATGGTGAGAGGTATCTTTTCATGTTTTTATTTGTCACTTATATATATTTTTTGATAAAGTGTCTGTTTAGTTTTTTTTTTTCACAGTTATAAAGATTGGACTGTCTGAGTGTTAGTAGGTAGGAGGTTCTTAAAAAATAAGTTCTGCATGCTAGTCTTTTATTGGATATGTATCTTTTCCCAATCTCTGGTTTCTTGTTTTATTTTTGTTAAAGTATCTTTTGAAGGACAAACGTTTTAAATTTCTATGAAGTTAGATTTATAGAGTTTTTCTTTTATAGTTCTGCTTTTGTATCTTATTTAAAGAAATCTTTGCTGCAAAGTCAGTTTTATTTATTTATTTATTTATTTATTTATTTTTTAATATTTATTTTTTAGTATTTGGTGGACACAACATCTTTGCTTGTATGTGGTGCTGAGGATCGAACCCAGGCCGCATGCATGCCAGGCGAGTGCGCTACCGCTTGAGCCATATCCCCAGCCCAGCAAAGTCAGTTTTAAAGGTGGAGCATTTTGAAATAAGCCAAACACAGAAAGTCAAGGGTCTAATGTTTTCTCTCATATGTGGAAGCCAGAGAGGAAAAAGGAAAAGAAAGGTGTGTGTGGGGATTGTCACTGGAGTAGAGGAAAGGGACCCGGGGAAGGAGGAGAGAAGGAAGGGAAAGGGAAAATACTGGGGAATGACGTTGGCCAAGTTATATTGCTGTATCATGTGCAAGTGTGAACAGTGAATTTCACTATTGTGCATGATTATAATGCAATACAAGTATGGGAAGAAGTAAAGTTGTAGCTTTTACCTGTAGGCCTATGATCCAATTCAAGTTAATCTTGATAATGGAGGGAGGGCTGAGTTTCCTTTAAAAGTAATATAGGATTACAGGTCCTGGGGTGCTGCAAGGAATGAATCAAATATGTGCTGGAAAGTAGTTAAGCAAGGCAAACTTTACCTCTTCCACAAGGCATGCATCCAGCCTGGCTAGCAAGCAGGCTTATGTGGGCAGTCGCCCTAATTTATCTCTAATGCTTCACTGCCCCTTGCCCTGATAGGAGGAGCTCAGGGTTACAACCTACACAATTGGCTCTTTTTAAAATTGGGACTGGCAAAGGGAAGGACTATGTTTAAAACTGCTACAATTGTATCTTACATCCCAGTTAAGGCTAAATTCTATATTTAGAATATACTATATTCTGAAAATGACCACTGGACTTTCTGTTTCTCACAAGTACTCCTTTGTCTTTGTATACTCTTTGGTCTCGTTTTCATTTTTGTCCTTGTACCCTTTGGCATTACCACCCATTCTAGATATGTTAACTTTTTGAAGTGGAAATTGCCCATGGTAATAAGTTCTCCCCATTTTAACATATCAGGTACACTTGATAAAGTCCTTCCCAGCTTGGTTGTAGCTTGTCTTCTTTCCAGGTCTTGATTAAAACAAGTCTCCAGGCCGAAAGTGATAAATTGCAAATCCCAGAGGAGGCTCGAGCAACTTATAATAATTATACCAGCAAAAAAGAAACACAGGTCTCAAATTGACTCAGAACAAACTTGTGACTCTGACAGAGCTTTTTGTGATATTTATTAAGTACTCCAGAAAGGTCTTTATAACCTCCCAATTTTACTTACATTTGGAAGGACTGACACAAATGTTTGTCTTACATAAAAGAAGCATTGTCTTATCGTTTAAATGTCTTTATATGGCTGTGCTTTGGTTACAATCTCCTGACAGGTGTTCAGGACCAAGTTGGTCAAAATTGAATGTTTTTTCTCTCTACTGTTAGAGTCAGCTAAGATTTGTTGGCAATCACTCTTAGGAACTTGTGAGAAGCCTCTAGGCTCCTTGTATGTTTTTTCTACTAGTTGTGCCATCTGCCAGGACAGGCCAGGGTCTTGAGACCACATGTGGCTTCCCTTAGAAGCTCAGGGACATTTCCGTCTCCATCGACTTTCCTTTTGAGTGTGCACTGGTTGGCTTCCTGTTCTCTAGGGTCCTCTTGATCCCCATGATTGGGACGCCAGATGACACACTGGAGTTCCAAGGTCTTTAGAGAAGTGCTGTTGTTCCCTGAGTTTTGGCTGACCCGGGAGGGCAAGGGCCAGAATATTGGCTAATTTTTTCTTGGCCCTTTTACTTCCTTGACATTGGTCTCCAGGTTTTGATTTTAAACATCCAGCAGGCAAGTTTCACTAGTTTAGAAGTAGGAGTACTGGGTTTTAACTCCAATGTCTATAATTTCATAGTTACCTCTTCCATTTAATTGGGGTCAGCATTAGTACTTAAAGTTAGCTTTATACCCTTTCTGTCCTATAGGTTGATGACTTAGTGTCAGGTTGTCCAATCAGAAGCAGTGCTTCTGCAGAAGGCTAACAGGCAACAGTTACCAAGTTTTACAATGAAAATACAAAAATGAGATTATAAGAGCAAACCACATTCAGTTTGTATGATAGCTATGAACAAAGAAACATGATTTTAATAATTCCAAACCTTTAGTTATGTATTATATCCTGCTTATTTTGAGATCTCAATACTCCTTATAAGAAAAAAAAATCTATCTTTTGAACATAACTTTAAGTGTGCTTAATTTGGGCCTACTTTGGAGCCATCCTAACATGGAGTAGGGTGAGAGGCAGAGTCTTATTTCAGGGGAGGTTGGGCTGTTGACAAATCTTAGATAAAGAAATTTTTTATTTTTGAAGCTGATCTTTGCCTCTTTCTAAAATGTCATTGTACAAAAGTCTCACATTTTATTTCCTGAATCTATCTGAGTGTCAGCTAATGTAATACATTACATTTGAAAGATGAATCAAATAGAAAGGCTAAGAGAGGGCCAGGGTTGGGGCTCAGAGGTAGCACGCTCGCCTAGCATGCGTGAGGCACTTGGGTCCTCAGCACCACATAAAAATAAAATTAAGATATTGTGTCCACCTATAACTAAAAAATAAATTAAAAAATAAGGAAGAAAGGCTAAGAGAGCTCTTCACTTAAACTCTCCTTATTACCTTCCAAAAATACATTTAAATTCCCATCCCAGTGTAAAGAGAAACATATATATATATATATATATATATATATATGTGTGTGTGTGTGTGTGTGTGTGTATAAAACTTATTAAGAACAGCTTACCTTTATCCAGTTACAAAGTATTAAATGACATAAATACCAACCAACTTGGTTATTTCTATATAAATCTGAAGGAGACTGTTGGTACAGACAATTTTATTTTGGAGAACACCAACTTGGTAAAATGTTCTCCTAAGCTTTTTAAAGGCTTGTATACATTTTTAAAGGGTGATGTACTTGAAGAACATGAATATATCTAATATTTAGAGAAGCCAGTAATGGTTGGGGTCACAATTACACAGATGCCCCCCCCCCTTTTTTTTTTTAAAGAGAGAGAGAGAATTTTAATATTTATTTTTTAGTTCTCGGCGGACACAACATCTTTGTTTTGCATGTGGTGCTGAGGATTGAACCCGGGCCGCACGCATGCCAGGCAATCGCGCTACCGCTTGAGCCACATCCCCAGCCCCAGATGCCCTTATTAACTAAATTTAACTTTTACATTAAAACTCAGGTAAGTCTCACATGGTTCTCAGATATATACATAACAGTTGTTTATTTAATCAGTTACATGTAATCATTTAAAAGTACAAACCATAATACCTTTAAGACTTAGCTTCCCTAAGTAACAAAACCTAACAGACACAAGAAATTGTCTTGAACGATAAGAGCTGATCAATGTTTTAAAGAGCCCTTGATGTTTCTAAACAGAATTGGCATATTAAAGATTATCCTTAGGGGGGAAAACCCGTAAGTAACTTTAACTGACCATGCTGAGTATAGCCAACTTAATCACATACCTAAATTTTGAGATCTACCTTCCAGAAACCTTTTGCAACTTACTTAGACATTCTACAACTTATTTATATTTTTAGTTATTTCTGACAAAGAAAAAAATCTTTAAAAGTAACGGACATTGCACTTAAATATTTTATAGAAATCAATGCTCTCTTGATTGGCAGACTACCTAAAAACCTGTGGGTTAGTAATCTTAAAGACATCTTTACTCATATCTATGTAACCAATTTCATGTGAACAGGCATCTGGATTTATTCCTTTTTCTTTCTTTTTAAAAATTTGTGACTGCTTATTTATATCTAAGTTTGGTACCATGTAAATGATACAGACGTAAACACATATGTCGACACAGCACACAGTAAACAGGTGTGCACAGACATGTACAAACAGATAGGAAAAAAGGAGTTTGTAGCTTCTTAGCAGATATTAAATCCATACAGGTAGGGAACAAAAGAACTATCAGATTTAACCTTTTAGAAATTAAAAAAGAACCTGTCACAGATTTTTACAATGTGACTCAGACATGGGAAGGGCCTCTGCTTTCCATTTTTCTTCCCTGTCCTTGGGCCTAGAATTTTTCCTGGAGATTTCTTGCACCTCCCTGTAAACTCTCTAAATAAAACAGTATTTTACCACTCGAGTTTCTGTCCCCCTTTGTCTTAGGACTCTCTTGCCTTTCCTTTGGGATCCTGGTGGATCTTTGGAAGATCAACTTCAGTCCATGCTGGGACCACCTGGAGAGTGCATGGACCCTGCTCTTCTCAGGTTCCAGTGACATTTATGCTGATAAGCATGGGGCCCCAGGCTTCGGTTTCAGCCTGGATCTTCACTGCAGGCCTGTGGGGCAGAAAGCACATCATAGATTAGAGAACTAGAAGCCAGGAAAATATAGTTCTCTAGTCTTTCAGGCAGTGGTATCTCCATTTTAAAAGAGCCTCTTTGCAGCCCCAGGGGGACTTCCCACCGGGCAGCATCTAAAGCTAGGTGGCATTGCTGAGATTTTTTAGATCAACCTTTAAGTATTTAGATTATCTGCAGATCCCTAGCACAGAAAAAAATGTTAACCATAGATTATCTACAGAGGCCTGTGGAAATATTTGGAAGAGCCTGTGGGGAGCCTGGACTGTAACCCTGTAAGGGAAAATATGCAGCTCTGGCTTGGGCATCAGCCGCCTAACTTGCATGGTTCTGTACCCATGGGCGACGCCTGGTCTGCTCATCAGGGAAGGCCTCTGGACAGGTGGGGGTCAACTGCTTGAGAAAAGAAACTCATTGGAGTTGGGCTTTTTCACGAGTGTGTTGTGAGAGGTCACAGGAGACAGAGTTACTGTGAGAGGACAATCTGTCATCTCTGCAGTCTTCTCTTTCAGGCAAACCTCAGGAATTTTGTGTTATGGAGAAGTAGCCACACAGAAGTGAATTAATTCACCACACATACATGGTGTGCCAGGCGGCGATCACCTTCTGCCCCTGTCCAGTGGAGGAGTTAGACACAGGGGCCCCTCAGCACAGTGCACATGGGCATCCGGTTGCCATGGAGAGCCAGGTGGAAGAGCTGGGGATGAGACAGGGATCACACAGGCAGGCTGGAGCATGTGCAGGGCTGTGGGCAGAACAAGCAGGATGGGCGTGGAACAGAGTTGTTCAGAACTGCCATGGTGTGCAGCCCAGCAGGAGTGCAAAGAGATACACCTCTGACACAACCAGGGCTGGTGAGTTTGGGTTCTGATGGGGGGCTGGGAGAAGTCCTTGGAAATGACAGCACAAGGGAGGAGGTTCTCTGACAGCAGGTGGCGTTCAGAGCCTCACACCTGCAGGAGGGGCAGGGAGGGCCCAGGTGGACATGGAAGTCGGCATGAGGAGCAGGTGGGTGCTGGGTGGGGGTGGGCGCAGGGAACTTGGCTTCCTGCTCTGCGGGAGGGTGATCCTCTTCTCTTTGCATGTGCTTCTGGCCCCAGCTGGCCAGTCATTCCTCACACTCAGGTTGTGAAAGAATTCCTCTGCCATTTCTTCTAGGACTTGGGTAGTTTCATGGTTTATATTCAGATTCTCAAATACCTTTTTTTTTTTTTCTTGGCACATTATGTACGTTATGTACTCAATTTTATCTTTTTTCATAGTACGAGTTATTTATTAGCACACTACTTAAATCAGGAATTACAGCACAGGTGTGGAGAGACAGCAGTGGGTACTTTTTACTGGGGCATCTCGGCTATACAGAGGGCGGGACCATCGCACTGCAGTCCACACAGGCCACAGCTCAGCTCCACCACTTCGGCCCGCCTCCTCCCGCCACCCTGATGGTCTCCTCTATCTTTAGGGCTTCTGTTTTTCCCCTGTATCTTCCACAGATGAGAGAAAACATAGCATACTTTTCTCTCTGTGTCTCACTTATTTTGTTGAAAAATCATGGTCTCTATTTCTATCCATTTTCCTGCAGATGACATAATGGAGCTCCTTTTGTATATCTATCACAATGTCTTTATCTGCTCATCTCTTGATGGGATTTTATTTTTGTAAAAGTGGCTACCATTTGGGGCTACTAATCCCAACTATGAAGTTGTCATCTTTTTCATTGATTTTGAGGCACTGCCTTTTAATCACATGCTGTGTTTCCACATGCACTTGGGTCCATATCTGGACTTTGTCTTCCAATCGACCAATCCAACCGGGAGTCTGCGCCCTGGTGCCATTGTAATGGTAAAGCCTTGCTGTCACCTTTTAACAGACTGAGGGACTGGGGTCCTCTTCACTGTCCTGAGGTAGCCCTGTGTGCTTATTTCCATATGCACCTTAGAATCAATTTGTTTAATTCCAGAAACAAAACAAAACAAAGCAGAGCTTGCTGGTGGATTTGTTGGAAAGGCACTAACTGCATTTGCTAACCTGGGGAGAACTGACAGCTTTCTGTGTTATGTTGTCCCCCCCCAAAGGCAAGGATGACTGTTCATTCTGGTTCACTTTTTTGTCTTTCAGGAGTGGTTCAAGTTTCCCTTGTAAGTTTTGCACATTTCTTGCAAAATTATTTTAAGTACTTAAAAAAAACTTTTTAAAGTTGTGGATGGACACAGTTCATTAATTTATTTATTTTATGTGGTGCTGAGACTCAAACCCATTGCCTCACCCAGGCTAGGCAAGCATTCTGCCACTGAGCTACAGCTCCATCCAGTACGTCACTTTTTATTGCCTTATAAATATGATCTTCCATTGTATCTTCAAGCAGTTTATGTTTGATAGAGAACAGACATGGACAACTTCTCATATTTTCTGCTACTTTATTACATTTTTATCATCCTTTTTGGTATTGTTATTGATTTTCTTGGTTCCCAGGTATACTTTAACAGTAGCTGCAAATGATTTCACTTTTTTTGTGTTTTTAAGGTTCTGCTTTCTCTTTTCTAATGTCACTGGCTAACACGGATGAGCACCCCTAATCTGAAAATAGAAACTTCAAGATGCCCCAACATCACGACTTTTTGAGTGCAGCATCACGTTCAAAAGGTTTCAGATGTTTGGTTTTTTGATTGGGCTTACTTAATTGAGGAAGTCTACATGAATATTTCCTAATCTGAGAAATTGTGAAGTCTGAAATACTTTCAGCCCCAAGCGTGTCACGTAGGTGCACTAGCCTGTCCTGGCAGCGCAATGCTGGAAGAGGGGACCTGGGACTCCTCCATTTGGTCTCCCTCCTGGGACCCCTGAGGTGTTCCCTCATGAACATGTCCTGTTTCTTTGTTTCTTTTTTCATGTTAACGTTCGTACACATTCTGTCAAGCTGTAGAACTGTCTTATCAGTTCCACTCTCATCTCTGAAGAATATTGAAGGTGTTGGATTCTGTGGAAGGCTTGTGTGTGGTCTGTGGAGCAAATTGCGTGGCATCTGCTACGCCGACGTGGGGGACTGTAAGTGGGCTCACGTGTTGAATCCTCACATTCCTGGCATGAATCCTGGTGCTTGAGACGCCGTGTTAATATATGATATATTGTGTAGGGTTCCATTTGCTAGGGTTTGGTTTAGGATTTTTGCATTGTATTTGTGAGATTGGTTTTGATTTTCTTCCCCATGCTATCGCCTTTGGATTTAGGCGTCATTGTTATGTTTGCTGCAGAAAGAGAAAGACTTTGGAGATTTTTTATTTGTATCCTCTGAAACAATTTCTGTAGTAGCCATGGTGGTTGGGTTTGTATAATCTCCTGTAAAACTGTCTGGGCTTGGTTCTTTTTTTGTCTGGCAAGTCCTTGATAACTTCCTCTGCTTCTTCTATGAAAACTGATCTGTGTAAATGTTCTACAACAATTTGGTAAATTTTTCAATGAAATGACCTACTTTACCTCATTTCAAAAATGTATTTGAAAGGCTGGGGCTGTAGCCCAGTGGTGGAGCACTCGCCTCACAAACGTGAGGCACTGGGTTCGATCCTCAGCATCACATAAAATAAATAAGTAAAATAAAATTATTTAAGAAATATATTTGCAAAGGGCTGTGTAGAACAGTCTTCCCCGACTTGCCTTGCTGTGGAGGCTGTTTGAGGACTCCATAGACCTAGAAGGTAGGAAGTATGTAGGTTCTGTCCACTTGGTGCACTCTTGGATTCCAAGTCTTAAAGTGGGTTTTGCTAAGATGAAAACATGCTAAAACTAATGATAATAGCAACCACTGGACAAAACGCTTGGTTCTGTGTGCTCATTGAATCCTTGTTGCAATGCTGAGATTCCTAACAACCATCCTATTTTAAGGGTGAGATAATTTGGGGGAATTGCTTATTTGCCCATGGTTACACAACTAGGAAGCCCCACAGCTAGGGTTTGAATGCAGGCCCCATGCCCTGGAGGCCTGGGCTGCCCAGGGAGCTGTGGAAGTGAGGAGGGCTGAAGGAGGGCAGAGCACCGGGATTCCAGGGAGGAGGGCTTGGAGTGGGACAAGATGGGAGATGGGGAGGGGCTTTTCTCCAGAGCACTGGCTGGAGGCAGAGGGTGGTGAGGAGCCAGGGAGGAGGTGAGTCTGGGGGCGGTGACTGATGGTCTGTTTGCTGTGCGCATTTGGGGAAGGCCCAGGCTCCATGGTGGCCCGCAGGGGAATGCCAGCTGGGACAGGCAGGTGGACAGCACAGGGGGAGCAGAGGGCATCAGGGAATCCACAGGAGGCAGATGCTGGAGCAGATACTGGATGTCACCGAGATCTGGGCTCTGGGGTTTCTGCACTGGGTTAGAGTGTGAAGGAAGAGGTGTCTGGGAAGGAGCTCAGGTGAAAATGTACAGTCAGTGGAAAGGACACCAAGAGCTGTCCTGGTCGCACTAAGGCACTTGACCTGTGGGTGAGTGAGCACCTGAGAGCCTGTCGCCAAGGACAACTTGAGTGACATAAACCTGGGAAGTGGCCTGGCACTTAGTTGCATCTTCTCAGAGACAGCGGTGGACTTTTGTCCTTATGTTTGTAGGGTAGGGTTTTTCTGTGTTCTAAAGAGTGGCTTGGTGGCCTTGCTCCTGCTGGGGGTAGGGGAGGAGCACAGCTCGCAGAGCAGGGAACCCTTGGGGCGTGGAGGCCCTGGCTCCTTGGTTCTGGCCTGGCCCTGCACTTATGAAATAAGGGCATGGACTCCAGGGTCCCTTCTGGTTTTCAAATCTATGATGTGGTCATTAATGTACACGAGTAACACTTCTTTAAAATGGGTTTTGAGTCCTGTGAATCATATCTCATTTGTTTTTTTTGAAATAAATGAATTCACGGCCTGGCCCAAGCCACAGATTGGCTTTGGGTAGTGCAGGGGCCGATGGCGTAGCACAGCAGCAGGTGTGCTGGCTGTGTGGGCTCTTGTCTCTTCTTCTCTCTGGCTCACTTGTTCTCTTCTTGTTTGGGACTTGCAGGACGCTGGTCAGTATGGGAGAGCTGAGTGGTTCTGGCTTGGGGGAGGACTCACTGTTGAGATGCTGGAGCATCTACGGAGCCGCCTGCGGTGGCTGCCCTGTTGCCCTGGGAGAGTTCTAGGGCAGGTCTTCTGTTTGCTGTGCGCATTTGGGGAAGATGCTTTTCCTGGAAGATAGTTATTCCTGTGTCCTTGACCCCAGTCTGAGTGCAGTATAAGGTGGCAGGTATTGGGCTGGGGTGTTGGCCCAGTGAGGGGCTCCCATGCAGATGTGCCCATTCTTAGCCTGCTGCCTCGGCCAGTTGCTCCCCTTTCTGCCATCTGTAATAACATTGTAAGGATCAAATGAGCATTTGCCTATGAGAATTTAACTGTCTGTGATTGTGCAGGCAGAGCCCTGGGACGGGGGCTGGGCTGCACAGATGGCAGGGCCTCCAGGGCCTCCAGGAGCCTCTTCAGCTCCCCTGCACTGGGTTTCCACAGGTGACTGGGAGAGCTGGATGAGTCCTGCCCAGACTTCTTCCAACTAGAAGATTCTGGTTTTTACCATGAGAAGAGTTTAGACAACGGTGGTGTAGGGTGCAGTTGGACAGTGGTCTTGAAGGATGTCACTGTGCTAATAATAGCCTTTCCATGTGGTGGACATGGGTTATTCACATGTCGTCTTGGAGAAGTTAGTGTCCTCGTTCTCTGTGAGCAAAACTTGGAGAGTCACTATCACGGCGTGAGAGGCTGTGACGTGGAAGGCAAGCTCTTGACTTGAACCCTGTGGGCTTGGGCAAAGGTGTCATTGTAGTCTTAGCCTCTCTGTCTGTAGATGGTGAAGAAATGCCTGTCTAAAGCCAAGGCAGGGAGTGGCACCAGGAAGTGGGGGGGTCCCTGGGTTTCCCTGGCCTTGTGAGCCCTGGCTGTCCAGGAGAGAGGGAGCTGAGGCTCCACACCTCGGCTCTGGTGTTTGAGGAAAGGTTCAAGTCAGACACGAAAAGCCAAGCCAGACAAAGTGAGGGGCGAGCTGGAGCGTGCGCAAATGGGGAGCGGGTCCCCCAGCAGAGAACGTCGCCGAGGGAAGGGAGCTGCTTCCGAATCTGCTGCTCTTTTCTGGTTGCCTCAAGAGTGGGGTGCACCTCCTCAGCCTCACAGTCGGGGTTTCCTTCCTCCTTCACATCAGGCCATGGAGTTTCTGACCTTATTGGTCCTCTGTGGAGCTGTCACAGTGGCCATCCCATTCAGGGGGCTTCATTGCAAGTCAGTCCCATGCTAATGTGGGTGTCGCCCCCTCTGGGCAGAATTTCTGTGTGCACCTGCACTGCTAAAGGACTTTCTCCTCTGAAGTGCGCTGAGAACCGGGCCATCGTCCTCACTGTGCAGTGACCGTCAGGGGTGAGCCCACTGTCTTCCTTCCTTGACCTGATCCTCAGTTGGCTCCCTGTTTCCACCTGTTTACCTGTTGTCTTTCTAAAAGCTATTTGATCATTCAGTTTAATTAACAGTAATTGGAAGGAAACCTGTGGCCGTGCCGTGTTAGTGGCGTGCCTTCCATCGCCCATTACAAGCCACAAGCCGTTGCCTACACCTGGAGGAGGGGCCTGTTGGCCAGGAGGCTGGGGCATGTTCTAGACAGCCTTCTCCCATGTGCCTGGGAGTCACTGCCTTTACCTTCCACCTGTGCTGGCCGGTGTTCCCCAGGAGGCGGGGCCTACATGGCACTCACGCTGCCTGCTCCTTTGCCAAGTCTCTGCGCCCTGCAGACGGCTCCTCTCTGGAGTGCTGTGCTTCTGTAGTTCCTTGACACCTGACCCCAGCAGTATTTATGTCCACTCTGAGCTGGGCAGCACAAGTGCCCTTGTGGTGGCAGACCCAGAGCCTTCCTGCCGCAGCTCTCTGGAAACACCATTTCCCTGTCCAGGAACCTTTGCGTGCTTTCTGTGCGGATTGAGCTCCTGGCGGCAGGAAGGTGTTTGGAGATAAGCAAAGCATGAGACTGCTAGACTGCATGAGAATATCAAAACACCACAAAACCCAAATAAACCTTATAGGTGTCTACTAAGAAGGTAGGACACAGAGGGCAAGTATTAAAAGGACGGCCAAGTGTGGAATGTGGTTTATTGTGCGTTCCCTTCTCTAACTGTCTGTCGCAGCTCTCTGACAGGGAGATGCTTTGCATCCTGAGATGCTGTGACTGGTTTTGAGTGTCTTTTGGTGGCAATATCAGGTAAACAGAAGCTAACTCCATATTCACTCAATAAAAAGATAAAATGAGAATTTATTAGAAGGAGATGAATGTCCTAATGGACCTCAAGTGCATCTCAGTTTCCTAGGTAACTGACAGTGGGGTGGGAGAGTCTGCGGGCCCAGTCACGTCATCACCCAATTCTTCCTCTCGCGGGGTCTCCTGCCCCAGCACGCTGACTTCTGAGATGTTGGCTGTGTCTGTCCCTCCCGGGGTGGCTCTCCTCTTTGGCGTGCGTGTCCTCACACTGCTCTGTGGACCCTGATATGGCTGGCCTTTCTGGTTCCCTGGTGGAACATACAGGAAGGAGAATCCAGTTGAACAGCTTGGCTTAGGCTTAGTTAATTGTAGCCGCCGTGCTGCGTGGGAGATGATTTGCGGGGTCTTGTTGGGAGCTGTTCTCCCAAGGAGAGGGGTGTGGTTTGGGCACCCCGACCCCAGGATGGTTAAAATCTGAGATTCAGAGAGGTCTGCACAGAGTGCTCAGTAGGAGCACCATGAGGAACCTAAGTTAGAGCACCATGAGGAACCTAAGTTAGGCATTGCACTGAGACCCTCTTCTGATATTTTGATATTGTCAGATTCTTTTTTAATCAGGGTTAAAAAAGAACCTGACAATAACTGGCCATTTTAACCCTTTGAGTAGGTGTTTGTGTGAATCATTTTCATTATGTTTTCCTCAGTCAAGGTGCATGATGTGTATTTCTGACACAGGATGTTTGCTGAATGAGTGAATGGATGAAGAAATGAAAAAACTGCCTACATTAGCAATTCACAGACTTATTAGTCTGAAAATATATTTTGAAGACCCCCAAAGAGCTTTTATTTGTGTGGGTGAAAATGTGGACATTTATCACATTACCGTTTAAAACTGGCACATTTTAAGATGGTAATCAGTTCACTAAACTCTATCAGCCTGTTTCACGGTAACACATTTAAGACATGTTTATGAAAAGCAGCAGCATTTGCCAAAACGAGATAAGAAGAGCGGTGTGATTCCAGGCTTCTGAGCAGGTTGTCCTTGGCTTAGTAGAGACACCTGCGTTCTAGGTCCTCTCCTTCACCCACACTGTCCCGAGGCATCATCATGGAGAAGCCTGGTCTTGCTCAGAGGAGTGGTTGGGGACAGGAGGCTTCCAACAGCCTTTGTAGAAAATGGCGATTCTGACACACATGAAGTAGCACGGCCAAAGCTCACTGCCAGGTGAAGGCCCGGGCTGTGCTCTCCTCCGCCATGCTGGGTGCTGCAGTTTGTTTGGTACTTATGGTGGATCTTTTATCAACATGTGATTTTAGAACATCTGTGCAGACCTCGCAGATGTAGACTACATTATGCAACATCAGCAGACTCAGGTGTGTTGATGGCACTCCTGATCCCGACAGGACAGGCTCTTGGTATAGGGAGACTGTCAAGCTCTTCCACTGGTGGATACACATTTTCCAAAGTTCTTATTTTCACTTGGAAGCTCAAATTTTATCATTGGGGAAAAAATGCTGTCAGTCATCCACCTTGAAGTGACAGTGCACTCTACTCATTTCTTTAAAAAAAAAAAAAAAAA